>NC_077238.1:62580827-63213684 GCF_947179165.1 Solanum dulcamara | reverse complement strand
AAAGTAAAAAATATTTGTGTCATGGATAGACCTCTACAACATTCTTCCCAAAACTCCAAGTAGGCCAATCTTAAGTTGATTTCTTAAAAAGGAAATTGTGTTAAAATACTCTTGAAACTGAAGGTAGTATAATATGTTTGATAGTTATTCACAGAGTGTGCAGTAACTTATGAATCTTATTTTCTTCTTATTCCATTGCATGTCTTCTCTTCATACCTAATTAAAGTGTGTGTTTCAAAGTGGCCTCTATTATTGCCTTGTGATTATGGAAACTGCTTTATACCATCTTCTCCATTTGGTTAAGGGATGTTTTCCATTCACCCATCTAGTCCTACTTAAGGCACCGTACTTTGTTGAACGAAAACTACTTTATCTTTTCACCTTGTTATTTTTTTGTTCTCTTGCAACTCCTTTACTCATTCTGTTATCTGGTAACAGAATTGCCCCTTCCAAGAGGTTTGTGACTCACCTTATTGCCGGACGATTCTACTTACCCTCTGTAGATCCCTTTTTTATGAAACATTGAGAAGTCACCGCCAATTTTTTTATTTTTTTGCTGGGGTTGGGGGTGGATTGATGCAATTTACGAAACTCATTTTCTGCTCTAACTAGATAACATTAGGACCACTTGTGTCAACAACCAAAGAGGGGTTGATTAGTATAGTTGTGTAGATTTCTATTTGCAGACAATTAGGGAAGCTTCTTAAATCGGAGGAGGCTGTGTCTGTCTACCCATATATCTCTCATCTTTATTATCTTGAAAATTTAAATAGAACAGGAACAAAGGTCAAACAAATTAAGAAGAAAAAAGAACTGCTCTAACAAATAAAAGGAATAGGTCAAAGTTTGAATTATTTTTCTACAATTGAGACATGCTTGTGCATGAAACACTACCCCATTAATCTCAGATTTTTTAGTTTCAATCTATTTACTAAAATTCACTTTGTGACTCTAGACTCTTCCACACTTGCCATAGGTGAGAATGATTCTTCTAGCTGCCTATGTGCTTTGAAATAAAACAATAAACAGTGCTGAGAGCCAGAAGGAACTCTTTAAGATTTTGACTATTTTCACAATGAAAAAACACTTTGAAAGGTATTAAGTTTGTTAAGGGATGAGGAAATCGATTCAGCTGCTGGTTCACATGAGAGTAATAACATGTTGACACGGGCTAAAATGATTCAGGAAAGCTTATAGTATTACTACACATTGCTTTCGCGTGGACGTGGTATCAGTTCATATGACATAACACTAAGCCGATTAGTACCTATTCGTAGATGATGAACAAAAGTAAATAATGTTTCGTAGAAGTAACTATAGCCTCCTGTAAAACTTTTGTTTGCTGTTGACCTATGTTGTGACACTTGTAATTTTGCAATGTAACTTTTGTGTATTAAAAAACGATGGTTCAACAATTACTGTATATTGTATTTTTCTGCAGGCCAACAATATTTATAGAAATAATTCAAAGAATCGGTTGCATGCTCAAAGATGATAATGAACAGGTTTATCAGAAGGGTGGTTGTGGAGGTTTCGGTAAGGGAAACTTCTCAGAGCTGTTTAGATCGATCGAGGAATATGAGAAGATGCTTGAAGACAAACATGTTAATCAAGTAGCTACTGCTTGAATATATAAGCATTAGCTTTCCGTCTAACTGATGTCTCTATTATTAATGAAATGAAAAGTAGTTTAGGTATATAAGTTTATTTGATGTGCTATTATGTAAAGAGTCAATAAAGTATGGAGGGAAACAAGAATCAAGTAATTTAAGTATAATGTTGATCATAAGTTCTGTAAAATATCCTATTCAGTTTCCTTAATCAGTCTCTCTTCTCATTTTTCGGAAAAAATATAGTTGGTGCCATAAGGACTAGGTCGATTGGAAGGACTCTGGATGTACCTTAGAAATCAACTGTTTTACACTCAAGACTACTTAACTGGAAATTTGCCGAGGCAACCAAATCAATGTTACGACTTAAAATGGGAACCACAATCTTAATTTCGCATTCTCATTGATAAAACACATTCAAATCATTAGTCGTTAAGCATACTACAGAAACTTCTTAAAATTTTATTTTATGCACTTTTTGCAGAAATAAAGACCATCTATTTTGCTTATGTAAAGGAGTAATATTCTAATTATATTTTTTTTGTGGGATTTCACTCCAATCTAGTATAGTACTATATTTGATAGCGGCCGATTTATAATATTTTAGAGGTGTAATTTGGATATATCAGTGTTTTATATGTCGTACTTATATATATTTCTTTAGTATCACCAAAGAACCATAACTTTAATTAGTCTTTAATTCTTGATAACAAATATAATATTATAATTTAATTAATAATTCCCCATTTAAAATCGCCAACCAAAATAGTGGTCATTAGTTTGGAATTCATTCAAAAATTATAAAATTCTTTCACCACACTCTCTGTTTATTTAATTTGATCCCAACCTTATTGAGTTATTATATTTTGAAAGCAAGCACTTTATTTTTAATTGAGGTGTAGTTTAGGGGACATCAACATTTTTGCGCCATTATCGGAGAATGAGGTTTAGAGATTAATAGTTTGTAAAAATTCATAAAGTGACTATTATTTTCAAATTTCACTACTTGTTATTTTTGTCAAGTGTAGATTTTACCATAATGTATGCCCGATATTAGGAGTCAAGCATATCTCTTTGTTCCACTTGATTTACAAATCGAACGTACATTTAGGCATATGAGTTTGAATTTTATAATAGGAGACAAGAATAATCAAAAGGTAGTAGATGAGGCTACTGCTGCATCATCTGCTACATAAACGGGTCATAATGGAACCATTCCACCTTCACTGCTGACTAGAAACACAAACTTCAACATCATTAACACACTGTTGCATTTAATAACATGAAAATAGTCAAATATCTCTTGAAGATGTACAAAAAAATATTTAAAAGACTGTGTTGGGGTGTGTCTAGCATATAACCTCCTAAGTATTTATCAAGAAGCTACATGCTTAAGGTTGTCCCCATTCTCTGGCCGAAAAACAATTACATGATTAGGATCTACCAGAGATATCTATCTCTACATGGACAGACCTCACAGAAGTATTCTTGAAAATGTTCCTTCCTTGAAGCAGACATAGTTAACTTAGGGATGAGATTAACAACTTCAGACAATTTCTAGATGAAGTACTACATGAATCTTGGTTCAGATGTAAAATAAAGTTGGTTCAATGTCTGAACAGTAAGCTACCAAATGAGGTGTTGCTAGATAGCTTCTATAGATCACGAGATGCATTCAACAAGTTCGTGACCAACAATGTTGCAGAAGCTTAACTGATTGACCATACTTATGATGAGGTCAGTGTTATGCTTGATTAGATGACAATGACGAACAAGGTATGGCACGCCAGAGAGGTTGAGGTGATAAGTAGTGCATCGACCAGAAAGCTATTAAAAGATTAAACAGTCATAGAAAAGGCCAAAGAAGAAAAGATGGTGCAATTGATGACACAGATTGTGATATTGACCAAGCATGTGATGGGGGTTCCCCAATACAAAAGGTTAAGATTGTAGGTCAATGAGCATTCTCAGGGTTCCAATTAGAGACCTTGGCTATAAGATCAAGAAAATCAAGATTAAAACCAGGAGCAAAATCAGCAGAATGCAAATTGGAGAGACATAAACCAAATCAATTATGACCAGGCTTCAACCACAAAATCACAAATTCATATGTTCCACCTCAAGATGGTCACCAAAGTGCAGATCAACCTTCAGTAAGTGACCCATTGAGCTCCAAAATGAAAAAGATGCTATCTCGTGTTCTCAAAAATTGAATCTACAAAGATTGGATTGAAGTAATGATGAATTGACATTGATAGCATGGGACAAGTGATAAAATCTCATTCCACTTCCACTAAACAGAGAGAATCTCAACTGAGCCAAATGACTACTTCAATAAATCAAAGGTAGAAGCGCACTCTTTCCAATGAAACATTGGTTAATTCAAAAGTTGAAAAAGGTAATATTAGTCAATGAATGATTGTACACAACTCAGAGCAACCAAATATTTGAAGATTATGTGGTTTTGATTGAAAGACCACACAATGAGAATATATATGAAGATCTATGCAAAAAAGAAGAAATTATAATCCTAAAATATACGGCTAGTAGTGAAGAACAAGCAGTTAGTGATGAAGAATATGACATTGTTGACATAACAACACCTACTCTAAAGTGTCCTCCACCGACTCATCAAAGGTTGAAAAAGAACAAAGAGAAAGTCAGTTTTAACAGGTTCTTTTTAGATCTTCAAAAAGCTACATATAAATATACCAATTATAAATGCACTAACAGATATGTCAAAATATGCAAAATAACTATAAGATATAGTGGCATGTAAGAGGGTCCTCGTTGGTAGTAAAACAACATCGAAGAGTACAATTCAAGAGTAATGAGCAAGTTTCTCAAAAAGCTTAATGATTCTAGGAGTTTAACCCTCCCTATAAAAATTGATGTAAAAGGATGTTGGACACGCATTATGTGATTTAGGGATACGTATCAATCTAATGCCCTTATCTTCTTTCAAGGCACTTGGCTTGGGAGTACTACATCCAACCAACATCCCTTTATTATTAGTAAACAAATCTCATATAGCTTCGGATAGAATAGTTGAAGATGTTGTCATTAAAGTGCAAAATTTTCTTATTATTATCGATTTTATAATTCTTAATTTTGAGGCAAATGCTAAATTGTCAGTTATTTTGAGGCATCTATTCTTTGCCATTGGAGGGATACTGATTGATGTAAAGGCCGAAAAGATGACAATAAAGGTCAATAATGAAGAGATGACAGTCGCAGTTTATAAAGCTTCCTCCATACCCTCACATTATAAGGATCTACGAAGGATCACTGCAGTAAATATGGAAGCTGAACAACCCAAGATACCAGTACTCTTATTACAAGACATCATTGAGGGAGTTCTCAAGACTAAAAGGCTAGTTTGTAACTCTTTGAAAAATGATTATATCCAATACTTGAGAAATTTCATAAAACTTTGTGCTTAGCGTAAGAGTGAACTAATAGCCGATGAATAATTAAAACTAAAAATGTTAGTGTATTCTCTTACAAGTGAAGTTAAAGCCTCATTTGTTTGCACTTAATGGAGGTCTAAATGTGAATGGCTTGAATAAGTCTTAATCATTAAGATCTAGAACACAATCAGAATATCATTAAGAAGTAGTCTTGTGTGTATAATATTCACCATTATTCTATCCACAATCACCAACCACCATTACTAACCACCTCTTTCATCATAATCACCACTACCACCGCCATTGTCAACCACCATTACTGTCGTCTAGCTACCACCAACCACCTTTGTCATCACAATCACCACCATTGCTAACCATTACTGTCAGCTGCTACCACACTTATGTCCTTCATCTCTATAATTATATCAATTGCCACCACCAACCCCTTCTCTGTAGCCGCCACCATCCTCACTATTACTACCACTACTATAGTCAATTCTTACTACCAACAAACTAAGCCATCACAATTAGCACCGCAACCAACTGCCACCATACATTCTTTAATCACCACCACCACCGCTGCCGCCCCTTCCACTATTATCAGCTACTAATACGATTGTGGTCAATCTCTACTATCAAAACCTCCATCATCATAACTAGCACCTCCGTCAACTATCACAAACACATTATCAACCACCACACATTATTGAATCACCATCATCAACACCACCAACGACTAATATTAACCAACTTCACCATTACAATCACCAACACTAGTATCAATTGCCACTATTATGCAATCACCACAATTCCAACCACCATCATTACCCGTCATTAACAACAAATATTACCTTCACCACCACCACTATAAACTACCTCCACCATCACTAGAAAGCATAAGTTTTTCATTATTTTTTATCCAATAATGATTTTATGTTATTAATTTATTTTATTATTTAATTAATTTAAATTTGAATTGTATTTTTATCATGTACATTCACATATTGTAAAATAAACAGTCTTAATCATTCAGTGTTCATATTTTAAGACAACACCTTAATTATTTGTGCATTCAGATTCAAACATCTAAATACTACTAAAAACAATTAAGACCTTAGGTGTTTATAGAGTAATTATCAACGTATGTCTCAAGTAGAATATCTATATCAGGTCTCAAGTAGGTTATCCACATCATGTCTCAAGTAGACTATCTACATCAGGTCTCAAGTCCTTAGATAAAATTTACGTTCTAAATCTCTATGCATAGTTCTCTTTCCTAATCTTAACCTTTTTCCAAGAAAGATTAGAATACGGGTGAATTCTAATGTAGGAATTTCATTAGAATCTATACAAAATGAAAGAACTAATAATACACCAAGAAATATCGTTTAGAATTTCTAACAAGGCAACTTTATCATTGTTTCCATCATAGAATTCCACAACCTAGGTATAGAGTTAGTTAGCCATAGATATTGCAGAAATAGTAATAACAAAGTAAGAAAACATGCTTATAATGATATAGAAGTAGAATCAAGAACTAAATGATGTATTCAATAGTCAAGAATTATTCAAAATTTGGACCCCAGGCGAAAAGTTTCTTTATTCGTAAAAATCACGCTCCAAACTCGAAAAACCATATAAAAATTAAACTCCTAAAATAAATTCTAAAATAGATATTTATAATTTCTAAAAATATCATAAAAAATCAACTAAAACTACTGCTCACGTATGTTTCACCATGTTTCATAGATAGATTTAGTCGTATCTGCTCTATAATGGAGTCCAGGCAAGTTAACGCGTCTGAGTTGCAAGAGAACCAAGTGGGATGCATCACCACATGTGAAGTTGCGACTACATCAGTGTGCCACATAAGAATATTTTGTTGAACCTATCTAGCCTCGCGTTGTGATCAGCGAATTGGGTGATGTGGCGTCGCATGTTGACTTATGACCTTATCTCCATCAACAACAATTTCTGGCAACATTCTATATTGAACGCTTCCAGCTCTTCCTTTGACATATTTTCACTTAGTTTCAATCTGATCTCTGAAGATCATTATAATTTGTTCTTTTTTGTGCTAAAATATTGTAAACGCACTCTTTTCTTTATGAAAATGCATAATAGTATAGCTTAAAAATTAGATAATTAAGTAAATCACCAACTTATCACACATAGGTACAAGTCAATTATGTAATTTCCCAATTATAGGCCATCTAAGATCAAGTCCCCTAAAATCACTGATAGACCCTTAAAGATCAGGTCCCCTAGACCAATCATTCAATATCACGGGCACTAATGTATTTCTAGTGATCTACTAGAACGATCTATAAAGCACTTATGAATACTTGAGATCTGTAAAATTAGACATTTATAGGCCTTCACGGATAGTAGAGATCTGATAGACCAATCAATCAGATATCAATATCTATACAATTAATTAGCATATATATATATATATATATATATATATATATACACACACACACTACTAGTAAGGTTGTCCTCAGATATTGTTATGAAAGACTAGTGAAGCAATGCATATAAAAATGTCAAATATCCCTCATTTAATATAATGTCAAATATCCCTCATATAATATATGATTAAATTTCTATGATACTATACTTTGTCTATAAGAAAATAATTTTAGCCAGGCTTTAAATCTTAATAAAGTTGTCATATCTCGATAATAAAAATGTACAATTCACAATAATCATTCAAAATGTCATATATGAACTAGTATGGGCTCTCCCCACAATGCATTCGATATTTGAAAGTCATATAATGCAACTTTCAAATTGTGACATTGGATAAATAAGTATTCAAGAAATTAAAGTCTTACTTGCCTTTTTTAAAAGTTAAAACTTTACGTCAAACCTTTACTTGAAATTCCAAATGAACCTAGACGATCTTCAATGGCCTTAATCCCAATGAATAAGATAAAAATATTCTAAAAATTCACCTCACAAAGTTTCATAGCTTCCAATATAATAAAAATAAAGTTAAAGTACAAAATAAATTTATAATACAAGTACATAGTAAGAATTGTCACGAAAGACTACTAGTGAAGCAATGCATATAAGAATGTCAAATATCCCTCATAAAATATAATAAATAAATCTCTAGGACACTACACTCAGTCTATAAGAAAATAATTTTAGCCAGGCTTTAAATCTCAACAAAGTCATCATATCTCAATAATAAGAATGTATAATTCACAGTAATCATTCAAAGAATAAGCTCCCCCACAATACACAAGGTATTTGAAAGTCAAATACTGCAAGTTTTAAGCTGTGACATTGGATAAACAAGTATTCAAGAAATTAAGTCTTACTTGGCTTTTTTAAAAGTTAAAACTTTACTTCAAAGCTTTACTTGAAATTCCAAATGAACCTAAATGATCTCCAATGGCCTTAATCCCAATGAAATAATAAAAATCTTCTCATAGCTTCCAGAATAATGAAAATAAAGTTAAAGTATTAAATCAAATTATAACACAAGTGCAAAAAATTTTAATACAATTTTTTTAGAAATGACAACATTGTCACTCTTCACTAAATAATCATAACTCTATTTACTAATGTCAGAATGATAACTAATTTAAACATCTAAAAACTATATTCAAAGGGATACAATCCTCATAAAGATGTATTTTTACCAAATTCTATATCGATTAAGATCAAATCCCTCGCAAAGTCGGTCAAACGGTAAAAAACTAGAATTTAAGTGCATTTTAAAATTTCTAAACTTATTCCAAATGCAGTATAACTCACCCGAGTTCCTCAGGTCCTCTCTAAACCATCCTGACAAGTTTAAATAATATATAGGAAATTGTCCAAAGTCTCAAATTACAAAGAAAAATGCTACAATACAAAATCAGCTCTTAATTTATACTTATGAGCCTTAAACTCCTAATTTTCATATAATAGTGTTGAATCTCTGTAATGACCCGTTAAGTCATTTTTTCATTATCTGGGTATTTAGGCGTTAAGAGATTTCCTATGGAGATTTCAAGTCATTTATGACTTGTTGGGACTAACATTCGGTCACTATGGTTTTTATGCTAATCTTTGTGTTTTAGAGCATTTGAAGTTTAAATGATTAATGTTGGTCAAAACTTCAAGAAAACGACTTCAGAATGCAATTCTGATGGTTCTATTAGCTTTGAAATATCAAGTTTGATCTAGAAGAACATTTTTTTCGAGTCCCAAGGCTTTCGATCTCATTGACTTATGACTAATATGGAGCTTAGGTGTGTGACCCAATATTTTTTCGAGACAACCCAGTTGGAAATCTTATTAATTTCTTTGAGTCCAAAATGTCATTTTTGATTGAGTAGCATATTCAATTCGTGTTGGTGGTATCTCAAACAAATTCTAAAATTCTGGCATAGACTTGGGATTTTAGTCCCAAGTACTGGTGCCGCCGATCCACCAGAGCCAAGGCTACACCTATGAAGCCGCTCCCACTGGGATCGAAACGACGTCACGACCCAAGCTAGATCATGGGCATGACACGGTGATCGAAATTCTGAAGGGCCCCAATCAATACTCTTAGCATATCAGTCAAGAGAATATATAAGGTAATAAGCAAAATAAGCTAAAGTATAAACGTAGAAACATAGTCTCAAAATAGAGCATAAGTCTCAAAATATGGAATGGAAGACAACATAGATTCTAAACATCCAACATGCTCTACTATATTAGATGGGGGCATAAGACAAGCTCCTAGCTCACCCACAATACGAAAGTAAAAATCATAAGGAATATAGAAATAGTACTAGATCTCTAGCCACGAGTGGAATATGCGTGATAGACCGACCCTACATTATGATACAATATAGGAAAAATTATGCATTAGTATATGAAATGCATTAAGTATGCGAGAAGTATGCAATGCTTGGAATAAAACATGATAGTATATATTGACCAAGCTTAAAACATAGTAAAAATCATTTTAAAAACATCATAAGACATAAGACATGGTCGATGCGTAACTCATAAGTAAACCATAAGGAAGGACGTGAGGTATTTATGTCATAGGCTTTTATGGAATTACCATCAACCAACATATAACCATGTGAGCTATAACATAGGGTCCGACATATTGCCCCATAGAAGAGGGGCCTAATATATCTTTCTAGGATATAAAGGCATTATCATTATGAGAACCGGGTACTTGCCTCTAGTTCTTAGACTGGGTACTCGCCTCTAGTCTTTGAGATTGGGTACTCGCCTTTAACCTCCTTGATAGTGGGTATTCTCTTCTATTCTCTTTTAATCCTACGGTGACACGTAGTTATGGGACATGGGTAATCGCCACTAGTCCACTGAGTGCTAAGTACAACTCCCAAAAGAATGTCATTTATAATACATATATACATAGAAATAGCTCATGAAATACATTAGGAAAGACAATAATCTATACCAATCTACATCATGAAAATAATAATCATACATCGTAAATTTTTCATAGATCATGGTTCATAAAGTTTGTTCATAAGAATAACTCATTATCAATTGATTCCTGCAATGTGGGTTTAGGCCTTCCATCATTACGAATCTTTTTTCATAAACAATATCGTTAGGGTCTTAAGTCACCCTATCATTAGCTGACTTGAAATATCATAGAACATCATTCAAAACCTTTCATGAGTCATTCATAAGTTTGAAAATCATTTATAAAATATTCATTGAAATCCCTTGAAATTCATAATCATAATTCATTGAAAAAATACTTTGAAAATAGTATATAAAACAGGTCATTGAAATTCACCTTGAAATCATGCAATGTAATGTGAATTATGCATAATCTAATCAATAATCACAAGATATATCATGAGTACGAAGACCCAATGCAACATCATAAAATTAGGGCTTTTAGAAGAAGAAATCATAAGAGAATTTGAGAGAAAACTTGGGATTCCATGGGTGAAAGGGGCCCAAGGATGAATTCCCACATACTTTAATGAATTCGAGCCTTGAAATTGAATAGGAGACTTGAGTTCTTGAAGTTTTTGACTTGAAAGCTTTGGGGTTCTTGTGGAGAAGAGGACCCTAAAATTGTTATGAGAGGGTTTCTTGAGATTAGGATTTTTAGATTGGTGATTATGAGAGGAAAACTAGTTATTGAATGATATACTCCTTTAAAAGCACTTAGAACAATTTAGAATAGGATTAAAAAGCTTTGGAAAGAACATAAATAACCCTAGGACGTGTGCAAAAAATTGTAGAAAAACATTGCAGCCATCCTTCACAGAAGGCACTATGGCCCATAATGATCTTCACGGTCCATAGCGATGGTCGTGAAGATTCGACTGCCTGACAGGGCTTCACTAAAATGAACATAACTTCTTACTCCAAAATCTAAATGAGGTAAAATTAGTGGTGTTGGAAAGAGGACTCAAAGATATTTAATTTGATAGTTTATGGGCCATCTAATTCTTTATATTCTAGGAGATATACATGTTTGAAGTTGACCCATGTAAAATCTTATATTGAAACTCAATCGGTAAGGAAGCTTTCAACTCAACTTTGATCTAGAGGATTCCTGTGACCTTAAAAATTCTCCAAATCTATTTTCATACTAAAGAATTGACCTTAATACCTATGAAAAATTAAGAATCCACCGGTACGACTCTATGCGCATATGAATAATGGTTTAGGTTTTAGCTTAGAATTTTTTGGGGTGTTACAACATCCCTCCTTGGGAACATTCGTCCTCGAATGAGACTCAAGATCGCATGGATAGGACATGGAAAGAGGACTATCAACAACATGAATGCAATGACATGTTAATAATGCTTAAACCATAAGACTTTCAACTTAACATAATACATAGTTTAAAATCAACTTCATGAACATGCATACGTATGGAAGACATGGAAAAACTTAAATATAGGAATTCATAAGAGTAGACATAAGAAGCTATCAATTCAACTAACACTAAAACTCTACTACTCAGGTTCTAAATTCAATCAAGGCAAGATGAACATGAAGTTGATCCATGCTAAGAATAACATTGAAACCGAAGAACTCATAGAATACTTAATGAGGTACCTTGTCAGGTCAAACCACTTAAAGAAGAGTTAGGCTGATCTTGCTGACAACTATCCTCATCATTTTTAATAACAAAAAGGCAATCCCTCATCTTATGACCCATATTACCATAACTAAACACATACACCCAAACCAACTAGAAAATCTCTCTGGTGGTTCCTCATACACATCTGACATGAGGGGAAAGTCTGACTGCTAGAACCATCACGTTAATGCTTAGGTTCTGGCATCCTACCTTGCTGAACATAGACACAATATCACTAGAAAAACATTAACCACCATTGGTGCGATCCCAATTAGAATCTCTCTTAGACCTCTTTTTGAACTTGTCTTCCTCCATTTGCTCAGCATGTGTCGAGCCTAGAGATGTCCATCTCCTTGATCAACATGGAAGTTTTGCACTCTTTAGAAACCGACTATGAGACTCCCAAAATGAACTTGATGATATGAGCTCTATGGTCAGCAACCATGAACGGAGTATACTTTGACAATTGTGTGAACTTCAATGCATATTCCCTCACACTCGAGTTCCCTTGCTTCAAGTTGATGAATTCTGGAATCTTAGCTTCCCTCAACTCTAAAGGAAATAAATGGTCTAGAAAAGTACCCCTGAACTCCTCCCAATCAATGGGACCCGTATCCCTATTTATTTTACCCTTCCACTAACTAAACCAAATTTGAGCGATTCCCTTTAATTTGTAAATAGCCAAATCTGCCTTCTTTACTGACATCCCCCCCATAATATCAACAATCTTTTAAATACCTTCAATGAACTCTTGAGGATCCTCATCCAACTTTGACCCATGAAACTCCGGTGGGTTCATCCTAGTAAAGTCACAAACTCTTGTCACTGTCGTACCACATTTGGATTCAACGGGGCAACTACTTCCCTATTAACTTGTGCCGCTAAAGCTTGGGCAAGAACTTGAAATGCGACCCAAAATTTGGCATGAGTCACTTGCTCATTCAAAGGGTCATTCAGAGCTTATTGCTCATCTTCAACATTCCTTCTCATGGAAGCTCTTCATGGAGTCATGATTTTCTAATCATAAAGAAAGAGCGTTAAAGGAGAAGAACTTAGAGTTCAACTCTATAGCACGATGAGATCATGAAATAAGTGATATTTTTTTTCTAAAATGCCTCATAGCCTTCTATTCATAGATACCAAGATTTTCATGATCCAATCTAGGTTTTGGGTATGAAACAGTGATCAAAATCCCGAAGGAACCCAACTAAACTTCTTAGCATATCATTCAAGAGCATACATAGGGTAAATAAGAAAAATAAGCTAAAGTATAGACATGGAAGCATACTCCAAATATGGAATGGAAGACAACATAGACTCTAAACCTCCAACATTCCTCTACTAGTCAAGATTGGGGCATAAGATAAGCTCCTAGCTCATCAAAAATACGAAAGTAAAAATCATAAGGAACAATGAAAATATAAGTGTCTCCTTGAGCATGAGGACTCACCAACAATAGAAGTAATACTAGATGTCTAGCAACGAGTGAAATATGCGTGATAGACCGACCCTACATTATGATACAATATAGGCAAAAAATATATGTTAGTACATAGAATGCACTAAGTATACAATGCTTGGCATAAAACTTGATAGTACACTAACGAAATTCCAAAGGACCCCAACCAAGACTGTTAGCATATCATTCAAGAGAATACATAAGGTAATAAGCAAAATAAGGTAAAGTATATACATAGAAACATAGTCTCAAAATAGAGCATAAGTCTCAAAATATGGAATAGAAGACAACATAGACTTTAAACATCCAACATACCTCTACCAGTCTAGATGAGGAAATAACACAATCTCCTAGCTCACCCAAAATACGAAAGTAAAAATCATAAGGAACAATGAAAATTGAAGTGTCTTGTCCTTGGAGCATGAGGACTCACCAATAATAGAAGTAGTATTAGATCTCTGGCCACTTGTGGAATGTGAGTGATTGTTTGACCCTACATTATGATACAATAAAGGCAAAAAATATATGTTAGTACATGAAATGCACTAAGTATGAGAGAAGTATGCAATGCATGGCATAAAATATGACAGTACACTAACCAAGTATAAACCTAGTAAAAATCCTTTTTAAAATCATCATAAGACATAAGACATGGTCGATGCATCACTCATTATATAAACTATATGGTAGGACATGAGGTAGTAATTTCATAGGCTTTTTTGGGAGAGACCCTCAACAAACATATAACCATGTGAGCTATAATATGGAATTCGATGTATTGCCCCTTCGAAGAGTGCCCAATATATCTTACCAGAATATAAAGGTATTATCATCATGAGAACTGGGTACTCGCCTCTAGTTCTTACAATAGGTTATCAACTTTAGTCTTTGATATTGGGTACTTGCCTCTAATCTTCTTGAGATTGGTTACTCACCTCTAATCTCCTTTAATCATACAGTGGCATGTACTTATGAGATATGGTAATCGCCCTAGTTTACTTGGTGCTACGTACAACTCCAAATGAAATGTCATTTGTAATACATATATATCATAGATTAGCTCATGAAATACATTATGAAAGGCAATTATCTATACCAATCCACATCATAAAACTAATCATCGTAAATCATAAATTTGTCATAAATCATGGTTATACAATTTGTTAAGAAGAATAGTTCATTATCATGTGATTCCTATAATATGGGTGTAGGCCTTCCATTAGTACAAATACTTTTTTATAAAGAGTATCATTAGGGTCTTAAGTCACCCTATCATTACCTTGCTTGAAACATCATAGAACTTTATTCAAAATCTTTCACGAGTCATTCACAAGCCTTGAAAATCATTCATAAAAATATTCATTGAAATACTTGTGTTGACCTTACCTGAGTAGGTTGTTGACTTCACCGTGTATTATGATGCATCGGGAATAAGCTTAAGTGGAGTGTTGATGCGAAAGAGGAAGGTGATTTCCTATGCTTTAAGGTAATTAAAGGCTCATGAAAAGAGCTATCCCACCTATGATCTAGAGCTGGTGGCAGTTATCTTTGTTTTAAAGTTATGGTGGCATTATTTTTATGGACTTCATTGTGAGATATTCACTGATGACGCAAATAAGGTGGGTTAAGCTTCTGAAAGATTATGATTTAACTATCCTATATCACCTCGTAAAGGGCAATGTAGTGGTCGATGCATTGAGTATGAAGACTTCTAGTATGGGAAGTCTTACAGCTATTCGTGTTGAGGAGTGACCCTTGGCTAGAGATGTTCAGAGATTGGCCAATGGGTTGGTGAGATTGCAGTTTTTTAATGAGGGCCAAGTGTTTAGTTTCATAGAGGCCCATTGTTCTTTGATGGATAAGATTTGAGAGAGATAATTTGAGGATGAGAAATTATGCCTCATTCGAGATAAGGTGTCGAGAGGTGATGCTAAGGAAGCAGTGCTTGATTCTAAAGGTGTTTTGAGGATTAGGAGTCGCATTTGTGTGCCCAAGGTGGGTGAGTTGGTAAGATTGATACATGAGGAGATCCATTGCACTCGATATTCTATTCATTTGGGGACATCAAAGATGTACCATGATTTAAGTCCACACTATTGGTGGTGTGGTATGAAGGACATCGTCGGGTTTGTGTATAAGTGTTTGGCATTCCAGTAGGTTAAGTGTGTGAACCAGATGCCCAGTGGTGAGTTTCAGAGGATGTCTATTAATGGACATCATGGATTTTGTGGAAGGTTTGCCACTATCGTGGGAGGTTTTGATTCCATTTGGGTTGTGGTCAAAGAATTGACCAAATTGGATCATTTCATTCTAGTTAAGCTTAATATCACGGTGAATAGGTTGGCTCAGCTATATATTAGTCAGATTATTTGGCTTTATGGGGTTTCTATTGATCTATCATATCATATCGGGTCTCACTGTTCATATATCACTTCTGGGAGGCCGTGTAGTGTGGATTGGGTACCCGATTGGATCAGAGTACTATATTCCAACCTCAGATGGACGTACAGTCTGAGAGGACTATTCAGGAACTTAAGGATATGCTAAGGGCATATGTGATTGATTTTGGTGCTCGATGGGATTAACACTTTACCCTGGCAGAGTTTTCTTACAACAAAAGTTATCATTCCAGCATCCAAATGGCTCCTTTTGAGGCCTTTTATGGATGGAGATGTAGATCACCTATCAGATGGTTTGATTCTGTGGCGGTGGATAGTCTAGATACCAATTTGCTTTGAGATGCCATGGAGTGGGTTTGGTTAATTCAGGGAAGGTTGTTGACAACTCAGAGTCGCTAGAAAAGCTATGTGGACAGGCGGGTTTGACCTTTGGTATTCATGGTTGGGGATCAGGTATGGTTGAGGGTCTCTACCTTGAAGGGTGTCATGAGGTTTGGGAAGAAGGGAAAGCTCTGCCCTAAGTTTATTGGCCCTTTTGAGATCTTAGATCAAGTAGGAGAGGTGGCCTACAGACTTTTTTTGCCACTTAGTCTATCCACTTTATATCCAGTGTTTCATGTCTCGATGCTACAGCGCTACATTCAAGATGAGTCTCATATGATTTCCCATGAGTCGGTGGAGTTGAGCCCAGATTTGACATATGAAGAGGAGCCTGTGGCTATTTTGGACGGGCAGGTCAAGAAATTGAGGACTAAGGAGATATCTTCAGTGAAGGTCTAGTTGTGACATCGAGCTGTGAGAGAGGCTATTTGGGAATTTGAGTCAGACATGCAGGCCTATTTCCCCTATCTTTTTGAGACTCTAGGTATGTCCCTTGCTTTATGTTCGAGGACGAACATGATTTTTAGAAGTGGATGATGTAATGACCCTGCAGGTCATTTTTGATATTTTTGATAAAATTATTATTTTACCCCTCCCGCTAGTTTCCCCAAGTCACTTTTGGTTGGGTGTGAAAGTTAGTTTTTGGAAATCTTATAAAAAGTTGAGATTTTTCTTAAGAAATGTGTTTTAAAGGCTTAAGTGGTTAAAATTTGAGTTTTGGAGTAATTTGGAGTTTCGAGTCTCGAAATAGAATTTCACAAATTTCATCAGCTACGAAATGTGGAAATTAGTCTAGAAGAGTTATTGGAATCAGATTTGGAGTTAAAACATGAAATTTAAGTCCAAAGATAAAAATTGAGTTAAAGTTTGATCCAAGTTTGACTTTGGTCAACTTTTGAGGATTGGGTGCTTGGATTGGATTTATTATGGTTCCAATAATTTTGAAAGATGACTCTAACACTAAAAATGACTTTATAATTTTTAGAGGCCTCGAGGGAATTTTGGGTATTTCAAGTGCCGAAATTAGTTTAGTTACGACTTATCCATTTTCGGGTTAAGGAGACTTCGAATTCAAATTCAGATGTTCGATTGAGTCCGGAATGTCAAATTTAATAGGTTTGCATATATATATATTTTGTGTATACGGAGTTTCGAACGAATTCTGAGGGTCTAGTCTGTGACTTTGAGACTCGCCCAAAATTTACTACCTTGCAATTCTTTCTGTGTGTACGCAGAGGGTAACATTTCCCTTTTTCGAGTTCGCAAAGGAAAGGCCCTTGCACGGAGTGTACCGAGTTCCTTCTCCGCATTCGCGACGGAAAATCTGCACTCCATGAGAGATGTCTCCACTATCTCCGCATTCACAGAGTAAGTTATCCGCGTTCGTGGAGATAAAATCCGCCTGAATAGTGTTCACTTGGGGTTTAAGCCATTTTCACTATTTTTGAGTTTCCAAGCTTTAGATAGGCAATTTGGAAGGGGTTTCTTATGGGGAAAACATTGGGTAAACTATTCTAACCTATTTTGTTTTATTATCCCATTATTTATTTGGATTTTTAAACATGAATTTGGTGATTTTGTGTTGAAGGAATTAGGGTTTTTCAAGAACAATGCCAGTTTAGTTTTCTAATGATTTTTAACTTATTTTCACTCTATTTTTTAAATGAATTTCACCAGTAGATTCCTAATTACTTGAATAACATTTTCATCTAAAAATAATTAGATTTTGAGTTGAATTTCTGATATGAGATTTTTGACCATTTTACCCTTTTCACCCAAATTGCTTGAATTAAGTGTCAATAGCTTTGAAATGTGACTGTGAGTCTATATTTGATTAGATTGTGGTGATTTGGAGCATCATCGAAGGGGAAATGTTGTGATTTTAGATAGTTCGTGACTCGTGATTAAGCCAAGTGGAATTTGAACCCTTTGTTAAGTATGTTGAACCTTGTATTTTCCTATGTGAGGAGATTAGTGCATGTTGGGTCATTAGATTGGATTGAATTATATGAGTTGAAGTTTGGTAGTGGAAATTCAGATAGGGTTTATTGTCTAAGGGTTATGAATTGGAGGACATTGGTCTATTATATGATTGTGGATTATATGGCATCTTATGTGAATACTTATCCTATTCCACTCATTACTTGTGCATATATTATATCTTTGATAGCCGAGTAATGATATGAGTGAGGTAATGGATATTGGGACTGAGGTTTCTAGCGGTCGAGGTGATTTACCTTTCTTCCGGCGGCCGAGGTCTTTTCTAGTGGATATTATAGCTGAGGTCTCTTTCAGCAGATATTGGACAAGGTCTATTCCAGTGGATACATGGTCTATTTGAGGCCCATATGGTTTTTGGTCTGAGGTGATCAATAGATGTGTATCGTAGGACAGACATGCATCATGATATTTGACATTGCATTTGCATCTATTTCATCATGTGATTGATTATGATTGGAGATGTTATGTGTTTGCCTGATTATAATGGTGAGAACGTATTTGTACTCTGTATTTATGGACTGTCTAGTGTACTGATATAATTGTGATATGAACTATATAGATTGGGCTATCTGAGTGCAGGTGTGTAGTTTTGATTGTGGTTAGGTTATCAAGAGTACCTGTGTTCCGCATTGCTTTACTTAGGGGTTAGTTTCCATTTAGGTTATCAAGAGTACCTGTGTTCCGCATTGCTTTACATTTATGTAGGATCTAAGCCTGACACTTGTTGCTCTTAGTACTCCTTGATCAAGCCGAGCTTCTAGACACTTAAGAGGTAGCAACTTGTCCTCTTCAGCTGACTCTCGTCGTCTATTAACTTTATATTTTCTTCTACTTGAGAACTAAGACATATATACTTACGTCTTTTTCATTTATGTTGAAATAGTAGGTTGTAGATGTGACAACAAGTCTTGGGTAGTTTAAAACCCATTTTTCTCTTTTCCTTATTTATATCTTGTTAAACTTTATATTTCTGCTTTTATTTTCATGTATTTAGAATTATTCACACTCTTAAGGTGACTCATATTGGTAGATTAGGCGATTCCATCATACCCAAATTCGGATCGTAACAAATTAGTATAAGAGCCCAGGTTCATATGTCTCACGTGTACAAGCTAAGTCTAAGTAGAGTCTCGAGGATCGGTATGAAAACATCTATATTTATGTTCGAAAGGCTATGAAGACTGTTAGGAAATCCTCTTTTTACTTCTTTCAATTCTGTCGTGCGTGGGTTCTTGTATAAGTGCTAAGTTGTCGCGTGTTGTTTTGGCAGATGGCGAGGAATCAAGCATCATCTTTTATTAGACAAGGGGAGCCAGCCCCTGAGATTGCTATAGAGACCCCATCTTAAGGTAGAGGTAAAGGCAGAGCCACAGGCTGAGGTAGGGGTCGGGGCCAAGGAGCGCCACCAGCCAAGGATCATGAGAGAGATATTTTCCTTAAGCTGACAACAAAGGCCAGAGGGGAGCAGATTCCTCTTAAGGATGCAGCAGCACTATTACTACATGACACTTTATTGAGGGTGTTAGGCGTGCTTGATACTACTTCTGTCACGACCTAACCTCGTAGGCCGCGATTGGGTTCCGACTTGGACCCCCGTGTACCTATCTGTCAACTATAGTCAAATTGGACTATGTATAATGTGATACTTCTTACAAAACCCTCAATGGGTTAAAACATTTTCATGTACATGTATCCTCCTTCCGCCTCTCTCGTGGGTTCGTAATCTCATCTTACTTTAGGAGCCTATGTTATCCTTGCTACGTAAGCTTAACATGTACTCCAGTGGCTTAGTTATGTAAGACATCCAAGTTGGTAGCTTATGTAAGTAAGTTGAGTCCTAAGACTTATTATTTTAGCCTCCTTCTGTCATGACCTAACCCCGTAGGCCATGATTGGGTTCCGACCTGGACCCCCGTGTTCCTATCTGTCAACTATAGTCAAACTAGACTATGTATAATGTGATACTGCTCACAAAACCCTCAATGGGTTAAAAAAGCTTTTCATGTACATGTAGCCTCCTTCCGTCTCTCTTGTGAGTTTGTAATCTCGTCTTACTTTAGGAGCCTATGTAATCCTTGCTACGTAAGCTCAACATGTACTCAAGTGGCTTAGTTATGTAAGATATCCAAGTTAGTATCTTAAGTAAGTAAGTCGAGTCCTATGACTTGTTATTTTGTCCTCTAACTCGTTTCAAATCCTTATAGACCTATTTCCAACCTTCACTCTTAAGGGGCGTCACGTCCTCCCTTCCTTAGAGTTATTTAATCATGTTATAGATAATCTGGGTCATGGGACAACTTTCAAGAAGCTTAAGAAGACGTTCCAAAGCATAAAGGTACGGGGTATAACATCCTTCCCCTATTTAGAACATTCATCCTCGAATGTTAACTAGCCTCATAAGGTCTTACGAGTTCTTCAAGATTTCTCTGTATTAATTGTCATCCAAAGGCCTCTTATTAACCCATATAGTCAATTTAAGAGGGTAGATTACCTGTAGGCATAGGGAACATGTGATATTTCTTTTTCATTTCTGCTTTCCAGTTCTCTTACCACACATCATATTGCACCCTTTACATGAACATGTGTAGGAGCTTAAAGTAGCTCAGAAGATGCCTTAGCATCACCATACTAGTCTATACATAAACCTGTATCGTTTCTTTCTTCGTTCATCTCATGTTAGGGCTCCACCATAGCTTTTGTCCTTAGTATTGATTGTACCTTAAAGGTTTTGCTTCAAACCATCTTATACCTTCACTTAATGTATTCGAATATAGCAGTTACATGGCTTCTACCGACTTCTTTTATCGAGTAATCACCTGGTTTTACTCTTGGCATACTGCCATTCATAGGTTGCATCAGTTGTTTTGCAAAGCTACATACCCTATCTCAAAGGGTCTTATCATCTTTAATGATGGAGTCACATATCCACAATACTTCTTTATACCAACAATGCCATGAAAGGCCAACGTATACATACATCCATATCATCTCATATCATAGCCGCACAGGGCTTCCCAGGAGGTTACCCATCCTAGTACTACTCTCGCCCAAGCACGCTTAACTTCGGAGTTCTGATGGGATCTGGTGCGTTAGTGCTGGTATGATTGCATCCTGCCCCGTGGGGCATATAGCTACCGAAGAAGACGATGACCCAAGAACTGATCCGGTAGGCCAAGCTTTAGCCACTTTCTCACTGGGCTTTACTTATTTTCCTAACGATCCTTGTTATATTCACATCATATCCTATTCGTATTCCACCCCATAGTATAACACTTCTTAACCTTTCGCACGATTCCTACTATGGACTAATTAGACTCGGTGAGGTAGACATAATTTACCTTTGTTGAAATCACCCCTTATCTCCCTAGTCTTTTCCAGATTCTTTTTCCATGCCAATATTGACTTCCTTGTTACTATTACCATTACTTCAGTAATTAACATATTTCTCAAGGTCAGTCATACTCGTAATTTAGTCAAACCTCATCATTATCGTGGGCACGACCTTTCAAGACATACTACGGCCCTGTATCTCATTCTTTTTTTATTTCTAGGAAATTTTGGGCAGAGTTTCCTCTGTATTTCTTACTGTCTCAATCCTACACGCAGAAAATACCAATAGTTCCTCACAGGGCCAACATGCATAAAAATACATATATACATATTATATCGTGTCATATCACAGGCTCACAGGGCGTCCAATATCAATAATAATATAAACTGATGGACTTACCTCGTATGTCCAACTCGAACTGCACCTGTTTAGACTTTCCGTCTACTTTTCCTTTCAAGTTTCAACTTTACATGTAAATCATATTTCAATATCTTACCTGGCACCTATCTTTCATGCCTTGCTTACCTACGTGCTGTGTAAGTTTCAATATCGTCAGTCACCTTCTTCTATCAATGTTATCCTTCTTCTATCAATGTTAGTATAAAGAGGTTTCCTATGACTCGGATCTATAGCACGATCTTAGATATGAAAGAAAGGAAACATCCTAAATGCCCTGTAGCCTCCTATTTATAGATGTGGCATGCAACACATCGATAATCAAGACTCTACTAGACACGGTCTATAGACACTCCAAGGAAGAACTGCTCTGATACCACTTCTGTCATGACCTATCCCCGTAGGCTACGACTGGGTTCCGACCTGGACCCCCGTGTACCTATCTGTCAACTATAGTCTATGTATAATGTGATACTGCTCACAAAACCCTCAATAGGTTAAAACTTTTTTATATACATGTAGACTCCTTCCGCCTCTCCCATGGGTTTGTAATCTCTTCTTACTTTAGGAGCCTATGTAATCCTTGCTATGTAAGCTCAATATGTACTCCAGTGGCTTAGTTATGTAAGACATCCAAGTTGGTAGCTTACATAAGTAAGTCGAGTCCTACGACTTGTTAATTTGGCCTCCAACTCATTTCAAATCCTTATAGACCTATTTCCAACCTTCACTCTTAAGGGGCATCACTTCCTCCCTTCCTTAGAGTTATTTAATCATGTTATAGATAATCTGTGTCACGGGATAACTTTCAAGAAGCTTAAGAAGACATTTTGAAGTATAAAGGTATGGGGTATAATAATGGCACAATCTAGCATTATAACGGGCACACCCGGTACATTAAAGACCCGAGTGAGGGTGGTTCCAGACCAGCAGCAGGCTCTTGAGGCAGAGGAATAGGCGGGACTGCTGTTGGTAGTCCCTATAGATAAGGTTCCTCCATCCCCAATAGCCGAGGTTGAGGATGCATCAGTAGCTGTATTGACTGAGGATGAGCAGTGTTGTTATGAGAAGTTCAGAAGGATGGACCCACCTCAGTTCCAAAGTGGGAAGACCGAGGATGCATATGAGTTCTTGACCACCTATAGGGAGTTGCTTGAGGTAGTTTGGGTGGCCGAGTTCCACAGTGTTCTATATATTACTCTTCAGCTTTGTGGGCCGGCTAGAGAGTTGTAGAGGGCATATTATGGATCTTTATTAGTTAGATCCCCTCTAGTGACTTGGGAGTTGTTCACCAGTGATTTTTATGATCGTTTCATCCCTTGGAGTGTGAGAGAGAAGAATCGCCTCAGAATTAAGAGCTTGAGGTAGGATGGAATATCCGTTTTTGAGTATGACGTTCGCTATTGTCATCTAGTAAGACATGCCACTGCTATCATCCCCGATGAGACCGAGAGAGTTTGCCATTTTGTGAGGGGTTTGATTTATTCAATCAGGCAGTTGGTATTCTGGGTATGTAGAGATAGAGCCTCCTTTTAGTTGGTGATTAATGCCACCAAGGAGGCAGAGTTGATGGAGAAGAAGGAGGTTGGGGACCCCAAGAGGGCCTCTGCTTCTTGACCGTTTTTAGGTACCTTATCTGGAGGTAGAGGGTCTTACAGAAGAGGTGGTTTCTTTTAGCGTAGAGGGCCAGTTCATACCTTTATGCCATTACTTGAGGGAGGACAGAGTTATCATGGTTCATATAGTTCGGGTCTAGGTAGTTACAGTATCTCTTTTATTTTTATGTATCTATCGTCTATTCCGAGATCATGTTTTAGGTGTGGGTCCTCGGATCACATGGTTCGATAGTATCCCATGTAGGATCATGCTATTCCATACCGTACTTACACTGTAGTGCCAGTTGGGGGTCCAGCGCCATTAGTTAGAGGTTTAGTCCTACCGACCCGAGGTTGTGGTAGGGGTCAGAACGATAGAGGTGGTCCTACTAGAGGTAGATGAGCGGGTGATGCCTTAGCACAACAGGGTGGTAGAGGAGTTTCCCATAAAGGTGGCAGATGAGGAGCTCATTATTATACTTTTTCGATGCAGTCATCACATGTATTATTCTAGTTTGTCATTGCCCTACAACTATGTTATTTGATTCTGGCTCCACTTATTTGTATGTGTCAGCATATTTATCTTCTGGGTTTGACTTGGTTTGTGATCGTATGCCAGTGCCTGTAAATATTTCTACCCAGTAGGAAAGCCCTTAGTAGTGGATTAGATGTACCGATCTTATCTTATATCTTTGGCAGGTTATGAGACGTGGGTGGATATGATTATCCTTACTATAGTAGACTTCAATGTCATCTTAGGTATGGATTGGCTATCTCCGTATAATGCTATTCTTGATTGTTATGGCAAGACCATAATATTAGCTATGCTTGGTAGGCCGCGGATAGAGTAAAAGGGTTCGAGTGGTTCCTATCCTAGTAGGATTATTTCTTATATTCGGTCCCAGCGATTGATCAATATGGGTTGTTTGGCTTATTTGGCATTTATCTGTGATACTGATTTTGAGCCACTTTCTATGAAGTCTATTCCTATGGTTTGAGAGTTTATGGATGTCTTTCCTCCCGATTTTCTAGGGGTTTAACTTGATAGAGATATTAACTTTGCCATTGACCTCGAGCCTGGCACTAAGCCCATTTCTATTTCTCCTTATTGTATGGCTCTAGCTGAGTTGAACCAGTTAAAGGAGCAACTTCAGGATTCTTTGAGTAAGGAGTTTATTCGCCCTAGTATTTCACCATGGGGTACCCCGGTATTATTTATGAAGAAGAAAGATGGGTCAATGAGGATGTTCATCGACTATAGACAGTTGAACAAAGTGACTATCAAGAACAAGTACCCTCTTCCTCATATCAATGATTTATTTAATCATCTCCAAGAAGCGACCTTATTCTCTAAGATTGATTTGAGATTCGTGTATCATCAGTTGAGGATTTGGCATTCAGACATTTCTAAGACAACCTTCCAAACTAGATATGTCTGCTATGAGTTTCTTGTTTTGTTTATTGAGCTGACTAATGCCCCCGCAACTTTTATAGAGTCGATGAATGCGGTGCTTCATTCGTATACGAACTCATTTTTGATTGTCTTCATTGATGATAACTTGGTTTACTCTAAAATTGAGGCAGATCATGTGCAACACTTGAGGATTATACTCCAGAGGCTTAAAGAGGAGAAGTTTTATGCCAAGTTCTCCAAGTGTCAGTTTTTGTTGAGTTCGGTGGTTTTCCTAGGGCATGTGGTATCCATTGAAAGAATTAGAGTCGATTTGTCTAAGATTGAGGCAGTCTAAGGGTGGACTAGATCCACCTCAATTACAGAGATTTGAAGTTTTGTGGATTTGGCAGGATATTATCGCTGTTTTATTCAGGGCTTCTCGACGAAAGTATATCCATTGACCAGACTCACTCAGAAGAATGTGGTACTTTATTTGTCAGACGAGTATGAGGAGAGCTTCCAAAAGCTCAAGATATTATTAACTACTGCACCCGTTTTGACCATACCTAAGGAGGGTGTTGACTTCACCGTGTATTATGATGCATCAGGGGTAGGCTTAGGTGGAGTGTTGATGCAAAATGGAAAGGTGATTGCCTATGCTTCAAGGCAATTGAAGGTTCATGAAAAGAGCTATCCCACCCATAATTTAGAGCTGGTGGTGGTTATCTTTGTTTTGATGTTATGGAAGCATTATTTGTATGGAGTTCATTATGAGATATTCACCGATCATCAGAATCTATAGTACATCTTCAACCAACGGGACTTGAATTTGAGGTAAAGAAGGTGGGTTGAGCTTCTGAAAGATTATTATTTTACTATCCTATATCACCCCGAGAAGGGCAATTTGGTGGACGATACATTAAGTAGGAAGACTACTAGCATGAGAAGTCTTGAAGCTATTCGAGCTGAGGAGCGACCCTTGGCTAGAGATGTTCAGAGATTCACCAATAGGTTGGTGAAATTTAAGTTTTTTGTTGAGGGCCGAGTGCTTGCTTTAGTAGAGGACCACTCTTCTTGGATGGATCAGATTTGAGAGAGGGAATTTAAGGATGGGAAGTTGTTTCTTATTTGAGATAAGGTGTTGAGAGGTGAAGCTAAGAAAGTAGTGCTTCATTCTAAAGGTGTTTTGAGGATTGGAATCACATTTTTGTGCCTATTGCATTCGATATTCTATTAATCCAGGGACAATAAAGATATACCATAATTTGAGTCAACACTATTAGTGGTGTGGTATGAAGAAGGATATCGCGGAGTTTGTGTCCAAGTGTTTGACATGCCAGCAGGTTAAGTGCAAGCACTAAAGGCCCAGGGGTGAGTTTCAGATGGATTTTTTGGTAGGTTTGCCCACTATTGTGGGAGGTTTTGATTCCATTTGGGTTGTGGTCGACCGATTGACTAAATCAGCTTATTTTATTCTAATTAAGGTTAATTTCAAGACAGATAGGTTGGCTCAGCTTTATATTAGTCTAATTGTTAGACTTCATGGGGTCCAATTAATCTATCATATCAGATCAGGGCTTATTATTCACATCTCACTTCTGGGAGGCCGTGCAGCATGGATTGGGTACCCAATTAGATCTGAGTACTGCATTCCACCATCATAAGGATGGACAGTCTAACAAGACTATTCAGGTACTTAAGGATATGCTACGGGTATGTGTGATTGATTTTGGTGCACGATGGGATCATCACTTACCCCTAGCGGAGTTCGCTTACAACAAAATTTCTATTTCAGCATCTAGATGGTTTGATTCTATGGCAGTGGATAGCCTAGATACCGATTTTCTTTAAGACGCTATAGAGCGAATTCTGCTGAATCAGCGTAGGTTGTTGACAGCCTAGAGTCACCAAAAGAGCTATACAAAGAGGCGGGTTCGACCTTTGGTATTCATGGTTGGGGATCAATTATGGTTTAGGGTCTTGCTCTTGTAGGGTGTCATGAGGTTTGAGAAGAAGGGCAAGCTCAGCCCTAGGTTTATTGGTTCTTATGAGATCTTAGATCAAGTGGGAGAGGTGGCCTATAGACTTTTCTTGCCACCTAGTCTATCCTCTATACATCTAGTGTTTCACGTCCTAATGCTATGACGCTATATTCTATATGAGTCTCACGTGATTTCCTATGATTCGGTGGAGTTGAGCGTAAATTTGACATATGAGGAGGAGCCTATGGATATTTTGGACAGGCAAGTCAGGAAATTGAGGACTAAGGAGATAGCTTCAGTGAAGATCCAGTGACGGCATCGATCTGTGGGGGAGGTTACTTGGGAGTTAGAGTAAGACATGCGGGCCCATTACACCCATTTTTTTGAGACTCCAGGTATGTCCCTTGCTTTATGTTCGAGGATGAACGTGGTTCTTAGTAGTGGATGATGTAATGAACCTGAAGGTCATTTTTGATATTTTTGATAAAATTACCATTTTACCCCTCCTTCTAGTTTCCCTGAGTCACTTATGGTTGGGTGTGAAAGTTAGTTTTTGAAAATTTTGTGAAAAATTTGGTTTTGCTTTAGAAATGTGTTTTAAAGGCTTAAGTAGTCAAAGTTTGAGTTTCGGACTCATTTGGAGTTTTGAGCCTCAGAATGGAATTCTGTCGATTACATCAGCTTGAAAATGTGGAAATAGGTCTAGGAGAGTTGTTGGAATCAGATTTGGAGTTAAAATATGGAATTTAGGTCCGAAGATGGAACTTAAGTTAAAGTTTTATCCAAATTTGACTTTGGTCAACATTTGAGGTTTGGGTGCTAGGATTGGATTTCTGATGGTTATAATAATTTTAAGAGGTGATTCTAATGCTAGAAATGACTTTGTTATAATTTTTAGAGGTCCCGAGTGCATTTTGGGTTTCAAGTGCCAAAACTAGTTTAATTACAACTTATCGGGTTTTGGGTAAAGGATACCTTGAATTCAAATTTTGATGAATCCATTGAGTCTATAACATCGAATTTAATAAGGTTGCATATATGGTTTGTGTATATGGAGTTCCGAATGAATCTCGAGGGTCTATTCTGTGCCAAACATCTGTTATCTGGTGCCTTGTAATTCTTTCTCCGCATTCAGGACACCATCTCCGCGTTCATAGAGGGTAATGTTTCCCTTCTCCGCATTCATGGAGGAAAGGCCGCATTTGTGAAGTGTATGTTTTCCTTCTCCATATTTGCAGAGGGAAATCCGAGTTTGCAGAGAGATGTCTCAACTGTCAAGGCATTCGCGTAGTAAGTTGTCCGCGTTCGGAGAACAAAATCCGCCTGAACAGTGTTTAGTTGGGGTTTAATCCATTTTCTACCATTTTTGAGTTTCCATGCTTTGGATCGGCGATTTGGAAAGGGTTTCTTGAGGGGGAAACATTGGGTAAGGTATTCTAACCTATTTTCTTGATTACTTATTATTTAATTTGAATTATACACATGAAATTGGTGATATTAAGTTGGAAGAATTAGGATTTTTCAAGAACAATGCAAGTTTAGTTTTCTAATGATTTTCATCTTATTTTAACTCTATTTTTAAAACAAATTTCACTAGTAGATTCCTGATTAATTGAAGAGCATTTTCATCTAAAAATAAGTAGATTCCGAGTTCTATATTTAATTTGGGATTTTTGACCATTTTACTTTTTTCACCCAAATTGCTTGATTTTAGTGTCAATAACTTGGAAGTGTGATTATGAGTCTATATTTGATTAGATTGTGGTGATTTTGTATATCGTCTGAGGGTAAAAGCAGTGATTTTGGATTGTTTGTGACTCTTGGCTAAGGAAAGTGGAATTCTAACCTTTGTTAAATATGTTGAACCTTTTTATTTCCTATGTGAGGGGATTAGTGTGTGTTGGGTCATTAGATTGGATAGAATTATATGAGTTGAA
Organism: Solanum dulcamara; assembly: GCF_947179165.1. Taxonomy (NCBI): domain Eukaryota; kingdom Viridiplantae; phylum Streptophyta; class Magnoliopsida; order Solanales; family Solanaceae; genus Solanum; species Solanum dulcamara. The sequence goes on along the minus strand of NC_077238.1, from coordinate 63,184,709 downwards.
GTGTGATAATGGAAATTCAGATAGGGTTTATTGTCTAAGGGTTGTGAACTAGGGGACATTGATCTATTGTGTGATTGTGGATTATATGACATCTTATGTGAATACTTATTCTATTTCACTCATTACTTGTGCATATATTATATCTGTGATGGCTGAGGAATGATATGAGTGAGGTACTGGATATTGGGACCGATGTTTCTACTAGTCGAGGTTTTGTTTTGGTGGCTGAGGTCTCTTCCGATGGATATTATGGCCAAGGTCTCTTCTGGAAGATATTGAACGAGGTCTTTTCAAATGGATACATGGTCTATGTGAGGCCCCTATGAGTTCCGGTCTGATGTGATCAGCGGATGTGTATCGTAGAACAAACATGTATCATGATACTTGACATTGCATTTGCATCTATTTCATCATGTGATTGGTTATGATTTGAGATGTCATGTATTTGCCTGATTATAATGGTGAGAACGTATTTGTACTCTCTATTTGTGGACTTTCTAGTGTACTAGTATAATTGTGATATGAAATGTATAGATTGGGCTCTCTGAGTGCATGTTTGTAGTTGTGGAGGATTGTGGTTGGGTTGTCAGGAGTACCTATGTTCTGCATTGCTTTACTTAGGGTTTAGTTTCCATTTTACTTAGTACCATTTTGTTCATGCTTACCCCTTGCTTCTACATTTATGTAGGATCTGTGCCCGACACCTCTTTCTCTTAGTACTCCTTGATCAGGCCGAGCTTCTGGATACTTGAGAGGTAGCATCTTGTCCTCTTCAACAGACTCTCATCGTCCATTTACTTTATGTTTTTCTCTCCTTGAAAACTGAGACATATATACTTGTCTCTTTTGCATTTTTGTTCAAATAGTGGCTTGTACATGTGATACCAAGTCTTGGGTAGTTTACAACCTATTTTCCACTTTTCCTTATTTATTTCATGTTAAACTTTATATTTCCGCTTTAATCTTTGTGTATTTTGAATAATTCAGAATCTTAGGCTAACTCTTCTTGGTGGGTTAGGTGAGTGCCATTACACCTGAATTTAGGTCCTGACAAGACAGTGATAGAAAACTGTGGTCTAAGTTTTGCCCATTGTAATTGATGTTTTGGTGAGGAGGGAGTATATAGAGTGGTCTGGTAGATGATGGTTACTATATTGTAGTCATTTAAATGTAGGTTGTTAATGTTAGTGATTTGAAAGAATTAATACTATGAACACCGATTGATTTGAACGTCTCTTGAGTTTATTCCCATTATGTGTTTGTTGAATTGATGACACGACTCGAAAGTGTTGTGTAGTTGTTTAAAGTTGATTTTTTATTGGCTTTTATTTTATATTGAAGGAGCAAGGGATAATTTAGCTAGTGTAGTACATTAGAGGACTCAAATCAAGGTATGTAACAGTGTTCCCTTTCCTTTATTTTCAAGCACGAATCTATGTCGTTCACAGGACTAGTACTCCTATGTTTAAAACTTATATCAAGTATGGTATGGTACTGTTAAAAGGTTGGAAAGACATGGTGATGGTCTATAGTTGTTTAAGTATTTCTGATACATAAATGCAATATAAATGGTGGTATATATATACACACACACATACAATTGTTTTCACGATTGAAAAAGAGTTTGGAGACCCCTTATCGTGGGCACTAAGAGCTGGTCCTATACGTATTTTCATTAAGAAATAGTCGTGTTTATGATTTCCATGTTTCCATAATGGAAGTCCAATTGTATAATCGTCGACACGTGTAAAAGAAACACCTTATGGGCAGAATATATATGCATGCAGATCCTAAACGTTAGTGAGTTATATAGAAGTAGAAGTTGAAGTATACGTGCTCTTATTCAAGGTACATACTAAGGCCGTAGAAATAGCTTTAGTACATCATTCATAAGGCTACTAGACTCCTTTAGAAATCTAAACCTTATTAAGGTTTAAGTATTGAGTAGGCATACTCATATGCTATTTTAAAGTTTTTTAGGTTATATGTAAATAGTTGCAGTTTATGAGTCTTAAAGAGGCCCATTAAGACTACAATCGAACAGTCAGCTCACTGTTTATTAGATATACTTGATATGAGCACGGTTGACTTAATATATGATAATGGTTATGACTTTATGTTACGCTATCGATAGGGTAATGTCGGTACGCAGATACAGTAATAGCTGCAGCTATAGTTTACTAAACCACCATAGAGGACATATATGGTGGGCAGATATTTACCTAGTTATTACACCACCATGGTGGCATATCTGGTGGGAAGGTGTTTTTTTGGTTACTATACCTCCGAGATGGCCACTCAGTTGGGCAGGGTCACTATTATGATGGGACTAGTATATAGTTCACCATTAGGGCAATATGATTTGTATATGTGCTTGCCTCCATCTAGGAAGGTTACATTGTTATCAAATTTAAACTCTCGAGGTTGCAAGCTTTTTCTATCCCTAACTCTCTGTATTTTTGATTGTTTATAGCTTTCAGGCTTACATATTGGTACATACATATTATTCATACTAATATCCCTTTATTGGGGGACGCTGCGTTCGTGCTGCAGGTGCAGGTAGAGCCCCTAGTCATTAAGTGCAGTAGGAGTCTGGCTTCAGTTGACAGTTGGTATGCTCTTTTCTTTCAGGAGCTAGGTTCTAGTTTGGAAGTATTATGTTTTGATCTTTTGTATGGGTAGACTAGGGGCCCTGTACTGTGCACTATGTTAGTTACTCTTTAGAGGATTTTGTGGATGTGTATGCACAATTTAGTTTGGTTTGATTTTCTGATCTTTTCGGCTTTTGTTGCTCAGTTTTGTTTTATTATGGCCTAGCTGACCTTATGAGATTTTTTAGATTTTATTTAGCTTTGACCTTTTCAGTCCAGGTAGTTATGACAGGTGTCTTGATTAATCTAAGTGTTACCATTTCAGATGTTATATAGACGGCTTCTCGATTTAATCTACATTGAGGCAAATCTGGCCTTCCCCCAGTTTTTGGGTGTGACAAACTTGGTATCATAGCGAAGTTATGTCCTAGGGATTTCACAATGCCGTGTCTAGTAGAGTCTTACTTATGGGTATGTTGTGCACCATACTTATAATCATGAGGCTACCAAAAATTTAGGAGTTGTTTCACATCTTTCATTAACAGCTTGTGCTATAAAGTGAAGTCATCAGATTTTATTACATCTAATTCGTGTTATTATTTCAGAATATGCCACTGACAAGGAAAATGGCTACACGATTTATCGACATGACTTTAGAAGAGGGTACTAATTACCCTCTAAATGAATAAGGAGTTGGATTAGAGGCTCAAAGCTAGTATCCTGCTCCAGGTGTCATAGCTCCTCCATTTCAAACTAGAGCTACCTCGGACATACATCTAGCTCCACCATCTCTAGTGATGCATGAGTGTGACAAAGTTGCTGACCCTCCGACACCTATCATACCACTAGTAGCCTTAGAGGGACAGGGAATTGAGGGATCTATTTAGTTGATGGCTCGTATAACTGCTTGATAGGCATCACAGTTAGAAGTAGTGGAAGTGTCTAGAAGTCATACAATTGAGATTTCCAGAGCTCGTGAATTTCAAAGCCTAAGTCCTCCAGTTTTCACCAGATCTCATCCAAATGAGGACTCCGATGACTTTATTGATCATAATTATAGAGTATTGAAGGTGATGTAGGCTACAATTACATAGGGAGTAGAGGTATTAGCATTTAGACTACGTGATGTAGCTATATTATGGTATAAGGCATGGGTTAAATCTAGGGGAACTAATGCACCTCTAGCTGAATGAAAGGAATTCTCCCAAGACTTTATAGATTAGTATTTACATGAGACCTTCGACAGGCCTGATCTGAACAATTTTTACATTTGCAGTAGGGCAGTATGAGTATGTATGAGTATAGTCTTAAGTTTAATTCCTTGGCCAAATATGCTCTTTATTTAGTGCTGATGATAGAGGACAAAATGTATCGATTTATTTCAGGTTTGGGGTCTCATATGGCTCGTGAATGCTTGGGAGTGTCCACTCAGGCAGATATAGATATTGCACGGATACAGGCTTTCGCTCAGAGGGTAGAGGATTTATTTCATCAGTTATGAGATACTCGCAGAGAAAGAACAGAGGAATCAACTAGGACTATGGGCTTCAATAGATAACCCTAAAGGGACCTCGAGGCTTAGTCATCCAGGCAGTTAGCTATACCTACAGAGAATGCTCCATCCCATATATAGGGTAAGCGGAAGGATCAGAGTTCAGTTCTTTCCCAGATACAAAAGCATTCAGAGCAAAGAAAGACAATTTCCACATTGTGCTTAGTGAAAAAAAGTACATTCCGAACCATGTTTTAAGGGGTAGAATATGTATTATGAGTGTGGTCATCTAGGGCATATTAAGCGATATTATCTGAGCAGCGAGAGAGGTTGTATGGTTTTGCAAGCAGGATCATTATCGGCTTTATCACCTTTATTTTACCCTCCAAGACCTGGTCCTTAATCCACTTCAGGTCGTGTTAGGGGGAGAGGCATCCGATTCAAGGAACATGCAAAATCTATTTTATGCATTAGTTGGTCGCCAAGACCAAGAGGCATCACCTGAGGTTTTCACAGGTACACTGATTATTCTTTTTCATATAGTATATGATTTTTTTGATCTTGGTTTTACCCTATCTTATGTTACTCTGTTGGTTGCAAGTTAGTTTGAAATATTTCTTTAATTATTATTTGAACTATTTATTTTTTCTACTTCAATTAGCGAGTCTGTGTTTGCTAGAAGGGCTTACCGAAACTGTGCAGTGTTGGTATGTGGTAGATCTACCCTAGACGATCTAGTAGAGCTTCAAATGGTTGATTTTGATGTTATTATGGGTATGGACTGGCTAGGATCATGTTATGCTAATGTCGATTGTCAACCCAAAATTATTAGATTTTACTTTCTAGATAAGCTAGTCCTTGATTGGAACGACATACTGCTATGCCTAAATGTAAGTTTATTTCATACCTTAGGGTCCATAAGTTGATATTCAAAGGTTTTATTTCTTATTTGGTTTAGGTTAGAGACTTGGAAAGTGAACCTGCTCCTCTTCAATCTATTTTGGTGGTAAATAAGTTTTGAAAAGTTTTCTAGAAGATCTATATGGAGTCCCTCCTAAAAGGGAAATAGATTTTGCAATCAATCTATTTCCAGATACTTAGCCTATTTCAATCCTCCTTATTGAATACTCCATCATAGCTAAGAGAGTTGAAGAAATAATTGAAAGATTTTCTAGAAAAAGGTTTCATACAACCTAGCATATCACCGTGGAGTGCACCAGTATTGTTTGTGCAGAAACAAGATGGATCTTTACGAATGTGTATCTACTATAGACAGCCGAACAAAGTAACAATCAATAATAGGTATCCACTTGAGGATTGATTATTTATTTGACCAATTGCAAGGAGCTCGATGCTTTTCCAAAATTGATTTGAGGTCAGGATACCACCAGTTACAAGTTAGGGAGGTTGATTTACCTAAGACGTTCTTCAAGACTCAATATAGTCATTATGAGTTTCTAGTGATGTCATTTGGGCTTACTAATACACCAGCAGCCTTTATAGATCTAATGAATAGGGTATTCAAGCCCTTTCTTGATGTGTTTGTGATCGTCTTCATTGATGACATCTTGATTTATTCGTGATCCGAGGTTGAGCATGTATATCACATATGAGTTGTGCTACAAACACTCTAAGAGCACAGGTTGTATGCTAAATTTTCTCAATGAGAATTTTGGCTAACATCTGTAGCTTTTCTTGTTCATGTAATTACAGATGAAGGTATAATGGTTGATAGCCAGAAAATAGAAGCCATAAAGAGTTCGCCTAGACCACTGAATCCTATAGATGTTCATAGCTTACTTTGTTTAGCGGGATATTATCGTAGATATGTGGAAGTTTTCTCTATCATCTCCATACCATTGACAAAGTTGATTCATAAAGTAGTTAAGTTCCATTGGTCAGAGGCATGTGAGCAAAGTTTCCATAAGTTAAAGGATAAGTTGACTTCAACACATGTCTTGACCTTTCCTGAGGGTATAGAGGGTTATGTTGTTTATTGTGATGCTTCCGGAGTTGAGTTGAGTTGTGTTTTGATGCAACATGGCAAGGGTATCATCTATGCTTCTATATAATTAAGGAAGCACGAGCAGACTTACCCTAACCATGATCTAGAATTAGCAACGGTGGTGTTTGTATTGAAGATATGGCATCACTACTTGTATGGGGGTATATGTTGATATCTTTACGGATTATAAGAGTCTCAAGTAGTTGTTACAGTAGAAAGAATTGAACTTAAGATAACGAAGGTGGTTAGAATTGCTAAAAGATTATGATGTGAGCATTCTATACCATCCAGGTAAAGAAAATGTTGTAGCAGATGCTTTTAGCCACAATTCTATGTGAAGTTTGAGTTATGTAGAGGCTAACAAAATTGAAATGGTAAAAACCTTGCACCAATTGGCTAATTTACAAATTCGATTGCTTGATACTGAAGATGGAGGTGTATTTGTTCAGAATACATCAGAGTCATCTTTGATAGCAGAAGATAAGAAGAAACAGTATGACGATGCAGAGCTTGAGTTACTAAGGGACAACAAAGCTCAGTAAAAGCAGAACCTATTTGATTATGGAGCCGATGGAGTTCTCAAATATCATAGTCATCTATGTGTGACTAATGTGAGCAAGCTACGGGATCAAATTATGAGTGAAGCTCATTACTCTCGATATTCAGTACATCCAAGTTTAACTAAGATGTATCGTGACCTGAGGAAGTTCTATTGGCGGAATGGCATGAAAAGAGATATTACAAATTTTGTAGCTCAACGTCCTAATTGTCAGCAAGTGAAGGTCGAGCGCCAAAGGCCTGGAGGCCTAACTCAAAATATAGAAATTCCATCATGGAAATGGGATGCAATTAACATGGATTTCATTACAGATTTACCTTGGTCGAATAGGAAGTATTATTCTATCAGGGTGATTGTAGACAAATTGACAGAATCAGTTCACTTTTACCCTTTAGACTACTTATATTGCAGAAGATTATGCCACACTTTATATACGTGAAGAAATAAATATTTCAAACTTTGGTAGCTTTATTGGTGAGATTTGGTTTGACAAAAAATGGTGATATTTTAGTTGTTAAGATTTGCCAACTACTAAATTCACAATTTTGACTATCTAATTTTAAATCTTGGAATAAATAAAAAATATTTGTGGCATGGGATGGACCTTTACAAATCTCCCCCTCTAGTCCCATGCACCAGAAGGAGGTATCTTCATCTTCTCAGAAAGAGCTCATTCCAACAGGGTCTTTGCACAATTCGAACTTATCCCTTGTTACCACTTTGGTCAGCATATCTGCAAGATTCTCATTTGTAGAGATCTTTTCAACCTGCATAAATTCATCTTCTATGTTTTCTCGAATCCATTGATATCTCACGTCTATGTGTTTTGAAGGAATTGCTTGAGCCATATCATCTCCATGCCAACCTTAGTAGCCGCAATATACTTAGTTTCAGTTGTAGACAATGCAACACACTTCTACAACTTTGATTGCCATGATATAGCTCCCCTTGAAAAGTAAAACAATATCCAGTAGTGGTTTTTTGTTATCAAGATCACCTGCCATGTCAACATCTGCATAGCCCTTCAAGATTGGATTTGATCCTCTAAAACACAAGCATTCATCTGAGCTTTTTCTCAGATATCTGAGTATCCACTTTACAGCATCCCAATGATGTTTTCCCGGATAGTCGAGAAACCTGCTGACAATACCAACTGCATGAGCAATATTAGGTCTAGTTCATACCATTACATACATTAAACTTCCGACAACAGAGGAATATCAAACTTTGTCCATGTTCTCTTTCTCCCCCTGAGATGTAGGACATATCTTCCTGCTCAACTTCATATGACCAGCAAGAGGTGTGCTAACAGGCTTAGCATTATTCATGTTGAAGTATTTCAGTACACGTTCAATCTACTTCTTTTATGACAAGTAAATCTTCCTTTCTTCTCTAAGACTATTAATTCTCATGCCTAAAATTTGTTTGGCATGATCCAAGTCTTTCATAGTAAATGACTTATATAACTCTTTCTTCAACTTGTCAATCTTGAAAATATTTTTTTCCCACAATCTAGATATTATCCACATATAGCAAGAAGATGATAAAATCATTGTCAAAATTTTTCTGTACAAACACACAGTGATCTAAAGAAGCCTTTTTGTAGCCTTGCTCCCCCATAACATATTCAAACTTCTTGTACCATTCCCTAGGATCTTGCTTTAGCCTATAAAGACTCTTTTGGAGTTTACATATAAAATTTTCTTTACCATTTACTTTAAAGCCCACAAGTTACTTCATATAAATATCCTCTTCTAGGTCATCGTGAAGAAAAGTTGTCTTCACATCCATCTACTCAACCTCTAAATTAGGACTAGCAGCCAAACCAAGAACTGTACTATCACGACCCAACCCCGTAGGCTGCGACTGGGGTCCAACTTGGACCCCCCTTATGCGTATCTATCAGCTACACCTAAGTTGAACTGTGTGTGATGTGACACTATACCCAAAAACCTTAATAGTTGAAAACTTTTTCATGTACATGTAGTCTCTTTCATTCGTATCATATCATAAAAGAGTACGCGAGCCGACGAGGCTGCCATAACATAAAAACATTTACAACGTGCCGTATAGGCATAGTCGAAACAAACCTATAAACAACCCACATATACATATGTCTACAGACCTCTAAGAATAGTAACAACAACATATGGCGGGACAGGGCCCCCGCTGTACCCCTGGACAATTAAATACATACATATTACATGACTAGTATCAAAACTTAGGCTTCGGAATAGTGGAGCACTCCCAACATCGCTGAGTGGAAACCCTAAGCTGGCGGATCTCCAAACTGAACATCTGTACCTGCGGGCATAAAACACAGCCCTCCGAAGAATGGGGGGTCAGTACGATATATGTACTGAGTATATAAAGTATAATAATACATAACTGAGCTGACAACTGAAGTAGGGATGCAGGAAACAAATATAACAGTTAACGAATTTCTCTACTTGCATCTTATAAGGGCATGTATACCTTCCTTACATACCATACCTAGCCCGCTATGGGACCTGGTGCTACAAGTGTGTCACTATATTTCCACATGCATGCCTACAGACTGTATCCATCCATTCAGTGAGGGACTCAATGAAGATGTCATTTCATTGTGTATCATGCCCAACCCTTCATGGGACGCGGTGAATAATCATTTCATCATATATTATGCCCGACCCTTCATGGGATGCGGTGAATAATTATTTCATCATATATCATGCCTGGCCCTTCATGGGACGCAGTGAATCATCATTTTATCATTTATCATGCCCGACCCTTCATGGGACACGGTGAATTTATCATGCCCGACCCTTCGTAGGACACGGTGAGTTTACCATGCCCGGCCCTTCATGGGATGCTGTGAGTTTATCCTGCCCGGCTCTTTATGGGACACGGTAAGTTATGTATTAACAGCTTGCATGAGTAGAGTAACGAGGAACTATATGCAATTAGCTCATCATCTGAGACTCAGTATAACAAATGTCATGGACTATCATTTGAGGATCAAAATGATTATCATCTCACGTATCCTCTAAATGCCATTAGGGGCCATATCGACGGAGTCTCAAGAGTTCTAGACTTTTATTGAGGTAATACAGAATGGCTTATACAATCAAAGATACTTGTCATTATAGACTTCTTAGGCACGAGAGCTCATACATTCAATTAGTATTCATCATATAGGGACTCCAGGGTAGTAGTTCAACTACTTCAAGAACTTTGATATTAAGAAATGAATAGGAGTTATAGTTCTTGCTTCTCATGTATCCAGTTACTATTTCATGTACAGAAGGCTCGGGGGTGATAGCTCAGCTACCTTAAGCGCCTTAGCATTTAGAAGTGAACACGAGTCAATAGGCTCTACATATATTACCTTTTATCCTATAGAAGCCTTAAAAAGGCAATAGCTCAACTATTACAGGAGTTCTACCATTACGAAGTGGATAAGAATTACGAACTGTACTCGGAGATTTACTAATGGAATTATCCCCCAGTTCCAGATACAAATTATTCATAGCTTATATCTAAGACATGCCAAAATAAAGAAGAATAGCTTTATATACCTCTTACGGCTCTTTATCTCGTTCGTCTCGTCGTCCTCTGAACCTAGGTAATATAAAATCAACATGAATATTAATAACCCTTGTCTTTCCAGCATCTTAGGTTTCATATGAGTATTCATAGAACTCAACTTTTCACTCGCCTCCTTGATTAGTTTCTTAACTAGTTAAGGCATTAACGAAAATCGGACAGCACTTCCCCTATAATGTGCCCTATCCGAATTCCCAATCATATCCCTAATAAATACAGCCAACCAAAAACATAACCAACAGCTCGTATATATAGAAAACTTTGCAACATTATACATTACAACCTCCGGACGACTCGCTCGAAATTATGATTTCCAAAATAGGGTTCTAGTTTCTATTTTGCGAAACCTTTAACCGTACGAAGCGTGGAATCGTGTGGCTGCAACCAGAAGCTCCCACACCTATTTTAGAACATATTTACACCCTGAAACACACATCACACAACCAGCAGCAGCCTCCAAACACACCACTCCTCACTTTGACTACAATTTAACTACGACGACTTCAATTTAGATTGTTTCTTTCGCTCAGCATTCCCACGATTTTTTTCATACTTCCAGAAGTATAAAAGGTACATAATACACTCCATAAAAACCCCATAAATTCCAAATTTAAAGGAGAAACCTTACCTTACCCGAAATTGGCCAAAACTAGCCAACATCGTGCCTCGAAAACCTCTTTAGCGAGCTGAAACTGTGTGGACTGGTTTCTGTCCATTTTGGCTGCACCAAGACATGATTTTATACTTCTAATACCTCTATATCATAGTGGTATACTCTGGATAATTAATTTATGGAACAAAATCAGAACATACCTATGTTTTTCCTCCTAGCCATCGCGATTTTCTCTCTTGTTCTAGGGTTTATTTTCTGATTTTTGCTGCAGTTTTAAGACCCAAAACTGAGGTATAGTCATAATATACATACATATATGTGGTCCCAAGGTGTGACACGTGTCATCCCCTAAGGGGGACACGTGTCCAGCCCTTATTAGGCTACCGTGTCCATGCAAGCAAGGTGGGGCTGCCGTGTGGCAGTGGGGGCCCACCTCCCCCAAGCAGGTGGGTCACCTACTTGAACCCAAGAAGGTGGGTCACCTGCTTTCTTGAGGTGCTTCCATGTGTCACCCCCTTATTGGATGCCACGCATCGTCTTTTTCCCTTCCTCGTGGGTTTATAGTCTCGTCCTATTTTAAGAGCCTATGTAATCCATGCTACGCAAGCTTGGTATGTACTCAAATAGCTTACATATATAAGGCCTCTAAAGTAGTAGCTTACGTAGGTAAATCAACTCCTACGACTCACTACTCAGCCTCCAATTCCTTCCAGATTCTTGTGACTCTATTTCCAACCTTCTCTACTATGGGGTGTCACATTCTCCCTTTCTTAGAATCGTTGGACAGTGTCATAGATTATCTGGCTCTCATGATAATGTCTGAGGAACTTAAGAGACATTCCAAGTTTAAAAGTGTGGGCTGTAACATGTACGAATGGAGGATATTTTCATGACAGGAGAAAATATTTCGTCAAAGTCTATACTCTTTCTTTGACTAAATCCCTTAACAACCAATCTAGATTTGTACCTGGCTTCAAGCTGTGTTCTTCAACTTTAACTTTGAACTCCCACTTATTATTCAAATCTCTCATGCCCTTAGGCAATTTCACCAACTCATAAGTGTGGTTCTCATGGAAAGATTTCATCTCATCTTGCATCGCTTCAATTCATTGATCCTTATGCTCATCTTCCATGTCCTCCTCATAACACTCCGATTCACCCCCATCAGTGTGTAGCACATACTCTTTAGATGAATAACAAGAGGAAGGAATACATTGTCTTATGGACCTCCTAAGAGGAATATTTGATACATCCACAACTTCATGAGTAGGCGCATCATTAATAACAATATCATTGTTATCATTAACATCAACATGTTGATTTGGGACTTGATTCTGAGCATCACAATGATCATCAAGCCCACCAATGTCGTGCATACTTGTATAGGGAACTTGATCAAGATAGACTATGCCATCAGAACTTGAAAATTCTAGCTTCTCCGCTTTATCAATATTTTCGCTGGTTTGATTCCTCCATGAAGAAGATATCACGGCTTTTCACAAGCTTCTTCTCAATTGGATCATATAGACTGTAACTAAATTCATCAAGGTCATATCCAATGAATATGCACTGCCTTGTCTTGGCATCTAACCTTGGCCTATCATATTTTCGCACATGTACAAAAACATTGCAACCAAATACTCTCAAGTGGTCATAGGAAACATTTTTTAGATACCGAACTCTATTTGGAACATAACTTTGCAAAGAAATAACAGAAGATAAGTTAATAACATGTGTAGTGGTCAATAAGGCCTCACCCTAAAATGAGTTTGACAACTTTGCTTTAGAAAGCAAATATCTAACTCTTTCCATCGAGGTTCTGTTCATCCTCTTAACCAACCCATTAAGCTGAGGAGTCTAAGGAGGAGTTTTCTGGTGTCTAATACCTTGATGCTTGCAGTATTCGTCAAAGGTTCCACAATATTCACCATCATTATACGTATGAATACATTTAAGTTTCTTTCCAGTTTCTCTTTCAACTGAAACATGAAACTGCTTAAAGACACCTAAGACTTGGTCTTTACTCTTCAAGACATAGACCCAAAGATTTCTTGAGCAGTCATCAATGAAAGTAACAATGTAGAGTGCACCACCCAGAGTCCTTGTCTTTATTGGACCACATAAATCAGAGTGCACCAACTCAAGCAACTCTGTCTTTCTTGAAGTTGGGTTAGACTCAAAGGAAACTCTATTTTGTTTTTCTAGCCAAGCAATGTTCACACTTTTCTAATTTAGCACTTTAAAATTTTGACAACAATTTCTTCTTAGACAAAAGATTATGTCCTTTCTCACTAATATGGCTAAGGCTCTTATGCTATTACATTGAAGAGTTATCGCTCTTAACTAAATTCACCATATTGGCACAAGTAGACGTTGTAGTCCAGTATAGACCACAATGTTTCTTACCACAAGCCACAACCAAGGAACCCTTAATGAGTTTTTATTTTCCTCCACCATTGGTACTAACATATCCTTCATCATGTAAAACACCAACAGAAATAAGGTGTAGATGAATATAAGGTGCATGTTTTACATTGTTCAAAACTAGTTTAGTTCCAACACTAGTTTCCAAACAAATTGTACCAACACCAACCACCCTACATACAGTCTCATAACCCATACTCAAGATTCGAAAGTCACTAAGAGTATAGGAAGAGAAAAAGTCCTTCCTTGATGTCACATGAGATGCGGCAGCAATGTCCATAATCTAGCTTGAGTCATCACAACAAATATTTATCATATTTGCATCAAGGATGATAACAAAATCTTCAATGATTACGGTGGCTGGACAATTTTCATTGCCATCTTCTTTATTTTCCTCTTTGTCTTTGTTTTTCCTCTTCAACTTTCGGCAAAATTTCTTTGTGTGCCCTTTCATGCCATAATGATAACACTCAATATCCTTAAGTTTGTCTCTGGATTTGCTTCTATTATGTTCTCTATACTGAGAACCACGACTCTTGTTTCTCCCCCTAGGGCTAGTCACCAAGACATCCAACGAAGAAAAACCTTGAGATTTTCTTCTTATCTCTTCGTTCAAGACACTGTTCTTGGAGAAATCCATAGAGATCACACCATCCGGAGCAGAATTTAATAATGAAGTTCTAAATATTTTCCAAGAGTTAGGTAGGGAACCAAGTAGAAGTAAACCTTAAATTTCATTGTCAAATTTAATGCCAATAGCAAATAATTGGTTCATGATCCCCTAAAAATTATTCAGATGATCTGTCATCGGAGAATCATCATGATATTTTAAACTTAACATCTACTTTATTAAGAACATCTTGTTGTTCTCAGTCTTACGAGCATACAAGCTTTCAAGATGCTCCCATAGGGTATGAGAATGTGTCTCCCCAGAAATACGATTCAACATATTATCGTCAACTAATTTCCTAATAAATCCAAAAAACCCGTATGTGCAACATATTCCACTCTTCATTTGTTTTATTATTAGGCTTTACAGTTGTAAAGAGCGGTTGATAAAAATTCTTGACATAAAGAAGATCTTCCATTTTGCCCTTCCAAATGACATAATTAACACCATTCAAAGTAACCACTCTACTTATGTTGTCTTCTATCATTTTTTTCAAAAACATATAGCTATTGCAAACCAAAATAATTTTTTTCTGATGTGAAAGTTCAGATTGAGCTGCAACCACAAAGCATACTCAGATAAAACCTTACTCTGATACCAATTTGTTGGGAAAACACGAACTAACAAGAAAATATAAATGGTCAAAATAATAAAAATAAAATGGACAAATAATGATATCAAGGATTTCGTGGAAATCCTTTTAAATAACGGAAAAATCACAGGCCAAAAAGAGCAACTGATATCACTATAGTGAAGAATTTAAAACTGGGTAGTCATGAGTACAATATTCAAAGTGATCCCAACACACTCAAAAGGAATAACAATCTTTTGGTTTTTCGTCTTACTAAAATGTCTCTTACATTCTATTTTCTCCACAGACTATTTTTTTTTGGTTTATGGAATCCTCACTTTGCTCTCTAATATTTTTTTTCTCTATCTTGGTGTGTTTAACAAATGAGCAAAAGTGCCCTATTTATAGGAAAAAATTGAGATTTTCAAACTACTAAATCCACATTTTTGACTATCTAATTTTAAATATTTCAACAAAGTAAAAAATATTTGTGTCATGGATGGACCTCTACAACATTCTTCCCAGAACTCCAAGTAGGCCAATCTCAAGTTGATTTCTTAAAAAGGAAATTGTGTTAAAATACTCTTGAAACTGAAGGTAGTATAATATGTTTGATAGTTATTCACAGAGTGTGAAGTAACTTAGGAATCTTATTTTCTTCTTATTCGGTTGCATGTCTTCTCGCCATACCTAACTAAAGTGTGTGTTCCAAAATGAACTCTATTATTGCCTTGTGATTACGGAAACTGCTTTATACCATCTTCTCCATGTGGTTAAGGGACGTTTTACATTCACCCATCCAGTCCTACTTAAGGCAATGTACTTTGTTGAACGAAAACTACTTTATCTTTTCACCTTGTTATTTTTTTGTTCTCTTGCAACTCTTTTACTCATTCTATTATCTGGTAACAGAATTGCCCCTTCCAAGAGGTTTGTGACTCACCTTATTGCCAGACCATTCTACTTACCCTCTGTAGGTCCCTTTTTTATGAAACATTGAGAAGTCACTGCCAATTTTTTAATTTTTTAGCTGGGGTTGGAGGTGGATTGATGCAATTTACAAAACTCATTTTCTGCTCTAACTAGATAACATTAGGACCATTTGTGTCAACAACCAAAGAGGGGTTGACTAGTATAGTTGTGTAGATTTCTATTTGCAGACAATTAGGGAAGCTTCTGAATTGGAGGAGGCTGTGTCTGTCTACCCATATATCTTTCATCTTCATTATCTTAAAAATTTAAATAGAACAGGAACAAAGGTCAAACAAATTATGAAGAAAAAAGAACTGCTCTAACAAACAAAAGGAATAGGTCAAAGTTTGAATTATTTTTCTACAATTGAGACATGCTTGTGCCTGAAACACTACCCCATTAATCTCAGATTTTTTAGTTTCAATCTATTTACTAAAATCCATTTTGTGACTCTAGACTCTTCCACACTTTCCACAGGTGAGAATGATTTCTTCTAGCTGCCTATGTGCTTTGAAATAAAATAATAAACAGTGCTGAGAGCCAGAAGGAACTCTTTAAGATTTTGACTATTTTCACAATGAAAAAACACTTTGAAAGGTATTAAGTTGGTTAAGGGATGAGGAAACCGGATAGCTGCTGGTTCACATAAGAGTAATAACATATTGACACTGGCTAAAACAATTCAGGAAAGCTTAGAGTATTACTACACATTGTTTTCGCGTGGACGTGGTATCCGTTCATATGACATAGCGCTAAGCCGATTAGTACCTATTCGTAGATGATGAACAAAAGTAAATAATGTTTCATAGAAGTAACTATAGCCTCCTGTAAAACTTTTGTTTGCTGTTGACCTATGTTGTGACTCTTGTAATTTTGCAATGTAACTTTTGTGTATTAAAAAATGATGGTTTGTCAATTACTGTATATTGTATTTTTCTGCAGGCTAACAATATTTATAAAACTAATTCAGAGAATCGGTTGCATGCTCAAAGATGATAATGTACAAGTTTATCAGAAGGGTGGTTGTGGAGGTTTCGTTAAGGGAAACTTCTCAGAGCTTTTTAGATCAATCGAGGAATATGAGAAGATGCTTGAAGCCAAACATGTTAATCAAGTAGCTTCTGCTTGAATAAATAAGCATTAGCTTTCAGTGTAACTGATGTCTCTATTATTAATGAAATAAAAAATAGTTTAGGTATATAAGTTTATCTGACGTGCTATTATGTAAAGAGTCAATAAAGTATGGAGGGAAACAAGAATCAAGTAATTTAAGTATAATGTTGATCATAAGTTCTGTAAAATATCCTATTCAGTTTCCTTAATCAATCTCTCTTCTCATTTCCCGGAAAAAAATACAGTTGGTGCCATAAGGACTTAGAGGTCGATTGGAAGGACTCTGGATGTACCATAGAAATCAACTGTTTTACACTCAAGACTACTTAACTGGAAATTTGCCGAGGCAACCAAATCAAAGTTACGACTTAAAATGGGAACCACAATCTTAATTTCGCATTCTCATTGATAAAACACATTCAAATCATTAGTCGTTAAGCATACTACAGAAACTTCTTAAAATTTTATTTTATGCACTTTTTGCAGAAATAAAGGCCATCTATTTTTCTTATGTAAAAGAGTAATATTCTAATCATATTTTTTTTGTGGAATTTCACTCCAATCTAGTATAGTACTATATTTGATTGCGGCCGCTTTATAATTTTTTAGAGGTGTAATTTGGGTATATCAGTGTGTTATATGTCATACTTATATATATTTCTTTAGTATCATCAAAGAACCATAACTCTAATTAGTCTTTAATTCTTGATAACAAATATAATATTATAATTTAATATATAATTCCCCATTTAAAATCGCCAACCAAAATAGTAGTCATTAGTTTGGAATTCATTCGAAAATTATAAAATTCTTTCATCACTCTCTGTGTATTTAATTTTATCCCAACCTTATTGAGTTATTATATTTTGACAGCAAGTACTTTATTTTTATTTGAGGTGTAGTTTAGGGGAAATCAAAATTTTTGTGCCATTATCGGAGAATGAGGTTTAGAGATTAATAGTTTGTAAAAATTCATAAAGTGACTATTATTTTCAAATTTCACTAATTATTATTTTTGTCAAGCGTAGATTTTACCATAATGTATGTCCGATACTAGGAGTCAAGCTCATCTCTTTGTTCCACTTGATTCAGAAATCGAACATACATTTAGGCATCTGAGTTTGAATTTCATAATAGGAGACAAGAATAATCAAAAGGTAGTAGATGAGGTTACTGCTGGATCATCTTCTACATAAATGGGTCATAATGGAGCATTTCACCTCCACTGCTGACTAAAAACACAGACTTCAACATCATTAACACGCTGTTGCATTTACTAGCATGAAAATATTATTTAGTCATCTCCATCTTGAAGATGTACAAAATAATATTTACAAGACTGTGTTGGGGTGTGTCTAGCATATAACCTCCTAAGTATTTCTCAAGAAGGTACATGCTCGAGGTTGTCCCCATTCTCTGACCGAAAAACAACTACATGATTAGGATCTACCGGAGATATCTATCTCTACATGGACAGAGATCAAAGAAGTATTCTTGAAAATGTTCCTTCCTTGAATAAGACATAGTTAACTTCGGGATGAGATTAACAACTTCAGAAAATTTCTAGGTGAAGTACTACATGAATCTTGGCTCAGATGTAAAGTAAATTTGGTTCAATGTCTGAATAGTAAGCTACCAAATGAGGTGTTGCTAGATAGCTTCTACAGATCACGAGATGCAGTCAACAAGTCCATGACCAACAATGTTGCAGAAGCTTAACTGATTGACCATACTTATGATGAGGTTAGTGTTATGCTTGATTAGATGACAATGACGAACAAGGTATGGCACGCTAGAGAGGTTGAGGTGATAAGTAGTGCATCGGCCAGAAAGCTATCAAAAGATTAAACAGTCATAGAAAAGGCCAAAGAAGAAAAGATGGTGCAATTGATGACACAGATTGTGATATTGACCAAGCATGTGATGGGGGTTCCCCAATACAAAAGGTTAAGATTGTAGGTCAATGAGCATGGATATATGATTGAGGAAGTTTTTCAAACTTATAAATAGGAAGCTCATTATGTGAACAATCAGTTGAGGATTCCTATCCTAATTCTCAGGGTTCCAATTAGAGACCTTGGCTGTAAGATCAAGAAAATCAAGATTAAAACCAGGAGCAAAATCAGCAGAATGCAAATTGGAGAGACATAAACCAAATCATTTAGGACCAGGCTTCAACCACAAAATCACAAATTCATATGTTCCACATCAAGATGGTCACCAAAGTGCAGATCAATCTTCAGTAAGTGACCCATTGATCTCCAAAATGGAAAAGTTGTTATCTCGTGTGCTCAAAAATTGAATCTACAAAGATTGGATTGAAGTAATGATGCATTGACATTGGTAGCATGGGACAAGTGATAAAATCTCATTCCATTTCCATTAAACAGAGAGAATCTCAACTGAGCCAAATGACTACTTCAATAAATCAAAGGCAGAAGAGCACTCTTTCCAATGACACATCAGTTAATTTAAAAGTTGAAAAAGGTAATATTAGTCAGTGAATGGTTGTACACAACTCATAGCTACCAAATATTTGACAATTATATGGTGTAGATTGAAAGACCACACAATGAGAATATATATGAAGACTTATGGACAAAAGAAGGAATTTTAATCGTAAAATATACGGCTAGTGGTGAAGAACAAACAGTTAGCGATGAAGAATATGACATTGTTGACATAACAATGCCTACTCTAGAGTGTCCTCCACCGACTCATCAAAGGTTGAAAAAGAACAAAGAGAAAGTCCGTTTTAACAGGTTCTTTGAGATCTTCGAAAAGCTACATATAAATATACCAGTTATAAATGCACTAACAGATATGTCAAAATATGCAAAATAACTATAAGATATAGTGGCATGTAAGAGGGGCCTCAGTGGAAGTAAAACAACATTAGTTACTGAACAGTACAATTCAAGAGTAATGAGCAAGTTTCTCAAAAAGCTTAATGATTCTAGGAGTTTAACCCTCCCTATAAAAATGGTGAAAAAGGATGTTGGACACGCATTATGTGATTTAGGGATACGCATCAATCTAATGCCCTTATCTTCTTTCAAGGCACTTGGCTTGGGAGTACTACATCCAACCAACATCACTTTATTATTAATAAACAAATCTCATATAGCTTCAGATAGAATAGTTGAAGATATTGTCATTAAAGTGCAAAATTTTGTTATTATTCTCAATTTTATAATTCTTAATTTTGAGGCAAATGCTAAATTGTCAGTTATTTTGAGGCATCTATTCTTTGCCATTAGAGGGATACTGGTTGATGTAAAGGCTGAAAAGATAACAATCAAGGTCAATAATGAAGAAATGACCTTCGCAGTTTATAAAGCTTCCTCCGTACCCTCACATTATAAGGATCTACGAAGGATCACTGTAGTAAAGATGGAAGCTGAACAACCCAAGATACTAGTACTCTTATTACAAGACATCATTGAGGGAGATCTCAAGACTAAAAGGCTATTTTGTAAACTTGGAAAAATGATCATCTCCAATACTTGAGAAATTTCATAAGACTTTGTGCTTAGCATAAGAGTGAACTAATGGCCGATGAATAATTAAAACTAACCACCATCACTAACCACCTCTTTCATCATAATCACCACTACCACAACCATTTTCAATTACCATTACTGTCGTCTAGCTACCACCAGCCACCTTTTTCATCACAATCATCACCATTGCTAACCATTACTATCAGCTGCTACCATACTTATGTCCTTCATCACTATAATTATATCAACTGCCACCACCACCCCCATCTCTATAGCCGCCGCCACCCTCACTATTACTACCACCACTATAGTCAATTCTTACTTCCAACAAACTAAGTCATCACAATTAGCACCGCAACCAACTGCCACTATACATTCTTTAATCACCACCACCACCGCTATCGCCCCTTCCACTATTATCAGCCACTAATATGATTGTGGCCAATCTCTACTATCAAAACCTCCGTCATTATAACTAGCACCTCCGTCAACTACCAAAAACACATTATTAACCACCACACATTATTGAGTCACCATCATCAACACCACCAACGACTATCATTAACCAATTTCACCATTACAATCACCAACACTAGTATCAATTGTCACTATTATTCAATCACCACAATTCCAACCACCTTCACCTTCACAAGAATGACCACCATCATTACCCGTCATTAACAACAAATATTACCGTCACCACCACCACTATAAACTACCTCCATCATCACTAGAAAGCATAAGTGTTTCATTATTTTCTATCAAATAATGATTTTATGTTATTAATTTATTTTATTATTTAATTAATTTTAATTTGAATTGTATTTTTATCATGTACATTCACATATTGTAAAACAAACGGTCTTAATCATTCGGTGTTTAGATTTTGAGACAACACCTTCATCATTTGTGAATTCAAATTCAGACGTCTAAATAATACTAAAAACAAATAAGACCTTAGGTGTTTATAGAGTAATTATCAACGTATGTCTCAAGTAGAATATCTATATCAAGTCTCAAGTAGATTATCTACATTAGGTCTCAAGTAGACTATCTACATCAGGTCTCAAGTCCTTAGATAAAATTTACGTTCTAAATCTCTATGCATACCCTTTCCTAATCTTAACCTTTTTCCAAGAAAGATTAGAATATGGGTGAATTATAATTTAGGAATTTCATTAGAATCTATACAAAATGAAAGAACTAATCATACACCAAGAAATATCGTTTAGAATTTCTAACAAGGCAACTTTATCATTGTTTCCGTCGTAGGATTCCACAACCTAGCTATAGAGTTAGTTAGCCATAGATATTGCAGAAATAGTAATAACAAAGTAAGAAAACATGCTTATAATGATCTAGAAGTAGAATCAAGAACCAAATGATGTATTCAATAGTCAAGAATTATTCAAAATTTGGACCCCAGGAGAAAAATTTCTTTATTCGTAAAAATCACGCTCCAAACTCAAAAAACCATATAAAAATTAAACTCCTAAAATAAATTCTAAAATAGATATTTATAATTTCTAAAAATACCATAAAAAACCGACTCAAACTAGTACTCACGTTTGTTTCACCGTGTTGCATAGATAGATTCAGTCGTATCTGATCTATAGTGGAGTCCAGGCAAGTTAATGCGTCTGAGTTGTAAGAGAACCAAGTGGGATGCATCACCACATGTGAAGTTGCGACTACATCAGTGTTCCGCATAAGAATATTTTGTTGAACCTATCTGGCCTCGCGTTGTGATCAGCGAATTGGGTAATGTGGCATCGCATGTTGACTTGTGAACTTATCTCCCTCAACAACAATTTCTGGCAACATTCTATATTGAATGCTTTCAGCTCTTCCTTTGATATATTTTCACTTAGTTTCAATCTGATCTCTGAAGATCATTATAATTTGTTCTTTTTGTGCTAAAATATTGTAAACACACTCTTTTCTTTATGAAAATGCATAATAGTATATCTTAAAAGTTAGATAATTAGGTAAATCACCAACTTATCACACATAGGTACAAGTCAATTATGTAATATCCCAATTATAGTCCCTCTAAGATCAAGTCCCCTAAAATCACTGATAGACCCTTGAAGATCAAGTCCCCTAGACCAATCATTCAACATCACGGACCCTAATGTATTTCTAGTGATCTACTAGAGCGATCTATAAAGTACTTATGAATACTTGGGATCTGTAAAATTAGACATTTATAGGCCTTCACGGATAGTAGAGATCTGATAGACCATTCAACCAGATATCAATATCTATACAATTAATTAGCATATATATATACACTACTAGTAAGGTTTTCCTCAGATATTATTATGAAAGACTAGTGAAGCAATGCATATAAGAATGTCAAATATCCCTCATTTAATATAATGTCAAATATCCCTCATATAATATATGATTAAATCTCTAGGATACTGCACTTTGTCTGTAAGAAAATAATTTTAGCCAGGCTTTAAATCTTAACAAAGTTGTCATATCTCGATAATAAAAATGTACAATTCACAGTAATCATTCAAAATGTCATATATGAACTAGTACGGGCTCTCCCCACAATGCATTCGATATTTGAAAGTCATATAATGCAAGTTTCATATTGTGACATCGGAAAAATAAGTATTCAAGAAATTAAAGTCTTACTTGCCTTTTTTAAAAGTTAAAACTTTACGTCAAACCTTTACTTGAAATTCCAAATGAACCTAGACGATCTTCAGTGGCCTTAATCCCTATGAATAAGATAAATATCTTCTAAAAATCACCTCACCAAGTTTCATAGCTTCCAATATAATAAAAATAAAGTTAAAGTACGAAATAAATTTATAATACAAGTACAAAATAAGAATTATCACGAAAGACTACTAGTGAAGCAATGCATACAAGAATGTCAAATATCCCTCATGAAATATAATAAAGAAATCTCTAGGACACTACACTCAGTCTATAAGAAAATAATTTTAGCCAGACTTTAAATCTCAACAAAGTCATCATATCTTGATAATAAGAATGTATAATTCACAGTAATCATTCAAAATATCATATATGACCTAGAATAAGCTCTCCCCACAATACACAAGGTATTTCAAAGTCAAATACTGCACGTTTTAAAATGTGGCATTGGATAAACAAGTATTCAAGAAATTAAAGTCTTACTTGACATTTTTAAAAGTTAAAACTTTAGTTCAAACCTTTACTTGAAATTCCAAATAAACCTAAATGATCTCCAATGGCCTTAATCCCAATAAAATAATAAAAATCTTCTCAAAAATCACCTCACCAAGTTTTATAGCTTCCAGAATAATGAAAATAAAGTTAAAGTATTAAATAAAATTATAGCACGTGCAAAAAATTTTAATACAATTTTTTTAGAAATGACAACATTATCACTCCTCACTAAAACAATCATAACTCTATTTACTGATGTCAGAATGATAACTGATTTAAACCTCTAAAAACTATATTCAAAGGGATACAATCTTCGTACAGATGTATTTTTACCAAATTCTATATTGATTGAGATCAAATCCCTCGCAAAGTCAGTCAAATGGTAAAAAACTAGATTTTAAGTGCATTTTAAAATTTCTAAACTTATTCCAAATACAGTATAACTCACCCGAGTTCCTCATGTTCTCTCAAAACCATCCCGACAAGTTTAAATACTTTATAGGAACTTTTCCAAAGGCTCAAATTACAAAAATGCTACAATACAAAGTTAGCTCTTAATTTAAACTTATGAGCCTTAAACTCCTAATTTTCATATAATAGTGTTGAATCTCTGTAATGACCCGTTAGGTCAGTTTTTCATTATCTGGGTATTTAGGCGTTAAGAGATTTCCTATGGCGATTCCAAGTCATTTATGACTTGTTGGGACTAACATTCGGTCACCATGGTTTTTATGCTAATCTTTGTGTTTTATAGCATTTGAAGTTTAAATGATTGACGTTGGTCAAAACTGTCACGCCCCGAGAGGGTACCCTAGACGTGACCGGCACTCGAAAGCCATTTATGACCTTCAAGCGAATCACCTGATTCAGTCACACTATCATCCATTCATAATATAAGGGTCGATGGCCAATTACTATCTACTCATCAAAATAGTTATAATAAGACTTCTCAAAAATAGTGGTCCAACCTTCCCACACTCTAGTCTATGAAGCCTCTATCAAAGTCTAGAAGGTGCCAATGACAAGCCCATGGCTACCAACAATCAAAATGAAGGAAACGACAACAAAACTATACAGGAAAGCTCAACATCCTCTGGAAACTAGGAGGACTCACCAACTAGGGGAGTGTATGTGGATCTTCAATGGAGCACCGGTTGATGATCTCTAATACCTATCTCTGCATCATGAAACGATGCAGGCCAAATGGCGTCAGTACGTGGAATGTACGAGTTTGTAAAATGGCCGGATGAAACAAACATCAAGAAAACATCAATATCAACTCAGGATCTCAACTCATATATATATACATAACAACTCACTCAAGTCTAACAAGAAGTGTTTTAGACCGGACCAAATCTCATGCCACTTAACTCAAATGACTCGGAATAGTATCAAGACCTAAATGGGAGTTTCTCTTATCTGACAACCATCACCTATGAGCTAGTGATAGTACAACAATCAGACGTTGTTGCCACGTCCGTCCATACCTTGCCAGGGCATGAACGCCTCCCTAATCATGGATTCCATCGATTAGTCAAGTCCTATCATTTCAGGACAAATAAATGGGAAACATCCGACTTTAACGGTTCGATCCCATGGGAAACATCCGACTTTAACGGTTCCATCCCTACCTACGTTGGCGGCATAGTTCCTGGGGTTCGAGTATGGACTATACTCTCGCCCACCTCGATGCTCGATACTCCTCCCATGACTCTATGCTCATAAGACTCCATCCAATCATCTCAAACAAGCCCTCATGGCTAGTTTCATTTAGAACCTTGCCAACTCATCAACTTTATTCTCATCTCAACTCAATCAAGTCATAATGACAAGTCTCATTTAGGACCTTGTCCACTCGTCAATTCTATCTCCCAATCAACTCAATCAAGCCTCATTTAGATAAGCAATTATAACCTCTCCTTAGGACTCATCACAACTCTAAGGCTTTAACTCAATAATTCAAGAGGGATATCACATTTAAGGAAATTGACATATTCAACATAAACATATGGTTAAGGAAATAAACAAAGCATACTAACAAGTCATTTCCATCAACTCATACTAACATGAAGGTTTTAGGAACTTCTTAGCTCAACAACATCAACATCAATAAAGTCAAATTAATAGGAGACAAAAGTCATTCAAACATAAACCATACCAAGAAACTTAATTCTCATGGACCTCTAACCTCAAAGTAAGAGTAGGGCACATGAGTGGACTCAACCCATGTTTTGGATAGCCTTACATACCTTAGAATAGATTCTTGAAGAAAACCTTGATGTTGGGTCTTCAATGGAGAACTCGAATCTTGAAGCTCTTGGAACTCTTCTTGTTGGAAATGGAGAAGAAGAAGAAGAGAGAGGGGCTGCAAAATACGATCTCAAAATGGTCTAGGGTGATACATATATAATTTGGGTAAGTTCCCAAATTGCCCCTCCTCAAAAAGTTCTAAAAATAGGCTAAATTCCTCCTGGCGCGATAGTGGCGCATCGCGCCATTGTAGCGCTAGGACGATTACGCCTAAAACCTGCACAACCTTTAATGGCGCACCGCGCCCTTACAGGGCTAAGGCCAAGTTTTCTGGGTTTTGGAAAATAGGCTTGAAAAACCCTGCTACCCAATAGTGGTGCGTCGCGCCAGAGACCAAACTACTGAGGCATGTTTCTGATGCGATAGTGGCGCGTCGCGCCACTGCGGCGCCAAGACCAGATTTCCAGTAGTTGAACCCAGGCCTGAAAATCCCTGCTGTGCTAGTTCATCTTAGGATCAACATATCTTTTGACTCCAAACTCCAAAATGTACATTCTTGGTGGCGTTGGAAAGAAGACTCGATGACCTTTAATTTAATAGGTCGTAGGCCACCCAGATCATCATCTTTCAAAAGATAGGGTCATTAGAAGTCAACCCTTTATGCGAACTCCTCCTTTAACTTAGCCACGATGAATCTTTTGGAGTTGGTTTGGCCCTAGGGGTCCTCTGTGACCCCACATCGCCTCCAACACTCTTCAATTACTTAGGGAATCATTTTAACTCAAGCACATACTTCAAAATAATTGAGTTAGACCCTACAAATGTACAAGGAAGGTCCGAATCTTAGGGAAACATTTGAGGGGTGTTACAAAAACTTCAAGAAAATGACTTCAGAATGCAATTCTAATGGTTCCATTAACTCTGAAATATCAAGTTTAGTCTAGAAGAATATTTTGTTTGGGTCCCAAGGCTTCTGATCTCATTGGCTTATGACTAATATGGAGCTTGGGTGTACGACCCAATTTTTGTCGAGACGACCCTGTTGGAAATCTTATTAATTTCTTTGAGTCTAAAATGTCATTTCTTATTAGGTAGCATATTCGATTCGTGTTGGTGGGATCCCAAAAAAATTTTGAAAGTCTGGCGGAGACTTGGTATTTTAGTCCTAAGTACAGGTGTCGCCACTTCAGTAGAGCCAAGGTTACACTTATGAAGCCGCTCCCACGGGGATCGAAATACGCATCATGACCCAAGCTAGGTCATGGGTGTGACACAGTGATCAAAATTTCGATGGAGCCCAATCAATACTCTTAGCATATCATTCAAGAGCATACATAAGGTAATAAGCAAAATAAGCTAAAGAATAGACGTAGAAACATAGTCTCAAAATAGAGCATAAGTCTCAAAATATGGAATAGAAGACAACATAGACTCTAAACATCTAACATGCCTCTACTATTCTAGATGGGGGCATAAGACAAGCTCCTTGCTCACCCACAATACGAAAGTAAAAATCATAAGGAACATTGTAAGTATAAGTGTCTTGTCCTCGAAGTATGAGGAATCACCAACAATAGAAGTAGTACTAGATCTCTAACCACGAGTGGAATATGTGTGATAGACCAACCCTACATTATGCTACAATATAGGAAAAATTATGCATTAGTAGATGGAATGCATTAAGTATGCGAGTAATATGCAATGCTTGAAAAGAATTAAAAAGCTTTGGAAAGGACATAAATAAACCTGGGATATGTGCAGAAAATTGCTGAAAAAAATTGCAGCCATCCTTCACGGAAGGCAATACGTCCCGTAATGATCTTCACGATCCATCGTGGCAGTCGTGAAGATGCGAATGCCTGACAGGGCTTTACTAAATTGGACATAACTTCTTACTCTGAAATCTAAATGAGGCAAAATTAGTGATGTTGGAAAGAGGACTCAAAGGTATTTAATTTGATAGTTCATGGGCCACATAATTCTTTATATTCTAAGAGATGTACATATTTGAATTTGACCCATGTAAAATCTTATATTAAAACTCAATCGGTAAGGAAGCTTTCAACTCGAATTTGAGCTAGAGGATTCTTTTGACCTTAAAACATCTCCAAATCTATTTTCACACTAAAGAATTGACCTTAATACCTATGCAAAATTATGAATCACCCGGTACGACTCTATGCGCATATGAAGAATGGTTCAAGTTTAAGCTTAGAATTTTTTGGATTGTTACAACATCCCCCTTTGAGAACATTCGTCTTCAAATGAGACTCAAGATCGCATGGATAGGACATGGAAAAAGGACTATCAACAACATGAATGCAATGACATATTAAAAATGCATAAACCATAAGACTTTCAACTTAACATAAAACATAGTTTAAAATCAACTTCATGAACATGCATACATATGAAAGACATAAAAGAACTGAAATGTAGGAATTCGTAAGAGTAGACATAAAGAGCTATCACTTCAACAAACACTAAAACTCTACTACTCAGGTTTTAAATTCAATAAAGGAAAGATGAACATGAAGTTGATCCATGCTAATAATAACATTAAAACCGAAGAAATCATAGCATACTTGATGAGGTAACAATAGTATGAAAGTTCTTTATACTGTCCATGTATATGAGTTAAATTCGAAACAAAAAGATAGAATAATAGAGTATTATCTTACGTGAAAGTAGGAAGGTCCTTATACTCAGCCTTAAACCTAATGAACTGCTCGAAGGAGGGAAGATTTTCATTAGATGTTAACCCCATGGCAATTGCACTTCCTAAGGTACCTAAAATGGCAACAATTCTCATAATAAAATCAAGAAAAGAAATTCCTCTGTTCCCATTTGGCTTTGAATCTTTTGAATCATCTCCAGCTTCACTAGCACCCATCTTCTCCTTATTTTATTAGTTTGCTATATACTCGAATTAATTGTCGATAATTTATGAACTTTTGTTATGGTACACTTAGAGCAATACTAGCATGTTATTTATACGAGGAAAAAAATCTGTTAATTTCAAACTGTACAATCAAGAATCCACTATAAAGCATACGTAAGGAGTTGGGCTGATCTCGCCAACGACTATCCTCATCATGTTTAATAACAAAAAGGCAATTCCTCATCTTATGACTCATATTGCCACAACTAAAGCATACACCTAAACCAGCTAGAAAATCTCCCTGGTGGTTCTTCCCACATATCTGACATGCGGGGAAAGTCTGACTGTTAGAATCGTTACGTTGATGCTTAGGTTTTGGCATCCTGACCTTGCTGAACATAGACACAAGATCACTAGAAAAAGATTGACCACCATTGGTGAGATCCCTCTTGGAATCCCTCTTAGACCTCTATTTCAACTTCTCTTCCTCCATTTGCTCAGCATGTGTCAAGAGCCAAGAGATCTCCATCTCCTTGATCAACATAGAAGTTTTGCACTCTTTGGAAACCGACTCTGAGAATCACAAAATGAACTTTCTCATATGAGCTCTCGGGTCAACAACCATGAACGAAGCATACTTTGACAATTGTGTAAACTTCAATGCATATTCCCTCACACTCGAGTTCCCTCGCTTCAAGTTGATGAATTCTAGAATCTTAGCTTACCTCAACTCTAAAGGAAAGAAATAGTCTAGAAAAGTACCCTTGAACTCCTCCTAACCAATGGAACCCGCATCCCTATTTCTTTCACCCTTCCACTGACTAAACCAAATTTGAGCGATTCCCTTTAATTGGTAAGTAGCCAAATCTGCCTTCTCTACCAACATCCTCCCCCTATAATATCAACAATCTTTTGAATACCTTCAATGAAATCTTGGGGATCCTTTTCCAACTTTGACCCACGAAACTCTGGTGGGTTCATCCTAGTAAAGTCACAAACTCTTATCGCTGCCGTACCACATTTGGATTCACGGGGGCAACTACTTCCCTATTAACTTATGCCACCTAAGATTGGGCAAGCACTTGCAATGCGACCCAAAATTCGGCATGAGTCACTTACTCATTCAAAGGGTTATTCGGAGCTTATTGCTCATCTTCAACATTCCCTCATGGAGGCATGATTTTTAAATCATAAAGAAAGAGCGTTAAAGGAGGAGACCTTAGAGTTCAACCGTATAGCATGATGAGATCATAAAATAAGTGATGTTTTTTCCTAAATTGCCTCATAGCCTTCTATTCATAGATGTGGTGTGCTTCAAGCCAATGAAAAAGACTTTACTCGACGCTACATGTTAGACACCCTAGGACACTTAAACCTTGAACTCTAATACCAAGATTTTGATGATCTAAGATAATGATCGGAATCCCAAAGGACCCCAACTAAATTTCTTAGCGTATCATTCAAAAGCATACATAAGGTAAATAAGAAAAATAAACCAAAGTATAGACATGGAAGCATACTCCAAATACAGAATGGAAGACAACATAGACTCTAAACATCCAACATGCCTCTACTAGTCTAGATTGGGGCATAAAACAAGCTCCTAGCTCATCAAAAATACGAAAGTAAAAATCATAAGGAACAATGAAAATATAAGTATGCTGTCCTCAGAGCATGAGGACTCACCAACAATAGAAGTAATACTAGATGTATAGCCACGAATGGAATATGCATGAGAGACCGACCCTACATTATGATACAATATAGATAAAAAATAAGTTTTAGTACATAGAATGCACTAAGTAGGTGAGAAGTATGCAATTCTTGGCATAAAACATGATAGTACACTAACGAAGCTTAAAACATAGTAAAAATCCTTTTAGAAATATCATAATACATATGACATGGTCGATGCATAACTCATAAGAAAACATAAGGTAGGACGTAAGGTAGTCATGTCATAAGATTTTGTGGGAGAGACCATCAAATGACATATAACCATGTGAGATATAACATGGGGTCCGACATATAGCCCCATCGAAGAAGGCCAATATATCTTGTCAGGATATAAAGGCATTATCATCATGAGAACTAGGTACTCACCTCTAATCTCCTTGAGATTGGGTAATCTTCTCTAATCTCCTTTAATCCTATAATAGCACGTAGTTATGGGATGTGGATAATCTCCACTAGTCCACTTAGTGCTAAGTACAACTCCCAACAGAATTTCATTTATAATACATGTATCATAGGAATATCTCATGAAATACATTAGGGAAGAAAATAATCTATAC
This sequence comes from Solanum dulcamara, assembly GCF_947179165.1. Taxonomy (NCBI): domain Eukaryota; kingdom Viridiplantae; phylum Streptophyta; class Magnoliopsida; order Solanales; family Solanaceae; genus Solanum; species Solanum dulcamara. The sequence goes on along the minus strand of NC_077238.1, from coordinate 63,154,015 downwards.
CAATCCAAATCATAAAAATAATCATCATAAATCATAAACTTGTCATAAATCATGGTTCATAAGAATAACTCATTGTCATGTGATTCCTATAATGTGGGTGTAGGACTTCCATCATTATGAATCCTTTTGCATAAAGAGTATCATTAGGGTCTGAAGTCACTGTATCATTAGCTTGGTTGAAACATCATAGAACATCATTCAAAAATTTTCATGATTTATTCATAAGCCTTGAAAATCATTCATAAAACATTTATTGAAATCCCTTGAAATTCATGATCATAATTCATTGAAAACATACTTTGAAAATAATCTATAACATGAGTCATTAAAATTCACCTTGAAATTATGCAGTGTAATGTGAACTATGCATAATCTAATTAATAATCATACGATATATCACGGGTACGAAGACTTAATGCAACATCGTAGAATTAGTACTTTTAGAAGAAGAAATCATACGAGAATTTAAGAGAAAACTTGGGATTCCATGTGTGAAAGGGGCCTGAGTATGAATTTCCACATACCATAATGAAATCTAGCCTTGAAATTGGAAAGGACCCTTGAGTTCTTGAAGTTTTGACTTGAAAGGTTTGGGGTTCTTGATGAAGAAGAAAAACCCTAGGATTGTTTCAAGAGGATTTCTTGAGATTAGGATGTTTAGATTGGTGATTATGAGAGGAAAACTAGTTATTTAATGATATACTCATTAAAAACACTCAAAATAACTTAGAATACGGTTTAAAAACTTTGGAAAGGACCAAAATAACCCTGGGACATGTGTAGAAAAGTGTTGGAAAAAAATTGCATCCATCCTTCACGAAAGGATATACGGCCCATAATGATCTCCACGGTCTATAGTTATGGTCGTGACCATGCAACTACCTGACAGGGCTGCACTAAAAAAGGTATCACTTTGTACTCCAAACTCTAAATGAGGAAAATTGGTGGCGTTGGAAAGAGGACTCAAAGATCTTTAATTTGATATGTCATAGTCTACATAGATCCTTATATTCTGGGATATATAATTATTTGAAGTTTACCCATGTAAAATCTTATATTGAAACTCAATTGGTAAAGAAACTTTCAACTAAACTTTGTGCTAGAAGATTCTTGTGACCTTAAAACATCTCCAAATATATTCCCACACTAAAGAATTGACCTTAATACCTATTCACAATTAATAACCACCCAATAAAATCCTATACACATATGAAGAATGGATCAGGTTTTAACTTAGAAATTTTTGGGGTGTTAGAACATCCCCGCTTGGTACCTTGCCAGGTCGGACAACCTAAAGAAGGGTAGGTTTGAGCTTGCCAGAGACTATCCTTATCATTTTAGTAACAAAAGGTAAATCCCTCATTTTATGTCCCATCTTACCACAATCAAAACATACACCCGAACCGGCTAGACAATGTCCCAGGTGGTTCCTCCCTCACATTTGACAATCGAAGAAGTCTGACTGCTAAAACCGTCGCTTTGATGCTTAGGGTTTGGCACCCTGTCCTTGCTCAAAATAGACACTAGGTCACTAGCAAAATATGGTCCACCATTGGTTCGAGCCCTCTTAGAATCCTCTTAGAACTCTCTTTCAACTTTTCTTCCTCTATTTGTTTCTATCTCTTTGATCAACATGGTAGTTTTGCACTCTTTGGAAACCAACTCCGATACTCTTAGAATGAACTTGCTCATATGAGCTCTAGGGACGATAACCATGAACAGAGCATACTTTGACAATTGTGTGAACTTCAATGAATATTCCATCATACTCGAGTTCCATTGCTTTAAGTTGATGAATTCTTGAATCTTAGCTTCCCTCAACTCTAAAGGAAAGAAATGGTCTAGAAAAGTACCCTTGAACTCCTCCTAATCAACGGGACCCGCATCCTCCTTATCATTTTTACCCTTCCACTAACTAAACTAAATTTGAGAGACTCCCTTTAATTGGTAAGTAGTGAAATTCACCTTCTCTACCGATGTCCCCCCCATAATATCAACAATCATTTGAATCCCTTTAATGAACTTTTGGGGATCCTCATCCAACTTGGACCCATGAAACTCCGGTGGGTTTATCCTAGTAAATTCACAAACTCTTATCATTTACGTATCCATATTTGGGTTCACTGGAGCAACTACTTCCCTATTAACTTGTGCCGCCATAGCTTAGGCTAGCACTTGAAATGTGGCCCAAATTTCAGCATAAGTCACTTGCCCATTTAAAGGGTTGCTCGGAGCTTGTTGCTCTTCTTTAACATTCCTTCTCATGGGAACTCTTTATGGAGGCATGATTCTATAATCGCAAAGAAAGTGCATTAGAGAAGGAGACCTTAGAGTTCAATTCTATTGCACGTTGAGATCATGAAAGAAGTGATGTTTTTTCTAAAATGCCTCATAAGCTCCTATTCATGGATGTGGTGCGATTCACCCTAATGAATAAGATTCTACTTGATACGGCATGTTAGATACCCTAAGACACTTAAACCTTATATTTGATACCAAGTTTGTCACAACCCAAGCTAGGTCCTGGGCGTGACACGATGATCAAAATTCCGAAGAATCTCAACTAAGACTCTTAGCATAAAATTCAAGAGAATACATAAGGTAATAAGCAAAATAAGGTAAAGTATATACATAGAAACATAGTCTCAAAATAGAGCATAAGTCTCAAAATATGGAATAGAAGACAACATAGACTTTAAACATCCAACATACCTCTACCAGTCTAGATGAGGAAATAACACAATCTCCTAGCTCACCCAAAATACGAAAGTAAAAATCATAAGGAACAATGAAAATTGAAGTGTCTTGTCCTTGGAGCATGAGGACTCACCAACAATAGAAGTAGTACTAGATCTCTGGCCACTTGTGGAATGTGAGTGATTGTTTGACCCTACATTATGATACAATAAAGGCAAAAAATATATGTTAGTACATGAAATGCACTAAGTATGAGAGAAGTATGCAATGCATGGCATAAAACATGATAGTACACCGACCAAGTACAAACCTAGTAAAAATCCTTTTTAAAAACATCATAAGACATAAGACATGGTTGATGCATTACTTATCATGTTAACCATATGGTAGGACGTGAGGTAGTAATGTCATAAGATTTTGTCGGAGAGACCTTCAACAAACATATAACCATGTGAGCTATAATATGGAATCCAACATATTTCCTCTTCAAAGAGGGCCCAATATATCTAGCCAGAATATAAAGGTATTATCATCATGAGAACCGGGTACTCACCTCTATTTCATAGACTAGGTTCTCAACTTTAGTCTTTGATATTGGGTACTCACCTCTAATCTTTTTGAGATTGGTTACTCGGCTCTTATCTCCTTTAATCTTATGGTGGCACGTACTTATGAGACATGGTAATCGCCCTAGTATACTCGGTGCTAAGTATAACTTCCAATGGAATATCATTTGTAATACATATATATATATATATCATAGGAATAGCTCATGAAATACACTAGCAAAGGCAATTATCTATACCAATACACATCATAAAACTAAACATCATAAATCATAAACTTTTCATACATCATGGTTCATAAAACTTGTTAAGAAGAATAGATCATTATCATGTGATTCCTGTAATATGGGTGTAGGTCTTCCATCATTACAAATACTTTTTTATAAAGAGTATCATTAGGGTTTTAAGTCACCCTATCATTACCTTGCTTGAAATATCATAGGACTTTATTCAAAAACGTTTATGAGTCTGTCACAAGACTTGAAAATCATTCATAAAACATTCATTAAAATACTTGTGTTGACCTTACCTTATTAGGGTGTTGACTTCATCATGTATTATGATGCATCGGGAATAGGTATAGGTGGAGTGTTGAAGTAAAAGAGGAAGGTGATTTCCTAAGCTTTGAGGTAATTGAAGGGTCATGAAAAGAGCTATCCCACCCATAATTTAGAGCTGGTGGTGGTTATATTTGTTTTAAAGTTATGGTGACATTATTTTCATGGATTTTAGTGTGAGATATTCACCGATCATCGGATTTTACAATACATATTCAACAAGCGGGACTTGAATTTGAGGCAAAGAAGATGGGTTAAGCTTTTGAAAGATTATGATTTGACTATCTTATATCACTGCAGAAAGGGCAATATAGTGGCCGATGCATTGAGTAGGAAGACTTCTAGCATGGGAAGTCTACAGTTATTCGAGCTGAGGAGCAAACCTTTGCTAGAGATGTTCAGAGATTGGCCAATGGGTTGGTGAGATTGCAGTCTTTTGATGAGGGGAAAATGTTTGCTTTCATAGAGGCCTATTGTTCTTTGATGGATCAGATCTGAGAGAGACAATTAGAGGATGATAAATTATGCCTCATTCGAGATAAGGTGTTGAGCGGTGATGCTAAAGAAGTAGTGCTTGATTCTGAAGGTATTTTGAGAATTGGGAGTCACATTTATGTGCCCAAGGTAAGTGAGTTGGTCATATTGATACATAAGGAAACCTATTGCACTCGATATTCTATTCATCCGGGGATAGTAAATATGTACCATGATTTGAGTCCACACTATTGGTGATATTGTATGAAGAATAACATCACTGAGTTTGTGTTCAAGTGTTTGATATGACAGCAGGTTAAGTGTGAGCACTAGATGCCCGAGGGTGAGTTTCAGAGGATGCCTATTCCTACATAGAAGTGGGAAAGTATCACCATGGATTTTATGGAAGATTTGCCCACTATCGTGGGAGGTTTTGATTCCATTTGGGTTGTGGTCGAATGATTGACCAAATCAGATCATGTCATTCTAGTTAAGCTTAATTTCACAGTGAATAAGTTGGATCAGCTCTACATTAGGTAGATTGTTAGACTTCATGGGGTTCCTGTTGATCTATCATATCATATGGGGTCTTATTGTTCATATATCACTTCTAGGAGGCCGTGCAGTATGGATTGGGCACCTGATTGGATTTGAGTACTACATTCCACCCTTAGATGGATGGACAGTCTAAGAGGACTATTCAGGTACTTGAGGATATGCTAAGGGAATGTGATTGATTTTAGTGCTCAGTAGAATTAGCACTTTCCCTTGGTAGAGTTTTCTTACAACAATAGTTAACATTCCAGTATCCAGATGGCTCCTTTTGAGGCCTTGTATGGATGGAGATATAGATCGCCCATCAGATGGTTTGATTCTGTGGCGGTGGATAGTCTAGACACTAATTTACTTTGAGATTCCATGGAGCTAGTTCAGCTAATTCAGGGTAGGTTGTTGATAAAGAAGAGTCGCCAGAAGAGCTATGCAGACAAACTGGTTTGACCTTTGGTATTCATGGTTTGGGATCAAGTATGGTTGAGGATCTCTCCCTTTAAGAGTGTCATGATGTTATACCCCATAACTTTATTCTTCAGAACGTCTTCTTCAGCTTCTTAAAAGTTGTTCGATGACCCAGATTATCTATAACATGATTAAATAACTCTAAGAAAAGGAGGACGTGACGCCTCTTAAGAGTGAAGGTTGAAAATAGGTCTATAAGGATTTGAAAAGAGTTGGAGGCCAAAATAACAAGTCATAGGACTTTACTTACTTACGTAAGCTACCAACTTGGATGTCTTACATAACAAAGCCACTGGAGTACATGTTGAGCTTACTCATCAAGGATTACATAGGATCCTAAATAAGACAAGATTACGAACCCACGGGAGAGGCGAAAGGAGGCGTAGCACCTACTCGAAATCAAGGAGGTGATTCACCTACTTTGACTAAGTAGGTGATACACCTACTTGGACCAAGTAGGAGACACAACTACTTGGGGTGGATCCCACGCTGCCATGTAGCAGCTTTGGATTGGTTGCATAGGTTGAGGTGGCGCCCTAGGGGGGTTGCCATATGTCACCCCTAGGGGGATGTCACGTGGAACCTTCTAAGGTGGTATATATATATGTATAGGATGAATAAGAAGTCATCATTCAGCCATTTTACAATTAGAATTAAAAGAGAACTTAGAGAAAAAGCTAGGGCCAGCCACAGTTTTGGCTAAGATTAAGGTGAGTCCTCCAACTTTTGTTACATGAATTAATTATTTAAGGTATCCTATGGTGATATATAGGTGTTTAATAATGAAAAACTTCTATTTGGAGCAGCAAAAACGTGTCACAAACAGCCCCAAACAGTCTGCTAATTTTCAGCGCGCTAAGGAACTTTCGAGGCTAGTTTTGACATGTTTTGAATAAGGTAAGGTATTTACCTTCAATTTGGAGCTTATGATGTTGTTATGGAGTATATTACAAGTCTTTTAAGTGGATGTAAATATGAATATTTCATAGGGATGCTTGATGTTCGAAATAAACTAAATTGGAGTCGCTATAGTTAAATTAAAGTTGAGTGGGGCGTTACGCTTGTGGTGTTGCAGATGTAGGGGGTGTGGTGATGTGTTTCAGGGCCTAAAAGTATTCTAAAAGATGTGTGGGATATTCTTGTTTCATAAACACGAACCTTCATTGCGTATGATTAAAGATTTCATGAAATAAAGATTAAAAACCCTATTTTGGTATCGTAGTTTTAAGCGAGTTGTTTGGAGTTTGTTTTGTTTTGTGTAATATCGAAGTGGTATAATTGTGTGTTGGCTGCTGATTGTTGTTTTTGGTTTGCTTTAATAATTGAATATGGGATTGGAAGTTTGGATAGGGCGAGTTATAGAGGATATGCTGCCCGAATTCTGTTAACTTCTTAACTAATTAATAGACTAGTCGAGACTAGTCGAGAAAGGCGAATAAGGAGTTGGTTCCTATGGGTTCTTGGTTGTGGAATTAGAATATTCAAAGTTAAAGGTTACTAATATTAGTATTACCTTCATGTTAAATAGGTTCAGAGGACGACGATACAAGCCGGGTTAAAAGCAATCGATAAGAGGTATATAAAGCCTATCTTTTCTTTCTTTTGGGCATGTCTTAGATTTAAGTGACAAATGATATATGTATGAAGCTTGGGGTAACTCTATTCATGAGCTCTGAACATGATTCATGAATCATAATTCGTGTTCACTTCTGAATGTTAAGACTCTTAAGTAGTTCAGCTCCTATTCCTCAAGTCTTCTATATGCTGAAAAGTAGTGTATGTAACGCTTAACTCTTCTTTTCTTATGGCATGTCTTAGCAATAAGTGGTTGGTATGTGTAATGTGGAGGTAGTTCTATTCTTAGAACCCCGAGCATGACTCGTTAATCTTAGTCACTTCTTGATGATAGAACTCCTGCGATGGTAGAGTTATGGTCTTGTAAGCCTTCTACGTGATAACAAGTAATACCCGTAAAGCCTATCTCTTCCATACTTTTGAATGGCTTAATGTAAGTGAAACGATGTATGATATGAGTTAGAGACAGTTCCATTTATAGGTTTTGGATGTGCCTCATGTCTTGTACTCACTCTTGAATGATAAGGGTCTTAAAGTAGTTGAACTATGACCCTCGAACCTTCTATAGGCTGAATAGTGATGGAATGTGTAAGCTCCTATACCTAGGTGATCTTGAACATTCTTTATGGTGATACTTTAGGGATGTTTGACATGTTACCAAGTCTTACATGCACGTATATGCATTGTTATGTGATGTGTAGATCAGGCCATCGTTCCTTGGTACTAATATATTATATACAGATCGGGCCATCGTACCTCGGTATTATCATGTGATATACAGATTGGGCCATCGTTCCTAGGCATTATTACATGATATAAAGATCGAGCCGTCGAACCTCGGCATTATCATATAATATACGGATCAAGCCGTCATTCCTCGGCATTATTATGAATATATGGATCGGGTCGTCGTTCCTTAGTATGTTCTTGCTATATATATCGATCGGGCTGTACATTTTACAGTGCTAATAATATGCATATGCCTATCATGATAGATGATGTATTTGTAATACCGTGTTCCCGAGCGAGATACGTTATAAAGGTATACATGACTTTATTTTGTAAGGTGTAGGTACAATACCTATTTAATGCTATACTTGATTTCCTGCATCCTTATGTTAGTTGTGCCCTATTTATGATGTTTTAAACTTTACATACTTAGTACATATATCGTACTGACCCCTTCTTTTTGGGGGGGTTGCATTTCATGCCCGCAGGTACATACACAGGTTTTGGGAGTCCAGCAGCTCAGGATTCCACTCAGCAAATTTAGAAGAAGCTCCATTTATTCGGAGCCAAGTTTTGGTACCAAACCTCCGATGTATATATTTGGTTATTCAAAGGTACGGCGGGGGCCCTGTCCCGCCATATGTTGTTGTTCCTATTCTTAGAGGTCTGTAGACATATGTGTATATGTTGGTTATGTTTATTTTGGCTATGCCTATATGGCGTGTTGTAAAGTTTTTAAATTACGACAGCCTTGTTGGCTTGCTTTCCCTTTCATGATACAATACGAATGAAGGAGGCTACATGTACATGAAAAAGTTTTAACCCATTGAGGGTTTTGTGAGCAGTATCACATTATACATAGTCCAGTTTGACTACATTTGACAGATAGGTACACGGGGGTCCAGGTCGGAACCCAGTCGCGGCCTACGGGGTTAAGTGGTGACAGAAGTAGTATCAGAGCAGTTCGTCCTTAGAGTGTCTACAGATCGTGTCTAGTAGAGTCTTGATTATCAATGTGTTGTGTGCCACATCTATAAACAGGAGGCTATAGGGCATTTAAGATGTTTCCTTTCTTTCATATCTAAGATCGTGTTAAAGATCTGAGTCATTGGAAACCTCCTTATACTAACCTATGATTTCAGTAGAAGGACAACATTAATAGAAGAAGGTGATATATGATATTGAAAGTTACACATCACACAGGTAAGCAAGGTACGAAAAATAGGTGCCAGGTAAGATATTGAAATACGATTGACATGTAAAGTTGAAAATTGAAAAAAAAAGTAGATAGAAAGTCTAAACAAGTGCAGTTTGAGTTGGATATACGAGGTAAGTCCATCAGTTTATACTATTATTGATATTGGATGCCCTATGAGCCTATGATATGATGTGATATAATACGTATATATGTATCTTTATGCATGTTATCCCTGTGAGGCACTGTTGGTATTTTCTGCATGCAGGTTTGAGACAGTAATAAATACAAAGGAAACTCTACCCAAACTTTCCTAGAAATAAAAAAGAATGAGATACAGGGCCATAGTATGTCTTGAAAGGTCATGCCCATGATAATAATGAGGCTTGACTAAACTACGAGTATGGCTAACCTCGAGAAATAAGTTAATTACTGAAGTGATGGTAATAGTAATGAGGAGGTCAATATTGGCATGGAAAAAGAATCTGGAAAAGACTGGGGAGACTAAGGAGTAATTTAGACAATGGTAAAGTGTGTCTACCTCACCGAGTCTAATTAGTCCATTGTAGGAATCGTGCGAAAGGTTAAGAAGTTTTATACTATGGGGTGGAATACAAATAGGATATGATGTGAATATAACAAGGATCGTTAGGAAAATAAGTAAAGCCCAGTGAGAAAGTGGATAAAGCTTGGCCTACCGGATTAGTTGCTGGGTCATCATCTTCTTCGGTAGCTAAGTGCCCCATGGGATAGGATACAATCATACCAGCACTAACGCATCGGATCCCATCAGAACTCTGAAGTTAAGCATGCTTGGGAGAGAGTAGTACTAGGATGAGTAACCTCCTAGGAAGCCCTGTGCGGTTGTGATATGAGATGATATGGATGTATGTATACGTTGGACTTGCATGGCATTATTGGTAGAAAGAAGTATTATGGATATGTAACTCCACCGTGAAAGATGATAAGACCCTTTGAGATAGGGGATGTAGCTTTGAAAAACAACTGATGCAACCTACGAATGACGGTAGAAGCCATGTAACTACTATATTCGAATACATTAAGGGAAGGTATAAGATGGTTTGAAGCAAAACCTTTAAGGTACAATCATTACTAAGGACAAAAGCTATGGTGGAGCCCAAACATCAGATGAAGGAAGTAAGAAATGATACAAGTTTACGTACAGACTAGTATGGCGAAGCTAAGGCATCTTCCGAGCTACTTTAAGCTCCTACACATGTTTGTGTAAAGGGTGAAATATGATATGTGGTAAGAGAATTGGAAAGAAGAAATGGAAAATAAATATCACCTGTTCCCTATGCCTACAGGTAATCTACCCACTTAAATTGACTATATGGGTTAATAAGAGCCTTTGGATGACAACCAATACAGAGAAATCATGAAGAACTCGTAAGACCTTATGAGGCTAGTTAACATTTGAGGACGAATGTTCTAAAGGGGGGAAGAATGTTATACCCCGTACCTTTATGCTTAGGAACGTCTTCTTAAGCATCTTGGATTTGAAACGAGTGGGAGGCCAAAATAAAGATTTGAAACGAGTTGGAGGCCAAAATAAAGAGTCGTAGGACTCGACTTACTCACGTAAGCTACCAACTTGGATGTCTTACATAACTAAGCCACTGGAGTACATGTTGAGCTTACTCAGCAAGGATTACATAGGCTCCTAAAGTAAGACGAGATTACGAACCCACGGGAGAGGCGGAAGGAGGCGTAGCACCTACTCGGAGGCAAGTAGGTGATGCACAAACTTTAACTAAGTAGGTGATGCACCTACTTGGACCAAGTAGGAGACACACCTACTTGGGGTGGATCACACGCTGCCATGTAGCAGCTTTGGATTGGTTGCATGGCTTGAGGTGGCGCCCTAGGGGGCTGCCACGTGTCACCCCTAGGGGGATGCCACGTGGAACCTTCTAAGGTGGTATATATATATATATATATATATATATATATATATATATATATATATATATATATATATATATGTATAGGATGAATAAGAAGTCAGTGTTCAGCATTTTTACACTTAGAATTAAAAGAGAACTTAGAGAGAAAGCTAGGGCCAGCCACGGTTTTGGCTAAGATTAAGGTGAGTCCTCCAAATTTTGTTTTATGAATTAATTATTTCAGGTATACTAAGGTGATATAGAGGTGTTTAATAATGAAAAACTTCTATTTGGGGTAGGAAAAACGTGGCACAAACAGCCCCAAACATGCCGCTAATGTTCAGCGCGCTAAGGAACTTCCGAGGCTAGTTTTGACAAGTTTTGAATAAGGTAAGGTATTTCCCTTCCATTTGGAGCTTTTGATGTTGTTATGGAGTGTATTACAAGTATTTTAAGTGGTTGGAAATTTGAAAAGTTCATAAGGATGCTTGACATTCGAAATAAACTAATTGGACTCGCTATAGTTAAATTAAAGTCGAGTAGGGCATTGCGCTTGTGGTACTGCGGCTGTAGGGAATGTGGTGATGTGTTTCAGGGCCTAAAAGTATTCTTAAAGAGGTGTGGGAGCTTCTTGTTTCAGAAACACGACCCTTCGTTGCATATGATTAAAGATTTTATGAAACAAAGATTAAAAATCTTATTTTGGTATCGTAGTTTTAAGCGAGTTATTTGGAGTTTGTTTTGTGTAATATCGAAGTGGTATAATTATGTGTTTTCTTCTGATTTTTGTTTTTGGTTGGATGTACTAATTGAATATGGGATTGGAAGTTCGGATAGGGCTAGTTATAGAGGAGATGCTTCCTGAATTTTGTTAACTTCATAACTGATTAATAGACTAGTCGAGACTAGTCGAGAAAGGCGAATAAGGAGTTGGTTCCTATGGGTTCTTGGTTGTGGACTTAGAATATGCAAAGTTAAAGGTTACTAATATTAGTATTACCTTCATGTTAAATAGGTTCAGAGGACGACGATACAAGCCGGGTTAAAAGCAATCGATAAGAGGTATATAAAGCCTATCTTTTCTTTCTTTTGGGCATGTCTTAGATTTAAGTGACAAATGATATATGTATGAAGCTTGGGGTAACTCTATTCATGAGCTCTGAACATGATTCATAATTCGTGTTCACTTCTGAATGTTAAGACTCTTAAGTAGTTCAGCTCCTATTCCTCAAGTCTTCTATATGCTGAAAAGTAGTATATGTAAAGCTTAACTCTTCTTTTCTTATGGCATGTCTTAGCCATAAGTGGTTGGTATGTGTAATGTAGAGGTAGTTCTATTCTTAGAACCCTGAGCATGACTCGTTAATCTTAGTCACTTCTTGATGATAGAACTCCTGCGATGGTGGAGTTATGGTCTTGTAAGCCTTCTACATGATAACAAGTAATACCCGTAAAGCCTATCTCTTCCATACTTTTGAATGGCTTAATGTAAGTTAAACGATGTATGATATGAGTTAGAGACAGTTCTATTTATAGGTTTTGGATGTGCCTCATGTCTTGTACTCACTCTTGAATGATAAGGGTCTTAAAGTAGTTGAACTACGACCCTCGAACCTTCTATAGGCTGAATAGTGATGGAATGTGTAAGCTCCTATACCTAGGGGATCTTGAACATTCTTTATGGTGATACTTGAGGGATGTTTGACATGTTACCAAGTCTTACATGCACGTATATGCATTGTTATGTGATGTGTGGATCAGGCCGTCGTTCCTCGGCACTAATATATGATATACGGATTGGGCCGTCATACCTCGGCATTATCATGCGATATACGGATCGGGCCATCGTTCCTCGATATTATTACATGATATATGGATTGGGCCATCATACCTAAGTATTATCATATGATATAGGGATCGGGCCATCGTTCCCCGACATTATTACACAATATGTGGATCGGGTCGTCGTTCCTTAACATGTGCTTGCTATATATATGGATCAGGTTGTATGTTCCCCAGTGCTAATAATATGCATATGCCTATCATGATATATGATGTATTTGTAACACCGAGTTCCCAAGCAGGCCATATATGATACGTGATAAAGGTATACATGACTTTATTTCATAAGGTATAGATACAGTACCTTATTAAATGCTATACTTGATTTCCTGCATCCTTATGTTAGTTGTGCCCTATTTATGATGTTTTATACTTTACATACTTAGTACATATATCGTACTGACCCCCTCTTTTCGGGAGGGGCTGCCTTTCATGCCCGTAGGTACAAAAATAGATTTTGGGAGTCCACTAGCTCATGATTCCACTCAGCAAATTTAAAAGAAGCTCTATTTATTTGGAGCTAAGTTTTGGTACCAAACCTTCGATGTATATATTTGGTTATTTAGGGGTACGGCGGGGGCCCTGTCCCGCCATATATTGTCATTCCTACTCTTAGAGGTCTGTAGACATATGTGTATGGGTTTTTTATGAGTTTATTACGGCTGTGCCTATACGGCGTGTTGTAAAGATTTTACATTGTGACAGCCTTATCGACTTGCTTTCCCTTTCATGATACAATACGAATGAAGGAGGCTACATGTACATGAAAATGTTTTAACCCATTGAGGGTTTTGTGAGTAGTATCACATTATACATAGTCTAGTTTGACTATAGTTGACAGATAGATACACGGGGGTCCAGGTTGGAACCCAATTGCGGCCTACGGGGTTAGGTCGTGAAAGAAGTGGTATCAGATCAGTTCGTCCTTGGAGTGTCTATAGACCATGTGAAGTAGAGTCTTGATTATCGATGTGTTGTGCGCCATATCTATAAATAGGAGGCTACAGGGCATTTAGGATTTTTCCTTTCTTTCATATCTAAGATCGTGTTATATATCTGACTCATAGGAAACCTCCTTATACTAACCTTTGGTTTCAGCAGAAGGACAACATTGATAGAAGAAGGTGACTGACGATATTGAAAGTTACACAGCATGCAGGTAAGCAAGGCACGAATGATAGGTGCCAGGTAAGATATTGAAATACGATTGACCTATAAAGTTGAAAATTGAAAGGAAAAGTAGACGGAAAGTCTAAACAGGTGCAGTTTGAGTTGGACATACGAGGTAAGTCCATTAGTTTATACTATTATTGATATTGGACACCCTGTGAGCCTATGATATGACGTGATATAATACGTATATATGTATCTTTATGCATGTTGGCCCTATGAGGCACTGTTGGTATTTTCTGCGTACAGGTTTGAGACAGTAAGAACTATAGAGGAAACTCTGCCTAAAATTTCCTAGAAATAAAAAAAGAATGAGATACAGGGCCGAAGTATGTCTTGAAGGGTCGTGCCCATGATAATAATAAGGTTTGACTAAACTATGAGTATGGCTGACCTCGAGAAATAAGTTAATTACTGAAGTGATGGTAATAGTAACAAGGAGGTCAATATTGGCATGGAAAAAGAATCTGGAAAAGACTGGGGAGACTAAGGGGTGATTTAGACAAAGGTAAAATGTGTCTACCTCACCGAGTCTAATTAGTCCATAGTAGGAATTGTGCAAAAGGTTAAGAAGTGTTATACAATGGGGTGGAATACGAACAGGATATGATGTGAATATAACAAGAATCGTTAGGAAAATAAGTAAAGCCCAGTGAGAAAGTATCTAAAGCTTAGCCTATCGGATCAGTTGCTGGGTCATCATCTTCTTAGAACCCTGAGCATGACTCGTTAATCTTAGTCACTTCTTGATGATAGAACTCCTGCGATGGTAGAGTTATGGTCTTGTAAGCCTTCTACGTGATAACAAGTAATACCCGTAAAGCCTATCTCTTCCATACTTTTGAATGGCTTAATGTAAGTTAAACGATGTATGATATGAGTTAGAGACAGTTCCATTTATAGGTTTTGGATGTGCCTCATGTCTTGTACTCACTCTTGAATGATAAGGGTCTTAAAGTAGTTGAACTACGACCCTCGAACCTTCTATAGGCTGAATAGTGATGGAATGTGTAAGCTCCTATACCTAGGGGATCTTGAACATTCTTTATGGTGATACTTGAGGGATGTTTAACATGTTACCAAGTCTTACATGCACGTATATGCATTGTTATGTGATGTGTGGATCGGGCCATCGTTCCTTGGTACTAATATATTATATACGGATCGGGCCATCGTACCTCGGTATTATCATGTGATATACGGATTGGGCCATCGTTCCTAGGCATTATTATATAATATAAATATCGAGCCATCGAACCTCGGCATTATCATATAATATACGGATCAAGCCGTCATTCCTCGGCATTATTATGAATATGTGGATCGGGTCGTTGTTCCTTAGTATGTTCTTGCTATATATATCGATCGGGCTGTACATTCTACAGTGCTAATAATATGCATATGCCTATCATGATAGATGATGTATTTGTAACACCGTGTTCCCGAGCGAGATACGTTATAAAGGTATACATGACTTTATTTTGTAAGGTGTAGGTACAATACCTATTTAATGCTATACTTGATTTCCTGCATCCTTATGTTAGTTGTGCCCTATTTATGATGTTTTAAACTTTACATACTTAGTACATATATCGTACTGACCCCTTCGTTTTGGGGGGGCTGCGTTTCATGACCGCAGGTACATACACAGGTTTTGGGAATCTACCAGCTCAGGATTCCACTCAGCAAATTTAGAAGAAGCTCCATTTATTCGGAGCCAAGTTTTGGTACCAAACCTCCGATGTATATATTTGGTTATTCAAGGGTACGGCGGGGGCCCTGTCCCGCCATATGTTGTTGTTCCTATTCTTAGAGGTCTGTAGACATATGTGTATAGGTTGGTTATGTTTATTTTGGTTGTGCCTATATGGCGTGTTGTAAAGTTTTTAGATTACGACAGCCTTGTTTGCTTGCTTTCCCTTTCATGATACAATACGAATGAAGGAGGCTACATGTACATGAAAAGTTTTAACCCATTGAGGGTTTTGTGAGCAGTATCACATTATACATAGTCCAGTTTGACTACATTTGACAGATAGGTACACAGGGGTCCAGGTCGGAACCCAGTCGCGGCCTACGGGGTTAGGTGGTGACAGAAGTAGTATCAGAGCAGTTCGTCCTTAGAGTGTCTACAGATCATGTCTAGTAGAGTCTTGATTATCAATGTGTTGTGTGCCACATCTATAAACAGGAGGCTATAGGGCATTTAAGATGTTTCCTTTCTTTCCTATCTAAGATCGTGTTAAAGATCTGAGTCATAGAAAACCTCCTTATACTAACCTATGATTTCAGTAGAAGGACAACATTAATAGAAGAAGGTGATAGATGATATTGAAAGTTACACATCACATAGGTAAGCAAGGCACGAAAGATAGGTGCCAGGTAAGATATTGAAATACGATTGACATGTAAAGTTGAAAATTGAAAAAAAAAGTAGATAGAAAGTCTAAACAAGTGCAGTTTGAGTTGGACATACGAGGTAAGTCCATCAGTTTATACTATTATTGATATTGGATGCCCTGTGAGCCTGTGATATGATGTGATATAATACGTATATATGTATCTTTATGTATGTTAGCCCTGTGAGGCACTGTTGGTATTTTCTGCATGCAGGTTTGAGACAGTAAGAAATACAAAGGAAACTCTACCCAAACTTTCCTAGAAATAAAAAGAGAATAAGATACAGGGCCATAGTATGTCTTGAAAGGTCATGCCCACGATAATAATGAGGTTTGACTAAACTACGAGTATGGCTAACCTCGAGAAATAAGTTAATTACTGAAGTGATGGTAATAGTAATGAGGAGGTCAATATTGGCATGGAAAAAGAATCTGGAAAAGACTGGGGAGACTAAGGGTAATTTAGACAATGGTAAAGTGTGTCTACCTCACCGAGTCTAATTAGTCCATTGTAGGAATCGTGCGAAAGGTTAAGAAGTGTTATACTATAGGGTGGAATACAAACAGGATATGATGTGAATATAACAAGGATCGTTAGGAAAATAAGTAATGCCCAGTGAGAAAGTGGCTAAAGCTTGGCCTACCGGATTAGTTGCTGGGTCATCATCTTCTTCGGTAGCTAAGTGCCCCATGGGATAAGATACAATTATACCAGCACTAACGCATCGGATCCTATCAGAACTCTGAAGTTAAGCATGCTTGGGAGAGAGTAGTACTAGGATGAGTGACCTCCTAGAAATCCCTGTGCGGTTGTGATATGAGATGATATGGATGTATGTATATGTTGGCCTTGCATGGCATTATTGGTAGAAAGAAGTATTATGGATATGTGACTCCACCGTGAAAGATGATAAGACCCTTTGAGATAGGGGATGTAGCTTTGAAAAACAACTGATGCAACCTACGAATGACGGTATGCCAAGAGTCAAACTAGGTGATTACTTGATAAAAGAAGTCGGTAGAAGCCATGTAACTACTATATTCGAATACATTAAGGGAAGGTATAAGATGGTTTGAAGCAAAACCTTTAAGGTACAATCATTACTAAGGACAAAAGCTATGGTGGAGCCCAAACATCAGATGAAGGAAGTAAGAAATGATACAGGTTTACGTACAGACTAGTATGGAGAAGCTAAGGCATCTTCCGAGCTACTTTAAGCTCCTACACATGTTCGTGTAAAGGGTGAAATATGATATGTGGTAAGAGAATTGGAAAGAAGAAATGGAAAATAAATATCACCTGTTCCCTATGCCTACAGGTAATCTACCCTCTTAAATTGACTATATGGGTTAATAAGAGCCTTTGGATGACAACCAATACAGAGAAATCATGAAGAACTCGTAAGACCTTATGAGGCTAGTTAACATTCGAGGACGAATGTTCTAAAGGGGGGAAGAATGTTACACCCCGTACCTTTATGCTTAGGAACATCTTCTTAAGCATCTTGAAAGTTGTCTCGTGACTCATATTATCTATAACATGATTAAATAACTCTAAGGAAGGGGGGAGGTGACGCCCCTTAAGATTAAAGGTTGGAAATAGGTCTATAAGGATTTGAAACGAGTTGGAGGCCAAAATAAAGAGTTGTAGGAATCGACTTACTCACGTAAGCTACCAACTTGGATGTCTTACATAACTAAGCCACTGGAGTACATGTTGATCTTACTCAGCAAGGATTACATAGGCTCCTAAAGTAAGACGAGATTACGAACCCACGGGAGAGGCGGAAGGAGGCATAGCACCTACTCGGAAGCAAGTAGGTGATGCACCAACTTTAACTAAGTAGGTGATGCACCTACTTGGACCAAGTAGGAGACACACCTACTTGGGGTGGATCACACGCTGCCATGTATCAGCTTTGGATTGGTTGCATGGCTTGAGGTGGCGCCCTAGGGGGCTGCCACGTGTCACCCCTAGGGGGATGCCACGTGGAACCTTCTAAGGTGGTATATATATATATATATATATATGTATAGGATGAATAATAAGTCAGTGTTCAGCCTTTTTACACTTAGAATTAAAAGAGAACTTAGAGAGAAAGCTAGGGCCAGCCACGGTTTTGGCTAAGATTAAGGTGAGTCCTCCAAATTTTGTTTTATGAATTAATTATTTAAGGTATACTACGGTGATATAGAGGTGTTTAATAATGAAAAACTTCTATTTGGGGTAGGAAAAACGTGGCACAAACAGCCCCAAACATGCCGCTAATGTTCAGCGCGCTAAGGAACTTCCGAGGCTAGTTTTGACAAGTTTTGAATAAGGTAAGGTATTTCCCTTCCATTTGGAGCTTTTGATGTTATTATGGAGTGTATTACAAGTATTTTAAGTGGTTGGAAATTTGAAAAGTTCATAAGGATGCTTGACATTCGAAATAAACTAATTGGACTCGCTATAGTTAAATTAAAGTCGAGTAGGGCATTGCGCTTGTGGTACTGCGGCTGTAGGGAATGTGGTGATGTGTTTCAGGGACTAAAAGTATTCTTAAAGAGGTGTGGGAGCTTCTTGTTTCAGAAACACGACCCTTCGTTGCATATGATTAAAGATTTTATGAAATAAAGATTAAAAATCTTATTTTGGTATCGTAGTTTTAAGCGAGTTGTTTGGAGTTTGTTTTGTGTAATATCGAAGTGGTATAATTATGTGTTTTCTTCTGATTTTTGTTTTTGGTTGGATGTACTAATTGAATATGGGATTGGAAGTTCGGATAGGGCTAGTTATAGAGGAGATGCTGCCTGAATTTTGTTAACTTCTTAACTGATTAATAGACTAGTCGAGACTAGTCGAGAAAGGCGAATAAGGAGTTGGTTCCTATGGGTTCTTGGTTGTGGACTTAGAATATGCAAAGTTAAAGGTTACTAATATTAGTATTACCTTCATGTTAAATAGGTTCAGAGGAAGACGATACAAGCCGGGTTAAAAGCAATCGATAAGAGGTATGTAAAGCCTATCTTTTCTTTCTTTTGGGCATGTCTTAGATTTAAGTGACAAATGATATATGTATGAAACTTGGGGTAACTCTATTCATGAGCTCTGAACATGATTCATAATTCGTGTTCACTTCTGAATGTTAAGACTCTTAAGTAGTTCAGCTCCTATTCCTCAAGTCTTCTATATGCTGAAAAGTAGTGTATGTAAAGCTTAACTCTTCTTTTCTTATGGCATGTCTTAGCCATAAGTGGTTGGTATGTGTAATGTGGAGGTAGTTCTATTCTTAGAACCCTGAGCATGACTCGTTAATCTTAGTCACTTCTTGATGATAGAACTCCTGCGATGGTAGAGTTATGGTCTTATAAGCCTTCTACGTGATAACAAGTAATACCCGTAAAGCCTATCTCTTCCATACTTTTGAATGGCTTAGTGTAAGTGAAACGATGTATGATATGAGTTAGAGACAATTCCATTTATAGGTTTTGGATATGACTCATGACTTGTACTCACTCTTGAATGATAAAGGTCTTTAAATAGTTGAACTACGACCCTCGAACCTTCTATAAGCTGAATAGTGATGGAATGTGTAAGCTGCTATACCTAGGGTATCTTGAACATACTTTATGGTGATACTTAAGGTATGTTTGACATATTACCAAGTCTTACATGCACGTATATGCATTGTTATGTGATATGTGGATCAGGCCGTCGTTCCTCGGCACTAATATATGATATACGGATTGGGCCGTCTTACCTCGGCATTATCATGCAATATACGGATCGGGCCATCGTTCCTCGATATTATTACATGATATATGGATTGGGCCATCGTACCTAAGTATTATCATATGATATAGGGATCGGGCCATCGTTCCCCGACATTATTATCCAATATGTGGATCGGGTCGTCGTTCCTTAACATGTGCTTGCTATATATATGGATCGGGTTGTATGTTCCCCAGTGCTAATAATATGCATATGCCTATCATGATATATGATGTATTTGTAACACCGAGTTCCCAAGCAGGCCATATATGATACGTGATAAAGGTATACATGACTTTATTTCATAAGGTATAGATACAGTACCTTATTAAATGCTATACTTGATTTCCTGCATCCTTATGTTAGTTGTGCCCTATTTATGATGTTTTATACTTTACATACTTAGTACATATGTCGTACTGACCCCCTCTTTTCGGGAGGGGCTGCGTTTCATGCCCGTAGGTACAAAAACAGGTTTTGGGAGTCCACTAGCTTATGATTCCACTCAGCAAATTTAAAAGAAGCTCTATTTATTTGGAGCTAAGTTTTGGTACCAAACCTTCGATGTATATATTTGGTTATTTAGGGGTACGACGGGGGCCCTGTCCCACTATATATTGTCATTCCTACTCTTAGAGGTCTGTAGACATATGTATATGGGTTTTTTATGAGTTTATTACGGCTGTGCCTATACGGCGTGTTGTAAAGATTTTACATTACGACAGCCTTATCGACTTGCTTTCCCTTTCATGATACAATACGAATGAAGGAGGCTACATGTACATGAAAATGTTTTAACCCATTGAGGGTTTTGTGAGTAGTATCACATTATACATAGTCTAGTTTGACTATAGTTGACAGATAGATACACGGGGGTCCAGGTCGGAACCCAATTACGGCCTACGGGGTTAGGTCGTGAAAGAAGTGGTATCAGATCAGTTCGTCCTTGGAGTGTCTCCAGACCGTGTGTAGTAGAGTCTTGATTATCGATGTGTTGTGCGCCATATCTATAAATAGGAGGCTACAGGGCATTTAGGATTTTTCCTTTCTTTCATATCTAAGATCGTGTTATATATCTGACTCATAGGAAACCTCCTTATACTAACCTTTGGTTTCAGCAGAAGGACAACATTGATAGAAGAAGGTGACTGACGATACTGAAAGTTACACAACATGCAGGTAAGCAAGGCACGAAAGATAGGTGCCAGGTAAGATATTGAAATACGATTGACCTATAAAGTTTAAAATTGAAAGGAAAAGTAGACGGAAAGTCTAAACAGGGGCAGTTCGAGTTGGACATACTAGGTAAGTCCATTAGTTTATACTATTATTGATATTGGACGCCCTGTGAGCCTACGATATGACGTGATATAATATGTATATATGTATCTTTATGCATGTTGGCCCTATGAGGCACTGTTGGTATTTTCTGCGTGCAGGTTTGAGACAGTAAGAAATATAGAGGAAACTCTACCTAAAATTTCCTAGAAATAAAAAAAGAATGAGATACAGGGCCGAAGTATGTCTTGAAGGGTCATGCCCACGATAATAATAAGGTTTGACTAAACTATGAGTATGGCTGACCTCGAGAAATAAGTTAATTACTGAAGTGATGGTAATAGTAACAAGGAGGTCAATATTGGCATGGAAAAAGAATCTGGAAAAGACTGGGGAGACTAAGGGGTGATTTAGACAAAGGTAAAGTGTGTCTACCTCACTGAGTCTAATTAGTCCATAGTAGGAATTGTACAAAAGGTTAAGAAGTGTTATACTATGGGGTGGAATACGAACAGGATATGATGTGAATATAACAAGAATCGTTAGGAAAATAAGTAAAGCCCAGTGAGAAAGTGTCTAAAGCTTAGCCTATCGGATCAGTTGCTGGGTCATCATCTTCTTAGAACCCTGAGCATGACTCGTTAATCTTAGTCACTTCTTGATGATAGAACTCCTGCGATGGTAGAGTTATGGTCTTGTAAGCCTTCTACGTGATAACAAGTAATACCCGTAAAGCCTATCTCTTCCATACTTTTGAATGGCTTAATGTAAGTTAAACGATGTATGATATGAGTTAGAGACAGTTCTATTTATAGGTTTTGGATGTGCCTCATGTCTTGTACTCACTCTTGAATGATAAGGGTCTTAAAGTAGTTGAACTACGACCCTCGAACCTTCTATAGGCTGAATAGTGATGGAATATGTAAGCTCCTATACCTAGGGGATCTTGAACATTCTTTATGGTGATACTTGAGGGATGTTTGACATGTTACCAAGTCTTATATGCACGTATATGCATTGTTATGTGATGTGTGGATCGGGCCATCGTTCCTTGGTACTAATATATTATATACGGATCGGGCCATCGTACCTCGGTATTATCATGTGATATACAGATTGGGCCATCGTTCCTAGGCATTATTATATAATATAAAGATCGAGCCATCGAACCTCGGCATTATCATATAATATACGGATCAAGCCGTCATTCCTCGGCATTATTATGAATATGTGGATCGGGTCGTTGTTCCTTAGTATGTTCTTGCTATATATATCGATCGGGCTGTACATTCTACAGTGCTAATAATATGCATATGCCTATCATGATAGATGATGTATTTGTAACACCGTGTTCTCGAGCGAGATACGTTATAAAGGTATACATGACTTTATTTTGTAAGGTGTAGGTACAATACCTATTTAATGCTATACTTGATTTCCTGCATCCTTATGTTAGTTGTGCCCTATTTATGATGTTTTAAACTTTACATACTTAGTACATATATCGTACTGACCCCTTCGTTTTGGGGGGGCTGCGTTTCATGACTGCAGGTACATACACAGGTTTTGGGAGTCTACCAGCTCAGGATTCCACTCAGCAAATTTAGAAGAAGCTCCATTTATTCGGAGCCAAGTTTTGGTACCAAACCTCCGATGTATATATTTGGTTATTCAAGGGTACGGCGGGGGCCCTATCCCACCATATGTTGTTGTTCCTATTCTTAGAGGTCTGTAGACATATGTGTATGGGTTGGTTATGTTTATTTTGGCTGTGCCTATATGGCGTGTTGTAAAGTTTTTAGATTACGACAGCCTTGTTGGCTTGCTTTCCCTTTCATGATACAATACGAATGAAGGAGGCTACATGTACATGAAAAGTTTTAACCCATTGAGGGTTTTGTGAGCAGTATCACATTATACATAGTCCAGTTTGACTACATTTGACAGATAGGTACACAGGGGTCCAGGTCGGAACCCAGTCGCGGCCTACGGGGTTAGGTGGTGACAGAAGTAGTATCAGAGCAGTTCGTCCTTAGAGTGTCTACAGATCATGTCTAGTAGAGTCTTGATTATCAATGTGTTGTGTGCCACATCTATAAACAGGAGGCTATAGGGCATTTAAGATGTTTCCTTTCTTTCCTATCTAAGATCGTGTTAAAGATCTGAGTCATAGAAAACCTCCTTATACTAACCTATGATTTCAGTAGAAGGACAACATTAATAGAAGAAGGTGATAGATGATATTGAAAGTTACACATCACACAGGTAAGCAAGGCACGAAAGATAGGTGCCAGGTAAGATATTGAAATACGATTGACATGTAAAGTTGAAAATTGAAAAAAAAAGTAGATAGAAAGTCTAAACAAGTGCAGTTTGAGTTGGACATACGAGGTAAGTCCATCAGTTTATACTATTATTGATATTGGATGCCCTGTGAGCCTGTGATATGATGTGATATAATACGTATATATGTATCTTTATGCATGTTAGCCCTGTGAGGCACTGTTGGTATTTTCTGCATGCAGGTTTGAGACAGTAAGAAATACAAAGGAAACTCTACCCAAACTTTCCTAGAAATAAAAAGAGAATGAGATACAGGGCCATAGTATGTCTTGAAAGGTCATGCCCACGATAATAATAAAAGATGATTAGACCCTTTGAGATAGGGGATGTAGCTGTACAAAACAACTGATGCAACCTACCAATGACAGTATGCCAAGAGTAAAACCAGGTGATTACTCGATAAAAGAAGTTGGTAGAAGCCATGTAACTACTATATTCAAATACATTAAGGGAAGGTATAATATGGTTTGAAGCAAAACCTTTAAGGTACAATCAGTACTAAGGACAAAATCTATGGTGGAGCCCTAACATATACAGGTTTATGTACATACTAGTATGGCGATGCTAAGGCATCTTCCGAGATACTTTAAGCTCCTACATATGTTCATGTAAAGGGTGCAATATGATGTGTGGTAAGAGAACTGGAAAGAAGAAATGGAAAAGAAATATCACCTATTCCGTGTGCCTACAGGTAATCTACCCTCTTAAATTGACTATATGGGTTAATAAGAGGCCTTTGGATGACAACCAATACAGAGAAATCTTGAAGAACTCGTAAGACCTTATGAGGCTAGTTAACATTCGAGGATGAAGTTCTAAAGGGGGTAGGATATTATACCCCATACCTTTATGCTTCAGAACATCTTCTTAAGCTTCTTGAAAGTTGTCCCGTGACCCAGATTATCTATGACATGATTAAATAACTCTAAGGAAGGGAGGACGTGACGCCCCTTAAGAGTGAAGGTTGGAAATAGGTCTATAAGGATTTGAAACTAGTTGGAGGCCAAAATAACAAGTCGTAGGACTCGACTTACTTACATAAGCTACCAACTTGGATGTCTTACATAACTAAGCTACTGGAGTACATATTGAGCTTACGTAGCAAGGATTATATAGGCTCTTAAAGTAAGATGAGATTATAAACCCACGGGAGAGGAAGAAGGAGGCGTAGCACCTACTCGGAAGCAAGCTGGTGATGCACCTACTTTGACTAAGTAGGTGATGCACCTACTTATACCAAGTAGGAGACATACCTACTTGGGGTGGATCCCACGCTGCCATGTAGCAGCTTTGGATTGGTTGCATGGGTTGAGGTGGCGCCCTAGGGGGATGCCACTTGTCACCACTAGGGGGATGCCACATGGAACCTTCTAAGGTGGTATATATATATATATATATATATATGTATAGGATGAATAAGAAGTCAGTCTTCAGCCATTTTACACTTAGAATTAAAAGAGAACTTAGAGAGAAAGCTAGGGCCAGCTACGGTTTTGGCTAAGATTAAGGCGAGTCCTCTAAATTTTGTTTTATGAATTAATTATTTAAGGTATCCTACGGTGATATAGAGGTGTTTAATAATGAAAAACGTCTATTTGGGGCAGAAAAAACGTGGCACAAACAGCCCCAAACATGCCGCTAATTTTCAGCGCGCTAAGGAACTTCCGAGGCTAGTTTTGACAAGTTTTGAATAAGGTAAGGTATTTCCCTTCAATTTGGAGATTTTGATGTTTTTATGGAGTGTATTATAATTCTTTTAAGTGGTTGGAAATATGAAAAGTTCATAAGGATGCTTGACATTCGAAATAAACTAATTGGAGTCGCTATAGTTAAATTAAAGTCGAGTAGGGCGTTGCGCTTGTGGTGCTGCGGATGTAGGGGATGTGGTGATGTGTTTCAGGGCCTAAAAGTATTCTAAAAGAGGTGTGTGAGCTTCTTGTTTCAGAAACACGACCCTTCGTTGCATATGATTAAAGATTTTACGAAATATAGATTAAAAATCTTAGTTAGGTATCGTAGTTTTAAGAGAGTTGTTTGGAGTTTGTTTTGTGTAATATCGAAGTGGTATAATTATGTGTTTTCTGCTGATTTTTGTTTTTGGTTGGATGTACTAATTGAATATGGGATTGGAAGTTCGGATAGGGCTAGTTATAGAGGAGATGCTGCCCGAATTCTGTTAACTTCTTAACTAATTAATAGACTAGTCGAGACTAGTCGAGAAAGGCGAATAAGGAGTTGGTTCTTATGGGTTCTTGGTTGTGGACTTAGAATATTCAAAGTTAAATGTTACTAATATTAGTATTACCTTCATGTTAAATAGGTTCAGAGGACGACGATACAAGCCGGGTTAAAAGCAATCGATAAGAGGTATATAAAGCCTATCTTTTCTTTCTTTTGGGCATGTCTTAGATTTAAGTGACAAATGATATATGTATGAAGCTTGGGGTAACTCTATTCATGAGCTATGAACATGATTCATGATTCATAATTCGTGTTCACTTCTGAATGTTAAGACTCTTAAAGTAGTTAAGCTCCTATTCCAAAAGTTTTCTATATGTTGAAAAGTAGTGTATGTAAAGCTTAACTCTTCTTTTCTTATGACATGTCTTAGCCATAAGTGGTTTGTATTTGTAATGTGGAGGTAGTTCCATTCTTAGAACCCCAAGCATGACTCATTAATCTTAGTCACTTCTTGATGTTAGAACTCCCGCGATGGTTGAGTTATGGTCTTGTAAGCCTTCTACGTGATAAAAAGTAATACCCGTAAAGCCTATCTCTTCCGTACCTTGGAATGACTTAATGTAAGTGAAACGATGTATGATATGAGTTAGAGACAATTCCATTTACAGGTTTTGGATATGACTCATGACTTGTACTAACTCTTGAATGATAAAGGTCTTTAAATAGTTGAACTACGACCCTCGAACCTTCTATAAGCTGAATAGTGATGGAATGTGTAAGCTCCTATACCTAGGGGATCTTGAACATACTTTATGGTGATACTTAAGGTATGTTTGACATGTTACCAAGTCTTACATGCACGTATATGCATTGTTATGTGATGTGTGGATCGGGCCGTCGTTCCTCGGCACTAAAATATGATATACGGATTGGGCCGTCATACCTCAGCATTATCATGCGATATACGGATCGGGAAGCCGTTCCTCGGCATCATTACATGATATATGGATTGGGCCATCGTACCTCAGCATTATCATATGATATAGGGATCGGGCCATTGTTCCCCGGCATTATTACACAATATGTGGATCGGGCGGTCATTCATTGACATATGCTTGCAATATATATGGATCGGGTTGTATGTTCCACAGTGCTAATAATATGAATATGCCTATCATGATATATGATGTATTTGTAACACCGAGTTCCCAAGCAGGCCATATATGATACGTGATAAAGGTATACATGACTTTATTTCATAAGGTATAGGTACAGTACCCTATTAAATGCTATACTTGATTTCCTGCATCCTTATGTTAGTTGTGCCCTATTTATGATGTTTTATACTTTACATACTTAGTACATATGTCTTACTGACCCCCTCTTTTCGGGATGGGATGCGTTTCATGCCCGTAGGTACAAACACAGGTTTTGGGAGTCCACTAGCTCATGATTCCACTCAGCAAATTTAAAAGAAGCTCCATTTATTCGTAGCTAAGTTTTGGTACCAAACCTCTGATGTATATATTTAGTTATTCAGGGGTACGACGGGGGCCCTGTCCCGCCATATATTGTCGTTCCTAGTCTTAGAGGTCTATAGACATATGTGTATGGGTTGTTTATGAGTTTATTACGGCTGTGCCTATACAGCGTATTGTAAAGTTTTTACGTTACGACAGCCTTATCGTCTTGCTTTCCCTTTCATGATACAATACGAATGAAGGAGGCTACATGTACATGAAATAGTTTTAACCCATTGAGGGTTTTGTGAGTAGTATCACATTATACATAATCTAGTTTGACTATAGTTGACAGATAGATACACGGGGGTCCAGGTCGGAACCCAATTGCGGCCTACGGGGTTAGGTCGTGAAAGAAGTGGTATTAGATCAGTTCATCCTTGGATTGTCTACAGATCGTGTATAGTAGAGTCT
Source organism: Solanum dulcamara (assembly GCF_947179165.1). Classification (NCBI taxonomy): domain Eukaryota; kingdom Viridiplantae; phylum Streptophyta; class Magnoliopsida; order Solanales; family Solanaceae; genus Solanum; species Solanum dulcamara. Next base: position 63,126,397 of record NC_077238.1, on the reverse strand, counting down.
TGATTATCGATGTGTTGTGCGCCACATCTATAAATAGGAGGCTACAGGGCATTTAGGATTTTTCCTTTCTTTCATATCTAAGATTGTGCTATATATCTGAGTCATAGGAAACCTCCTTATACTAACCTTTGGTTTCAGCAGAAGGACAACATTGATAGAAGAAGGTGACTGACGATATTGAAAGTTACACAGCATGCAGGTAATCAAGGCACGAAAGATAGGTGCCAGGTAAGATATTGAAATACGATTGACCTGTAAAGTTTAAAATTGAAAGGAAAAGTAGACGGAAAGTCTAAACAAGTGTAGTTCGAGTTGGACATACTAGGTAAGTCCATTAGTTTATACTATTATTGATATTGGATGCCCTGTGAGCCTGCGATATGACGTGATATAATACGTATATATGTATCTTTATGCATGTTGGCCCTATGAGGCACTGTTGGTATTTTCTGCGTGCAGGTTTGAGACAGTAAGAAATATAAAGGAAACTTTGCCTAAAATTTCCTAGAAATAAAAAAAGAATGAGATACAGGGCCGTAGTATGTCTTGAAGGGTCGTGCCCACGATAATAATAAGGTTTGACTAAACTATGAGTATGGCTGACCTCGAGAAATAAGTTAATTACTGAAGTGATGGTAATAGTAATAAGGAGGTCAATATTGGCATGGAAAAAGAATCTGGAAAAGACTGGGGAGACTAAGGGGTGATTTAGACAAAGGTAAAGTGTGTCTACCTCACTGAGTCTAATTAGTCCATAGTAGGAATTGTACAAAAGGTTAAGAAGTGTTATACTATGGGGTGGAATACGAACAGGATATGATGTGAATATAACAAGAATCGTTAGGAAAATAAGTAAAGCCCAGTGAGAAAGTGTCTAAAGCTTAGCCTATCGGATCAGTTGCTGGGTCATCATCTTCTTCGGTAGCTAAGGGCCCCACGGGGTAGGATGCAATCATACCAGCACTAACACACCAAATTCCATCAGAACTCCGAAGTTAAGCATGCTTAAGAGAGAGTAGTACTAGGATGGGTAACCTCTTGGGAATCCCTATGCGGCTGTGATATGAGATGATATGGATTTATGTATACATTGGCCTTGCATGGTATTGTTGGTAAAAGAAGTATTTTGGATATGTGCCTCCACCGTGAAAGATGATTAGACCCTTTGAGATAGGGGATGTAGCTGTACAAAACAACTGATGCAACCTACCAATGGCGGTATGCCAAGAGTAAAACTAGGTGATTACTCGATAAAAGAAGTTGGTAGAAGCCATGTAACTACTATATTCAAATACATTAAGGGAAGGTATAATATGGTTTGAAGCAAAACCTTTAAGGTACAATCAGTACTAAGGACAAAAGCTATGGTGGAGCACTAACATATACAAGTTTACCTACAGACTAGTATGGCGATGCTAAGGCATCTTCCGAGCTACTTTAAGCTCCTACATATGTTCATGTAAAGGGTGCAATATGATGTGTGGTAAGAGAACTGGAAAGAAGAAATGGAAAAGAAATATCACCTATTCCGTGTGCCTACAGGTAATCTACCCTCTTAAATTGACTATATGGGTTAATAAGAGGCCTTTGGATGACAACCAATATAGAGAAATCTTGAAGAACTCGTAAGACCTTATGAGGCTAGTTAACATTCGAGGACGAATGTTCTAAAGGGGGGTAGGATATTATACCCCGTACCTTTATGCTTTAGAACATCTTCTTAAGCTTCTTGAAAGTTGTCCCGTGACCCAGATTATCTATAACATAATTAAATAACTCTATGGAAGGGAGGACGTGATGCCCCTTAAGAGTGAAGGTTGGAAATAGGTCTATAAGGATTTGAAACTAGTTGGAGGCTAAAATAACAAGTCGTAGGACTCGACTTACTTACATAAGCTACCAACTTGGATGTCTTACATAACTAAGCTACTGGAGTACATATTGAGCTTACGTAGCAAGGATTACATAGGCTCTTAAAGTAAGATGAGATTACGAACCCACGGGAGAGGCGGAAGGAGGCGTAGCACCTAGTCGGAAGGAAGCAGGTGATGCAACTACTTTGACTAAGTAGGTGATGCACCTACTTAGACCAAGTAGGAGACATACCTACTTGGGGTGGATCCCACGCTGCTATGTAGCAGCTTTGGAATGGTTGCATAGGTTGAGGTGGCGCCCTAGGGGGATGCCACGTGGATCCTTCTAAGGTGGTATATATATATATATATATATATATGTGTAGGATGAATAAGAAGTCAGTCTTCAGCCATTTTACACTTAGAATTAAATTAGAACTTAGAGAGAAAGTTAGGGGCAGCCACGATTTTGGCTAAGATTAAGGTGAGTCTTCCAACTTTTATTCCATGAATTAATTATTTAAGGTATTCTACGGTGATATATCGGTGTTTAATAATGGCAAACTTCTATTTGGGGCAGCAAAAATGTTGCACAAACAGCCCCAAACAGTCTGCCAATTTTCAGCGCGCTAAGGAACTTCCGAGGCTAGTTTTGAGAAGTTATGAATAAGGTAAGGTCTTTCCCTTCAATTTGGAGATTTTGATGTTTTTATGGAGTGTATTACAATTTTTTTAAGTGGTTGGAAATATGAAAAGTTCATAGGGATGTTTGACGTTCAAAATAAACTAAATTGGAGTCGCTATAGTTAAATTAAAGTCGAGTAGGGTATTGCGCTTGTGTTGCTGCAGCTGTAGGGTCTGTGGTGATTTGTGTAAAGGCCTAAAAGTATTCTAAAAGAGGTGTGGGAGCTTATTTTTAAAGCCACATGACCCTTCGTTGCGTATGATTAAAGATTTTATGAAATAAAGATTAAAAACCCTATTTTGTTATCCTAGTTTTAAGCAAGTTATTTGGAGTTTGTTTTGTGTAATATAGAAGTGGTATAATTGTGTGTTGGATGATGATTGTTGTTTTTGTTTGGCTTTACTAATTGAAGATGGGATTGGAAGTTCGGATAGGGCGAGTTATATAGGAGATGTTGCCCGAATTCTATTAACTTCTTAACTAATTAATAGACTAGTCGAGACTAGTCGAGAAAGGAGAATAAGGAGTTAGTTCCTATGGGTTTTTGGTTGTGGACTTAGAAGATGGAAAGTTAATGGTTACTAATACTAGTATTACCTTCGTGTTAAATAGGTTCAAACGATGGTGAGACAAGCCGGGTTAAAAGCAATCGATAAGAGGTATGTATAGCCTATCTTTTCTTTCTTTTGGGCATGTCTTAGATTTAAGCGACAAATGATATGTGTATGAAGCTTGGGGTAACACTATTCATGAGTTCTGAAATGATTCATGATTCATAATTCATAATTCGTGTTCACTTCTGAATGTTAAGACTCTTAAAGTAGTTAAGCTCCTATTCCAAAAGTCTTCTATATGTTGAAAAGTAGTGTATATAAAGCTTAACTCTTCTTTTCTTATGGCATGTCTTAGCCATAAGTGGTTTGTATGTGTAATGTGGAGGTAGTTCCATTCTTAGAACCCCAAGCATGACTCATTAATCTTAGTCACTTCTTGATGTTAGAACTCCCGCTATGGTTGAGTTATGGTCTTATAAGCCTTCTATGTGATAAAAAGTAATACACATAAAACCTATCTCTTCCGTACCTTGGAATGGCTTAATGTAAGTGAAACGATGTATGATATGAGTTAGAGACAGTTCCATTTATAGGTTTTGGATGTGACTCCTGACTTGTACTCACTCTTGAATGATAAGGGTCTTAAATTAGTTGAACTACGACCCTCGAACCTTCTATAGGCTGAATAGTGATGGAATGTGTAAGCTCCTATGCCTAGGGGATGTTGAACGTACTTTATGGTGATACTTGAGGGATGTTTGACATGTTACCAAGTCTTACATGCACGTATATGCATTGTTATGTGATGTGTGGATCGGGTCATTGTTCCTCAGCACTAATATATGATATATGGATTAAGCCATCGTACCTCGGCATTATCACGCGATATACAGATTGAGCGATTATTCCTCGAGATTATTACATGATATATGGATCGAGCCATCGTACCTCAACATTATTATATGATATAGGGATCGAGCCATCATTCCTCGACATTGTTACACAATATGTGGATCGGGCCATAATTCCTCGGCATGTGCTTGCTATATATATGGATCAGGCTATATGTTCCACAGTGCTAATAATATGCATATGCCTATCATGATAGATGATGTATTTGTAACAATGAGTTCCTGAGAGGGACAAATACGGTACCTGATAAAGGTATACATGACTTTATTTCGTAAGGTGTAGGTACAGTACCCTATTAAATGCTAGACTTGATTTCCTGCATCCTTATGTTAGTTGTGCCCTTTTTATGATGTTTTATACTTTACATACTTAGTACATATGCCGTACTGACTCCCTCTTTTCTGGGGGGGCTGTATTTTATGCCTGCAGGTACAGATACAAGTTTTGGGAGTCCACCAGCTCAGGATTCTACTAGTAAGTTTAGAAGAAGCTCTATTGATTCGGAGCCAAGTTTTGGTACCAAACCTCTAATGTATATATTTGGTTATTCAGGGGTATGGTGGGGGCCCTATCCTGCCATATGTTGTCGTTCCTATTCTTAGAGATCTGTAGACATATGTGTGTGGGTTGTTTATGAGTTTATTTCAACTCTGCCTATACGGCGTGTTGTAATTTTTTTACGTTACGATAGCCTTGTCGGCTTGCTTTCCCTTTCATGATATAATACAAATGAAGGAGGCTACATGTACATATAAAAGTTTTAACCCATTGAGGGTTTTGTGAGAAGTATCACATTATACATAGTCCAGTTTGACTATAGTTGACAGATAGGTACACAGGAGTCCAGGTCGAAACCCATTCGCGGCCTACTGGGTTAGGTCATGACACATAAGGTTTGGGTAGAAGGTCAAGCTCAACCCTAGGTTTATTGTCCCTTTTGAGATCTTAGATAAAGTGGGAGAGGTGGCCTACAGAGTTTTGTTTCCACCTAGTCTATCCTTTATACATCCAGTATTTCATGTCTCGATGCTACGACACTATATTCTAGATGAGTCTCACGTGATTTCCCATGAGTTGGTAGAGTTGAGCTTAGATTTGACATATGAGGAGGAGCTTATGTCTATTTTGGACAGAAAGATCAAGAAATTCAGGAGTAAGGATATAGCTTTACTGAAGGTCCAGTTGTGACATTGATCCATGAGAGAGTCTATTTGGGAGTTCGAGTCAGATATGTGGTCCTGTTTCCCCCATCTTTTTGAGACTCTAGATATGTACCTTGCTTTATGTTCGAGGACGAACATAGTGTTTAGTAGTGGATGATGTAATGAACCTAAAGGTCATTTTTGATATTTTTGATAAAATTATTGTGTTACCCCTCTTGTAGTTTCCCCAAGTCTCTTTTGGTTAGGTGTGAAAGTTAGGTTTTGGAAATCTTGTGAAAAGTTGAGGTTTTGCTTGAGAAATGAGTTTTAAAGGGTTAAGTAGTTAAAATTTGAGTTTCGATGTCATTTGGAGTTTCAAGTCTCAAAATATAATTTCACCGATTTCATCAGCTCCGAAATATGAAAATTGATCTAAGAGAGTTGTTGGAATCAGATTTGAAGTTAGAACATGAAATTTTGGTCCGTAGATAAAAATTGAGTTTAAATTTGATCCAAGTTTGACTTTGGTCAACATTTGAGGCTTGAGTGCTCGGATTGAATTTATGATAGTTCCAATAATTTTGAAAGATGGTTCTAACACTATAAATTATGTTGTTATAAGTTTTAGAGGTCCCGAGGGCATTTTAGGTATTTCTACTACCGAAACTAGGTTAGTGACGACTTATCCATTTTTGGTTCAAGGAAACTTTGAATTCAAATTCAGATAATTCCATTGAGTCTGTAATGTCGAATTTAATAGGTTTGCATATACATTTTGTGTATACAGGGCTTTGAACGAATCCTAAGGGTCTATTCCGTGACTTTGGGACTCACTAAAAATCTACTATCTGGTGTACGAAGTTCCTTCTCTCGTTCACGAAGGAAAGGACTTTTCACAGAGTGTACCGAGTTCCTTCTCTGCATTCACGGTGGTAAATCCGCATTCTAAGAGAGATGTCTCTACTATCTCCACATTCGCGGAGCAAGTTGTCCGCGTTCGTAGAGAATAAATCTGCCTGAATATTGTTTTGTCGGGATTTAAGCCATTTTCCACTATTTTTGAGTTTTCAAGCTTTAGATAGGCAATTTGGAAGGGGTTTTCTTATGGGGAAAACATTGGGTAAGCTACTCTAACCTATTTTTTGATTACCCATTATTTATTTCGATATTTACACATGAAATTGGTGATTTTGAGTTGGAGGAATTGAGGTTTTTCAAGAACAATGCAAGTTTAATTTTCTAATGATTTTCAACTTATTTTCACTCTATTGTTTAAATGAATTTCACCAGTAGATTTCTAATTACTTGAGTAACATTTTCATCTAAAAATAATCAGATTCTGAGTTCAATTTCAGATGTGGGATATTTGATCATTTTACCCTTTTCACCCAAATTGCTTGATTTAAGTGTCAATAACTTTGAAATGTGACTATGAGTCTATATTTGATTAAATTGTGATGATTTGAAGCATCATCGGAAGGTAAAAGTTGTGCTTTTGGATTGTTCGTGACTCATGGCTATGGCAAGTAGAATTTTAACCCTTTGTTAAGTATGTTGGACCTTGTATTTTCCTATGTCAGGAGATTAGTGTATGTTGGATCATTAGATTGGATTGAATTATATGAGTTGAAGTGTTGTAGTGATAATTCAGATAGGGCTTATTGTCTAAGGGTTGTGAACTAGGGGACATTGATCTATTATGTGATTGTGGATTATATGACATCTTATGTGAATACTTATCTTGTTCCACTCATTACTTGTGCATATATTATATCTTTGATGGCTGAGGAATGATATAAATAAGGTACTGGATATTAGGACCGAGGTTTATAGTGGTCGTGGTGATTTACCTTTCTTCCGCCGGCTGAGGTCTCTTCTGATGGATATTATAGCTGAGGTCTCTTCTGGCAAATATTGACCAAGGTTTATTCCGGTGGATACATGGTCTATGTGAGGCCCCTATGGTTTTTGGTCTGAGGTGATTAGTGGTTATGTATCGTAGGACGGACATGCATCATGATATTTGACATTGCATTTGCATCTATTTCATCATGGGATTAATTATAACTTGAGATGTTATGTGTTTGCTTGATTATAATGGTGAGAACGTATTTGTACTCTCTATTTATGGACTGTCTAGTGTACTGGTATAATTGTGATATAAACTATATAGATTGGGCTGTCTGAGTGCAAGTGTGTAGTTTTGAAGGATTGTGTTTGGGTTATCAAGAGTACCTGTATTCCGCATTGCATTACTTAGGGTTTAGTTTCCATTTAGCTGAGTACCTTGTTGTTGGTGCTCACCCCTTACTTCTAAATTTATGTGACTGGTGCTTCAAAAGGCTTAGATTCTAAGGGCGCTATTGAATTTTTTTAGGTCCTATAATAGGGAGGCGATCTGAGACCGACACCTCTTGCTCTTAGTACTTCTTGATCAGTCCAAGATTTTGGATGCTTGAGAGGTAGCAACTTGTCCTCTTCGGCATACTCTCGTCGTCCATTTACTTTATGTTTTATTTTACTTGAGAACTAAGAGATATATACTTGCATCTTTTTTATTTCTGTTGAAATAGTGGTTTGTACATGTGACACCAAGTCTTGGGTAGTTTAAAACCCATTTTCTGCTTTTCCTTATTCATATCATGTTAAACTTTATATTTCTTCTTTCATTTTCGTGTATTTAGAATCATTCCCACTCTTAGGGTGAGTCATCTTGGTGGGTTAGGCAAGTGCCATCACACCCAAATTCGAGTCATGACAAATTGGTATAAGAGCCCAGGTTCATATATCTCATATGTACAAGCTAAGTCTAAGCCAAGTCTCGAGGATCGGTATGAAAATATCTGTACTTATGTTCGGAAGGGGCTATGAAGACTATTAAGAAATCCTCTTTTTACTTCTTTCAATTCTCTCGTGCATGGGTTCTTATATTAGTGTTAAGTTGTTACGTGTTCTTTTGGCAGATGGCGAGGACTCGAGCATCAGCTTCTATTGGGCAAGGGGAGCCAGCCCCCGAGATTGCTATAGAGACCCCATCTTGAGGTAGAGGTAAAGGAAGATCCACAGGCTGAGGTAGGGGCCGGGTCCAAGGAGCGCCACTAGCTAGGGATCATAAGAGGGACATTTTCCTTGAGCTGACAACAGAGGCCAGAAAGGAGCAGATTCCTCCTGAGTATGCGGAAGCATTATTACTACACGACACTTTATTAAGGGAGTTAGGAGTGCTCTAGACTATGGCACAGACTGGCCGTGTAACGGGCACACCCGGTACATCAAATACCCAAGTGAGGGTCCAGGTTCCGAACAAGTAATAGGCTCCTAAGGCACAGGGATAGGTGGGACTGCCGTTAGTAGTCCCTATAGATAAGGTTCCTCTAGCCCTAGTAGCCGAGGTTTAGAACTCACCAGTAGCTGCATTGACTGAGGATGAGCATCATTATTATGTGAAGTTCAGAAAGATGAACCCACCTTAGTTCCAAAGTGGGAAGACCGAGGATGCATATGAGTTCTTAACCACTTGTAGGGAGTTTCTTGAGATAGTTTGGTTGGCTGAGTTCCATGGTGTTCGGTATGTTAATATTCAACTTCGTGGACCGGCTAGAGAGTTGTAGAGGACATATTCTGGATCTTTATTAGTTAGATCCCTTCAAGTGACTTGGGAGTTGATCACTAGTGCTTTTTATGATCGTTTTTTCCCTTGGAGTGTGAGAGAGGAGAGTTGCCTTAGATTTGACAGCTTGAGGTAGGATGGAATGTCCAATTTTGAGTATGAGGTTCATTATTGTCAGCTAGCAAGACATGCCACCGCTATGATCCCCGATGAGACCGAGAGAGTATACCATTTTGTGAGGGGTTTGACTTATTCAATCAGGTAACTGGTATTATGGGTATCTATAGATAGATCCTCTTTTCAGTTAGTGGTTAATGCCGCTAAGGAGGTGGAGTTGATAGAGAAGGAAGAGTTCGGGGATCCCAAGAGGGCCTATTCTTTTGGACAGTTTTCGGGTACCTTATCTAGAGGTAGAGGGTCTTATAGAGGAGGTGGTTCTTTTTAGACCTGAGGGCTGGTCCATACCTCTACGCCAGCACTTGAGGGAGGATAGGGTTATCTTGTTTCATATAGTTTGGGTCAAAGCTCATCCGGTTCACAACATAGGACTACGAGTCATGGTAGTTACAGTATCCCTTTTACTTATGAGCATCAGCTGTCTATTCTGAGACAATATTTTGGGTGTGGGTCCCCAAACCACATGGTTCGACAGTGCCCCATAAAGAATCATGCTATTCCACACTGTACTTACACTATAGCATCAATTGGGCGTCCAACGTCACCAGCCAGAGGTTCAGTCCTACCAAACTAGGCAGACCAGTGGAGGTGGTCCTATTGGAGGTAGAGAAGCGGGGGATATCCTAGCACATCAGGGTGGTAGAGGAGTTGCCTTGAAAGGTGGCAGATGAGGAGCTCATTATTATGCTTTTCCGGGTAAATGCATTCACCAAATGTATTATTCTTGTTTGTCATCGCCCTGCATCCATGTTATTTGATCCTGGCTCCACTTATTTGTATGTGTCAGCATATTTCTCTTCTGGGTTTGACTTGCTATGTAGAAAGTTTAATGACTCATAAAGATGAGTCGTAGAAGCCAAAAGTGATTTTTCAGTGGCCATTATTTTAGGTGCATGAAGTTGATGACTCAAGTCTATGACTTTACTTTGGTCTACGACTGGTAGAGTCCCAGTCGTGGGGTCTTCCATCCTGAGTTAATGAGGGGTATTTTTTATATCTCCTATTCTCATAACTCCTAAACTATGTCGCTTTGATCCTACTTTCCTAAATCTATATATATATCCCAACCATTGAAGGTTGAATTCATTACTCTCAATTCACTCCCAAGAAATAATTCTCTCTCTGGAATTTCTCTCAAGGATTCTTCTTCTTCTCCAAGGCAAGGTTATGGTTTCAAGCTTCCAAGTCCTTCAAGCCTCCTTTTCAATTTCATAGATATATTCTTCAAGATATGTGGGATTTGATGCATGGGTTCCTTTCCCCTTAGAGTCCCAAGGTTTTCCTCAAAAGATCTCTTCAATTTCAATTATTCTCTAACCCTAGATTGACGATATTGCATTGGGTTACTTCAGTTATATTTTTACTTGACTTCAATGTTGTTGTAAGCATGATTCTACCTTAATTGCATAATTTTATGTTGTTTTATGAGTTCACATACATAATGTTATTTTCAATGTCGATTTTCATGAACTATGATTAGTTTCAAAGGGTTTTTCAATGAAGAATTTTATAAATGATGTTTGATACTTATGGAAGATTGGTGAAGGTTATAAATGATGACTTCAATGATTTTCTATAAATTTCCTACATTGATACTTAGGGTTACATTATGATATGAATTAGAAATATATTCAATATTGCTTCAAATTGATGTCATCTCATGAAATATGTATGGGTTGATATATAGATTATGGTCATCAATGTTGTTAAGTCATTTTCATGATTTTCAAGACAATTGATCATACATTCGTGTTTTTGTCATATTTTCAAGTATAAGATATGGTCATGGATTTCAAGTAATTTTAATGAAAGCATTATAAATATTTGACAAGGTCTATGACTGAGTTTAAAAATGCTTAATGCAAAGGGGGTTATGAATGATGTTTTATGATGTTTCAAGCAAAATTAATGATAGGGTGAATTATGGTGCTAAAGATGTTTTACGAATAAAGATATGTAATAAAGAAAGGTCTATACTCCCGTTGAATGAGATAAGATTAAGGATCTATTCTATGATTATGCTTTATAAATAGTAGATGGGCAGTAGATATGGCCCCTCCCACATGATGATTGACTTTATGTCTTATGAGTTGTCTATTCCGTTGAGAGCTTACCTAGCATCGAGTGGACCTTTAGATATGCATTCTCTCCCATAGAAGAAGCAAGAGACCCCACAACTAGGTGCTACTATAGGATAAAGGATCACCTGTAGAAGAGGCTTGATTCCTTTGAGGGTCACCCATAATTGAGGCTCGATCCTTAATATAGCTTAGTGGATCCACTTAGGCATGACAGATTCTACCTTAGTAAGTAGTCTCCTCTTTTCTTCCGGTGTAGGGGTAACATTGGGACTCCATGTTATAGCTCACATGGTTTATGTCGATTAACGGATGCTCTCACAAAGGTACAAGGTTCCTTTTTCAATGTTTAAGGTATTTCTTACTATGGATAATATGTCTCTTACAAAGTAAAGTATGTTCTCTCACCCATGGTTTTATGACGCTTAATATGATTTAAGATCCTTACTACTACTTATGAATTTGCAAGTTCTTTTATGATTCCTCATTATAACTCATGACTATACATACATTGTATGAGTCCTCTTCATAAGGTTGCATTATGGTTTTAAATGAAAATTTCCTTACTCATGATTCACTATTACGTATAAATGGACTACTTATTATATGTTCTAGCCTTGATCATACACAATTGCTTTTATGTCATGTATTGCATTTCTCACATACTTAGTACATTTAAAGTACTAACTCATGCTTTTGTTGCCTACATTGTGTTATAGTGTAGGGCTTAGTGATCACCCTACACACCCTCATGGCTAGATAGAAGACTTCTTCACTTGATTTGATAAGTCCACATGCTTCAAGGACTACCTATAGAGCTTATTTCGTTCCTTTCTACCTCTAGACTATGTTGCTATTTTGAGAAGTTTCTTTTCTTGTTTGGGTGAGCTCGTGGCTTGTTATATACACCCACCTATGTTAGTGTAGTAGAGGCATATTTAGACATAGAGTTGATATAGTCCGTTTGGACATATAACTTGAGATTTCATTTTGTTTCTTGACTTTCATATTTGAGATTATTCTTTCGCTTGTTTTTATTATGCTTTATCTTATCTTATGAATGCGATGTATGCTAAAAGGCTTGGTTGGGATCCTTCGGGTTCTCGATCGCCATGTCATGGCTAGGCCCTAGTCTAGGTCGTGACTTCATCTTCACTAGATCTAGAATCAATCAAAGTCCATTTGTTTGGGACTTAGAGAGGCATAGCCTCTATCCTACGCTGGCTACGTAGTTTATGGGGTTTAAATTGCCTCTACTCTTACCGCATATCGGTGCTCAATAATACTCTCAAAATACTTTAATATTCTCATATACATTAAATGAGAAAAATACTCAATTAACTTATTTAGTCTCTTTTGAACTCAGCTCAAAACTCAACGCATCTCAACTCGAAGAATAGATTTAAAGCATAATTTAACTCCTCAATACAACCTCAAAATAAATATTTTAATATGATAATATTCAACTCGTTTATAATCAAAATAGTCATTATCAAAATAATAATTAAGAGTTTTCTCAAAATCAACTCATGCTCAAATTCTTTCTCAATCAAAGATGAAAATAGTCATTCTTTAAACTCAAAATAGCGCATAACATGATCAATGCAAAATATTCATAAATCATTCGTTAGAAACTCCATCAATGCATAAAATAAAATGAAATGTCAATTAGGGTTCATGTGAATGTAAAAATGAATCCATACTCTCAACAAGACTCAACTCAAGAAACTCATCAAGGAATATGATAATATATGTATATATACAAGAACACAGTAAAATTTATATAAATAACTCAATAGAAATTACTAATAACTCAAGAACTCAGTCCATTGGACCTCAAAACTCAACTCAACTCGAATCAATGAAGATGTAGGAAATGTGGATAAACTCAATACACGTTATGGGTAGCCTTATATACCTGTAAATCAAAGGAATGATTGAAACTTAAAAACCTCAATTGAAAACCTTACACCCTAGCCTGTTTCTCCTCCCATACCTGACTCTCAAATAATCCCAAGTGGTAATGAGAGTTTAAACTTATAGGGTACTGATATGGAACTCAAAATAGTCCCAAAACTTTACAGTTTTAGTTTGGAAAGGGTAAGAAAAGACTAAACTACCCTTCACTAAAACTTGACTCTAGTCGTCTACGGGTTATCATACGAGTCGTAGAGTCTTCTACGAGACGTAGAATCCAATCGTAGAACATGGACTAGAAAAGGACTTGAGGTCTATGAAACCCTTTCTACGAGTCATAGAAAGTTCTACGGGTCATAAGGACCACAAGTTGAATCTAGATGCAATTTTCAGTGGCAACAAGAATTGTACCACTAGGTCTACGAGTCCTTTTTTTAGGTCATAGACTCTATGATGAGTCATCAAGGCTACTCATAGGAACAATCCTCCAACTCTGAAATTGGCTAAGTGTGAAGGGGCTCTACGATTCCTTTATACAACTTATAGAAATCCTTACTAGGCATAAGGTCACTAACTGTTTGAAGGACCCTATGACTCATAGAACTTTCTATAGATCATAGGTGACACTCTGGTCCACTGGATGAGTCCATTTTCTAAATATTTCTTGTGGTTCTTGAACTTAGTCTAGGATATAATAACACGGAGGGTTACAAAACAACATTTCCTCTTGGTTAATACAAGTTTAAGGAACAATATATTCTTTAATTAAAGTATGACCATGTTCCCTACTCTCATATATGTTATATTCTTGATATTTTAGCTATATTCTACTAGTAGGACTGACGAGACAATGATAGGAAGTTGTGAGTCCAAGTTTCTCCCATTTTAATTGATGTTTTGGTAAGGAGGGAGTATGTGGAGTGGTTTGGCAACTGCTAGTTACTGTATTGGAGTCATTTAAATATAGGGTCTTGTTGTTAGTGATATGAAAGATGGAATACTATGAACACCAATTGATTTGAATGTCTGTTGAGTTTACACCCATCATGTGTTTGTTGAATTGAAGACACAACTCAGATTTGTTGTGTAATTGTTAAAAGTTAAATTTGCATTGGCTGTTATTTTATAATGAAGAAGCAAGGAATAATTTAGTCGATGTAGTACATTAGAAGACTCAAATCAAGGTATTGAACTAGTGTAGTATATTAGAGGCCTCAAGTCAAGGTATGTAACAGCATCCCCTTTTCTTCATTTTCAAGCACGAATCTTTGCCGTTGATAGGACTAGTACTCCTATGTTTAAAACTTATATCAAGGTATGGTATGGTACTATTAAAAGGTTTGAAAGATATGGTGATGGTCTATAGTTGTTTAAGTTTTTACTATATATGAATGAGACGTATATATATATATATATATATATATATATATATAATTATTGTCATAGTTGAAAATTGAGTTTGGAGACCCCTTATAGTGGGCACTCTGAGTTGGTCTTATACGTGTTTTCATTAAGAAATAGTCATATTTATGAGTTCCCTATTTTCCTATGACTAAGGCCAAAGAATTAAGAATTATTTGTGATTATCGACATGTTAAGTTAATAATGGAAGTCCAATTATATAATTTTTGGTATGTGTAAAAGAAGCACCGTATGGGAAAAATATATATGTATACATTCAGATCCTAAATTTTAGTGAGTTATATAAAATTAGAAATATATGTGCTCTTGGTCAAGATACACGCTAAGCCGCAGAAATATCTTTAGTACATCGTTCATAAGTCTATTAGACTCCTTGTGAAATCTAGACCTTATTAAAGTTTTTTAAGTACTGAGTAGGCATGCTTATGCTATTTTAAAGCTTTATATGTTATATGTACATAGTTGCAGTTAACGAGTCATAAAGAGGCCTATTGAGGCTACAATCATACAATCAACTTGCATATGTACTATGATTAATAGATATACTCGATATGAGCACGATTGACTTAGTAGGTGATAATGGTTATGACTTTATATTACATTATTGATGGGTTAATATCGGTACACAAATATAATAATAGTTTCATCTATAGTCCACTACACCACCACAGCCGATATGCCTGATGGGCAAATATTTACCAGGTTATTACACTACCACGATGGCATGTCTAGTGGGCAGGTGTATATTAAGTTACTACACCAACAAGATGGCTAATTGATTTGGCAAAGTCACCATTATAACAGGACTATCATATAGTTCACCATTAGGGAAATATGATTTGTATACGTGTTTACTTACTCGCCTCCATCTAGAGAGGTCATGTTGTTAAATTTTAGCTCTCGAGGCTGCGGGTTATTTTTATCCCTAACTCTCAGTATTTTTGATAAACTTATATTTACATCTTTTAGCCTTACATACTGGTACATGTTAGTCGTACTTGTTTCCCTTTACTGGGAAACGCTGTATTCGTGATGCAGGTGTAGTTAGAGCCTCTAGTCATCAAGTGCAGTAGGAGTCCAACTTCAGTTGAGAGTTGGTATTCTCTTTTCTTTTGGGAGCTAGGTTCTAGTTTGGAAGTATTATGTTTTGATCTTTTGTATGGGTAGGCCAGGGTCCTCTCCTATGCACTATGTTAGTTACTCTTTAGAGGCTTTTGTGGATGTGTATGTACAGTTTAGTTCAGTTTGGTTTTTTAGTCTTGGCGGCTTTTGTTGCTCAGTTAAGTTGTACTATGGCCTAGCTAAACTAATGTGATTTTTTTGATTTTATTTAGTTGAGACTTTGCCAATCCAGGTTGTTATGGCAGGTCGCCTAATTGGCCTAAGTGTTGCTATTTTAGATGTTATATAGCTGGCTTCCCGATTCAGTCAACATCAAAGCCAGTATCTCCCTCCTCTAGTTTTGGGGTATCACATCTTCACCGATCACATGATTTTACAGTACATTATCAGCCATAAAGACCTCAATTTGAGGTAGTGTAGTTTGATTGAGCTCCTGATGGACTATGACCCCTCTATTCTATACCACATGGGCAAGGCGAATGTGGTAGAAGATGTCCTCACTCATAAAGTGATGAGTATTGGTAGTCTAGCCTTCCTTTAAGCTTCAGAGAAATCTTTGACTTTTGATATTCAGTCCTTAGCTAATAAGATAATTTGCCTTGACATTTCATATTCTAGGTATATTCTAGCCTATGTTAGGCATCAATCATCACTATTGGAGCAGAGTCATGGTAGAAAGTTTGAGAATGTTGCTTTTGTAGCTATTCGATATCAAGTCTTGCAAGGTGACGTCGGGCAGGCCACCTTAGATACATATGGTGTATTGGAATTTGATAACTATATTTGTGTTCCTAGAGTTGGAGACGTGATACAGTTGATTCTTTAGGAGGCCTATGATTTGATACATTACATTCACCCTAGCATAATAAATATATATCGTGACTTGAGGCAGCATTACTGATGGAGTGGTATGATGAGAGATATTATAGACTATGTGTCCCATTACTTTTGTTGCTAGTTAGTGATGGCCGAGCATTTGAGTCCTGGTGGTGAGTTCCAAATATTTCCCATTTCAGAGTGAAAGTGGGAGAGCATCACTGTGGACTTTGTTATGGGGTTACGTCGAACTTCTAAGGGTGTTAATAATATTTGGGTCATCTTGCATCGATTGACCAAGTTAGCACATTCCCTTTCTATTCTATCCTATGCCGAGAGGTTGGCTCATGTTTATATTCGGGAGGTAGCTCATCACCATGGTTCTCCTATGTAATCTCAAATAAGGGTTCTTAGTTCACCTTTAGCTTTTGGAGGATCTTTCAAGAGGAGTTGGGTAC
Organism: Solanum dulcamara; assembly: GCF_947179165.1. Taxonomy (NCBI): domain Eukaryota; kingdom Viridiplantae; phylum Streptophyta; class Magnoliopsida; order Solanales; family Solanaceae; genus Solanum; species Solanum dulcamara. The sequence continues at coordinate 63,109,651 of NC_077238.1, read as the reverse complement.
CCGAGTTGAATTTATCATAATATTTCACCCATAAATCAATGGCAGTTAAAGTATACTATTCAGGTTTTGGAGGATATGTTGCAAGCATGTGTTATGGATTTTTGTGGTTAGTGGGATTGATTCTTAACCTTAGCAAAGTTTGCATATAACAACAATTATCATTCATTTAATCAGATAACTCTATTCGAGGCCTTATATAATAGGCATTGTCAGTCTCTAGATGGATTGTTTAGGGCTTCGAAGCCTAGGCCACATAAAACTAATTTACTTAAAGAGGCTTTGGATAGAGTTTGGGTGATTCAGGATAGGCTTAGATCAGCTCAGAGAATGTATAAGAGTTATGCTGATCGTAGGTGATGGACATTGAGATTTAGAGTTGGTGATTGGGTTCCTCCGGGTATTTCCCATGAAGAGCATGATGAGATTTGGGAGGTGGGGAAATCTTAGCCCTATGCATGTTAGGCCATTTGAGATTCTCCAGACTATTAGTGATGCTGCTTTTGAGTTTGCCCCACCTCCTGCATTTTCAGTTATTCATCTGGTTTTTCATATTTCTATTCTTTTTCCATATGTTCCTAATGAGTCCCATATGCTCTAAGTATGACCCAGTTCAGTTGGATGACCACTTGACCTTTGTAGAGCGTAATTTGTTGTTTTTGGTAAAGATGTGAGGCATTTTTGTGTTGGAGAACCATTCCTATTCTTAAGGTCCAGTGTAGGCATGGAAAAGTCGAGGAGGCTTCTTGAGAGACCAAGCACAAAATGTGAATTCAGTATCTCTAAATACTTCTTAACTCTTTACTTTTTAGGACAAAAATCCTTTTAGTAATGGATATTGTAATGACCTGCTAGGCCATTTTCTCCTTATCAGGATTTTTCAATGTTTAGAGCTTTTCTATAGCAACCCCAAGTTATTTATAACTTGCTGGGATAGGCAATTTGGTCACCTAGCCATTCGTTAGTTTTTATGCTAATTTTATATTTTGGAGCCTTTGAGGTTTAGATGGATGATGTCGACCAAAATATTAGTAAATCAACCTCAAAAACAATTTTGATGGTTTCGTTAGATCTAAAACTCAAGTTTGGTCTAGAAGAACCTTTTGTTTGGGACCTGAGGCTTTCAGATTCATTCTGAACAACCTTGTGGCTTATTGCTAAAATGAAGATTGGATATAGGACCCCTTTTTTCTGAGACGAACCCTTTTGGAAGTCTTGTTTGGGACCTGAGGCTTTCAGATTCATTCTGAACAACCTTGTGGTTTATTGCTAAAATGAAGATTGGATATAGGACCCCTTTTTTCTGAGACGAACCCTTTTGGAAGTCTTGATAATTTTGTTGAGTCTATAATATCATTTCTGATAGGATACCATATTTTATTCACATTGGTGATATCCTTAATGAATTTTAGAGGTCCAGCGGAGGCTTGAGATTTTAATCCCAAGTGCTGGTGTAGGGTGCTAGTGCAGCCACTCCTACAGAGCCAAGGCTCGCACCTGTAGAGCTTCTCCTATGAGGAGCAGGTCGAACCTGTAATGGTTCCCCAGTCAGCAGGCCTCACTCATTTTGAGACCTGATCGCACTTATGACCTCTCTCCTACATAGCTAAGACCCACTCCTGCATAGTCGTTGACTAATGGACCTCCTCACCATCATAGCTTCTTTACACCGCGATATTAGGGTCGTAGGTGTGGTGCTTATAGTGATTAAATCACTAAAGTCCCTTTTGTTATTTCATTTTCATTTTTGGACTTTGATTGCTTGATTTTTCGCAATTTATTGTGGGAATTATTGCATTGAGGTAGGAGTGGTGTTGGGACAATGTTTTGTTCACGCTCCTAAACCCCGTAAGTTCTCTTTTTAAATGTTGAATTTGGCTTGAAATGAGTTTCTTGAAGTTGTAAACTGTTTGGGCTGTTTTGCATCAATTTGAACTCAGATTGTGCCAATTTTTGGGCACAAGTTCCTTGAGCTAGTTGGGACCTATTGACGGAGTCAATTTCGTAATTCCTCGCTCGGGTCCCATAAAGCCATTTTGGCCTATTTTCAGACTCGTCTTCAATTATTGTAAATTAGGTGTCAAAACATCTATGTTAACCCCATGATTATTTATTTGTTAGTGTGGCAATGATCAGAGGATATTCGGAATACTAAAGCTCTGGTTTAGCTGATTTTGGAGCGTATGTGTTTAGCTTAGAGGTAGGCTATGACTTACCGAATTTAGATTTAGTTAGAGTTAGTATTTACATGATGCTTAGCTAGTTTTGGGAGGGTTATTAGCATGTCTCATATTTAGTTGATTGAATTCCCACATTAGCTTTCGTTTTCGGGTAATTTCAGGGAAATCGAGTAGGGATGCCTTGCCCTTGATTTATAGCATTCTATGTTGTACCTTGTGCTTATTGTACTATTATCTGCGAGTTATTTGGCCTTGGTCCAGGCATAGACTTGTGATTTCCATATAAATTACTATTGTTATAGTCGTGTGCCTTAGAAATCCTCTGACGTCGATTCGGGTAGTGTTAGCTCCTTGTAGAATAATATAGCAGACTTGGATCTAATAGAGATACTATGGAGATGTTGGAGGCTAAATATGTACCTGTGATGTATATTAGGGTGATCAAGGACAAGTATGAGGGTGCCAAAACTAGGGTAAGGATAGTAGGAGGGGACTCAGAGCACTTCCCAGTTATGATGGTGTTGCATTAAGGATCAGCCCTTAGTCCATTTCTATTTGCCTTAGTGATGGATGAATTGATGTGACAAATTCAAGGTGAGGTGCCATGGTGTATGACTTTTGCGGATGACATAGTCCTGATCGATGAGACTCGTAGAGGAGTTAATGCTAAGTTGGAGGATTGGAGACATACCTTAGAGTTTAAAGGGTTTAAGTTGAGTAAGACCAAGACAGAGTACTTAGAGTGCAAGTTTAGTGAGACACTTCAACAGGTTGGCGCGGAAGTTAGGCTTGGTGACCGGGCCATCCAAAAGAAATGTAGTTTCAAGTACCTTAGGTCTATTATGCAAGGCAGCGGGAAGATTGACAATGATGTCACACATCGTATTGGGGCAGGGTGGATGAAATGGAGGCTCTATTCCGGTGTGCTATATGACAAGCAGGTGCCACCACAACTTAAGGGAAAGTTCTACAAAGTGGTGGTTAGACCAATTATATTAATGGGGCAGAGTGTTGTCCAGTTAAGGTCTCTCATATTCAAAAGATAAAAGTAGCCGAGATGAGAATGTTGAGATGGATGTGTGGGCATACTAGGAGTGACAGGATTAGAAATGAGGCTATTCGGGACAAGGTAGGAGTGGTCTTAGTGGAAGAAAAGATGCGGGAAATGAGACTGAGATAGTTTGGCCATGTGAAGAGAAGAGACATAGATACCCCAATGCAGATGTGTGAGAGGTTGGCCATGGATGGTTTTAGAAGAGGTAGGGGTAGGCTGAAGAAATATTGGGGAGAGGTGATTAGATAGGACATGGTGCAGTTACAGCTTACCGAGGACATGACCTTAGATAGGAGGGTGTGGAGGACCCATATTAGGGTAGAAGGGTAGTACATAGTCTCCTTATTCCTCTGTATTAGTAGGCGCATTAGCGCAGTATAATTTCTTGTTCTCTGACTTCTGTTATTATCTTTCTATTACTTTCTGTACTTTGATTACTCTATTTTATCTGTGTTGCTTTTGTTATTTGCATTATTCATTATTTGGTTTCCCATATTGCTTTAAACTTCTTACCTTATCTAACCTCTTTTTATGCTTCTTTTGAGCCGAGGGACTCTCGGAAACAGTCATCCTACCATGGTAGGAGTAAGGTCTGAGTATATTTTACCCTCTTAAGACCCCACGTTGTGGGATTTTACTGGGTTATTGTTGTTGTTGTTGTTGTTGTTGGATCTAATAGTTTCAATCCTTAGCTCATTCACAACTCTACCCTTATTAGTTTTTCATCCCTAATCTCTCTATACTATAGTACCGGCTTTATTCGGTTATCAGTTTGACCCTTATTTTTTAGGGGGATTGGGCTTGGGTTCTTAACTAAAGGTAAGTCATTGGCAACTCTAGAGATCGGCTTGGATCCACGGTAGCCATATGATGGTAAACTATTGCCATGGGATTCTTGGGCACATTATCTTTAGCTGCAGTCCGAGTTTTGGGCATATTACTTCCTATTGGGTTTGAGACCTTGCAACAGGGTTCTTTTGGGTTCTTCGAGGTGTCATGTCCATAGATTCAAATTTTTTGTTTGGTCCTCCCTTGTTCTAGAATACACTTTCTCTCATTCAGAATTAGTCAGAGCTCTTTTGTGTACTCATCGGGCTTATGGGGTTCCGTTTGAGTTATTTTCCTTTCAATTGCGCACGATTGTATCTTCTAGGCTTATGGGGGTCTAATTAGGTTTATAATTAGTTTCTTTACTTTATCATTCTGTTTTGCTATATCATTGAGGCGCAACATTAGATTTTTCGTCTTTATGTTGTCTACTTGACCCTTATCTATTGTTTAATTCCTCATTTTTCATTATGTATTTGCTTTCTAAGAATAGTGTCACAACCCAAGCTAGACCCTAGACATATCACGATAAATAGAATCCCGAAAGACACTAAACAGGCATCATAGCAAAGCATGGTATATAATAACACAGTAAATAACATAATGATAGAAAGATAAATTGATTCCAAGTATGATAATGCGGTAAAATATGCTAAGTTTGACATAGCCTCTACTACCATAGATGGAGGCATAAGACAAGCCCTAGCTTACCCAAAGCAATTTGAGACTAAAGCAATGAAATAAAAGACACAATAAGATGGTTGGGTCCTCGAAGCATGAGGATTCACCAAATAAAGCAATATTGATTGGATGCAAGTACTAACCACAGGCATGAGTAGGAGCATCGTGAACTATATTATACGATAATATAGGCAAACAAGTATGCGTTCAATACTATACATACCGAGTTTGGAAAATATACAATGCATGGCATAAAATATGATAATGCAATGATAAATTGTAAAGTAAGCTTTCAAACATCAGAAGAAAACATAAGACATGGTCAATGCAAAACTTATAAGAAGATCATAGGTCAAAACGTAACATAATGAGACAATCATAAGTCTTTATGAGATATATTGTTAACTAACATAAACCATGTGAGATATAACATGGAGTCCACTATCTTTCCCACACCAAAATGAAGTTGTCCCACTTGCCAAGGTAAGGACCATGAACATCGTCTAAGTGGATCTATTATGCTACTAAGGAATCAAGCTTCAACTAATGGGTGATCCTTTCTCCTACGGTGTCAAGTAGTTATAGTACTAGGGGATTTCTTATAGAGACCCAGCCTCTACTAATGGGAGAGCCTTAATCCCGAAGTTTGCTCAGTGCTAGGTGATCCTCTTAATGAAATATCATAAACATAGCATAATTTAATCATAACATACTTGAAAATCTTAAGAATATCTCTTTTAACAAATCATGATTTCATAACATTTTCATAAGATACTTATCAAAGCATCAAAATAATTATAAGCTTGTTCATAGAAAATCATGAAAAACCTTCATGATAGAATTCTTTACAATGAAGCAACCTTTGTGTTAACAAAATCATAATTGATTCATTTAATGAAAACATCCTCAAAATCTTAGTCATAAACTCATAATGCATGTATAATTCCTCAAACATAGCTTATAATCATAAAATAGGCATAATGCTTGGATTCATGTAAATTTCATTAAAAACATGTAATTAAGATCAATTCATGCATAATAAGATCAATTGAAGTGAAATAGATCATAATTAATTGAGCCCAATGCAAGATCGTCAAAACCTAGGGTTTAAGAAGAAATCATAAAGAGAAATTTAAAATACTTTAGGACTCCATAGATGGAAGAGGATCCATGGATGAAATTTCCGCATACCTTGCTTTCAAGGCCCTAGCAAATTGGAGAAGAAATGTTGAAACCCTAGGAATTCTTGAGAGCTCTTATTCTTCCTTTGAGAGAGAATTTTTGAGAGAAGATTTTTGAGTGAGAGAGTTTGAGAGAACGGGGAAAATTTTGAGGGTTTGGGTATTTATAGATCGTAGAAAGGTAGTCCAAAATGACATAACTTTGATATTTAGAGAGTGGTAAATGTCAAAAATATTCCTGCAAAATAACTATCGAAGTGACCCTATGAACCCCACCTATGGTTTGTAAGTCACTTTATGTCCAAAAAATCCAAGCTACTGAAACTTGCCCTAGAACCAGGTCTACGAGTCATAGAAGACCTTATGGGTCGTCAAACCCATTTTGTCCAGTACAACTCAAAGTTCCCATTTTCTGAATCTTTTGTATGGGGACACCTACAGTCCGTAGATCCTTCTATAGTCCATAGGACCTCTTCATTCTTTTGACCTCTGAAACTAAACTTTCTGATTCTCACCTCCGATCTCATTTAAGAGTTGTCGGTCCATCTATGGACTGGCCTGTTTGTCCGTAGGAGGGGTTTTGAGACTCTAAAAATCTCAAACTCTTAAGGCCATTCCTACGACCCCCATCTACGAATTTTACAAACTCCAACATTTTGTATAAGACCCTCGTAAGTCCACCCCTAAATTTCCAAATATTTCCCAAGTCAAAGGCTCAACTACGAATGCCTCCTATGAGCCGCAAGACCTTGTATTGTCCTTGGGTTGGACTCTTCTGGATTAGCACCAGACCCTTTTCTGTAACTTTTCTTCCAACTTAACTTTTTGACTTTTGAGGTATTACACTCAGTCGGCCTATGATGCATACTAGGTACCCATTATAATGGTACTCATGCTACACTTTGCATCTGTTTTTTCTGATGTTGATGCGTTGACTTTGTGCTTGTAGCAAGGATTCCCGGAGATTGAGGGTGAGCTGATGGAGTGCTGGTTTGACTCATCTCCTTCTGTATATAGTTTTTGGATAATCCTTTGTATTCGAAACAAGTCTATACTTATTTTGTTTATTTTAGAACTTGTACTCATTTTAGTAGTTTGTACCATCGTCCACCAAGTAGTGGGGTTGAATCATGAATCACTATATTTGTACTATGCCATTTCCTCTTTTCCACTGCTTATTTCCTTACATGTTGTAAAATTTCTGCTGGTTTTAGATTTCTGCCCATTATGCCTATTTATCGAAATATGGATTGGCTTACCTACCAATGAATTTTGATAGGTGTCAGCATGACTCAAATTTTTGGATCGTGACAATATCACTCAAGCCTCTTGAACCCTAGTCTATACATACACATAAAAAGTTCAAAATCATCATACAAATTATTGAAACTTTCAAATCATGAATCTGAGCTTGTTTACTCACAAATTTGATTTTGATCAAGTGTCTTAACTTTAGGCTTCTAGTTCATTTCAATCATTCCAAACCGGTTCTGAACCTCTCAGGACTCGTGCCATCTATATTCGCAAGTCATAAATCACCAAAAAACCTATGAAAAGTCTCATGTAGGGGAATTGAGAACTCAAAATGGCCAGTTTCGTTACACAATGATAGACCAAAAATAAATTTTAACCTAGTGACAAAAGGTGATACCACTTTTGCTGATTGTGTACAACCAAATTATAACAGTAACCAAAATAGAAAATAATACTACTAAAAAGTGTCTCTATCTCCTCAGATTTGTCCATTGATTATTCATCTTTGTAGATAGGGATAATGCATAAGTACCCCTTGAACTATGACCGAAATCTCAGCGACACATTTTAACTTATATAAGGTCTTGTTAATCCCCTAAACCATCTTAAAATAGAATAAGTACACCCTAAAAGTGGACGTGCACAGAGAGTGTGCACACTCTTTTGAAAGCAATTGATGAGTGAAAAAATTGGACACATTTTATTTTTTAATTGGTAACTTTATAATTAGTTATTACACATACTTATTGATATAAAAACTTTTATATAAATAATTATATATATATATATATGTAAAATATATATTTTTAAATTCTTCCTCACTTTAAACTTTTTATTTTTTCTTTCATTAATTTCTTATCTTTTCACTTTTAATTATTTTTAAAAACTTATACGAATTTTTTAAAAAATAATTAAAAGTGTCCTTTAATTTTAATGCTTTAAATTTTTATCTTTTATTTACTTTTTTTACTTATTTTGGTATTCATTCAAAATTAGCGCATTTTAAATACAAGGCATTTGGAATTAAATTTGAAATCAGATCAAAAGGAAAGACAAAAAATAAAAAGAGTAAATAACATCAATAGAAAAAAAAAGACACTGAATGAAGGCAAAAAAATTTAAAAAAAGTTTAAATAGAAGGAAATTTCATTTTTTTTAAAAAAACAAATCACATGTATTAACTTAATTTAAATAAAAAATAAAGAAATAAAGATTTAAAAAAAATAAAAGATTAAAAATAATAAGTTTTTAAGAAAAACAAAAAAAAATACATTTGTTGATGTGGCGGCGTGTGTGTACAAACATAGTCAACTTACTTGGTTGAAGGTGCCACGTCTACATAAAAGAGGCATAAAAATGCGAAAACATGAGTTTGGAGGGTAATAGCACCCTAGTTAAGTTAAGTTGTGTTGCTGAGATTTCGGTCATAGTTCAGAAGGTACTTATGTATTATTCCTTGTAAATATAAAGGATATCTATCATTTTGATCGCAACAAATAAATCATCATATGACAGCATTGATCAGTCACAATAGACCCTTGTGGTCAGGCCCACTGCTCACATGCAAGTGCAAGGGCCTGAAGATGTGCAAGGGCCTGACCACAAGGGTCTATTATACGCAGCCTTGCAAATGTATCGACTAACCACTCCCACTGCATGTGCAATGTCAGATCTTGTACATACCAAGGTGAACAACAAACTTCCCACTGCTGATGCCTACGGTACTCGAGACATCTCCATCCTCTCTGCTTCATTGCTAGGACTCATACTTGAGGATAACTTGAAGTTAATAGGAAGTGGATAGAAATTGACTTATAATCTTGCATCTTGAAGCGTCTCAAGATTTTCTTCAAGCAGTTCTTTTGAGAAAGTCAAATCTTCCTATTATTCCTGTCTCGGTGAATTTGTATCCCTAGAATCTTGTTTGCTGGTCTCAAGTCCTTCATTTCAAACTCCCTAGCCAATTGTGCCTTTAAATTTGTGAGACGATCTTTGTTGGGGCCTGCTACCAATATGTCGTCAATATACAACAGTAAAATAATAAAATCGTCATCACCAAATCTCTTGTAATAAACACAAGGATCTGAACTATGTCTGTTGTATCCAAGGCTTATAATAAAAGAATCAAATCTCTTATACCAACACCTCGGCGCCTGTTTGAGACCATATAGAGATTTGATCAACCTGCAAACCAAGTTCTCTTTTCCCTGTTCTTCAAAACCTTCTGGTTGGAGCATATAAATTTCTTCTTCAAGCTCTCTATGAAGAAATACAATTTTGACATCTAACTTCTCCAAGTACAAGTCAAATATAGCACACATCGCCAGAACCACTTGAATTGTTGTGAGTCGAACCACCGGAGAAAATATCTCATTAAAGTCTATACCTTCTTTCTGAGAGAATCCTTTTACCACCAATCTTGCACGATACTTCTCCACTTGATCATTACCATTGTGTTTGATCTTGTAGACCCATTTGTTTCCAATGGCCTTCCTTCCTTGTGGTAATTGAACAAGATCCCATGTTTTATATTTATGAAGAGCTTCAATTTCTTCTTGCATTGCTGTCATCCACAGAGATGATTCTTTGCTTTTCATAGCCTCGTAAAAAGTTGAAGGCTCTCCATCTTCTATTAATAGACAGTATGCAACATCGCTCTCCATAAAATAATATGAGTGCCAAGCTGGTTCTCTTATCTCTCTAGTTGACCATCAAACTTCTGGAGTTTCGATCTCAGCTTATTCTTGTTCTTCGTGCTCTGGTGATGCTTCATAAGAAACTGGAACTTTTTCTTCAACTTCAACTGTAGTAGTCTCTGATTTTTATTTTGAAGTGCTACCTTCTTTTGCTTGTATCTTGTTTTTAACAAATACAACATCCCTGCTGATTACCACCTTGAGGGCAGTGGAATCCCACAAGCGATACCCCTTGACTCTATCAGCATACTCTAAGAAAATGCATTCCCTGGATTTTGGACCTAACTTCGATTTTTCTTGGGTGTTGTACATAACATAAGAAAGACTTCTGAATATATGTAAGCAAGAATAATCAGCTAGTTTTCCTGTTCACATCTCCCTTGGCGTTTTCAGATCAATTGCAGTTGATGGTGACCGATTGATCACATAACAGGCGGTTTTGACTGCTTCTTCCCAGAATGGTTTTTCTAACCCTGCAGTTGCCAACATAGCTCTTGTCTGTTCCAATAAGGTTCTGTTCATCTGCTCTGCTACTCCATTTTGTTATGGAGTATATGCCACTGTGAACTGCCGTTTAATACCTTCTTATTTACAGAAATTATTAAATTCATCACCAGTATATTCTCCTCCATTATCTGTCCTAAAAAACATGATTGTTTTCTCAGATTCAAGTTCTACCCGCACTTTGAACTCTTTGAAAATTAAAAAAATATCTGCCTTTCTCTTGATTGGATACACCCAACTTCTCCTAGAGTAATTGTCGATGAATGACACAAAATATTTTGCTCCTCCTAGGGACTCCACTGGTGCATGCTAGACAACAGAGTGGACCAGATCTAATATTTCCTTATTTTTAGCAGAGAAACTGCTAAACTTCAGTCTATTTTGCAAACTGGTAACACAATGCTCACAAAAGGGTAATGAAACCTTTTTGAGCCCTGGAAGAAGCGTTTGCTCATCAAGAATCTTCAAACCTCATTCCGACATATGGCCAAGTTTACAATGCCACATCATCATTGATTCTTCAAATAAACTTGCTGACGCGGTTGATGCTTCTCCTTGTTAGTTTGTTTCACCTTTAAGCACATATAGATTTGCAGCAAGTTTTTCTGCTTTCATAACTACAAGTGCTCCTTTGGATATTTTCATGACTCCACCATGAGTTTTGTATGAACATCCATTATCATCTAATTGTCCTAAAGACAATAGATTCTTCTTCAGGTCTTTTACATGTCGTACCTCCTGGATGGTGCATATCATGCCATCATACATCTTTATTTTGATGTACCCAATATCAATAACATCCAAAGCATGATCGTCTCCCATGAACACAGACCCTCCTGAGATAGAAATATAGTGATGGAACCATTCTCTCTGGAAAGTCATGTGCCATATTGCTCCTGTGTCCATGATCGAGACATCAGCAAAATATTTTTTGCCTTCATTATTTGATATTTCCCCACTACATAAAATATCACCATCATCCGAGTTACATGTAATATTTCCTCGAGCATTTGATGGCTCAAGGTGTTCACTTTTTTTTTAAACCGACAATCTTTCTTGAAGCGCTCTTTCTTGCCACAGTTGTAGCATTTGATATTCTTCTTACTTCTTGATTGAGATTTACCATGATTGTGACTCCCACTAGAGACACGTTCCATTGGTCCTTCTCTCACCATCATCAAAGCTTCAGCTTGCTGCGAACTTGCTTGTCTGTCTTCCTTATTTTTGCGTAGATTTTCTTCTTCCAAGATAGCGGCTACAATTTTATCGAAAACTAGATTATCTGTATTGTTCTTCAGGTTGATAATGAGTTGATCATATGAGTCAGACAGACTTTGAAGTAGAAGCTCTGCACATTTAGTCCACTCTATTTTGCAACCCATTATTGTAAGTTGCGAAAACAGAGTATTCAAAGTATTGATATGTTTAGTAACTGACATGGACTCTACCATTCGAAGAGTATACAATCTTCTTTTTAAGAAGATTTTATTATGCAAAGACTTGGCCTCATACAACCTTGTAAGAGTATCCCATATTTCCTTCGCCGTTCGTTTTCAGCCACACTAGATAATACTTGATCAGCTAGTGCCAGGTGTAGATCAGCAACTGCGTTGCTGTCTATGTCATTCCACTTGCTGTTATCAGTAAAATCTGTGGGCCTACCTTCAATTGCAGTTAAGCAATTGTCCTTTCGCAATATCACTTTTATTTTCATTTTCCACAATGAGAAATTAGTCTCATTGAATTTTCAACGTCAAACTTTATTGTACTCGATGTTGTTATTTCCTTCACACTCTTATAGATCATTTCTGAATATTTTTGCGAACAATCGTGATAAACTGTACTGTCACCAAATTTACTATTCAGGAAAATTTACTATTCATGAATAGTATCTTTGCATAAAACAGACAGAATAACCGAGGGCTATTATACCACTGTTGGGGGAGGAAGCATCACAACTAAAGGTTGATATGACAATTAATATGAAAATAAATTGGACACAAAAATTTTAAGTGAAAACCCCTCTAACTGATAGAGGGGAAAAAAATTACGAGGTAGAAGGATCTCACTATAAAAATATGGAGTACACTGCTTTTAAATACAAGGAGAAAAAAATAATTAACACTTCTCTCTTGTAAAAGGAATAACTACTAAAGAGGACACTCAAGACTACAATATTTATCTTAGTGTATAACTCTCTTTGTATTCTTACTCTCTCTTTTTGGGATGATTTAAATGAGTACAGAATGCCCTCTATTTATAGGAACCAAAAACGCATAAAGAAATTTTTTTACGCATTGCAATTCTTTCTCTTCTGCCAACGCATTTGCAATGTCAAACATTTGTCAAAGAAAGAGGTGTCAAAATTCATAAAGGGAGGCAACCTTTGTCAAAGAAAGAGGCTGCCTTTATAACTTTCGTTCAAATTTAATACCATAAAAACAAAAAAAGATGCATAGAAAAAAAAAAGAACCTTAGAGTATAATAGAAAATAGAACAGAGAGAATTTTATTTTCTACTACTCTCATTTACAGCATTACGTAGAGCATATAAATAAAGTGCTAACTTGAAATCCTTAAAGGACTCCAACAACTAAGACTCCTACTTAGATAAACAAGTAACCTATTTGTCATTCTTAAAGGATAGGAACCAATTTATTTGACTTAATAATGCAAAGTAAAGTAGTAAAAGAAAAGACACTAAGACATCATTTGTTTGCACTTAATAGAGGTCTGAATCTTAATCATTAAAATTTAGCCCATTAAGTATGTTTGGTTTTTAGGTCTAAATCGGAACCATTCAGATTCAATCCATTAAGTCTATTTGTTTCTTTTTGTAAAAAATCTCTTAATGGATTTGAAAAGATCTGAACGAATCAGATTTGTAAGAGAGTCTTAACAACATTCAGAGTTATTAAGACACTATAAAAAAATAACACGCCTTGCCTCTCTCCCTCTTTGCACGACTTTTCTCTCACTGCTACAAACTTTCTTCCTCTCTTTTCTCAATCAAACACCAATTTCTTCCACTTGAACTGGTAATTTTTCATAATCTTTATAAGTATTTCTTTAATATTAATAATTTTTATAGGGTGTATTGATGTTTATCAAGAATTCTTGGTGCAATAATATTTTTGGTGTATTGATGTTTGTCAAGGTTTCTGAGTCAAAAGAATACTAGATATGATTAAAAATAATAACTATATATACATATTTGAGGTTTCTTATTAGAATTTGGTCAGGCCATTAATTTTATTGAGACTCTTTGATCATCAAATTCACTTGTGAGATTACACTAGATATATTATCGTTGTTGAATTATGTACATACTTGAGGTATTTAATTAAAATTCATATTTTAGGCCACTAATTTTATTGAGACTTTGTATGATCAAACCCTCCGTGAAATTACACTAGATATATTATTATTGTTGAACTATGTATATACTTGAAGCATTTTATTAGAATTTTATTTTAGGCCACTAATTTTATTGAGACACTTTGATCTTCAAACTCTCAAACTCGCTCTGGTATGATCAAACTAACTTGTGAGATTATACTAGATATATTATTATTGTTGTTGTATTTTAATCTTCCAATACATGTGAATCAGAGAGTAGTAAAAAGAAGAAATACCATAACATACTACATTAGTTTTTGCTTCTATATTTTAAATATGAAGATTTTTTTCTTCATTTTTTAATCTATTTAATCATCTTGACTGTCTTTGTTTAATTATTTTTTTGTTGTATCTATTCATATGTTATATTCATTATATTTTATATTTCAGCTATGGAACAATCTAGTGAAAATTCAAGAGTGATTTGGAAGAATTTAGAGGTAGATATGATTTTTTTAGACAATTGTATTCGAGAAATATCCTTAAACGAGATACTTGGAAGTAGTTTGAAGTCAGACTCATAGAATAAGGTTAAAATAGTTTTGGAAACCTCTCATGGCTTTATTGTTACCCAAAGGTAGATGAAGAATCATTATGATTATCTAAAAGAAAAATATCAAGTTTGGTTTCAAACACTAAAAAGACTGGCAATAGTTATGATACATCAACTAATAGTGAGTGGAATGAATACATAAATGCTAATATTATTTAATAATTTTTTTTTCATTTTGCTGTATAAAAAAGGTTTATTGTTCCTATTAAAAGTATGATCTCTCCTCTTTGAATATAATATTTAATTTCATATGCACATTCAGATGAAATAAAACACACCCTTAATCTTTTCGTATAGATTTAATAGGAAAAATACTCTCCAGTTACGTGAATGTCCCATATAATACTATGCAAATTCAGACGAAAGAAAAAGTTGTTGTTCGTTGACCGTTTGACGTTGTAATTTTATTTATAATGAATTGCCTCATTTATAAGTTATATTTTTAATTTTTTTTTTTACATGAATTCATTTATAAGGTTAAATGATTTTTTTTTCACGTACTAGTTAATAAGAAAACAATTAGCTTAAAGAAACAAGTTAGCATTTTAATTTAAATGATGTAAATTCTAATCAAGTGGAATGGATAAAATAATTTATCTGATCAACTCCAATTAACTTAAAATCGACGACAAATTATTTGATATAGTAGTTAATATGGGAATAAAAAAAGGAAAAAAAATGTTTGTAGAAGAAAAACTATCAAGAAATAATTGAGAAACACTGTTCATGACGATAACACCTTGGACATTAGAAGTGGCTTCTGGCGCATGACAGACAAACCCTCGCATCAGAAAATTTCCATTCGAGAGAAGGACAATAACACTGATGGTGGCCTGTACAAGCCTGTTAGGGATAAGTCTTCAAATGTGTATTGATTTATATCCATATACTCTAGCTAATAGTTCCATCTTTCATAGAATGATAAATTTGTTAGTGATTATGGACTGAAGCTGATCACTCGACAATTATGATCGGCAGATTGACAGATAAAAATGAATGTCAATATGATGATTGGCAAGTCTAAATTTAATTTTATTATAACTTGGCAAGAGATTATCTCAACCACTGTATTTATAATTCGTAGTTTTAAGGCAACTTGGCAACTTCCACGAATTCTCCCCAAGCTTTTCGGTATTTTACTATTATTCAAGTTCAGACCTATTCATTCTAAAAAGGGAGGTTTGTGATTTCATGAAAAGAATATATAACACCCAGAAATATGCTAACTTAGATCAGTACCGAAAATTCCAAGAGAAAGTGAGGAAGTCCACTATCTAGTGGGCCACGAGTGGCACCTACAGATCGTAGAAGGATCTACGAGTCATAGGTGGGACTCGTACGTCACCTCCAAGATTTAGTAAAATTTTAAGGTTCTGAGACAAATACACAGATGGCTTCTACGGTCCATAGAAGTTTCTCCGGACCGTAGAAACTGTCGTAGAAGTGATCCTAAGGACCAGTCTTAGGCCTATTCCATGATTCGTAGAAGGGTCTACAACCCGTAAGAGGGACTCATAGACCCATCCACGAGCTGGGTCTATGACCCGTAGGATGATCTACGACCCTTAGAAAAGGTATGTAGAAACAACTTCTAAGACTTAGAATTTATCCTAACTTTCTACGAGGGTCTTCTACGGTCCGTAGGTCATTCCATAGAAGACCAAGTTCAGTCTTTAATGAAGGTTAGTTTGGTGTTTTTCCACCCTTTCCAAATCAAAATCCTAACATTTTGGGACTAAGTTAGATCCCTTATCAGTACCCTACATGCCTTTTCCCTCATATATAAGGCAAGTCATAGTGTTGGACTGAGTAAGTCCTCACCCCTACATCTAAATTCCGTTATCATGAGTTCAAGATTGATTTTTAATCCTTTTATATTGTGTTTTCGAATGAGTTATGATTTCTCCTGTTGAGTTTTCGATATATTCATTCCTATTGCGATTATTCCCATAATTTAAATTCTTGAATTCGTTATACATGCTTACATTCGCATGAACCCTACTTGAGTATTTACAATTGTTTCTTACTATGCATTGTTTTGAGTTGAAGGACAATGTAATTTCATGTCTTGGTTGAGAAAAGATCTTTGAGTACATTATATTATTGGAGTGATGAAACTTTACATTTATGAGTTTATGCATGATTTTACCAAGTCTAAATGAGTTAGAGTAATAAGAATAAATGGTATCTTGAGGATGAGTTTTGAGGGAACATGAGTAGTTCCCAAAATGCATTCTATTTTAAAAAGAGTATTAAAGATTTTAATTTTGAGAAACAAGTTTGAGCTTATCAGTTTTAAAGTCCAATGAGAGTAAATGAGATATAATTTGAATAATTGCACTCACCTGAGTATATGAGCATTATTGCATATTTTTTAGAATAGTAATTAAGCACCAATTTGGGTAAGAGTTTAGATAACTCAAACCCCATAAATTACATAGACAACGTAGGATAGAATTGTATCCTTGGTTCGAGCGACTCCTCACTTCAGTTCCTGATACGAATTTTTATATGGATCCATGAATTGAGACTACGTCCCTTATCTTGGCAAGGTAATGGACGGATCTAGCAAAGTGAGAAGAGTACATTGTATCATCACTGGGCTCATAGTAATTGTTGTCGGTTAGAGAAACTCCCTAAAAGAGAAAACATTAATTTATTTTGAGTTATATTCATTACCTTATATCTTTGTCAAGCCTTGACACTTTATTATATTTGCATGCTTACTTCAGCCGATTTATTTTAAGTGTTTCTTAGGAGTATTCAACTATCAGTTATTTATCTACTCAGTCGTTTTACATACCTTACTTTCCATGTATTGATGTCTTTCAATGCTGCAGCATTTTATCATGCATATACAGGTGTTAGAGATCCTCAATAGGCGCATCATTGAAAATCATACTTCCCCAGCTTTTGGTAAGATCTCCTATCTTTCGGAGGAACTCCTTTTAGTTCATTTTTTCATTATCATTAGTCTTTTTGAGGTAGTTGTGGGCCTGTTTGGGTAACTATGTATAATACTTTAGAGGCTTAAAAGACAGAATAGAGAGTTGATTCAGTATTTTCAAATATTATAGTTTAAACTTTGCTTTTACATAATCAGAATATTTTAAGATGTTTTTTATGAGTTTATATTTAAGTATTTAAAATGATCACTATCTTTATACTTTTGTATCAAGTTAAGTCTTTTGATTAGTAGTCAGTCAGCCCAAGGGTTCTCTTGGGACCCACAATAGTTTTCGAGTATCGGTCACGCCTAGGGTGTAGACTCGAGGCATGACAAACCTTATATCAGAGCCATCGTTCAAGATTCCTAGGACGTCTATGAAGCCGAGTCTAATAGATTCATCCTTATCAGTGTGACGTGTGTCACATTTATAATGGGGAGGTTGGAGGCTTTTAGAAATTGTCTAACTTCTTTCATACTTTAAATTCATGCGATAGAGTTTAAATCTATAAAATCTCTTTCTAACTCGTGCGTTTACACATTTTTAGATCATGCCTCCAAAATGCACTGTCACTCAAAGAATCATTGCCGACACTGAGATTTCACTGACTACCATGCCCCTTCCGCCTAGAATGTAAACAAGAAACATAGCTCGAGTAGCTAATCAAGAGAATAACAATGGAACTCAAGAGGTTCCACAGACACCAACTGCCTAGCCTACCCTCACTTTTGAGGTGGAGTTTAGAGGAGCTATCCCTATGCTCAATCTGTTAATGGCTGCCTAGTCAAGATGTGAAAGCATTCCAGTCACTTGATCTAACTCCCAAAAGCCTTTAGATGCTACAGGTAGTAAAGACTTCTTGAGGATGAACTCACCAGTCTTTACTGGGTCCAAGGTTGAGGAGGATGCCCATTACTTCATCAATGAGATGTGGAAGATCCTAAAAGCTATGCATGCGATGGAGATTGAGGGAGTTGAGCTTGTTTCGTATCAGCTCAAATATGTGGCTAATGTTTTGTACAACCAGTGGAAGGATGTCATGACCCAATCCACTGTGACTGACACCCACACTAACCCTCCGGTAGGAGAACCATTATTACAACTCAATCTAACAACATTTACAAGATATAAGAAATTTAATGATGCGAAAACATCTTAAATAGAGAAATAGGGCCGAGTTCCCATAAAATCAGTAAAACTCTAGTCAAAAACTCAAAAAATGAGGAAAATTATCCTAGGAACTGAAAGTCAATGTACCAAAACTCTAAATAAACATCTATCTAAGAAAAGGGATGCAACCCCAAAAAATAATAAAGTAACAATGTTTAAGAGTCATCGTACTGACAGAAAGACTAAAATATGTACGAGCTCATGGTAACCTGAAAGAACTGGCTCACCCTCAAGCTCTAACAACTAATGATATCCTAGGTGAGGTATCTCCATAATCGGTTGAATATGCCTTGTATTCAATAAAACAAATCAAGTGTAGTATCAATACACAAAATCCATAGTATACTGGTAAGATCACGTGGCTAACCAGTAAGCAAGTCATGGATGAGTAAACCCAAATAAATAAGCATATATATAAAGAATAAACTTAAACAGTATTATCTCTATCAGTAATCAACAAGTTCACAGTTCATTAGTCTCAATATCATGCAATTTCATATTAGGGTCCTCTCATGAGACCTGCAAACACTTATTTATGTGTTAGAATATGATACCCGATCCAAGGTTTGTGTAGAAACGTAACACCAAATCCAAATGTGTGTCAATACATTATACCTAATACACAAGTGTGTCAGAACGTGATACACAATTCAAACATACAAATCAACCACAACTACAATCAATAGTCAACCAGCATATCACCAAGAACAGGTTCATCAAAAGTCAGGCCAGTAAGTGATTATTTCATATAATTCATAGCATGCTTCACTATTCATATACACATATGCATCCAATGGAGTAATTTATCAAGTAATGAATCACATATGGGAAACAAACCATCACCCACCTTGAATTCGAGCTTCGACAACTCTAAAGTGTGAGAACTTTCCCTTTCCGAGTTCGTTCAACTTGTTCTTGGTCTAAAACAGTAAATACATACAAGAGATCAACAAAATGTCTAATTAACATGAATTTTAACATAATTCCCTTCCTAGGACAAACCCATGATCCTAACCCCTATTCTAGGGCTACTTTCCACCATTAGTTTAAGCCAAAACCCTCCCCCAAAGACCACCCACCATAGATTATGGGTTCTGGGAATCAATTTACAAATTTAGGGTGTAAATTACTTACCTTTGGCACAAATTATGGTAGAAAGCAGTAGGAAATTTCCCTAGGTTGCTTCTGATCTTTTAAGAATGAAGTGTGAATAAATAAAACTATTTTAGGGGCTTTTTTCCAACTTAAGTCACATCTATCCGGCCATAGTGGGACTATGCAGCTCTAGTGGCCCTGTCCTAACAGCACTAACCCACTCTGGCAGGATAGGCGGAGAGAAAGAGCTCATAAAGAGTCTTATAGTCTCCCCATTCACAACATACCCTCTCCAAGATGTCTTAAAACATATGCTTCACACCAAATCCTATTCGGTGAGTTTTACTCACCCGTATATGATTCCATAAAGTTGTAAATGCTCTGTATCATCTTGAATGTCAGCTAACTTAATTAGATTATATATTTGATCCCCCACCTATTATAGGTTCATCCTAGACCTCACCTAACTCAGATTTGTCCAAGTTTGGCCTAGGCTCAAGTTTTTCAAAATTACTAACTAAAGTTTTATGGACAAGATTCCTTTCCTATTAGCCTATCCCTAACGATGAAGACAAGTTGTTACAATAGATACCAATTTACCCGTCAATCTTCCGCAAGTGACCAACTAGGAAAAATAAGGCAAAAGTAGATATAGAGTAGTACTAGGTTCAATGAACAGATGGGGATACTTGTACCGCATGTACTTTTCAGTCTCCCAAGTAGCTTCCTCTACCGAACAATGCTTTGATTTGAATTTCACAGATTTAATTTCCTTGGTCCTTAGCTTCTGGACATCATGATGTAAGAATGCAACTGGCTTTTCTTTATACTGAAGATCCTTTTTCTAATAAAACTGAGTCCTATTTAATGATGTAATCCCCATCTCAATGGTACTTCTTTAACATAGATACATGGAACATCAAATGTACTCAGACAAGGTAGGTGGCAAGGCCAATTTGTAAGCCATTGGCCCTACACGATTAACAATCTCAAAAGGGCCAATATAACGAGGACTGAGCTTTCCCTTTTACCAAACCACATTACCTCTTTAATGGGTGACACTTTTAGAAGCACTTGCTCACTAGCATGGAATGTCATATCCCTCACCCTTCAATTAACATACCCTTTTTGATGACTCTGAGCTGCTAAAAGCTTAGCATGGATTCCCCTTACCTTATCCTGAGCATCCCTCACTAAGTCTACCCCTAATGACTCTACTTCTCTAGCTTCAAACCATCCTATGGGAGACCTGCATCCCCTCCCATAAATATCTTCAAATGGAGCCATCTTAATGCTGGAGTGATAACTATTATTGTAGGAGAACTTACACAAGGGAAAGAACGTTTTCTAATGTCCCCCAAAGTCTATCATACATGCTCTCAATATATCTTCAAGAACTTGGATAGCCCTCTCTGATTTTCCATCTGTCTATGGATAAAAGGTTGTGCTGAAAGTGAGTTCAGTGCACAACTCCTCATAAAACTTTCCCTAAAACTTAAAGGTGAACTGTCTACCACAGTCTGAAATGATAGAAAAGGGAACCCCATGAAGCCTTACTATCTCTTCCACATAAATCTTTGCCCATTGTTGTGCATTGTAGTAAACTCTAATAGGAATGAAGTATGCTGACTTTGTCAACCTATCAACCACTACCCAAATAGAATCATACTTCCCCAAGGTTTTGGGAAGTCCCACCACGAAATTCGTGGCTATCCTTTCTCACTTCTATTCAGGAATGGACATTCTTTGAAGCAAACCTACAGGTTTTTGATGCTCATATTTCACCTGCTAGAAATTCTATCACTTGGCCTCTATTTTTCTATGTCCTTTTGTATACCCGACCACTAATACGACGCTTTAAGTCTTGATACATCTTGATCGCTCTAGTATGGATAGAGTACCACAAACTATGGGATTCGAACAACACTTTCTGAATTATTCCATCTAACCGTGGGAACATAAATTCTTCCTATAAAGTTGAGCACCCTATACGCATCAAGGACTACATCTTGGGCCTTGCCCATTAAATTGTTTTCTCTAATCTCATTCAAGTTTGCATCCTCAAGATGTTTGGCCTTAATATCTTCTATAAAAGTAGACCTTAGATAAACATTGGCCATCACTCATCCTCTTTCTAAGATGCCTAGTCACATGAACTTGGCCTCCAAGGCCTGAATCTCTCGCTAGGGGCAGCTTGTAGGCTTCTACATAGGCTAGAATGCCCATGCTAACCGATGTTTCTTAATGCATTTACTACAACATTAGCCCTACTAGGATGATACTGGATGTTAACATTGTAGTCTTTGAGCAATTCCATCCATGTTTTATGTCTCAAGTTCAAATCTTTCTGGGTGAATACATGATGCAAAATGTGGTGGTCAGTAAACACCTCACACTTGATACCATAAAGATAATGTCTCCAGATTTTTAGAGCAAACACTACCGCTGCCAACTTCAAGTCATGAGTTAGGTAGTTCCTTTCATGCACTATCAACTGCAGCGATGCATAGTTTATAACATTCTTATCCTGCATCAACACAACACCCAAACCTGAATGTGAAGCATCACAATAAATAATAAAGTCTTTACCTTGAATTCGTAGGGTCAAGATAGGTGTTGTGGTAAGAAGAGTCTTAAGCTTTTGGAAGCTCTCTTCGCATTTGTCAGTCCACTTGAATGGTACCTCCTTTGAGTCAACCTAGTTAAATGAGTAGCGCTAGAAGAAAAGTTCCTCACAACCGGCTATAGTAACTAGCAAGTCCCATAAAACTATTAACCTTAATCACAAAGCTAGGTCGAACCAATTCTTAACCCCTTTAATCTTTTGTAGATCAACCATTACCCCTTTCTTTGAAACAACATGACCCAAAAAGGCAACTATAAGCAACCAAAATTCATACTTGGAGAATTTTACATACAACTTCTGTTTTCCCAGAACACCTATAACAATACAAAAATAGTATGCATGCTCTTACTCACTCCTCAAATATACCAGAATATCATCTATAAACATAATAACAAAAGAATCTAGGAATGATTTGGAAACCCTATTCATTAAAATCATGAAGGAGGCAGGTGCATTGGTCATCCCAAAAAGCATCACCAAAAATTCATAGTACCCATACTTGGTTCTAAAAGTTCTTTTGGGTATATCCTCAGGCCTAATCTTTAATTGATGATACCCTGACTTGAGATCAATTTTTGAAAAGACTGATATACCTTGCAGTTTATCAAAAAGATCACCAATACTTGGCAATGGGTACTTATTCCAAATAGTGACCTTATTCAGCTGCCGGTAATCTATGCACAATCTCATGCTACCATCTTTTTTCTTAACAAATAATACTGGAGCACCCCACGGAGAAAATTGGATGGATAAATCCTATATCAAGGATTTCTTGGAATTGATCCTTAAGCTTTTTTAACTCTGATGGATCCATACAGTAGGGAGGAATATAAATTGGGCTAGTGCCCAGATCCAAGTCAATACAAAAATCTATATCTCTATTGGAAGGGATACTAGGCACGTCTGTAGGAAACATTTATAGAAACTCACGCACTAACGAAATAGACTCAATGGATGGAGACTCCATATCCATATTCTAAACATGGAACAAATAAGCCAAACAGCCCTGCCCTACCATTTTTCTATCTTGGAGAAAAGATATGACCTTAGTCGACTTAGGTTTGTACACCCCTTCCCAGTCCAACTTTTCCCTTCCTGGGATTTCTAGATCCATAGTCTTAGCATTACAGTTAAGTACAGCATAATAAAGGGACAACCAAGTCATGCCTAGGATCACATCAAAATTGATCATGTCTAAAATCACCAAGTCAACCCAAGTGTGGGATCCTATAAACATAATAGAATAAGTACGATAACCATGAGTGACTATGACAGACTCTCCAATAAGGGTAGAAACATGGATGGGGGCATTAAGTATATCACAAAGTACATAAAAAAAGGCATATCTCAATGATACATATGAATAAGTAGACCCCAGATCAAATAAAACAGAAGCCATCCAATCAAAGACAAGAATAGTACTTGTGATCACTCCATCAGATGCCTCAGCCTTGATCTTACCTGGAAAGGCATAAAAATAAGTCATGTCATCTTGACGACCCACCTCTCTACCTGGATACACTTCTCCCCGGCCTACATTACCAGTACCTCTGCCTCAATAGCCTCTCGTATATCCTCCTCGCCCATTTTGTGGACGTCCTCTACCACTTCCACCTTCGCCTGTGGGTACCACTTCTCTGGAACCACTAAAGTGCTAAATCTATCCCGCAAGGGTGGGGACACTCCCTCCTTATGTGCCCCGGCTCTCCATAGTTAAATTAGTCATGCTGACAAGACGACCTTCTACTTGGAAAAAATGCCCCTTGACCCTCCTAGGTCGGATGCTGTTGTGGAAAACTTGAAAAACTACCAGGAGAAGCAGGTAGTGCTGATTGAATTGATCGGGCTACAATTACCGACCAGCCTGAACCTCTAGAATAGGATCCCTTAAACTTACCTGTGCTCTTAGGCTTTTTAGACAAAGCCTTAGCCTTCCCATTTCACCTCACACCCTATACCTTCTTCACAAAATCAGTGACTTTATTGAAACTCCTGCCCTATAAAGTCATTTAAACCAACAACACTTGCAATTCAGGGTTCAACCCCTTCATAAACAATCTTATTCTTTCTTTCTATGTAATTTCCAGCTAAGTAGCATACCTGTACAACACATGAAATTTAGCCTCATAAGCGGCCACTAGCATACTACCCTGCTCCAATGACATGAAATTATCCTTTTTGTGATCCCTAAAGGTATGTGGAACACATTTCTCTAGGAACAAGGCATAAAATTGGCCCCAAGTAAGTGGGTGAAACACTGTAGAGATATATTCTACATAAGACCTCCACCACTGCTTGGGCTCACTCTATAGCTACAAAGTCACAAATTCCACTCAATGTTGATGTACTATGCCCAACTTGTGCAGCCTCTCATAACAGTCACGAATGAATTCATAGGCATCCTCATTCTTAGAATCATGGAAAACTAATGGCTTAAGTTTTAAGAATTTGGTGAGCATGTCATGATCAGTGTTGGTCATAACTGGGACCATTAGTGGCCTTAAAAAGGCATCAGTGCCTACTACCTCATCTACTATGGCAGCTGCAGCAGCAAAAGGGCAAACAACAGGAGCTAGTGTTATGGGCATGGTGTTAATTGCTCCAGTGCCAGCCAACCCACTCAAAAATGTCATGATCTACTGCTCTAATATAGGGTCCAAAGGGGGTAGGCCAGTAGCCTCAACTTGGGTGTCATCTTCTTGTTCAACAACTCTTTCTTCCCCATACTCTGGATTCTCCTCTAGCTTATTCTACAGAGCAGGGTAAGGGTGGGGGTGGGGGTGGAGGGTGTCCTCTCAGGGTATTGTAAGACCCCTTAAGATGAAAAGTTGAACAAAAGAGAATTCAAGTCTACGAATGAGTCTATGACTCGTGAAATTTCTTCTGAGTCATGAACAAGACTCGTGGGAGCTGAATTTAATGCTGAAAATTTAATAAATGAAGAGTGTGGGTCTATGAGTCATTTGATGACTCATAAGGAAGTTTATGACTCGTAGACACCATTCATAGTATAATATTGAACACCTGCAACTACTGAGCCTCAAGACTTCATCTACGACTCAATATGATGAGTCGTAGAAAAGATTATGACACATAAATATGAGTCATATAGGTACTTCACAGACCCTCTAAACTTGTAGGATTTTAGACCAGTAAGACGAGTCATATTAACAACTCGTAATCCAATGATGATTCGTAATCATGGCTCATAGAAGTGAAAATGAGTCATAAACACGACTCATAATAGATGTTCAGAGACTTGTTTTTCAAGTCTCTCTCAGGGCCTACAGGAGGAGTTATTCCTATGAATCTTGACTGCTTCTACGACTAGTAAGAGTCAATTCATAGGGACAAAATTCGGAGTTAATGAGGGCTAATTCCATATTTTTCCAAGTTTTATTAAATGAACCTACACAATTTTATGCCAAGTTCAAAGTCTATATATATACCCAATTCTTCAAATTCTCCTCATATTCTATTCACTCTTTAAATTTCTCCTAAGGTAAGAACTCAAATTCCGTCAAGGTTCCTCTCCAAGTTCCAAGCTAGGGTATCAATTCTACTGAGGTTCTTCATCAATTTTGAGAAGATTTCCCCAAGGTATGTGTGGATTCATCCAGGGTCCCTTCCACTAATGGTGTCCAAGGTTTATTTTAAAAATCTCATGAAATTTCATTACTTTTAAACTCCAATTTTGGTGAATTGTGATGGGATGTATCAATTAAATTTTTAATCATTACTAATGATTATTATGAGTATGTTTCTTTGTAAATTACATGATTTTAAGTTGAATTATGAATGTCCATGTTTGAAGCTATTTTCTATGATGAATTACATGAAGTATGTATATGAAGTTCAATGATTTCTAAGTATTCTATGATTTTCAATCAAATTGATTCTGTAATCAAGTTTTCCTCTAAATTCAAGTATGAATCATGACTATGAATTTCAATTATGATCAAATTATGATACTCATGCAAGTTATAAAGAAAAGGTGACTTAGGCCTTATGTCGTGACCTAGAAATCTCATGACATGAATTATGGAAGTATATTTTGTAATGATGAAAGGCTAATGCTCACATTGCAATTATGTTATGGAATGAGCTATTCTATGAATTATGAAGTTAATGAACAAGTTTATGTTATATGTTAAGTATGACTACTATGTCATGTATTCCGTGGAATTTGACTTAGCACCGAGTGGACTTAAGGTGGGGGCCCTACCAAAAACCTTAGTACAGCCTTAAGTTACTTAAACTACATGCCACCATAGATTGCCTTTATGGACTAGCTAGTGGATCCACTGCATTCATGTTACACCCAAATTTCAAGTCCAAGTTATGGTCATGAATTTTCAAAGTATGAATTATGACTATGTATTTCCATTATGATCATGAATTATAAGTATGTTTCAAATTATGGTTTTTCATTCAACTTATGAAGTAAGGCGACCTAAGGCCTAATGATATGAATTATGCAAAAATAATTGTAATTATGGAAGGATAATTCTCACATTACTAGTATGTTATGAAAATGAGCTACTCTATGATTTTAAGCCTATGATCATGACTATTATATATGAAATTATGATATTATGTTATGTATGTATTCCATGGGATTTGAATTAGCACTGAATGTGGACTTGAGGTGGGGGTTCGAAGAAAGGGGTCCTTATATAAAGTCTCTTGTTTCATAACTATGTGCCACCGTAGGATTTCCTTTTTGGCCTAGCTAGTAGATCCACAAATAGCATATGTTCATGATTAGGACTCTACCTTGGCAAAGTAGCCTCGCCCTTCTCGATGTGGGGATCATCGGATTTCATGTTATAGCTCGCATGATCTTATTGTCAGTTATGGTTTGTATCCCATATATGTATGATTTATTAAGTATGTTATGAACTGAATTTTTGTTTTTAAATGCTTTGGTCAATATGGTTTTCTCATGACTTTACGTATTCCATCTTATCATGTGTTTTACTTGACCTTTGCATTTCATGATTTATGTTGCATGTCACGCCCTCATAATTAGTACATTCCAAGTTACTAATGCATATATTTTGCCTACATTGTCTCATAATGTAGGAGTTGAGGTTGAAGATCCTAATCATCCACGTAACTAGTAGGCATTCCTATTCAAAGGTGTTATTGTGAGTCCTCATTGACCAGGGACTAGTTTTAAGTTACTTACTATTTTCCTATCAAAAGACTTTTGCTTATGTTTTGTATTGAGGGTGAGCTAAGGACATGTCTTATCCCCCAACCATACTTATGTTTAGAGGCATCTCGTTTGACATATATTTGAGTCTATATTTTCATAAGACATTCTCAGATTTCTATTCATGTTTTATACTCTCTTACGATAATTTCACTTTTATATTTCACCTTATGTATGCTTATGATATGTACAAGAGTCTTGGTTGGATCCCTTTGGGGTTTTGATCATCGTGTTACGACTAAGCCCTAGGTCGTGTCGTGAAAAACTTGGTATCAGAGCACAAGGGTTTTCCAAGTGTCCTAGGGTGTCCAACATGTCGCGTCAAGTAGAGTCTTATTCATGGGTGTGAAACATGTCACACTTATGAGTAGGAGGCTATGAGGCATTTTAGGAATTCTCACCTCTTTCATGATCAATGTCGTGCTATAGAGTTTACGTTAAGACTTCTTTTCCCTAATGATCTTTCTTTGTGATTTTCAGAAAAATGGCTCCAAGAAGACCACCATTTCCAAGGGGAGAGAATATTAATGAAGCCCAAGCTCCCTCGGCTCCTTAAGATAATGGTCCTCTACCAGAACAAGTGACTAATATGGAGTTCCGAACCACTCTCACTATCCTAGCCATAGTGGTGACCAACCAAAGTTTCATGGATCCTCCTAATGTTCCTACTCCAGCCTCAAAAGTAAGGTACTTTGCACGAATGAATCCCCCAGAGTTTAATGGATCAAGGTTGGTGAGTATCCTCAAGAGTTTATTGATGATGTCTACAAGATAGTGAGTATTATGGGGTGACTTCAGAAGAAAAAGAGGAGTTGGCGGCTTACCAACTAAAAGGTGTTGCTCGACTATGGTACACTCAATGGAAGTTGGAGAGGGTGGATGAAGGTCTTGTCAAATGGGAAGCTTTCAAACTTTATTTTCTTGATCACTTTTTTCCTCTTAAGTTAAGGAAGTCTAAAGTGTTGGAGTTCATAAATGTTCGACAAGTCAATATAGGGATGAGGGACTATGCCCTCAAGTTTACTAAGCTATCCAAGTATGCTCCTTCAATGGTAGTCGATCTACGTGCCTGAATGAGTAAATTCATATTAGGGGTGTCCGACTTGGTTGCTAAGGAATGTCACACCGCTATTCTTGTTAAGGAGATGGACATATCTTGACTTATGACTTTTGTCGAACAAATTGAAGGAGAAAAACTTAAAGAAATGAGGACGAGGGATTCTAAGAGGGCCCGATATGAAGGTAGGTTCTCTAATGTTAGGACCATTAGTAGCAGTGGATACTCTCATCAAGGAAAAAGGTCGGGGAAGAAGTTTTCTAAGGATAGGTTGCCATACCTTAAATCTCAAGGTGAAGGAGTAGCAAATGCTAGTAACCCTTCTATTCTAAGGTGTGCAAAGTGTAGAAAGCGTCATGGAGGAAGGTTCCTAATGGGAACGGATGCTTGCTGTGGATGTGGAAATATGGGCCTTAATCAATCTGAGTGCCCTCTTGTAGCCAACAAGGGTGGAGATGCTATAGGAGGCCAAGTGAAACAAGGCACCCAAGCTCAACCTAAAGGTGGCCAATGCAACAGCCAATTTTTTTCTCTTCATGCTAGGCAAGAGGTTGATGAGTCTCCCGATGTGGTCATAGGTATGTTATGAGTTTTTAACTTTGATGTATATGCATTACTTGATTCAGGTGCCAATTTGTCTTTTATTACTCCTTATATTGCTATGAGGTTTGATGTGTGCCCCAAAGTGTTAATAGAACCTTTCTCGATTTATACTCCCATTGGTGGTTCGGTGTTAGCCAAGAGAGCTTATAGAAATTGTCCCGTATGGGTCTTGCACAAACTTATTCTATGTGACCTTGTTGAACTTGATATAACTAATTTCGACATCATTCTTTGTATGGATTGGTTCCATGCTGCTTATGCATCTATATGGTGTAGAACTCGTGTGATTAAGTTTCACTTCCCTAATGAGCCTATTCTTGAATGAAAGGGAAATGATTCAATGGTCAAGGGTCAATTCATCTCATATATTAAGGCCCGGAAAATTATTTTGAAAGGGTGCATTTATCATATGGTGTGAGTTAGGGACATTGATTCCAAAACTCCTACTCTTGAGTCTGTCCCTATAGTTAATGAGTTTTCCAACATGTTTCCTAATGATTTGCCCGCCATTCCTCCCGAAAGGAAGATTGACTTTGGCATAGATCTCCTTCTTGATACCCAACCTATCTCTATTCCTCTTTATCATATGGCTTCGGAAGAACTTAAGAAGTTGAAAGAACAATTGAAGAATTTATTGGATAAGGGTTTTATAAAACCAAGTATTTCACCTTGGGGTGCTCCCGTGTTGTTTGTTAGGAAGAAATATGGGTCACTCTGAATGTGTATAGACTACCGGTAATTGAATAAGGTCACCATAAAGAACAAATATCCAATCCCAAGAATGAATGACTTGTTTGATCAATTACATGGAGCAAGCTATTTTTCTAAGATTGACCTCTATTCCAGTTATCATCAATTGAGGGTAAGGGAGTGTGATATTCCCAAGACGTCCTTTCGGACAAGGTATGGTCATTTTGAATTTGTAGTAATGTCATTTGGGTTGACAAATTCTCCTACTATATTCATGGATTTGATGAATCGCATTTTCAAGCCATATTTGGATATGTTTGTAGTGGTAAAGTTGCTGCCATGTGACCAGGAGGTCACGGGTTCAAGCCTTGGAAACAGTCTCTGGCAGAAATGCAAGGTAAGGCTGCGTACAATAGACCCTTGTGGTCGTGCCCTTCCCCGGACCCTGCGCATAGCGGGAGCTTAAGTGCACCGGGCTGCCCTTTTTTATATTGATTTACTCTCAAAATGAGGAAGATTATATGGGTCACTTGAGGATTGTGTTGCAAACACTGAGGGAAAATGAACTATTTGCTAAATTTAGTAAGTGCGAATTTTGGCTAAGAGAGGTCGCATTTCTTGTCCATGTGGTGTCCGGTGATGGGATTAAAGTAGATCCAAAGAAAACGGAGGCGGTTAAAAATTGTCCTAGACCATTATCTCCTTCAGACATTAGAGGGTTTTTGGGCTTAGCCGGATACTACAGAAGGTTTGGTAAAGGTTTATCATCTATTGATTCTCCTTTAACTAAGTTGACACAAAAGAAGGCAAAATTCCAATGGTCGGAAGAATGTGAGAAAGGTTTCCAAATATTGAAAGATCGTCTTACGTCAGCTCCTATTTTGACATTGCCCAAAGGTTCAGATGGGTTTGTTGTTTATTGTGATTCTTCACGTATTGGCTTGGGTTTTGTATTGATGCAACATGATAAGGTTATAGCCTATGCCTCTAGGCAACTTAAAGTATATGAAAGAAATTATCCAACCCATGATCTTGAACTTGCGGCGGTTGTGTTTGCATTGAAAATTTGGCGCCATTATCTTTATAGGGTGCATGTTGATGTGTTTACTGACCACAGAAGCTTGCAATATGTCTTTAGTTAAAAAGACTTAAACCTTAGTCAAAGGAGGTGGCTTAAACTCCTAAAAGACTATGACATTAGCGTATTTTACCATCTGGGTAAGGCAAATATTGTAGCCGATGCTCTTAGTCGGTTGTCTATGGGTAGTGTCACACATGTTGACAAAGGTAAAAGGGAATTGGTCAAAGAGGTCCATAGATTGGCACATTTAGGTGTGCATTTGGTTGATTCCAATGATGCAGGC
This sequence comes from Solanum dulcamara, assembly GCF_947179165.1. Taxonomy (NCBI): domain Eukaryota; kingdom Viridiplantae; phylum Streptophyta; class Magnoliopsida; order Solanales; family Solanaceae; genus Solanum; species Solanum dulcamara. The sequence goes on along the minus strand of NC_077238.1, from coordinate 63,078,554 downwards.
ATTCTTATACATAATGTTTCAGAATCATCTCTTGCGGCGGAAGTCAAGGTCAAGCAAGACAATGATCTACCTTTGGTCAAATTGAAGAAGTCGGTTGCCGAAAAGTACTTAGAGGCTTTCTCCCTAGGAGAAGATGGGGTACTACGTTACCAAGGTCGGTTGTGTGTTCCAAATTTTGATGGAATAAGGGAGTTAATATTGAATAAGGCGCATAGTTCTTGGTATTCAATACATCTTGTATCCACTAAGATGTATCATGACTTGAGGGAAGTGTATTGGTGGAATGGCATGAAGAAGGACATAGCGGAATTCATGGCTAACTGTCCTAATTGCCAATAAGTGAAAAATGAACATCAACAGCCGGGAGGTCTATCTCAAGAAATCAAAATTCCTACATGGAATTGGGAAGATGTGAATATGGAATTTGTCACGGGTTTGTCTCATACTAGAATACAACATGATTCTATTTGGGTCATTGTGGACTAAATGACCAAATCGACGCATTTTTTACCAGTCAAAACTTCTTATGGTGCCGAAGACTATGCTAAGCTGTACATTCGTGAAGTTGTGAAACTTCATGGTGTTCCTTTGTTGATTATATCAGATAGAGGTACCCAATTTAGTTCACATTTTTGGAAGTCATTTCAGAAAGGTCTAGGCACTAAAGTCAAACTGAGTACTACTTTTCATCCTCAAACTGATGGGCAAGACGAGAGAACAATTCAAACTTTGGAGGATATGTTAAGGGCATGTGTGATTGACCTTAGAATAAGTTGGGATGACCATTTGCCATTGATTGAGTTTGCTTATAATAATAGTTATCACTCTAGCATCCAAATGGCTCCTTTTGAAGCCTTGTACGGGAGAAGATGTAGGTCTCCGGTAGGGTAGTTCGAAGTTGGTGAGATGGAATTGATTGGTCCAGATTTGGTAATTGATTCAGTGGAGAAATTAAGGCTCATAAGAGAAAGATTGAAAATGACTCAAAGTCGTTAAAAGTCCTATTCGGACACTAGGAGGAGAGAGCTTGAATTTGATGTGGATGATATGGTGTATTTGAAGATTTCACATATAAAAGGAGTAATGAGGTTTGGTAAGAATGGGAAGTTGAGCCCTAGATATATAGTACCATATAGGATATTGAAGCGCATTGTCAAGGTAGCATATGAGTTAGACTTGCCACTTGAGTTGGCTTCTGTTCATCCGGTATTTCATGTGTCGTTGTTGAAGAAGTTTGTGGGTGATACAAATTCTATTATGCCAATAGAGAACATGAGTATGGAAGAGAATTTGACTTATGAGGAGGTCCTGATTGAGATTTTAGACCGCCAAGTAAAAAGTTTGAGAAAAAAAGACGTTGCATTTGTCAAAGTGTTGTGGAGGAATTAACAAGTAAAGAGTGCTACGTGGGAAACGGAATCAAACATGATGAAGCGATATTCCTATCTCTTTCCTTTCACTCAAGCCTAAAGGTACTAAGTTGCTCATGATCAAATCGATTAAACTTCTACACTTTAGTTCCATATGTCATTCATACGCATGCATGATTCATGAAAATGATTTCTTTCAAGGACTATGTTTTATTTTAAGTACGAAGTTTACACGGTCTATGCATTTTTCAAAATATCCTCATGTCCATGTCAGGTTTCTAAATCCCTTTTTCATGTCTTTCTTGTATTAGTTGAATCTCATTTGAGGACGAATGTTCCCAAAGGGGGAATATTGTAACATTCCTCAAAAACAAATTAAAAAAATACTCATAAGTGCCTTAAAAATACCTTGAAAATAGGCCTCTCATGTAACGTATTATCCTTAATCTTTTTGAAAAATCCGAGTTTGAAATATTGATCAGGAGGTCAAAATCTGTGGGAAAATGGTCTCGGTAAATTTTTAGGACCCGTAGAACAGAAGAATGATTTTCGAAGAATCCACAAAACAGTGTGGTCCGCGACAAGACTGCGTCGTGGACCTGGGGAAAGTTTTTTGGCCGAGTGGTTCGTGAAAGAACCGTGTCGCGGACCTGGGAAACAGTTCTGGCTGAGTTATTCGCGATAGGTCCGCGTCGGGGACCTAAGAAGGTCTTCCGGCCGAATTGAGTTTTTTTAGGGGCTTTTTAGACTTTTTCCAAATTATTAGTTAATAAACCTAGACATTTTTAGGACCTAATTCAAATCTATAAATTAACCTAAACCTCTAATTCTATTCATTTTCTACAATTCATCTATCAAATATTTCTCTCTATATAAAAAGGCTCTCAAGGGTTTCCATTGAAGACTTAAAACAAATTCACTCAATTTCTCCATTAAAATTCTCAAGTTCTTTTAAATTAATTGGTGTCCTCACTCAAGGTATGAGGTATTGATTCATGGATTATTTCATCCATGAAGCCCAATCAATTTTTCAAGGTTTTCTATCAAATTAAAGTATGGTATTTTATGGGTTTTGTGATCTCCATTTCAATTTCATGAATTTTGATTTGAAATATATTCATGAGTCTATTTTGATATAAATTGATGGTTATTGAATTAAATTGAAGAGTTTTTCCATGAATTCTTCTATTTTGATTTTTAGGATTCATGATGTAAGTTATGGATTTTTTGATTTATACTTCTAAAGGATGATATCTATATGAAATATGTATGGGTTGATATAAAGTTTATTATCATGCATATCTTCAAGTTAATTTCATGATTTTCAAGTAAATTGATCATGCATTCATGTTACACCCAAATTTCAAGTCCAAGTTATGGTCATGAATTTTCAAAGTATGAATTATGACTATGTATTTCCATTATGATCATGAATTATAAGTATATTTCAAATTATGGTTTTTCATTTAAGTTATGAAGTAAGGCGACCTAAGTCCTAACAATAAAAATTATGCAAAAATAATTGTAATTATGAAAGGACAATTCTCACATTACTAGTATGTTATGAAAATGAGCTACTCTAAGATTTTAAGCCTATGATCATGACTATTATATATGAAATTATGATCTTATGTTATGTATGTATTCCGTGGGATTTGAATTAGCACTGAATGTGGACTTGAGGTGGGGGCTCGAAGCAAGGGGTCCTTATATAAAGTCTCTTGTCTCATAACTACGTGCCACCATAGGATTGCCTTTTTGGACTAGCTAGTAGATCCACAAATAGCACATGTTCATGATTAGGAGTCTACCTTGGCAAAGTAGGCTCGCCCTTTTCGATGTGGGGATCATCGGATTCCATGTTATAGCTCGCATGGTCTTATTGTTGGTTATGGTTCCTATCCCACATATGTGTGATTTCTTAAGTATGTTATGAATTGAATTTATGTTTTTAAATTCTTTGGTCAATATGATTTTCTCATGACTTTACGTATTCCATCATATCATGTGTTTTACTTGACCTTTGCATTCCATGATTTATGTTACATGTCACACCCTCATACTTAGTACATTCGAATGTACTAATGCATACTTTTTGCCTACATTGTCTCATAATTTAGGGGTTGAGGTTGAAGATCCTAATCGTTCACGTAACTAGTAGGCATTTCTATTCAAAGGTGTTGTGGTGATTCCTTATTGATCGGGGGCTAGTTTCAAGTTACTTACTATTTTCTTATCGAAAGACTTTTGCTTATGTTGTGTATTGAGGGTGAGCTAAGTACATGTCTTAGCCCCCACCCATACTCATGTTTAGAGGCATCTCGTTGGATATATGTTTGAGTCTATGTTTTCATAAGACATTCTTAGATTTCTATTCATATTTTAGACTCTGTTATGATGTTTCCACTTTTATATTTTACCTTATGTATGCTTATGATATGTACAAGAAGATTTTGTTGGAGCCCTTCGGGGTTTCAATCTACGTGTTACGAATAGGCCCAAGGTCGGGTCGTGACATATATAGAATAAACTTAACCATCTTTATCTCAACCAGTACTCAACAAGATCACAAATTATTAGTCTAAATATCATGCAATTTCATATAATGGTTCTCTTATTTGTAAATATTTATTTATGTGTCGGAACATGACACCCGATCCAAGATTTGTGGTAAAATATGATATACGATCCAAATATGTGTCGGTATATGACATTCGATCCACAAGTTTGTTGGAAAGAGACATATGATCCAAACATACAAATCAACCACAATTACAATCCATAGTCAACTATCATATCACCAAGAGTCCATTCATTATAAGTCAGACCAGTAACTGATCATTTTACATAATTCATATCATGATTCCCCATTCATATACACATATACATAAAATGAAGTAATTTTGCAAGTACATGAATCACATATGGGAAACAAACCATCACCAACATATATATGATCCAACAAATGTATGTGTCGGTATATGACATTCGATCCACAAGTTTGTTGGAAAGAGACATATGATCCAAACATACAAATCAACCACAATTACAATCCATAGTCAACTATCATATCACCAAGAGTCCATTCATCACAAGTCAGGCCAGTAACTGATCATTTTACATAATTCATAGCATGCTTCCCCATTCATATACACATATACATAAAATGAAGTAATTTCGCAAGTACATGAATCACATATGGGAAACAAACCATCACCAACCTCAAATTTGAAATTCGAGAACTCTAAAGTGCAGGAGCTTTCCTGAATTATAACATAATTCCCATCATATGCTAAACCCATGATCCTAACCCCTATTCTAGGGCTACTTTCCACCATTAGTTTCAAGCCAAAATCCTCCCCCAAAGATCACCCACCATAGATTATGGGTTTTAGGAATCAATATACAAGTTTAGGCAGTAAATTACTTATCTTTGGCAAAAGTTGTTGTGTAAAGCAGTAGAAAAATTGCCCTAGGTTACTTTTGGTCTTTTAAGAATGATGTGGGAATGAATAAAGCCATTCTGGGGATTTTTCTCGACTCAAGTCTCATCTCTCCCGCTATAGCAGGACCATACCGCTCTAGTGCCCCTGCCCTAGTGACATTAATCCTTCTTTAGAGAGATAGGCAGAGATAAAGAGATTAAACAGAGAATCAAAGTCTCCCCTTTCACAAGCATACCCCCCTCCACAAGATGTGTTAAGGCATACCCTTCAAGCCAAATCTAATTCTGGGAGTTTACTCACCCGAATGCTATTTCATAAAGTTTTAATGGCTATGTATCATCTTGCTATTATCTAACTTAATTAGATTGTAGATTCGACCCCCACCTATTATAGGTCCATCCTAGACCTCACGTCACTCAGAATTCGTTCAAGTCTGGCCTAGGCACAAATTTTCCAAAGTTACTACATAAAGTTTTCTGACCCAGATTCCTTCCCTATTGGCCTATCCCTAATGGCGGGGGAAAGTCACTACAGAGGAGAGTTGTGGTGATGATGCTAAGCCTACTATTTGGGATGTGTTTGAGAGTGCATTCCTAGACTACTTCTTTCTTCGATAGCTGAGGGAAGTATAGGTGTAGAGTTCATAATCTGAAAAAAGAGGGGTTGAAAGTAAAGAGTAAAACCTTAATTTTATACAGCTATCCAGGTATGCTCCATAGACGGTACCTGATGTGATTTAAACATGAGGAAGTTTGTCTCAAGCTTGGGCAAACATATGAAGAAAAAGTGTAGGGTTGCCTTACTGATTTCCAACATAGACACCTCCACACTCATGGAATATGCACAAAAGGTTGAGAAGGAAAAAAAATATAGGGAGGAGCACCAACACAAGAAAGGAAGGTCTACAAGTAATGAGACTTCCTTGATGCAGCACCTGCAACAGCTCCCCTACAACTCAAGCTTCCTGGAGCTCCTGGCTATGTCCACTTGTTATGTGCAGGAACAGAAACATGCAGCAACAAGCACTGCAGCTCAGAAGGACCATCTACAATTCTTGTTAGCATGTTGTCTTGTTTTTGTGGACATGTGCAGGTATTTTAATGAGCTGAACACTTCAAAGGAGCTGATCACTCTATCTTTGGAGGCAACAAGAAGCTGTGTACAGTTCCACAAAGAGTCAAACAGAGGGAGACAACCTTGTACTCAAAGCCCATCCTAGTTGGCATATAAGGTACCTTCAAAGGAGCTGATCAAATCACCTTTGGAGGCAACAAGAAGCTGCCTACATGATTGTAACAGCCCTCACAGATCTTATACTTGTTTGGCTCTTTGGTTAGTTGTTTGGGCAGGTACACAATGTCTCAGAAAAAGGGAGAAAACAGCAACACATCCCCCTTCATGCATACCAGATGCATTCCATCAACAGCTGCAACAGCTACCTTACATCCAAGACTCTTGGAACTCCTTTTTGGTTTATTTGTGGATGTGCAGGTACATCCCTGATCAGCCTCGACAGAACTGGAATCATGCAAAGTGTAAGGCACACACTGATAGACTTCCAACCAGCAACTCAAGTCAGGGTTGCATCACATACAAAATGCATTTTACAAATATTCTGTCCCTCAGCTTCCTTAACTACAATCCCAAGCAAGATGACTGCTATGGCTACATTTACTTCCTATCATTTCATCCCCCCTAGCTGTGATTGTTGTTGCTGCAAACTTCCTTGGACCGACTTGGTACGACAAGACTAAAAAGAGCAAAGATGAAAAGAATTTTCCCATCCCATGCGAGATAGAAGTTTCGTATACTTGTTCTTCTTCAATGTAGCTATGTCTGGTACGTAGCATAGTTGGAATAGGACTAGTGTAGGTTACTTTTCTTTTTTCTCATGGAAGGGGAGAGTCTCCCTCATTTATGCTTTCATAGTTGAATTGTACCGGGAGGAGTCCTCTCACAGGTTTACTGCTTTCTAGTTATAGTTAGTATCTTTTTTGTATCGGGGATGAGTTAGCCGACCTTAATAGGTTAGCCGACTTATGAACCACCATAGGATCGGAGGTAAGGTTTATGTCCCCCTCCTTGTATTTTTAATTTGATTATTTATGTTAAGGCTTGGGGGTGTTGCTTAATCCCTGACTGTGCACGAGAGGTGGGAGCCTCGTGTAGGGTCTGTTCCCGTAAAAAAAAAAAAAAAAAAAAAAAGTAATGAGACTAACACCAAAAGAGTGTTAATGGAATTCTATTGTTCTTTTAGATGACTTGTTCTAGATATGCACCATAATCAGCAAGTGTATTGGCATCAAATAACAAGAATGACCAGAGATCACAGAGCAATCAGAACTTTAGGGTTTTCAGTCTCAAGGAAGTGTGGACCAAGGTTCTTCACATAAGTCATTATATGGTAAGTGTGGTAGATTTCATTTGGGAGAGTATCGTGATGGAATTAGTGGATGCTATAAGTATGGTCAAATGGGTTACTACATGAGGGAGTATCCATCAGAAATAAAAGGTTATAGGGGCAGCATGACCAAGTGTTCTTCCGCAACACCAACCGGTAGATTTGGCAAGAAGGGTACGACTTTAGGGGTAGGCAGAGGTTCAAACCATTTGTATGCTATGGCAAGTCACTAATACCAAGAGAACTCACTAGAGTCATTACTGGTATGCTTAAAGTCATTTCTTATGATGTTTATACCTTCTTGATCCAGGTGCAACCTTGTCCTTTTTGACCCCATATATAGCTATGAAGTTTGGGATCCATTCTGAACATCTATTAGAGCCCTTCAGTATTTCTACTCCTGTTGGTGAGTCCATTATATCTAAAAGAGTCTATAGATATTCTTTAATTTCCATCTATCATAAAGACACCAGAACAGACTTAGTCAATTTTGATACCATAGATTTTGATGTCATTCTAGGTTTGGACTGGCTTTATGCTTGTTATGTCTCAGTCCATTGTAGACCTAGAAATGTCAAATTTTAGTTTCCAAATGAGGCAGATATTGACAGGAAGTGTCGTCTAGTAGGGCATAAGGGTCATAAAGTGAGAGAAGGTGACATCTTAAAGATATCTTTCAAAATCGGTTATGGTCATTTTGATTTTCTTGTTATGTACTTTGGTTTGACTAACACTCATACATCATTCATGAACCTCATGAATAGAGTGTTTAATCACTATCTAGATATTCTTGTTATCGTGTTCATCGACGATATTCTGATCTATTCTAAAATGGAGGAAGAGTATGCAAATCATCTCAGAATTATTCTCAAACTCTCAAGGATAAGGAGTTGTATGAAAATTTTTCTAAGTGTGAGTTTTGGATTGCATCTGTCGCATTCTTTTGCCATATTATTCCTGGTAAAGGTATTTAATTGGAATCCCAAAAGATCGACACAGTAAAGAATTAGCCTACGTCCACATCCCTGACTGACATAAAAAGTTTTTTTGGTTTGGTTGGTTACTACCGAAGGTTTGTAGAGGGATTCTTATCCATATCATCCCCATTGACTAAACTAACAAGAAGACTAACTTCAAATGGTCTGATGCTTATGTGAAAAGTTTTTAAGAGTTGAAAACCAGATTGACTAGTACTCTAGTGTTGTCCCTACCCGACGAAACATATAATTTTGTTATTTATTATAATGCATCCAGAGTAAGACTGGGTTGTGTTTTGATGCAAAGAGGTAAAGTTATAACTTATGATTCCAGACAACTTAAGATCCACTACAGGAATTATCCGACTCATAATATCGAGTTGGAATCAATACTATTTGCTTTGAAAATATGGTATCACTATTTGTATGGAGTGCATTTTGATATGTTCACTGACCACAAGAGCCTTCAATATGTATCTAGTCAGAAAGAGTTGATTCTGAGGTGGAGGAGACGACTTGAGTTGCTGAATGACTATTATATGAGCATTCTCTACCACTTAGGTAAAACTAATACAGGATACTAGAGATGTCTACGTGGAATGAAGTGTTTTTTCATTCACAGTTAGTCAGAGATGGGCACAGACAATGGGCACGGACAATACTTCGCATTTGTGACCCATGATGCATTTTTTCCCTCAGTAACAATATGCTCTCTAATCCACTCCATAATCCTTCGATGCACTGCATGATCACCCATATTTGCCTCATTACTAACCTCATAGTATTGGTGCTCGTAAAGGCCTATCCGAACTTCAGTCTAGAATTCTGGACCATATAGGAACTGTTGATTGTAGTCTCTAAGATATCCACTATTATTCCTCAAACTGTGACTTCATTCAATGATAGTTTCTCTAACTCTAGTTCCATCTTTTTCTTTTTAGAGATCCACTCAGCCGTATCATTTAGCATTAAGGCTGTATTGGCCGAATAGAACTCCCAGACTATACTTTCACTATAATATCCCGGGGCTTTGGTCATCCACCTATAGTGATGCTTGTAGAAGAGGTCTTTGAGATCAAGTAGGGCGGAGAGGTTATCAGGGACTACCCAAACCTCTGGCACAATGGGTCATTTACACAAACCCTTAGAACCTTTGGTTAGGCCATTCAGAAAGATATCATACTGGCCTAGAACCAACCACCTGTTTCTGAGAAAGGTGATGACATTCGGCGTTCAACTTGGTCACTTTCCTTTGCATGAGAAAGCCTCTCTATAGAGTTCAGTCCATCATCCACGACACTACATCACTCTCATCACCTGCATCACTACCCTCCTCTCATGATTGTACATCATCCCTGCTTGCCTTAATGACTGAGCCGACTGTCTCCTCTTCAAACTGGGAGGGAGTGGCCTCAGGCTTAATAGCTACTTTGGATCTAGGCATGCAGGGAACATGAGGAGATATGTGGGTAGAAACTTGGACCTCTGACCCACTTGATTCTTCGCTTCCTGACCCTTTCTTTGACTCATGTTCTGATCATGCACAAATTTTTCTAACGTGGAGTCATGGAGTTGGAATTGGCAAGCATTCTTGGTGTGTGGTTGTTCCATGGTACTTGCAAAAGCCCCAAATGGTAAGCAATTGAACAAGATGATGCGACAAATTAAAACGGGTACTCAAACTTCCCCGTGATTCCTAAAAGCATGAAAATAACCTTTTGAAGTGATTTCAGTCAATCTATCATAGGGTGATAGCAAGCGGAAATTGAAAATAAAAATATTTTTGTATTTTTCAGAATTTTAGAAAACTGTCCAAGTGTTGCATTACGGGAGACCATTACAAGCGGTGAAGGTCATCACGCACTATGAAGGCTTCTGTATTGCCTTACAATAGTTATGTCTAAGGAGGTGTTCTAAAAAATTTCTAAGTGTAGGAACCACGGAACAACACCACGACCCGTGATGAACGTTCCGGTCCATAATACCTTTCGTGATCCTATACCTAAAGAATTTTTATTAGGGAGGAAAACTCGCCTCCACCATGGATCGTGAAGTGCAATACGGTCTGTGGTGAAGGTCATCATCCCCGACCTCTCAGTTCTTCCATTAACAACCAACTCCTCAGTTTCAACCCAAAGTTTACAAAATATGAAGTGAATTCTTTCCATTAAGACATACAAAACACTAGTACAACTTCAGTTTTAAACTAAGATAATCATGCACTTGACTCCTATTTCACGTAATCATAATTTGACATCAAATTACCACACTTAATCGTACAAGCACATAGAAAATAAATTTAAATATATCCAGTCAATTAAACTCCCATTTTGCATTTTCACGTGAACTTAACTACAATACACCTCGTGGAATTCATTCACACAAGGAATTTGAAAGGCACACTTACTTGAATTGAACAATGAAAGATTCACACCATGGATTCGTATAGTTCTAGGTTTAGGGCACTCGACAATACACACAAATCACTACTTGCAACTTAAATCAATGGGAAGGAGAATGATTTTCATGACAATGGATCGAATGGTAGTTCTCTGAGTTGGTTCATATTGAGAGATGAAGGAGTAACCCAGATTTTTGAAGCGGAAGTGGTAATAAACCAAAATGGCATAATTGTTTTTCATATGGGTCAAAACTGGGTCGACATAAATGAGGTTTAGTTAACTAGGCTTCACGACCCGTGGTTTATACCTTTGAAAATCACCACAGATCGTGATCCTCCATGTAATGTAAGAGATGGATAAAATAATGGTGGTTTACCTAGAATTCATGGAAGGAAAAATGGCCCATGATGGTCAACACACATTGTAATCCCCCTCATAATCCTGGAGTTACTTAAGACTTTGCATATTATCATACCACCATGAGATGTGGTGACGTATACGGACCATATAGGTACCCATGGTGGGGAACGTTGGCAACTTTCTTTAATGTTTTTATCCTCCTTTGAGATCCTTCACTCACCGAGCACACCATGACACTATAAAAAATAAAAGAATTTAACCTATTTAATACTAATACAATCTTTGGATTGTCTCCCAAGCAGCGCTTGATTTAACATTGCGGCAAAATGCGGGTTCCTTGATTACTCAGACTTCATAAAGTGGGATTTCTTCAACCACTTTCACTTTTTCAGGAGATCCAAAGTACCGACTTCACTCGCTGTCCATTCAATTTGAACCTATGACCATCTTGTGCTTCAATTTCCACACATCCATGAGAAAATACTTGTGTGATGGTGAAAGGTCCAGACTACTTTATCCTCAGCTTGCCTGGAAACAACCTTAGGCTTGAATTAAATAGCAACACTTCGTCCCCACTGCTGATTTGGCACTGCTCAATGTGCCTATTATGGAATAGTTTTATCCTCTCTTTGTAAAGAGCAGCACTCTCATACGCACACAAACTAAACTAATCCATTTCATTGATTTGATCTAGCCTCATATGTGTAGCTTCACTCCAATTTAAGTTCAAATTTTTCAAGCCCCACAATGCCTTATGTTCCAGCTCCACAGGCAAATGACAAGCCTTTCCAAACACTAATTGGTATGGGGACATACCAATGGGTAATTTGAAAGCTTTCCGATATGCCCATATAGTAGCATCAAGCGTCCTTGCCTAATCAGTTCTATTGGCATTTTACAGACATCGCTAGAATCTCCTTGATTTCCCGATTCAATACCTCAACCTGCCCACTAGACTAGGGATGATATTGAGTAGCTTCCTTGTGTTGTTTCACACCGTATTTGGCCAGCAGTGTCTAAAAGATCTTATTGCAGAAATAGTATCCCCCACCATTGATGATAGCCCTAGGAGTCCCAAACTTGAAAAAGATATTTCTTCCCAGAAAACTAGCAACACTCTTGCTTTGATTATATAGTGAGGAGACAACTTTCCCTCATTTGGAGACATAATCAACTGCTACAAGAATGTACTTCATCCCATATGATCTCACAAATGGCCCCATAAAATGGATGCCCCATACATCAAACAACTCTATCTCCAGGATTGGTGTCATAAGTAGCTCTCGACGTCTAGATATATTCCCCTGTCTTTGACACTGGTCACGTCTCTTTACCAAGTCATTTGCATCTTTATAGATAGTAGGCCAATAGTATCCATATTGCAGTAAAGCTAATCTTTCCGTTGGCATGGTCTTTATGAAACAAATATATGTATTTTATATGGTTCCAAGGAAGTTCCTATTCCTAGAGTCACTAGGATGGCCAATTTCTTGACTTCCCTAACGATATTTTATTATGCTTGGGTACGAGTATATAATTCCAAAAGTTCTATTTTGATGTAATCTATAGTGACTTTCAAAAGGAACTTGATATGGACTCTTGTCTTGATTTTGAACGATAGCTCATTTTAATTATTCCATTTGACTTATGTTGAGTAGAATTCAAAGGAAACTTTTTGCTACGCTTCCAAATATTAAACGATTGTTATTTTAATTATTCCATTTAGCCCCATAATATATCTTGAAATATGGAAACGATTTTAGAAAGACTATTTTGACATAGACCATCGTGACATCTGAAAGACATGCACTGTGATTATCGCTCAATTTCTCTTATATGACTTGGCATCGGAGTTACGCTATCGAGTCTCTAGAAATATTTTGTATTTTATATTGCATATAGTTTCTCACTACTCCACTCGTGATTGCCTCAATGCTTTTTTCACCGAGCTCGGGTCAGGTTTTGTTATTGTGCGTACTTCTCTGTATTATTCGATGTGCCCCGACGTGAGGGGGAAGGTACGACCTATACATGGGTTTTGTGGAGTTATGATGTGCCATGTACACAGATGATATAATATGATCTGATATGACCATCTGATATGATATGATCTATTATGGATATATTCCCTACTCTAGAGTTATGATGTGTTGTGGCGTCAGTGAAGGGGCGGCGTCCATATTTTGTATTTGTTATAAAGATATAAAGATAATCTTGGTATCCTTCTAAAACTGGGAGGACTCACCAACTAGTTGGAAGCGAATAAATTTTCAACGGTGTGTTGGTTGATGATCTCTAGTATCTGTTTCTGCATCATGAAAAAATGCAAGAAAAATGGCGTCAGTACATGGAATGTATGAGTATGTAAAATGGCCAAATGAAACAAACATCAAGGAAGAATCAAATCAACTCAAAATCTCAAGTCTAAATAAAAATATGGTTTAGACGGGGCCAATCACATGCAATTCAACCCAATCCAACTCAGAGTACTATCAAGACCTATATGGGAGTTTCTCTTATCCGACAACCATCACTTATGAGCCAGTGATAGTACAACAAACCGACATTGTTGCGACGTCCATTCATACCTTGCCAAGGTATGAATGAATCAACCAATCATGAATACATATCCAACCAAGTCCTATCATGTTAGGACAATAATTTGGGAAGCATCTGACTTTAATGGTTCAATCCCCTATTACGTTTGGCGACGTAGTTATTGGATTCGAGTTATTATTTACTCATACCCAATTCAGTGCTCGATACTCCTTCTAAGACTCAATACTCATAAAACTCCACCCAATCAACTCAATCTAATCATATCGACAAGTCTCATTTGGAACCTTGTCAAATCATCAATTCTATCACAATCAAACCTCTTCTAATCATACTATCCGATCAATCTTAATCGTATCCTTCAAGAGTAGTTTTAAATATGCATTTATGACAATATGTAATCCTATCCAATAATTTCTCCATTCATTTATCAAATCTTTTTGGGACTCATCAAGACTCCAAGATTCCAAATCAACAATTTAAGATGATCAACATATCTAAGAAAATTAACATATTTAAAGTAATCGACATACTTAAGAAAATCAACAAAATATGTTTAACCACTCATATCAATCAACTCATACCAACATATAGCATATCACTTTCTTAACTCCACAACATCAACATAATAAAAATTAGGTTAATAGATGAAAAAGACCCATTTAGACATAAGTGTATCAAAACTCCATTCTTAGGAACAATCAATCTCAAAGAAGGTGTAGGGAACATGGGTTGACTCAACCCATGCTTTGATTAGCCTTACATACCTTGGTGAAGACTTGAAGGAACCTTGATGTTAGGTCTTCAATGGTAAGCTTAAATCTTAGAAATTCTTGAAGGCAATCCTTATTGGAGATGGATTGAAATAGAAGAGAGTGGAGTCTAGGGCTTTTAGAGAGAGGCACAAGACTTAAAATTATGGTCCAAATCATTCAAGGATAGAGTATATATAATTAGGAAAAATTCCAATTTTCCCTTCCTCAAAAATCTGGAAAAATGGGCCAAAACCCTCCTAGCTCTATAGTGGCGCGGCGCACCACTGCAGCGTCAAGTCAAATATAGACTTAAAACCCTAGAACCTAATAGTGGCGCGTCGCGCCAAGGACCAAACTACTGAGGTTGTTTTCTGGCGCTATAGTGGCGCATCGCGCCCTTGCAACACCAAACCTAAGTTTTTTGAGTTCTGGAAAATGGGCTTAAAAACCCTGCACACCTAATAGTGGCGCGTCGCACCAAGGACCAAACTACTGAGGCTTATTCTTGGCTCTATAGTGGCGCGTCGCGCCACTGCGGTGCCAAGCCCAGGTTTTTCCTCAGTTATGGTCCAGGCCTGAAATTCCTGCAGCACTAGTCCGTCGTAAAATAGTCATAATCTTTGACTTCAAACTCCAAAAAATACAATCTTGGTGGAGTTAGAAGGAAGACTCAAAGGCCTTTAATTTAATAGGTCATAGTCCACCCAGTTCATTATATTCAAAAAGATAAGGTCATTGGAAGCCGACCCTTATATAAACTCATTCGGAAACTTAGCCAAGATGAGTTCCTTGGACCTGACTTGGTTTTAGGGATCCCTTATGACCCCAAATCACATCCAACACTCTCTAATTTCTTAGGAATTGATCCTAACTCATGTATGCACTTTACAATCGTCTAGTCTGATCCTATACGTACACGAAGAACGGTCCGAATCATAGTAAATTTTTTTAGGGGTGTTACATTATCTGTGGTTATGAAAAACATTTTGATATTCTGGATATTTTGCTCATTTTTGCACCTTCTGTTCTGGTAATAGATTTACTTGTTGTATTATGTGCTTTATATACTAAGCACATATATCGTACTGACCTCTCTTTCTTCGGGGGGAGGGGGCTGCGTTTCATGCCCCTAGGTACAAATGTTCATTTTAGAGATCCGCCAGCTTAGGATTTCCGCTCAACTATGTTGGAAGTGCTCCACTGTTCCGGAGCCCAACTTTTGGATGCTGGTCATTCGATGTATATATTCATTTATTTAGGGGTACGACGAGGGCCCTTTCCAGTCATATGAATAGACCATTATTCTGTAGAGGTTTGTAGACTTGTGTTGTGGGTTTTGTATATGTGTTTTGGTCTTGTATTCAGTGATGGCCTTAACGGCCTTCGTGTGCTACATCTATTTTCGTGCTCTCTCTAGTGATCTCTTTTGATTTCTACATTTGTTTATTCTGCTAACATGATCGATGGGGCTAAGGGTACGTATGGGTGCCCAAATCGGACACCAGTCACGTCCTACGGAGTTAGGTTGTGATAGAAGTAGTATCAGAGTAGTTCGTCCTTGGAGTGTCTACAAATCGTGTCTAGTAGAATCTTTTTTATCGGTGTGTTGTACACCACATCTATAAATAGGAGGCTATAGGACATTTAGGATGTCACCTTTCTTTCATATCTAAGATCGTGCAATAGAGCCGAGTCATAAGGAATGAAATTCAGCATACTAACCTATGGTTTCAGCAGAAGGACAACATCGATAGAAGAAGGTGACTGACGATATTGGAAGTTATAAAGCACACAGGTAAGCAAAGGCACGAAGTATATATGTCAGGTGAGGTATTGAAGTACAATTGACATGTAAAGTTAAAAATGGAAAGGAAAAGTTGACAGGGCAGAGTAACAGGTGCAATTTGAGTTGGGCAGATGAGGTAAGTCCATCATGTTTTTTACTGTTGTTGATATTAGGCATCCTGTGTGGCTGCGATATGAGATCATATGAGTATATACATGCGTGCCCTGTGAGGCACTGTTTGTATTTTCTGCGTGCAGGTGTCGAGGTAGTAAGAAATATAGAGGAAACTTTGTCCAAATTTTCCTAGAAATAAGAAGAGACTGAGATATAGGGCTGTAGTATGTCTTGAAAGGTTCTTCCCACAACAGTGATGAGATTTGATAAAAATATGAGTATGGCTGACCTCGAGAAATAAGTGTATGACTAAAGTGATGGTAATAGTAACGAGGAGGTTAATATGGGTATGGAAAAAGAATCTGGAAAAGATTGGTGAGATTATGGGATGGTTTAGAGATGATACCTAGATCTGGATAGAACGACATATAAACGGTGACAAGCTAATTACTGATTGGGATGAATGGAATGTGGCTTTAAAAGCACTTCTACATTAAGGATATTACTCAAGTACAAATGTTCAAGATTGAAGTTGGTACTATATATTAAGGATTCTAAGCACCTCATGATTGTATTAAGGTTTCGTACATGGGTAACCTAATGTATAGGTGATGTAAAGAAAGATATGGAAATAGCGTAGTATACTGAATAGGTTGGAAAGGACTCATATGCATTTGGAAAGTTAGAAATAAATAGACAATGACATGGATACACCCTAATGGGGGGAAGTGGATAAGAGAAGTACAAGCATAAGAGAAAATCAACTAACACTATCATATGTAAATGGGAACGCTTAAACTTCAAATGAGATCCCATAAAGGGTGGATGTGATCATAACATCACTAATGCATCGGATCCCATCAGAACTCTGAAGTTAAGCGTGCTTGGGCGAGAGTAGTACTAGGATGGGTGACCCCTTGGAAAGTAAAAGAGGAAATGAAACACAAGTATTTGTACCTATTTCCTACGTTTACAAGTAATCTTAACCTTTGGAACTCTGATATTGATTGCTCGATGAAAGTATATGTTATGGCAACGAGATAGAGGAACTCTCCATATAGTGGGTATAAGATTCGGAGGAAGGTTTTGGTTCACATTCGAGGACGAATGTTCTAAAGGGGGAAGGATGTTACTCCCCGTACTTTGGTACCTTGGAACGCTTCTTAAGCTTCTTAAGTTTCTGGGAAGGCTCTTAAGTTTCTTTGAAGTCGTCATGTGAGTCAGATAATCTATAAAACTATCAAATAATACTAAGGAAAGGAGAAGGAGATACTCCATAAGAGAGAAGATTCGAAATAGGGTTATAAGAATTTAGAGGAAGTTTGAGGTTAAGTAGTGTCGTAGGACTCAACTTACTTGTGAAAGCTATTACTTGGGACATTTTACATACTAAGCTACTTGAGTACACGTCGAACTTAAGTAGCAAGAAATACATAGGCTCTTGAAGTAAGACGATATTACGAGCTCACGAAAGAGAAATAAGGAAATGACGCGCCTACTCGAAACAAGTAGGTGATGCACCTACTTGGACAAGTAGGTTATGCACCTACTTAGGGTCAAGTAGGTGATGCAACAAATTGGGTGGACCCCATGCTGCCACGTGCCAGCCAACGATTGGAGGCATAATTGAGGTAGCTCCCTAGAGGGCAGCCACATGTCACCCCTAGAGGGATTCCACGTGGAAACTCCTAAGGATGCATATATATATGTATGGATGAATAAGGAGTCATTTTCAGCTTTGGACTTAGCCAAAAATTGAGAGAAAAAATGTGAGAACAAGAGAGAGGCAGCCACGGGTTGCTCCAATTTAAGGTAAGCCCTCTGATTTTGTTCCATGAATTAATTATTTAAGGTATCCCATGGCTACATGATGGGGTTTAATAGCATAAAATTACTATTTGGGCCAGCAAAGAAGGGACACGAACAGTCCGCAACTTTCAGCATATTAAGGAGTTTCCGAAGTTAATTTTTAGCAAGTTTGGGAAGCCGTTTGTTAAAGTATGGATTGGTTCTCTTCTCCCACGTTTTGGTAAGTGTTTGAACATTATATGAGGGTGTTAATAAGGTAAATTTAAGGTTTTTATCAGCACCAAGTAGACAATAAACAGCCACGATGTTTCAGCCGCGCTAGAAGAACTTCCAAGGCAAGTTTTGGCAAGCTTTGGCCAATTTCGGGTAAGGTAAGACCTTTGCCTTCAATTTGGGGTTTATGGTGTTGTTATTAAGTGTGTTAAATTTGTGTAAGTATCTGGAAATATGAAAATCCCATAAATATGCTTGACGTTCGGAACCAACTAAATTGGAGTCGCTATAGTTAAATTGTAGTCAAAGCAAGGTGTTGTGCTTGTGGTGTGCTGCTGAAGGTGTGTGGTGGTATGTTGCAGGCACTAAAAGTATTCTAAAAGAGGTTTGGGGGCTGTGCTTTCAGCCACATGACCCCTCGTTTCGTACAATTAAGGGTTTTGCGAAATAAAGACTAGAAACCCTATTTTGGTATCGTAATTTTCAGCAAGTGGTTTGGAGCTTTTGTTGTGTAATATTGCCATATTTTAGTTGTATATGAGATGCAGGTTGTTGTTGTTGGTTGGATGTAGTGATTAGGGATCTAATTGGAAATTCGGATAGGGCATGTTATAGAGGAGGTGCTGCCCAATTTTTGTTAACTCTTTAACTAACTAAGAAACTAGTCGAGAAGGTGAGCGAGGAGATGAGTTCTATGAATACTCATATGTAACTTAAGACACTAGAAAGTAGAGTATTTTTTATGCTCGTATTTATTTTATGTTAAATAGGTTCAAGAGACGACGAGGCGAACGTGTTAAGACTAATCAGTAAGAGGTATGTAAAGTTAATGTTTCCTTCTTTCGGCATGTTTTTGACATAAGTATGTAAAGCTTATTCTTTCTCTTAGAATGACTTTGCATAAGTATGTAAAGCTAATATTTCCGTTGGCATGGTCTTTATGACACAAATATATGAATTTTATAAGGTTCCAAGGAAGTTCCCATTCCTAGAGCCACTAGAATGGCCAATTTCTTGACTTCCCAAATGATATTTTATTATGCTTGGATACGAGTATATAATTCCAGAAGTTCTATTTTGATGTAATCCATAGTGACTTTCAAAAAGTACTTGATATGGACTCTTGTCTTGATTTTGAATGATAGGTCATTTTAATTATTCCATTTGACTTATGTTGAGTAGAATTCAAAGGAAACTTTTTGCTAAGCTTCCAAATATTAAACGACTATTATTTTAATTATTCCATTTAGCCCCATAATATATTTTGAAATATGGAAAGGGTTTTAGAAATACTATTTTGACATAGACCATCGTGACATCTGAAAGACATGCACTGTGATTATCGCTCAATTTCTCTTATATGACTTGGCATCGGAGTTACGCTATCGAGTCTCTAGAAATATTTTGTATTTTATATTGCATATAGTTTCTCACTACTCCACTCGTGATTGCCTCAATGCTTTTTTCACCGAGCTCAAGTCAGGTTTTTTTATTATGCGTACTTCTCTGTATTATTAGATGTGCCCTGACGTGAGGGGGAAGGTATGACCTATACATGGGTTTTGTAGAGTTATGATGTGCCATATACACAGATGATATGATATGATATGATATGATATGACCATATGATATGATATGATCTATTATGGAGATATTCCCTACTCGGGAGTTATGATGTGCTATGGCGCTAGTGAAAGGGCAGCGTCCACGTTTTGTATTTGTTCACTTAGTCCCATAATGAGGCCGAATGTGGCATATGTTTTTCTGCATACATTATTTGTGGTTATGAAAAACATTTTGATATTCTGGATATTTTGCTCATTTTTGCACCTTCTGTTCTGGTAATGGATTTACTTGTTACAGTTTGTGCTTTATATACTCAATACATATATCGTACTAACCTCCCTTTCTTTGGGGAGGCTGCGTTTCATGCCCGCAGGTACAAATGTTCATTTTGGAGATCTGCCAGCTTAGGATTTCTGCTCAACTATGTTGGAAGTGCTCCATTGTTCCGGAGCCTAACTTTTGGATGCTGGTCATTTAATGTATATATTCGTTTATTTATGGGTACGACGGGGCCCCTGTCCCATCATATGATTAGACCATCATTCTATAGAGGTCTGTAGACTTGTGTTGTGGGTTCTGTATATGTATTTTGGGCTTATGTTTAGTGATGGCCTTAATGGACTTCATGTGCTACATCTATTTTCGTGTGCTCTCTAGCGATCTCTTTTGATTTCTACATTTGTTTATTCTGCTAACATGCTCGATGGGGCTAAGGGTACGTATGGGTGCCGAAATTAGGCACCAGTCATGGCCGACGAAGTTGGGTTATGACACAAATGTCATGTAACATAATACAACTGCTAATAGGAATAATCATGATCAAGATGTTGAGTATTTATGCACCAAGTATAGTGGACTTGACTGATGATCAAAAACAGATGGGAGAAACTAGGGATCTCAATGCTTTACAAAATTCACAGGTTGCTTCCATAGCAGAAGAAGTTAAGTCTCCTAACCATCTTAATGTGAATTTCACTAATTCTAATAATGTTAATTTTAATGTTGTTAATGCTAGTGATCAATTACAATCTTATGTAATTGATCACAATGCTCGAGAATTGACCACTTCATTGCATAATAGTATGATTGAATGTGATACCATTGATAAAGGCAAGTAGGTTCAAGATACTTGTATTAATAGTAAAGTTACTGATGAAGGGAAAGATGTTCAGTTGTAGGAAACTAACGACACTCCTAACCAACAACAAAAACTTCCTTCTTCAAACACCAAAATTTCTCCCAATGAGACTACCTACAACAGTACCAGTCCACAAAATACCAATTAGGAAAAGTCCAAAGACATTACCAACAATCCTAGATCCTCAAAATTTCCTCAATATCCAAAAAACAATTGGTTCCTACATCGACTTCTATCATTTTTATCCATTATATGGCTAGAAGAGTAAGAGAAACGAAAATGAAAAGTGCTACTCCTATACAACTGGAACCACCCACTGTTACTTTAAGGCAAGGACTACCTGTAGTTATTTTTGAGAAGGATGATTTCATGATTAAGTTAGTTGAGAGATGCAAATATACTATTGTTGCCAAGTTTATAAAGCACCATGCCTAAGATAGAGCTTATCAAGAAATTCTTTATTCTTCTCCCGCAACTTACTAGAGGGGTTAAGATTGATTATTTTGATGCCAAACATGTCTATATAGATTTGGATTATGAACATGACCACATCATTGTTTGGACACAACAAAGAATGTACATTAAGGGTAAAATAATAAGGTTATAGGCATGTTCACCTACTTTCAGACCTGATGAAGAGACCCATATAGTTCCTATATGGGTAACTCTACTAGGACTATCTTGGCATTGTTATAACAGATAATTTATTTTGGCTCTATTACAACATTTTGGAAAAACTCTTTGTTTAGACTGAGCATCTATTCAGAAGGTTGGAGAAAGTGTTTTGAAGATTAGAGTACAAATTGACATAACAAAAGTCACATATGGATGGGATATGATAAAATTGATCAGACTATTGGAAAATGGCAAACCATTAAGTATGAAGGTATTCCTGAAATACTTCATATATTGTAAGAATCAAGGTCATATAGTTCATGTCTACAATATCAAAGGAAGAGATGATATGTATAAGAGGAGAAATGAGTTAGAAACTGTTAACAAAAATGACAAGAACCCAACTCATGGAGATAAGCACCAAATCCAATCTCATAACCAAATTTCTCAACTAGTTAATGCTAATGTTTCTGCTAGTATTTCAGGTACCAAGAATAATCAACAACAAAACCAACCAGAGTAGCAAAAGCAATAATAGCGATAATGGAAAACACAAAACAAAAAGAATTTCAGAGGGTACAATCAAAACAAGCCAAAAAACAATGTTAGTGTCAAGTATAATCTACACCAAAAAAGTACTCTTCCTCTGATCAAAAACAGACGGAAAAATTAGAACAACATTAGAAGATGACAGGTATTGACTAGATCCCCTCCCCATAACCCCCTGGTATATTATTATTCCCAACCCCAATACTATTCTCAAGAAGATCAATTTACACCAAGGAATAAAAGCCCAAGGTATTGACTCAATGCTCCTACAACCCCTTCACCATAAGATTTTTTTTGTGTTGGCTGATACTGAGAAGTCTGTTGGTGATGAAGGGGATGTCAAGAGAAAATCACTAACCTGCAGGATGGGGAACCTAAAGGGGATGGTATACCTCATGTTAAACATGAGCATAGGTTGGATGACCCTATATGATGCGAGTACGGTAAATGGTTAAATGTTATACTTTCCCCCTGCATCCCTATGCCAACTGTAATTTACTTATGATGTTTATGATTTACATACTCAGTATATATGTCATACTAACCATACCTTTCTCGGAGGGGGGGCTGCGTTCATGCCCGTAGGTACAAATACACAATTTAGGGATCCATCAGCGTAGGAGTTCCACTCAGCAGTTCAGAAGTGCTCCATTATGCCAGAGCCTAGTTTTGGTATTAACCCTTGATGTATATATTTATTTGTTCATGGGTACGGCGGGGGCCTTGTCCTGCCTTATGTTACTGTTCTTACTCTTAGAGGTCTGTAGACATGTATGTGGGTTGTGTATGGGTTGTATATGCATGTATGTACATTGGTGCCTATGATAAGCCTTACTGGCTTATATTTTATCTTGCCTGTTGATGTGTTATAACTTAAACAGAGGACAAATTTACTTATAGATAGTAGGGATATGCACAAGTGCCCAGTTCGGGCACCCGCCACGGCCTACGGGGTTGGGTCGTGATATAAGTGATATCAGAGCAATTCTTCCTCAGAATGTCTACAGACCGTGTCTAGTAGAGTCTTGTTTATTGGTGTGCTGTGCACCATATCTATAAATAGAAAGCTACAGGGCATTTAAGATGTTATCCTTATTTCTTATCTTAGATCATGCGATTGAGCTACATTATTAGGTTGACCCTTCATTAACTTACCATTATGTTTGCAGTAATGCTTTTGAGGAAAGCAACAACCGCCCAGAAGGGCAAGTTGGCGGCGGGGGAAACCAGTCAGACCTCGAGGGATACTAGGGCTCACGCCCAATATATGCCAAGGATTATGCCTCAGTCAGCGAGTTCTAATACCCCATCACCTCTAGAGGAGTTTAGGGCAGCAACAGTTGTAGTTCCTAAAGCTCCAGTACCGGAGCCTCCAGCCCTACAACAAAGGGTGAAAGATAGAGCTATGAGAGATGTAGTGCAGTTGCTGACCTAATTGATGACTGAGCAGGCTTAGTGACATAGGTTGGTTGAAGCCAATATGCAAGGTATCAAAGGCTTCACTACTTCTTGTCTTGTAATCCCTAGTATTTTATGGGTCAAGACCCGTAGAGGACCTACAGGAGTTTATTCGACAAACGTAGAATACATTGTGGGTCATTAGGGCCTCAGAGACTGATTCAGTTGAATTGGCTTCATATCGGCTGCGTGACGTAGCCTTTAACTAGTATGAGTCTTGGGAATTATTGAGGGGCGAGGGTGCTCCTCTTGCAGAATGGGATGAGTTTGTAGAAGCCTTGCTCGGCCATTTTCTACCTTCAGAAATGAGACGAGCCAGAGTTGACAAATTTCTACAATTAAAGTAGATGGTCGGAGTATTCGGGATTATAACCTTCAGTTTGACTCACTAGCGAGACATGCACCTATTATTGTAGCTGACATAGCAGATAGGGTGCATCGCTATATGATGGGGATAGATCGTTACTTAATTGATAGTTGTATGGCGATGGCTTCTCAGCTAATCATGAATATTGCCCGAGTATAGGCATATGTACAAGGGGTGGAGGATTGGCACAGAGGGCATCAGTCTGGTTGAGGTTATAACAGAGACCAATGGAAGAGAACTAAATCAGCTGGTTATTATGGTGAGTCTCGAGGCAGGCAACCTCAACAGTATAGCAGATATCCTCTCCAGATAACCCAGAGTGCATCCCTACAATGTGTAAACAAAAGACTTCATAGAGTAGGGTAAGTAGAAGCCGGACAAAGCTTCAAAGTCTCGGGCTCACAGATGAACAAAGGTAGTTGTTTTATTTATGGCCGTCAAGGCCATTTTATGAGAAATTGCCCACTTAAGGGTAAACCGAATGGCGCAACCCAGTTTATGGGGTCGATTGCTGGTTCTTTTTTTTTTTTTGTAGCTATGCGTCCTATGGGACGGAGTATGCAGGCACCAGCAGGTCGTGGTAGAGGCTGTGGGGGAGTTTCCAATTCTAGTGGCCTTTCGAATTGCATGTATGCCTTGGCTAGTAGGCAGGATCAGGAGGCACCACCAATTTAGTTATAGGTATATCATTAATCTTCTTCCAAGGTGTATACATATCAATAAATCTAGACTTTTTTCCCCACCATCACATATATCTCCTTTTGTTGTTGTTATTGGGCACCCTATGTGGTCGTGATATGCATATATATGTTGTCCCTATGAGGCATTGTTAGTATCTCCTGCTTGCAGGTTTTGAGATAGGAAGTAATATAGAGGAAACTCTGCCACAATTTTCTTAGAAGTAAAAAAAGGATGAAAAATAAGGTTGTAATATATCTTGAAAGATCGTATCCATAATAATGGTAATTAGAGGATCGATACTAGGATGGTAAGAAGAATGGTGACGGATATGAATGTCTTCAGACAGCTGGTGGGAGATATGAAATGGAAGGAGCCCAAAAATGAAAAGGATTATGCCTACCTTATAAAAGTTGTATAAAGGTAGTGGTGCAACCTATGAATATTTTTATATGCAACATAAGATGAAGTAGAGGAGTACATGAAGAAAACGGGGTTATGATATTTTGTATATGTTGTAGACAAGTATAAAAGGTAGTTCCACCAAATTACAAAAAGGACATGGCCATGGATGAACTAAAGAGTTACCCCGATACCGGTTGTAAGATAAAAGAGGAGAGGGCAAGGCGAAACCTAAATACTAGAGAGACAATGCTAAGATAAATATTGGGCTAGGTTTAGTGTCATCGCTAATTATTGCAAGCATTACAATGTAATGGGTCATAGAAGAAGTAGCATGGAAGAATCTGAATTAACGATGAAGCAATGATACGAGAGTATATACCTAGAGTGTTATAAGTTGGGTTAAGGGAGTGTAAAAGGGCTCGAGCAAAATGAGCCAGATTAGCTGAGTACCAATGGACGACGCACTTGTATGCCATAGTTCTTCAATATAATACTAGCTAGTGACAACAAAATATAGAACGGCTATGGGGGTCTTTGTGTGTCGGAACTTCGACACTACCTGCTAGCAGAACAAAACCCAAAAAAGTAGGTGTACCAGTTGATGTCATCTAATGGAGGCAAGAAGTAATACACGAGGTCGAAGATTCCACAATACAACCCTGTCTATAAGACTCACTTTGCACTTCATGGACAGATGATTCTATTTGAAATGTTATCCACAAATTAACAATATCAACCTATGTTCCTTCACTCAAGGACTACCTGTTCAACTAAGATGCTGTGAATTTATAGGTCAAGAGGGTGCTGAGACCTTACGAAGTTCTCATAGTTGGTGTCTCGAATGAAGGAGCCCAATTTACAACTAACTACTAAAGATTAGTCCACAAGAGATTGGGAAGACAGATAGGTCTTCGTACACCATTGTACCCTCAGATCAAGGGACAAATCACGCTTACTAGCTAAATGCTAGAGGACATATTGCGGGCCTATACGGTTGACTTCAAAGGTATCTAGGATAATTACCTACTATCTATCAAGATTACTTATGATACTAATTGTTACGCTAGTATCCAGATGACCCCATATGAGACTTTGTAGGGTAGACTGTGTAGGTCGCCAATTGGTTAGTTGATATTGGTAAAACATGACTAATAGGCTCGTATATGGTCCAATAAGTTGTATAAAAGGTGAAGCTCATGCAGAAGAGGTTATTAGCCGCCCAAAATTGACAGAAGTCATACGTGGGTAATCGACGTCAACTTTTAGAGTTTAAAGTTAATGATCGGGCATTTTCAAAGGTACCACCCATAGAGAAACTATTACACCCCACACTTTTAAACTCGGAATGTCTCCTAAGTTACTTAGAAGCTAGTATGTGATCTACTTAATTTACGACCCTATTGAGAAACTCTAAGAAGGGAGAATGTGACACCCCGTGGTAGGGAAGGTTGGAAATAGGGTCAAGAGAAGTCAGAAGGAGTTGGAGGCCAAGTAACGAGTCATAGGACTTGACTTATCTACGTAAACTACTAAGTTAGAAGTTGTACATATGTGATTTACTTGATTCCATACCAAGCTTATGTAGCAAAGGTTTCATAGGCTCTTAAAGTGAGATGAGATTACGAACCCACGAGGAAGAAAAAAAAATCGGGGCAGCAGATGGGAGTGTGACACGTGGAAGCACCTAAGCAGGCAGGTGACCCACCTGCTTGGGGTCAAGAAGGTGACCCACCTGCTTGGGGTAGGTGGGCCCTACTGGCACGTGGCATCCCCTCCTTGAACATGTAGGTGCGGTGGCCCAATAGGGGCTGGACACGTGTCACCTCTTGGGGCTGGACACGTGTCACCTCTTGGGGATGACACGTGTCACACCCTAAAGCCACATATATATATGTATATGTATCATATACTTCAGTTGTTCATTAAAACATCAGCCAACATAGAGAAAACAAAATGTGAAAGAGAGACATAGAGAGGCAGCCATGGCCTTCGAAGTTTAAAGGTAAGTTTTTCAATTTTCTTTCGTGAATTAATTATATACGGTGTACCTTAACTACGTGGATATGTATATATGTATTTTAAGACGTTCATGGAACTAAAACTCCAGCTTTGCAATTGGAATTTGGAAGAGAAAATAAGAGAAAAACGTGAAAGGGACAAGGGAGAAGGGCTATGGATTTGACCCTTTTGGGTAAGATTTCGGGTTTCATTCCATAAATTAATTAATTATGGTATCCTGTGGTTATATGATGATGTTTAATAACGATAAAATCCAATTTGGGGCAGCGAGGAAGTCTCACAAACAGCCCGCTCAAGTTCAGCGCGTTTGAAGAAGTTTCGAGTTGCGATTTGGCTAGTTTTGGCCAATTTCGGGTAAGGTAAGGATTCTCCGTTAAATTTTCACTTTATGGTGTTATTATAGGGTGTATTACACACCTTTTGGTCTGCTGGAATTTGTGGAAAAGTCATAAAAAGTTCGACGTTTGGAATAAACTAAATTGAAGTCGCTATAGTCGAATTGTTTCCGAAATAGAGTGATGTTCTTGTGAGGTGCTTCTGCAGGGGTGTGGCTTGTGGTTTCAGGGTATAAAAATGTTCTAAATGAGGTGGTGGAGCTGCTGGTTTCATCCACACGACCCCCCTGCAAGTGAATTGTATATGAAGTGCGGGGATAATTCCATTCCCAGAATTCTGAGTACGCTTCATAACCCCTATCCACTGTTCAGTATTAGAGTTCTTGTGAAGATTAAGTATTGCCTAGTAGGGCTTCTATGAGTCAGAATGTAATGTATGGGAAGCTATCTCTCATTTCCATTGAGATGTATTTGATACGAAAATGAGGTTACAATGCCATAGTGGTTCACCGAGCCCCGTGAAGGGCCGGGTACGAAATATGTATATGAAGATCACCTGAAGGAAAGTACAGACTAGATAGAGCTTATTTTTTTCTTCTTTTGGGGCATGTCCTTGTCTTAGTCGTAAGTTGAATCTGATCTGAACTCCGAGGTAACTCCATTCTTAAATATCTCTTAATTACTTTTGAATATCGAACTCTGATAGTAGTAGAACTATTTCCCTGGAAACTTTTATATGTTAAAGAGGTAACAAATATACAGGCTCCAAGTCTTACAGACTATGTGTTAACAAATGTTTCTGGTTCCATAAGCGATTTGGATTTACTTTAGTACATGTCTAGGAGCCCCGAGATTATAATTTATATTGCCCATAATGGCATTTAGAAGTCACTCAAGATGACTACACTACTACTCGAGTCCTCCAACAAAATTTTAATCTTCTTATACAGTCAAGTCTCTAATAATGATTTAAATTGCATATAGTTACTCACTACTCTACTCGTGTATATTGTAACACTTCTTTGCCTGAGTCCCGGACCAGGATATGTTCTCGTGCATAGTTTACTATATTATTCCCTGAGTCCCTCAGTAGAGGGCCAGGATATGTGTATATATATATGATGATATGTTGTAATAAGGTGGTGATAGCGCCAGGCCTATGATGGTCCTACAGATGTGATTCACCAGACCACTGAAAAGGCCGGCTATATTGTATAAATTGAGCATGCATGCTTTTGTGATTCACAGAGTACAGGTACATGACTTCGATTTGATAATTTGTTCCCCCGCTTCTCTATTTCGAATACACCTCCAGTGTATTATGTTACATTTTACATACTCAGTACATATGTCGTACTGACCCCCTTTCCCGGGGGGCTGCTTTCATGCCTGCAGGTACAGATACAGATTTTAGGAGTCTGTCAACTTAAGATTCCACGCAGCTCAGTTGGAAGAGGCTCTATTATATCAGGGCCTAGTTTTGATACTGTCCACGGATGTATATAAATTGTTTTATCCATTTAGGGGTACGACGGGGGCCCTGTCCCGCCATATGTTGTCATTTATATGTTTAGAGGTCTACAGACATGTATATGTGGGTTGTATATGTCAGTTTTGTTCAGCTGGGTCTATATGATATATTGTATATGTTCTTATGTTATGGCAGCCTTGTCGGCTTGCGTGCCCTATCATGTTGTGATACAAACAAAAAGGGCTACAGGTGTATGTAAATGTTATAGCCAGCGGGGCTCTGTTATATGATATTGTTTTATTTACAGTTCAATGTGACTATAACTGATAGATATGTGTATGGGGGATCCAGGTCAGACCCCAGTCACAACCTACGGGGTTGGGTCGTGATAAAAACTAATAAGATCCAGCAGGAAAGAGGACCTTAGTCCTAGATACATTGGTCGTATTAGATCCTCCACCAAATAGGCAAGGTTGCGTATGAGCTGGACTTACCAGCAAATCTAAAGTAGTACATCTAGTCTTCTATGTATCAATGCTTTGCAAGTGTGTTGGTAATCCAGCCTAAGTATATCTCATAAAGGATATCCAAGTCATAGAGGATTTATCCAACGAGAAGCAACCTATCGCCATCCTGGATTGGCGGAGTAGGAGATTGTGAACTAAGGATGTAGCTTCCATCAAGGTGTTGTGGCAAAATAAATTGCGAAGAAATGACTTGGGAAGCTAAAGAGTAAATGAAATACAGGTATCCATACCTACCCTTTATGCTACAGGTAATCCCAACCTTTGGGACTCTGATAGTGATGGCTCGATGAAAGTATATGCTATAGCAATGGAACAGAGAAACTCTCCATATAGTCTGTATAAGATCTTGACAAAGGTTTTGGTTCATATTCGAGGAAGAATGTTCTAAAGGGGGGAAGGATGTTATACCCTGTACTTTTGTACCTTGGAATACATTCTTAAGTCTCTTGAAGGCTCTTTAGTTTCATGGAAGGATCATAAGCCTTTTAAGTTTCTTCAGGTTTTCTAAAGTTTCTTAAAGCTTCTAAAAGCTTCTTAAGATTCTTAAGAGTTGCCATGTGAGACGGATAATCAATAATGCTATCAAATAACTCTAAGGAAAGGAGAATGTGATACCCCATAGTAGAGAAGATTGGAAATAGAGTTATACGAATCCAGAAGAAGTTGGAGACCGAATGATGAGTCATAGGACATGACTTATTTATGTAAGCTACCAACTTGGAAATCTTACATACTTAAGCTAGTGGAGTACATGCCAAGCTTACGTAGCAAGGATTACATAGGTTCGTAAAGTAAGATGAGATTACGAACCCACGAGGGGGAAAAGATAGTTCCACATGGCAGCATGAGAGAGTGTCATGTGGCAGCATGAGAGAGTGTCATGTGGCAGCATGAGAGAGTGTCACGTGCCAAAAGCTGGAGCAAGGGTGGTGGACACCCACATGCCATGTGGCAGCTTGTGATTGCAAGAAAGGGGTGTATTGGCCCACTAAGAGCTTGACACATATCACCACTTAGGGCTTGACATGTGTCACCACTTAGAGGTTGATATATGTCATACCCTTAGGTGGAATCTATATATATGTCTTATGACTTATTATAGTTCCATACTTATCTAGATAATTCAAGAATAAGAAAGAAGAGAAGAGAAAAAACTAGAGAGGGAGAGAGCCACGGTTTTGGAAGGAAACAAAAGGTGAGTTCTTCGATTTCGCTCCATGAATTAATTATCTAGGGTGTACCAAGATGTTATGAAGGTGTTATTAATGAAAATTTAATATTTGGAGCAGCCTAAAAAGTTATCAAACAGCCACGAAGTTTTAGGCGTGCTAAAGGAACTTCAGCGGCAAGTTTCGATTAGTTTGACGAGTTTCGGGAAAGGTAAGGGTTTACCTTTCAAAATAGAGTCTATGATGTTTTTATGAGGTATATACATGTCTTAAATAAGGTTGTAAGTGTAAAAATTACATAAGGATGCTTGACGTTAGAAACAAACTAAATTGAAGTGGTTATAGCTAAATCAAAGTCGAGTAGTGGATTGTCGTTATGGTGCTGCGGGTGTAGCTGGTTGGGTTGCGTGTTGTAGGGATTAAAATTGTTTTAAAAAGGGTGTGGGTGCTTTTGGTTTCATCCACACAACCCTCCACTTGGTATGGTTAATGATTTTGTGAAAATAAAGATTAAAAACTCTATTTTTGTATCATAGTTTTGAGCTAGTTGTTTGGAGTTGTATTGTGTAATGTTGAGGTGGGTTACTTGTATATATGATGCTGGTTGTTGTTTTTGGTATGGTTGTTGACACTGTGGCCGAGTTGAAACCTCGGGGATGTTGAAGTTAAGGGGAAATACTGCCCGATTTTCGGTAGCATCAGAACTAGTAACAAACTAATCTAGGGTAATGGATAAGGAAATAAATCCTATTAGTACTTGGTTATAGGGTGGGATATTGGAAAGTCAAATGCTATTAATCTTAGTATTATTTTCATGTCAAATAGGTTAATAAGGTATCAAGGCAAGCCGGATTTTAATTAATCATGAAAAAGGTATGTGAAGCTTTCTCTTGGCATGTATTTTACATAGGTATGTGAAGCTTTCTCTTGGCATGTATTTGGCATAAGTATGTGAATCTATCCTTCTTTTTTTGGCATGTCTTAGCCTTAAGTGATTGATATAAAAAATGTGGGGATAATTCTATTCATATAACCCCAAGTCTGACTCATAAGTCTTATTCACTTCTCGATGGTAGAATTCCTATACTAGGTGAGTTATTGCTTCTCAAGGATTCTATATGATGGAGAGTAGTAAGTATGTGATGTTATCTCCTTTCTCTTGGTATGTTTTAGCATAAATATGTAGATCTACCCTTCTTTCCTCTTGATATGTCTTTGACATAAGTGTGGTGCTATGATGGTAAGGTAATGCAATAATAAGGTTATGATACCGAGCCCATGACGGTCCGGGTACGATATATGTAATGATGACTCCTTGAGGAAAAGTAGAGACTAGGTAAATCTTATTCTTTCTCCTCCTTTGGCATGTCCTAATTGTAAGTAAAATGTGACACGAGCTCTGGGGTAACTCCACTTTTAAGTCCTAACTGTAATCTGTATCTCTTAATCACTTATGAATGTCAAACTCTTATAGTAAGTTAAACTACTTTTCTTGAACTCCATAGGTTGAGAAGTACTAGATGCATAAGCTCCTAGTCATAAGGACTATGTGACGATGGGTATCCCTGATTCTATGAACTGTTAGTATTACTTTAGTACATGTCTAGGGTCCCCGAGATCCTAAGTGATATAGGCCTTAATGGCATTTAGAAGGCACTCGAGATGGCTACACTACTATTCTGGTACTCGGACGATAGCTTAATTTTCTTACATTATGGAGTCTCCGATAATGATTTAGATTGTATATGGTTACTCACTACTTGATTTGTGTATACTGTAATACATATTTCACTGAGTCTCAGGCCGGCTATAATATAATTATCACTATATGATATGTGGATAAGACCGAACGTTCCTCGGTATTACTATATGATACATAGATTGGACCAAACGTTCCTCGGCATTACTATATGATATGTAGATCGGGCCATCGTTCCTTGGCATTATTATATGATGTGCGGATTGGGTTGTACGTTCCTCCGCATGTACATAGTATATACATGGATCGGGATGTATGTTCCACATCGCTAATAATATATTTGTACATATGATGACAGAATAATGTAGATGGTACACTGAGTCCCCAAAATGGGTCAGGCACAGTACGTGATGGTAATATGTATGACTTTCTTTTATACGATGCAAGTACGATAAATAGTTAAATATTATACTTGCCCCTGCATCCCTACGCCAACTGTAATTTCCTTATGATGTCTATGCTTTACATACTCAGTACATATGTCATACTGACCCTCATTTCTTGGGGGGGGGGAGGGGAGGGGCTGCGTTCATGCCCGTAGGTACAAATACACATTTTGGGGATCCATCAGCATAGGAGTTCCACTCAGCAGTTTAGAAGCACTCCATTATGCTGGAGCCTAGTTTTGGTATTAACCCTCGATGTATATATTTATTTGTTCACAGCTACGGCTGGATCCCTTTCCCGTCTTGTGTTATTGTTCTTACTCTTATAGGTTTGTGGACATATATGTGGGTTCTGTATGGGTTGTATATGCATGTATGTATAGTGGTACCTTTGACATGCCTCACCGGCTTATATGTTATCTGGCCTGTTGATGTTCTATAACTTAAACATGGGACAACTTGACTTACAGGTAGCAGGAATATACGCGAGTGCCCAGTTCAGGCACCCATCACGGCTTACGAGGTTAGGTCATGATAGGGGTGCTCTGGTTCTCTTTGTTAGGAAGAAGGATGGTTTTCTCTGTATGTGTATAGACTACCATCACTTGAAAAAGGTAAGAATTAATAATACGTATCCCATTTCAAGGATTGATGACTTGTTCGATCAACTTCAAGGTGTAAGTTACTTTTGTGGATCCACTAGCTAAATTATTTAAGACAACCTACGAGGGAGCGTAGTTTGAGACTAGAGGTTGCTACTAGAGACTCCTTTACCAAGACTCGGTTGCTACTAGAGAATCCTTTACCAAGTCTCTACATCAATCCCTCTTAATGATAATTCAAATCCCAAAGTGACCCTATGACTAGGACCTACGGGTCGTAGGTCCTTTGAAAATTCATCAAAATGGTTCATGGTAACAATATCCAAAACTGAGATCATACCTCAAATCCTACAAGTCATTTGACTCATCCATAGAATTTGTGCACCAAAATAATAGCTACTAGAAATTACATTTTGACTTTACGACTTGGACTTATGGGTCATCTAGTAGCTTACAATTCATAGACCCTCCTCTTCCTATACAGCACCAAGACCCCGGTTTTGAGCCTCCTCCTATGATCACTTCCTACGACTTATTCAAGCTTCTATGAACCATCATGTTTGTTCATAGGAAATGTTCATAGACTTTAAATTTTGAATACCTTCAGGAACCTTCTATGACCCATACCTATGGACCATACGACCTTATATGGTGTGTAGGTTCAACTCATAGATCGATCTAATACATATTCATTTTTCCCAACTGCTCAGAACCAACCTAAGACTGCCTCCTATAGTCTATAGATCTTTGTACGGGCCATAGGTAGGCCCGTACAAACCTGCACCAGAAGAAATTTCTACATTTTTCCTTTTGTTTCAACTTCCAAAATTCTGGGGTATTATAATATATCCACCTTGGGAATATTCGTTATCGAATGGGACTCAAGCTAGCATGAAAAGAGTAGGGAAAGATATCTACAAACCCAACAGGAATGCAACAACACATCAAAATGCATAAACCAAGGAGTAATCAACCCCAAGCTAAAACATGACTTAAAATAGATTTCATAATCATCCATGCATATAAAATATGAGAATAAATGAAAAGCTTGAAATTGAAAGAGTGAAAATGAGGAATGTAAATACCTAAAGCTATAACAGAGGGAAAGAAATGAGGATAACGAGATATAATATTGGCTTCAGCCTACCATTTAGCACCCTTAACTAATTGATTCTTCCAAAGCACTTTCACGAATGCAACATCTTTATTTCTCAACTTCCTGTCACGATACAATCCTAGGGCCTGGATGCAACATGACAAATGATGTACTCAAAGGTACCTTACCCAAGCCTCTTAGCATTCATTTAGCATTTCATCGATAATGATAAACAACAACCAAAGAAAACATAGGGGAAATCGGAACTAAGGGTTTTACATTCAATAAGAATCAAGTCAACATATCATCATTTCTTATTTCCAACATTACTTTGTACATTAAGACTTGGTGGAGCCTAAGACTTGTCCCTAGCTCACGCTCAAGATTATGTCAAAAAACCAAAATATAACTCAAATGTCTAAATATAACATAAGCTAGATAGGTTAGGAGTGTTATTCCAAGAACATGAGAACTCACCAAATGTGGTAGCCATCAACGATCAACTTAGCCATGGGATAGTTAGTATTAAGAAATGCCAGTTCCTATATGGTGATAGTATGTAGGTAAAAGTATGTGTTAGTACTTTGAATATACTGACTGTAATTGACATATAAGACCATGCGAGCTAATACATGAAATTCGATGACTCTTTCATCGATACAGCCCGATGAATCCTGCATTGAGACAGGCCGATGACTACTTCACTAAGATAGGAGAGGTTGCCTTGTAGGGCACACTCCTAATAGAAAAATATTTCCTTCATTCTTTAACTTTAACTTTGATGCTTTTGTGGATACACTAGCCTAGATAGCTACAAGGGCCCCTATGGTGGCACAGATATTTCCTTCATTCTTTAAAATGTTTTAAACATCATACTAGCATAAGTGTTATATAACTTTATCATTAAATCATCATTTAATAGAATAGCTCACCAAAATATTTCATTTGATTCAATGCGAGAATTATTATTTCACATTGAAACCTTACATTGGCTAAGAAGCCTTTTCGTAAATCAATCATTTCATAAGACTACAATTAAATAAGCATTTGCTTCATATCATTCATTTGGAGTCAATCTTTCATTTCAACTTTACTTCAAATAAGGAAATTGGGTGGGTTCATTTCATGAAAACCATCAAGTGAATTTAAACAATACTTGCATGCATGAGAGTAGTGGAAATGCACCAAAAAACACATATTAAAACAACCCACCATATATGTCTTAAAATATTTTCAAAGCCTTCATATAGGAACTTTAGCAAATTATTCATTTTATGTAATCAAGAGTCAATATATATCAAAATATGTAACTAAACTTAAAATACTTTATAATCAATGCATTTAGAGTCATTGTGTAAAAGCCCATGAGAATTAATATTTTAGAATTAAAATGCTAGTTTGAGAGAAAACATTTGGTCTCTATGAGTGAAAGAACCCATGGATAAAAAACTCATATACCTTGGAGACACAAAATCCCTATGGAAACTTGAAGAAAAAGGAGACTTGAAATGCCTTGAGATGAAAACGCTAACTTTGCCTTGAAGTTCTTGGGAGAGTTTGAGAGGAGGAAAGTTTAGTGCATAGAGTCTATTATGGGAATGAGGGTTTTAAAGGTTTTAGGGTCTTTAAATAGAAGCATTCAGCCACCAAAACCACCATTTAAAATTTGAATGGAGGAAAAGACTAAAATACCCCTTTTAAAATCTAGTGGGAATGGATTTCATGGGGACTATTCACGGTCCGTGGTGCTCACCATGGTCTGTGGTGGACTTCTGTGGTAAGGGACTTAGAAATATATTGGAAAAGGGCCTGCAGGGTAGTCTCTGAAGTTTCACCATGGGACCTCTTCATGGTCCGTGAAGGACATTATGGGCCGTGAAAGGTGGCCGTGGTGCAGGTCCTACAGGTTGGCTTGAAGAGTCTCCACCAGGAGGAAACACCACACTCCGTGGAGGTATCCACTATCCGTGGTGGTCACCCATGAACCTTGCCTTGGGATATTTCCTGAGTATTTTTGCAAGGGTTCACCACAGAGGGATTCTCATTCCATGATTATCACCACAGTCCATGGTCTTCATCGCGGTCCCTTTTTTGCAGGTTCGAATCTCTGAATCTCTACCATGGTTGTTCACTACTGTCTGTGGTGCTTATCACTGCACGTGATGGCTTCCGTGGTCAGCTCTTGGTTCTAGTGTCTGCAACTTTCTAAAAATATATCCTTAGTTCCTTTACTTAGGACCTTTCACATTTCTGGGGTATTACAATATCTCCCCCTTAGGAACATTCGTCCTCAAATGAGAATCATTAGCATAGAGAAGGACATGTAATGAGAACTAGCAACCCAACACATATACAATGACACTTGACATGCATCAAACATAAAATCTTTAAACTTAAATATAAAACATACATCAACAACCCAGTGAAATCCTACAATATGGGGCTTAGAGAGGGTAAAGTGTACGCAGACCTTACTTCTACCAAGGTAGGACGGCTATTTCTGAAAAATCCTCAACTCAGTAAAATCAAAAAAAGAAGTCATATAAGAATAAGAAGTTTAAAGTGATATGGAAAAGCAAGTAACGAAAGCAACTCAGATAATATAGAGCAATCAAAGTACATAAAGTAATGAATAATAATAGACATCAGACCACAGGGAGTTATAGTGCGCTAATACACCTACTAATAAGAAAGAATAATGAGACTATGAACTAGTCTTCTACCCTAATGTGGGTCCTCCACACCCTCCTATCTAAGGTCATGTCCTCGGTAAGTTGTAATTGTGCTATGTCCTGTCTAATCACTTCTCTCCAATATTTCTTCGGCCTACCCCTACCTCTTCTGAAACCATCCATGACTAACCTCTCACACCTCCACACTAGGGCATCTGTGTCTCTCCTCTTCACATGCCCAAACTATCTCAGTCGTATTTTCCGTATCTTATCTTTCATCAAAGCTACTCCTACTTTGTCCCGAATAGCCTCATTTCTAATCATGTCACTCCTGGTATGCCCACACATCTATCTCAACATTATCATTTTATCAACTTTCATATTTTGAATGTGAGATACCTTAACTGGCCAACACTCTGCCCCGTATAACATAGCCGGTCTAACCACCACTTTGTAGAACTTTCCCTTAAGTTGTGAAGGAACCTTCTTGTCACATAACATACCAGAAGCGAGCCTTAATTTCATCCACTCTGCCCAATACGATGTGTGACATAATTGTCAATCTCCCCGCTGCCTTGCATAATAGACCCAAGGTACTTCAAACTACTTTTTTTTTATGGCCTGGTCACCAACCCTAATTTTTGTGCCAACCTCCTGAGGTGTCTCACTGAACTTGAACTCTAACTACTCTTTCTTGGTCCTACTCATCTTAAACCCTTTAGACTCCAAGGTCTGTCTACAATCCTCCAGCTTAGCGTTAACTCCGCTACGAGTCTCATCGATCAAGACTATGTCATCCGTGAAAAGCATACACCATGGTACCTCACCCTGAATTTGTTGCGTTAATCCATCTATCACTAAGGCAAATAAAAATGGACTAAGAGCTGATTCTTAAGGCAACCCCATCACAACTGGGAAGTGCTCTAAGTCACCTCCAACTGTCCTTACCCTGGTTTTGTCCCCCTCATACATGTCCTTGATTACCCTAATGTATGCCGCAGGTACACCTTTAACCTCCAGACATCTCCATAGTATCTCTCATGGCACTTTATCGTAGGCCTTTTCTAGATCGATGAATACCATATGCAAGTCCCTCTTTCTCTCCTTATACTACTCCACTAGTCTCCTCATAAGATGTATGGCTTTTGTAGTTGAGTGTCCCGGCATAAATACGAACTGGTTCTCTGAAATAGACACGTCTCTCCTTACCCTCATATCTACCACTCTTTCCCACACTTTCATAGTATGGGTTAGAAGCTTGATACCTCTATAGTTGTTGCAAATCTGGATATCCCCTTTTTTGTATAGAGATTTTAAAATTCAACTTTCAAGAATATGCATATGAAGACTTGGAAAACTGAAACATAAGAGTTTTAAATACTTGAGCATAAATGACTTAGTACTAAAGGCTTAAGTGGAATGAAAGAGATAAGGGTAACATTTCATCATATCCGCTTTCGCTTTCCATGTAACAGTTTCAACTTATTGATTTCTCTAAAGGGCTTTAACGGATGCAACTTCTTTATTCCTCAATCTCTTGACTTTCCGGTCTAAAATTTCAACCAGAGTCTCTTCATAGGTCAAATTCCCATCAACATTCACTACCTTCAAAGGCACAATAGAATTAGGATCTCCCACATATTTCCTAAACATAGACACATGAAACACCGGATAAATCCTGGTCATTTCCGAAGGTAATTCCAATTCGTAGGCAACCTTGCCAACCCACTTTAATATTCTATAAGGCCCTATATACCTAGGTATCAGTTATCGTTTTTTACCAAACTGGACCACACCCTTCATAGTTGAAACCTTCAAATACACCCAATTATCTACATTAAACTCAACATCCCTCTCCTAGTTTAGGAATAGGATTTTTGACGACTTTGAGCCATCTTCAACCTTTCTCTAATGACCTTCACCTTCTCTAAAGCATCAAGTACCAAATTGGGACATAAAAAGGTCATCTCAGCTACTTCAAACTATCCCACTGGGGACGTACATCATCTCCTATACAAATCCTCAAACTGCGCCATCTTGATACTTAAGTGGTAGTAGTATTATAGGTAAACTCAATGAGTGGTAGAGGTTGTTACGCTCATGCACTTTTAATTCCCTAGAAGCATAGGCTACAACTTTACCATTCTGCATCAATACACAACCCAAACCAATCATTGAAACATCACAATAAACCACAAATACTTCTAATGGTTCTGGCAGTGTCAACATAGGAACGGAGGTAAGTCGATCTTTCAAAGTTTGGAAACCCTTTTCACACTCGTTCATCCATATGAACTTTGCCTTCTTTTGTGTTAATTTTTTCATAGGTGATGAGATTGTAGAGAACCCTTCAATGAACCATCTATAATAATCGGCTAGACCCAAGAAGCTCCAAATGTCTGAAGGAGATAATAGTCTAGGTCAATTCTTGATCGCCTCTATTTTCTTAGGATCAACCATTATCCTATCATCGGACACTATGTGACCAAGGAAAGCAACCTCTTTTAACCAAAATTCACACTTACTAAATTTTGCAAACAATTGCCTATGCCTCAATGTTTGGAGCACAATCCTCAAGTTATTCTTATGCTCTTCCTCACCCTGAGAGTAGATTAAAATACCATCAATGAAGACCACAACAAAAGTATCAAGGTAGGGTTTGAAAACTTTATTCATTAGGTCGATAAACACCGTTGGTGCATTCATCAACCCAAAATTCATCACTGCAAACTCTAAGTATCCATACCTTGTTTGAAAAGCCATCTTGGGAATGTCACAATCCCTCACCCTTAGTTTGTGATTTTCAGACCGAAGGTTAATTGTATAGAAGTGACTTTCCCCTTGTAATTGATAAAAAAAATCATCTATCATAGGGATTGGGTACTTATTCTTAATGGTCACCTTGTGCAATTACAAAAAGTTAATGCACATTCGAAGCGACCCATCCTTCTTTCTTACAAATAGCACGAGAGTACCCTATGATGAAATATGTGGTCTTATAAACCATTTTTATAATAGGTCCTTTAATGGTTCCTTCAACTCCTTTAATTCTACCACGACCATTCGGTAAGGAAGAATAGAGATAGGTTGCGTATAGGGGAGGAGATCAATACCAAAGTCAACTTCCTCTTTGGGAAAGATACCGGGAAGGTCATTGGGGAAAACATCAAGGAGAGAAAGATGTTTGGAGTAAACATCCCTAACCCTCATAATGTGATAGATTCAACCCTTACCCTTCACTACCATATAACGACCCTCCCATTCAAGGACAAAATCATTTGAGAATTAAAACTTGACTCAATGACTTCTATAATCTATGGAAGCATAAGACACGTGTAACCAATCCATCCCATGTATAAAATCAAAACCTACCATGTCAAGCTCTATGAGATCATAAGGGAAAACTTTTTGCACAATGGACACGGGACAACCCTTATAGACCTTTCTAGCCACAACCGATGCACCCATGGGGGTAGACACCAAATAAGGTTCTACTAATATTTAGGGAAATATATCAAACATATTATGTAACAAGTTTGCATCCAGGTTTAACAATGCATATACATCAAAAGCAAAGACTTTAACATACCAGTAACAACATTTGGTGCTTCCTTAAATCTTGCCTACCATAAAAGGCATAGAAAATATTGGTGTGTTGACCTCCTCCTTGAGCTTGTTGTCCATTAGAAACTTAGACTTAAGGCCTACCACCACCACCATCTCTATAATCCCTAGCATGATGACCCTGTTTGCTGCATTTGAAACACACATTTGACCTCTCCAAGCACTCCCCTTTTGTGGCTCCTCCCACACTTTTTACATGGGGGGAAAATGTCACGACCCAACTCCGTAGGCTGTGACTAGAGTCTAACTTGGACCCCCGTATACATAAATCTCAACTATAAGAACTATACACAAGAATTCAGAAGGTGATAGCAAATTCGTCTGCGTATAGTCTCTTTCATTTGCACCATGTCATGCAAGGGCCGATAAGGCTGCCTTAACATAATAACATCTATAATATGTCATATAGGGACAACTGAATCAAACTCGTAAAAAACCTACCTATATATATCTACAGACATCTAAGAATATTAATAGTGACATATGGAGGGACAGGTCCCCTACCGTACTCCTGAATAAACAACTATATATATTATACAATCAGCACAAAAATCTAGGCTCCAGAATAGGGGAGCACTTCAAATATAGCTGAATGAGAGTCCTAAGATAACAAATCTTCAAAGTAGGTACATGTACCTATAGGTATGAAATGCATCTCCCCCAAAGAAAGGGAGGTCAGTCCGATATATGTACTGAGTATATAAAGCATAACATATCATAACTGAAACAACAACTGAAATAGGGATGCAGGAAACAAGTATAACAATTAACAATTTACTTTACCTGTATCTTATGAAAAGAGGGGATGCATATCATCCTCATATATCACTTTCGGCCCGTTATGGGACTCGGTGTTACCATATCATCATATACGATATCATTTCGTACATTATAAGTACATCACTATGTTTTCATATGCATGCCTATCTATCATATTCGACCCTTTAGTGAGGAACTCGGTGAAAGAGTAGTGTACATAATGTACCGCACCTGGCCCCTTTATGGGACTCGGTGCCATTATCACATAGTAAACTATACTGAGGAAAGTTCGGCCTGATCCTTATATAATAAAATATCCTGAGGAACGTTTGGCCTGATCCATAATTTAAAACAATACTGAGGAATGTACGACCCGATCCATAATTTAAAACAGGGCTGAAAAACATACGACCCAATCCATATTTTCATCATATCATCGTATATATATATCCAGCCCAAGACTCGGTGAATTACTTCATCACATATAGTGTCATCATATTCTTCAACTTCATCGTATACACAATTTATCTTTGTATACTTTATACATACATATACATAGTCAGCCCGGGACTCGGTAAAGGAGTACTAAAGGTGTGCACGATAACATTCTCTCCCCATCGTGGGACTCGGTGAAAGAAAGGTTACCATATGCACGAGTAGAGTAG
Organism: Solanum dulcamara; assembly: GCF_947179165.1. Classification (NCBI taxonomy): domain Eukaryota; kingdom Viridiplantae; phylum Streptophyta; class Magnoliopsida; order Solanales; family Solanaceae; genus Solanum; species Solanum dulcamara. Next base: position 63,036,505 of record NC_077238.1, on the reverse strand, counting down.
TGAGAAACCATATGCAACTAGGTCATCTCCTGAGACACAATGAAACAGTCAAGTGAACCGTTACTTGAAGACGAGGGAAGTAATTCTCTGAGGTACCCTTTGGATGTTATTACGGATTTCAACAATTAGGGCCTCAGGAACCGCAGGCATGTACCAAGATATTGCCATACAATTTATGCAATCAAACAGATAGCTTATGCAATCAGAGATACAGTTTATGTAATCAGAGACATTATACTCTCATAGCCTTTCAGAATAGGAGCTTACATTTCCACTGACTATTCCACCTATAGGTGGCTTGGGAGTAGTAATCTAATTACTTTAGGACCCTTAGTATTCAGAGGTGACTACGACTCACGAATTACATCTGGAACCTATAAATGGAATTATCTCTAAACTTATATTAGACATCCTTTCCCTTACCTTAAGCCCCTTTCAAAGAGAGAAATAGGCAAGCCTTATATATACTACTTATCATCCTACAGAAGACTTAAAAGGCCATGAGTCCACTTAGTGCAGGAGTTCTAACATCCAGAAGTGAACAAGAGTCTTGACTCATACTGAGAGCTTTAGGAATGGAATGACTCCCAAGTTTCGAATATATATAACTTAAGGCTTAGACATGCCAAAAGAAAAGAAAGGGTAAGCTTCACATACCTTTTGCGGATAACTGTAATCAAGCTCGCCTCGTTACCTGCTTGACCTAATAACATGAGAGTAATACTGAGGTTAATGACCTATCGCTTTCTGATTTCTAACTCTACAACCAAGTACCCATAGCAATCATTTCCTTATCCAATACCCTCGACTAGTCTGTTACTAGTTCCAAAGTTACCGAAAATCAGGCAGCTTCTCCCCTATAACCTAAACATCCCTAAGATTTCACTCAGACAAAATGTCAAAAACCATACCAACAACAAAAAACACCATCATATATATAAATAAATAACTTCAACATTACCTAATACAACTCCAAACAACTAGCTCAAAACTATGATACCAAAATAGAGTTTTTAACTTTTATATCGTAAAACCTTTAACCATACTAAACAAAGGGTAGTGTGGCTGCAACCAGAAGCAAACACACCCTTTTTATAACCCTTTATATCCCTTCAACACACAACCACACCAGCTACAACCGCATCCCACAATCACAACACCCTACGCAACTTCGATTTAGCTATGACGACTTCAATTTAGTTTGTTTCTAACGTCAAGAATCCTTATGCAATTTTTCCAGTTCCAACATTATTTAAGACCTTTAATATACCTTATAACATCATCATAAACTCCAATTTGAAAGAGAAAACCTTACCTTCCCCGAAACTCGCCAAAACTTGCCTCGAAAATTCCTTTAGCGCGACTAAAACTTGGTGGCTGCTTGCTAACGTTTTAGTGCTGCTACAAACCATAAATTTACATTACTAACATCATAATAACATCGTGGTATACCCTAGATAATTAATTCACGAAACAAAATTGGAGGCTTATCTTTCTTTCTCCTTGGCCGAACCTACTCTCTCTAGTTCTAGATTTTCTTCTCTTATTTCTTTCTGTACAAGTCTTTTGAACTATGAAGATAAATGACTTGCTTATAGATAAGAATGAGTCATAATATATATATATATATATATATATATATATATATATATATATATATATATATATATATATATATATAAGCTAGTTTTGGGGGATGACATGTGTCAACCCCTAAGTGGTGACACGTGTCAACCCCTAAGTGGTGACATGTGTCAAGCCCTAAGTGGTGACACGTGTCAAGCCCTCATTGGGCAAACACATCCCTTCTTCCTACCGTAGGCTGCCATGTGGCAGGTGGGGTCCACCCCTTGCTCTAGATGCTTCCACGTGGCACTCTCCCTTGCTGCCATGTGGTACTCTCTCATGCTTCTACGTGTCACTCTTTTTTCCTCCTTGTGGGTTCGTAATCTCATCTTACTTTACGAACCTATGTAATCCTTGATACGTAAGCTTGGTATGTAATCAAGTAGCTTAAGTATGTAAAATTTCAAGGTTGTAGCTTATTTAAGTAAATCGACTCCTACGACTCATTATTTGCTATCCAACTTCTTTCGGATTCTTACAACGCTATTTCCAATCTTCTCTATCATGAGGTATCACATTCTCCTTTCCTTAGAGTTGTTTGATAGCGTTATGGACTATCCAGCTCCCACGGTAACTTCTAAGAAGCTTGAGAAGCTTTAAGAATCTTAAGAATCCTTCCAAAAACTTAAGAACCTTTCAAGATACTTAAGAAGCTTAAGAACCTTACAAGGTACAAAAGTACAGGGTGTAACATCCTTTCCCCCTTTAGAACATTCGTCCTCAAATATGAACCAAAACCCTCCTCAAGATCTTATACCGACTATATAGAGAGTTTCTCTGTTCCATCGCAATAACACATACTTTCACCGAGCAATTAATATCATAGTTCCAAAGGTTGGGATTACTTGTAGACGTAGAGAATAGGTACGGATATTTGTGCTTCATTTCCCTTTTAGCTTCCGAGGTCATTTCTTCTCAACTCTCATTTCGCCATAACACCTTGACTGAAGCTACGTCCTTAATTCACCACCACCCTACTTTGTCGATCTAGGATGGCGACCGATTGCTTCTCATAGAATAACTCCTCTGTGACCTAGATATCCTCTCCAGAATATACTTGGAACGGATCACCAATACACTTGTGAAGCATCAATACTTGGAAGATGGGATGTACTGCTTCTGGATCCGCTGGTAAGTCCAACTCGCAGGCAACCTTGTCTATTCGACGGAGGGTCTGATACGAGCCAATGCCTCTCGTACTAAGGTCCTCTTTCTTGCTGGCTCTCATCACTTTCTTTGTGGATGACACTTTTGAGAGTACTTAATTATAACTTGAAACTCTAAAGATCAACGTCGATTATCCGCGTATGACTTCTGTCGACTTGGAGCTACTAATAATCTCTCCCAGAATAATCTTCACCTTCTATACTACTTATTAAATCACATCTGGATGTATTAGTCATGTTTTACTACCATCAAACCAATCAATTGGTGACCTACACTATCCGCTATACCAAGTCTCGTATGGGGCCATTTGGATACTAAAATAATAGTTAATATCGTAAGTACTTTTGACAGGTGGTAGGCAATTTTATGAGCTACCTTTGGAGTCAACCGTGTAGGACCATAAAATATCGTCTAATGTTTAACTAGTAAGCTTAGTCTGTCCACCAGTCTTAGGGTAAAATGGTATACGGAGACCTATGTGTCTTCCCAATCTCTTCGTAAACTGATCTTTGGTAGTTAACTGTAACATGGGCTCCTTCGTCTAGGACAATAGCTATGGGAACTCTATAAGGTCCTACCACCCTCTTGACCTATAATTTCACACCATCTCGTCTAAGCAGGTAGTCTTTGATTAGAGGAACATGGGATGATCTTGTTAAACTGCGGATAACATTCCATATAGAATTATTTGTCCAAAAAGTGCAAAGTGAGTGTTGTAGCCAAGGTTGTGTTATGGAATATTCGACCTCGTATATTACTTCTTGCCTTCTTTAGATGACATCAACTAGTACCCCCGCCTTTTGGGGTTTTGCTTTTTGCCCATTAATGTCGGCTACCAAGTTGTGATGAAGTCCCCTCACACAATGACCTATATAGACATTTAGTGGTTTTCCTATCATTAACTAGTATTATGTTGAAGAACTGTAGCATACAAGTGCGCCATCTGTTAGTAATTAGCTAATCCTGCTTGCTTTGCTTAAGCCCTTTTATAATTCCCTTAATGTAACTTATAACACTCTAGGTACATAATCTTATGTCGTTGCTTTGCCGCTAGTTCGGATTCTTCTATCTCGTATGATTATAGCAGCATTAACACACTGGATCCCACTGGAATTTCAAAGTTAAACGTGCTTGGGAGAGAGTAGTACTAGGATGGGTGACCCCCAGGAAGTTCACGTGTCACATTCCATTGCAAAACATGCAATAATGTGCGAAGGCACTCAACCTAGACCAAGATTTACCTTAGCGTCTTCTTGCTAGTCTTCATGCTTCGCCTCGCCCCTGTCTTACACTCGACGTCGGGATAAATCATTGGTTCAACCACAACTAGTTCCTATTTTTCCCTTAGTACTTACTCCATCTCGATAGTTTGGTCTAACCCATCTTGACATCTCTCTGTAACATATCCAAAACATCCTAGCTCCTTTTCTCATGTACTTCTCCCTTGACCCTATACTCAACATATATATATCCATAGGTTGAATAACCATTCTGATATAACTTGTATGAGATAGACATAATCTTTTCATTTCCCATCCCATCTTGCTCTACATATCTACTTCACACTAGAACTTGCTCGCGCCAATGCTATTATGTCCTACTCCTTTCTTTTCTTCCTTTACGTACTCCTTGGTCTCCTCATTTCCTACCGTAAGAGATTTTCAATTTTTTCTTCTTTCTACTTGTATGTCACTATATCAGCGGCCAATGACGTTGTTTTCATAACTTAATCTTTACCCAAACATGGCCCTACTACCCTTTACACGGTCCTTAGTTTGATCAGTCCTACTCTCTTATCGTATTCACCCCTTGTGGTAGGCACCCATCCCTTAGGGTTCTACTAATAATTCTTCACACGGTCTCAGATACCGCAACTTCTATCTATTTATTATTGGCCTTAAGCTCCTGTTAACTTGTGCCAGTATGGGATCTTGCTTGAAATTTAAGCATTCCTGTCAACATGTGATAGTGTCAATTGATTTCATCTCATGCGTGTATTTCTCTCGTCCACTTCCCCCCTTTAGGGCATACCCATGTCATCCTTTGTTTATTTTCAACTATTCATACGCATATCATGCTGTTCCAACATATTTGACATAGTGCACCATGTCTACACCTTCTGTTAACTCATTTGTACTTTAGGTTGCCCCTATATGAAACCTTAATACAACTATGGGGTGCTTAGAATTCTTAATAAATAGTACACAATCTAGTCCAAGTAATGGTACTCGAATCATATAACTAATTTAGTAGCTTAGTTGAAGCCGCATTTCCTTCATCCTAATCAGTACGTCACTAGTGTTTATAATCGTGTCCGATTCTCCATTAGGGGGTACTTATTGTTACACCCGACATATTTGGACTCGGAATGTTCCTTAAGTTACTTAGAAGCTAGTATGTGAGTTACTTAAGTTACGACCCTATTGAACAACTCTAAGAAGGGAGAATGGGACACCCCGTGGTAGGGAAGGTTGGAAATAGGGTCAAGAGAAGTCGGATGGAGTTGGAGGCCAAGTAACGAGTCGTAGGAATCGACTTATCTACGTAAACTACTAAGTTAGAAGTCGTACATACGTGAGTTACTTGATTATGTACCAAGCTTGCGTAGAAAGGATTTCATAGGCTCTTAAAGTGAGACGAGATTACGAACCCACGAGGAAGAAAAAAAAATTACGGGGCAGCCAATGGGAGGGTGACACGTGGCATCACCTAAGCAGGCAGGTGACCCACCTGCTTGGGGTCAAGTCGGTGACCCACCTGCTTGGGGGAGGTGGGCCCCACTGCCACGTGGCATCCCTCCTGAACATGTAGGTGCGGTGGCCCAAAAGGGGCTGGACACGTGTCACCTCTTGGGGATGACATGTGTCATACCCTAAAGCCACATATATATGTTGATATGTATCATATACTTCAGTTGTTCATCAAAAAAACAGCAGCCAACATAGAGAAAAAAAACTTGAGAGAGAGAGATAGAGAGGCAGCCATGGTCCTTGAAGTTTAAAGGTTAGTTTTTCAATATTCTTCCATGAATTAATTATATACAGTGTCCCTTAAGTACATGGATACGTATATATGTATTTTAATACATTCATGTAACTAAAACTCCAGCTTTGCAATTGGAATTTGGAAAAGAAAATAAGAGAAAAGAGAGAAGGGGGCAAGGGAGAAGGGCTACGGATTTGACCCTTTTTGGGTAAGCTTCTGGGTTTCGTTCCGTGAATTAATTATTTAAAGTATCCCTAAGTTGTATACTGATGTTTAATAACCTAAAATTTCAATTTGGGGCAGCAAGGAAGTGAAACCAACAGCCGTTCCAGTTCAACACGTTGAAGAAGTTCCGAGGAACAATTTCGGCTAGTGTTAGCCAATTTCGGGAAAGGTAAGTTCTTCCCCTATAAATAGAAGTTTATGAGGTTAAATTAGGGTGTATTAAACACCTTAGGAGCTGCTGGAAGTTGGGGAAAAGACTTGAAAATTTTGGCATTCGAAATAAGCTAAAACGTAGTCGCTATGGTTGAATTATCGTCAAAATAAAGTGTTGCCTTGTGAAGTACTGCTGCAGGGGTATTGGTTTGTTGTTGCAGGGACTAAATATGATCTAATTTGGTTTAGGGTACTGCTGTTCGAGTCCACATGACCCCACGTTGCGTATAATTAAAGGCGTTATAGAATAAAGACTAGACACCCTATTGTGATATCGGATTTTTGAATAAGTCATTTGGAGTTTATGTCACGGACTTAGACTTCCACTAAAACTTCCGTGAGGCACTTGACAACTTACTCACGAATCTTTCATGATCTTGTAAGCTCAAGTAAGCCTTTAAGACTAGATCGCTAAGGGAATGCTAAATAGTAAGAAAGACAAGAGAGCTTTTATGAAGAAGGCTTTTGTATTGCTTTGGAAGAATGCTTGATTGCTTGATCTTCTACAAATGAATGCCCCCTCTATTTATACTACTCCTAAGGGGCCTAAGTGTAAATAAAATTTACTATACAAGTACTTCCATATTTACAAAGAAGTCCCTACTCTAGAACTCTCCACACACTCTAGAGAATTCCAAGTCTTTCAAGACTTCTCTACAAGCTTCTACAAGAATCTAGAGTCTTCCACTAACCTCTCCAAGACTCTAGGTTCTTCTACCTTCTTCAAGAATTCTCTTGGACATTCTAGAGTCTTCTATTAACCTCTCCAAGACTCTAGATCTTTCCCCCATCTTCATGATCAAGTGGCGGGTCATGACACTCTGCCCCACCTGATATGGCGACGACCTCGACGCACTGCTGCTACAAAAGCCTCCAGACTTAGTCTTGAAACCGCCACAAGTCTTCATGCCATTCTTATGTGGCCTCTTCCAGAGATTATCCCTTCTAGTGGATGAGGAAAATGACAGTGGCGCGTTGTCCCTATTCCTGCTTGGTTCAGTCAACACTGGCCTCTGTTCTTTCTGGCACTTTAGAGGCAAATGTCTTGGCAACTTCTTCGGCATCATGCCCTTCTTCATGCAAGGTGGAAATGCCTCTCTAGCACCATTGTCTTCACTGAAAGCTTGCAATGATGGCTACGAATGTCGACTCCCCCTTCTTTAGGCCCTTCACAAGCTGCATAGCCAACAGGTGGGCTTGTCCTTCCTTCTTTGGCATCTTGACTAGAGGTACCATGCAGGGTCCCTCTCGCTCCATCACCAAGAGTTGTTGGAGGTAGGGATAGATCATCGTGTGGTACCGTTGGAAGAACTCCTGTCCAAGGATGATATCAATGATATCTAAGGGGGTGACAGTGAAGCTTGTCTTACCTTGCCACTTGCCCAACGTGATGTCCACTCCATGAGCGACTCCGCACACGGGAGTCAATGGTACATTGACCGTCTTCAGGCGGGTGTTGCTTGGCCCATAACTTAGCCCCAACCTTGCTGCTGCCATCTTGGTCATGATGTTGGCTTCTGCTCCAGAATCCACCATGGCACGAGCTGGTCGTCCGTTAATGGATATGTCAACATATTGGGCAGAGTAATCCCCTGTCTTCTCAGCTTGATTCGCGATGGCTCCACATAGACCGATCATGCCTAGCTGAGTCGTGTCAAAACCCTTCCCTTAGTCCACTTCCTTGTTCTTTCGCTCCCGCAGTATGGCACCAAGGTTCTTCATCTCTGGACACCTGGCATAGCCGTGAGGACCTCCGCATATGTAGCAGCCGCTGCTCTTCGTGGTCTGCTCCTTTCTCTCGGCGTAGCCCTGTCGCCCGAACCTCCTACCGTCGGACTTGTTGGAATCATGGCTCTTGGGTGGAGGATGTTGCTCTTTGCCTCTGCCACGATCTCCCCCACCTTTGGCATGACTACTCCTTATTTCTTTGCCCTTGCCTCTGTCGTGCCTATCATGCTTATAGTCCGTCAAGGCTTCGGCTTGGGTGATGGCCTCATCGATGGTGCTGACTTGACGGTGCTCCAACTCCGTCTTGGCCCAACTCTACAGCCCATCCATGAAGTGGAAGAGCATATCTTCATCTGTAAGGTTAGGGATTTGAAGCGTAAGGGTAGTGAACTCCTTCACATAGGCACGTATGCTACCCGTATGCTTCAGCTCCCAAAACTTGCATTTGGCCTCATAGATGACATTGTTGGGGAAGAAGGCCTTCTTGAACTCGTCCCGGAACTATTCCCAGGTGTTGATGGTGCATAGACCCTTCTCGATCTCGAACTCATTGCGCTTCCACCATAACATGTCCATCTCCGAGAGGTATAGCACGGCCGTGTTGATCCTCATCTCATCGCTCTTCACTTTGTTACACTTGAAGTAATTCTCCAAGTGCCAAAGGAAGTTCTCCACCTCTTGTGCATCACGGGCACCTTTGAACATTGGTGGCTTGGGAGCCTCAATCTTGGACTCCCAGTCCGCACTGGACGTCATGCATCTCCCGGCATCTATGTCTCCTTTGACGGCTGCTATCTCGGCCTTCATGGTCTCCATCGTGCTTATCGCGTCTATGAGCCGACACTCCAAGGAAGTGATCACCTCCTTCACCTCGTACTCAGCAGCCTTGCGCACCTCCAACTCCTTCCGGATGTTGTCGTTCTCCTCAAGGGTGAACTCCTCTAGAGACACGAACTTGCCATCGACCTTGTTCAAGCGTTTGCCTAATATCTCCACAGCTTGCCGGGCAGCATCCACCCTTGCAATCTACTCCATGTCGGGCGTGACGTCCATGGGCTCCTCGCCTCGTTCATCGTCACTCACATCAGTGGCCGAGGGTGAGTAGGATGTTAGGGCCTCGCTTGGTGTAGGCTCAAGCGGCACCTCGTCATTTCTCTTAGAGTTTTTGTTTCCCTTACGGTGCTTCCTTCCAACATCCTGCTTGACGTTGGTGGCGGTAGTGGCGTTGATGTCTCTCTCACTTGCCATATCTCTTAGTATAACCTTGCTCTGATACCATGTTGTCATGGACTTAGACTTCCACTAAGACTTCCGTGCGGCACTTGACAACTTACTCACGAATCATTCACGATCTTGTAAGCTCAAGTAAGCCTTTAAGACTAGATCGCTAAGGGAATGCTAAATAGTAAGAAAGACAAGAGAGCTTTTATGAAGAAGGCTTTTCTATTACTTTGGAAGAATGCTTGATTGCTTGATCTTCTACAAATGAATGCCCCCTCTTTTTATACTACTCCTAAGGGGCCTAAGTGTAAATAAAATTTACTATACAAGTCCTTCCATATTTACAAAGAAGTCCCTACTCTAGAACTCTCCACACACTCTAGAGAATTCCAAGTCTTTCAAGACTTCTCTACAAGCTTCTACAAGAATCTAGAGTCTTCCACTAACCTCTCCAAGACTCTAGGTTCTTCTACCTTCTTCAAGAATTCTCTTGGACATTCTAGAGTCTTCTATTAACCTCTCCAAGACTCTAGATCTTTCCCCCATCTTCATGATCAAGTGGCGGGTCATGACACTCTTCCCCACCTGATATGGCGACGACCTCGGTGCACTGCTGCTACAAAAGCCTCCAGACTTAGTATTGAAACTGCCACAAGTCTTCATGCCATTCTTATGTGGCCTCTTCAAGAGATTGTCCCTTCTAGTGGACGAGGAAAATGACAGTGGCGTGTTGTCCCTATTCCTGCTTGGTTCAGTCAACACTGGCCTCCGTTCTTTCTGGCACTTTAGAGGCAAATGTCTTGGCAACTTCTTCGGCATCACGCCCTTCTTCATGCATGGTGGAAATGCCTCTCTAGCACCATTGTCTTCACTCAAAGCTCGCAATAGTGGCTACGAACGTCGGCTCCCCCTTCTTTAGGCCCTTCACAAGCTGCATGGCCGACAGGTGGGCTTGTCCTTCCTTCTTTGGCATCTTAACTAGAGGTACCATGCAGGGTCCCTCTCGCTCCATCACCAAGAGTTATTGGAGGTAGGGATCGATCATCGTGTGGTACCGTTGGAAGAACTCCTGTCCAAGGATGATATCAAATATATCTAAGGGGGCGACAGTGAAGCTTGTCTTACCTTGACACTTGCCCAACGTGATGTCCACTCCATGAGTGACTCCGTACACGGGAGTCAATGGTGCATTGACCGTCTTCAGGCGGGTGTTGCTTGGCCCATAACTTAGCCCCAACCTTTCTGCCGCCGTCTTGGTCATGATGTTGGCTTTCGCTCCAAAATCCACCATGGCACGAGCTGGTCGTCCGTTCATGGATATGTCAACATATTGGGCAGAGTAATCCCCTGTCTTCTCATCTTGCTTCGCGATGGCTCCACCTAGCCCGATCATGCCTAGCTGAGTCGTGTCCGAACCCTGCCCTTGGTCCACTTCCTTATCCTTTCGCTCCCACAGTATGGCACCAAGGTTCTTCATCTCCGGACACCTGGCATAGCTGTGAGGACCTCCGTATATGTAGCAGCCGCTGCTCTTCGTGGTCTGCTCCTTTCTCTCGGCATAGCCCTATCGCCCGAACTTCCTACCGTCGGACTTGTTGGAATTATGGCTCTTGGGTGGAGGATGTTGCTCTTTGCCTCTGCCACGATCTTCCCCACCTTTGGCATGACTACTCCTTATTTCTTTGCCCTTGCCTCTGTCATGCCTGTCATGCTTAAAGTTCATCAAGGTTTGTCTTGGGTGATGGCCTCATCAATGGTGCTGACTTGACGGTGCTCCAACTCCATCTTGGCCCAGCTCTGCAGCCCATCCATGAAGTGGAAGAGCATATCTTTATCTGTAAGATTGGGGATTTGAAGCGTAAGGGTAGTGAACTCCTTCACATAGGCACGTATGCTACCTGTATGCTTCAGCTCCCGAAACTTGCGTTTGGCCTCATAGATGACATTGTTGGGGAAAAAGGCCTTCTTAAACTCATCCCGGAACTTCTCCCAGGTGTTGATGGTGCATAAACCCTTCCCGATCTCGGACTCCTTGCGCTTCCACCATAACATGGCCATCTCTGAGAGGTATAGCACGGCCGTGTTGATCCTCATCTCATCGCTCTTCACTTTGTTACACTTGAAGTAATTCTCCAAGTGCCAAAGAAAGTTCTCCACCTCTTGTGCATCACGGGCACCTTTGAACATTGGTGGCTTGGGAGCCTCAATCTTGGCCTCCCAGTCCGCACTGGACGTCATGCATCTCCCGGCATCTATGTCTCCTTTGAGTGCTGCTATCTCGGCCTTCATGGTCTCCATCGTGCTTAGCGCGTCCATGAGCCGACACTTCAAGGAAGTGATCACCTCCTTCACCTCGTACTCGACAGCCTTGCGCACCTCCAACTCCTTCCGGATGTTGTCGTTCTCCTCAAGGGTGAACTCCTCTAGAGACTTGAACTTGTCGTCGACCTTGTTCAAGCATTTGCCTAATATCTCCACAGCTTGCCGGGCAACATCCACCCTTGCAATCTACTCTATGCCGGGCGTGACGTCCATGGGATCCTCACCTCATTCATCGTCACTCACATCAGTGGCCGTGGGTGAGTAGGATGTTAGGGCCTCGCTTTGTGTAGGTTCAAGCGGTACCTCATCATATCTCTTAGAGTTTTTGTTTCCCTTGCGGTAGTGGCGTTGATGTCTCCCTCACTTGCCATATCCCTTAGTAGAACCTTGCTCTGATACCATGTTGTCACGGACTTAGACTTCCACTAAGACTTCCGTGCGGCACTTGACAACTTACTCACGAATCATTCACGATCTTGTAAGCTTAAGTAAGCCTTTAAGACTAGATCGCTAAGGGAATGATAAATAGTAAGAAAGACAAGAGAGCTTTTATGAAGAAGGCTTTTGTATTGCTTTGGAAGAATGCTTGATTGCTTGATCTTCTACAAATGAATGCCCCCTCTTTTTATACTACTCCTAAGGGGCCTAAGTGTAAATAAAATTTACTATACAAGTCCTTCCATATTTACAAAGAAGTCCCTACTCTAGAACTCTCCACACACTCTAGAGAATTCCAAGTCTTTCAAGACTTCTCTACAAGCTTCTACAAGAATCTAGAGTCTTCCACTAACCTCTCCAAGACTCTAGGTTCTTCTACCTTCTTCAAGAATTCTCTTGGACATTCTAGAGTCTTCTATTAACCTCTCCAAGACTCTAGATCTTTCCCCCATCTTCATGATCAAGTGGTGGGTCATGACACTAGACACCCTATTATGATATCGGATTTTTGAATAAGTCATTTGGAGTTTATGTTGTATATTGTTAGTATGAATTGCTGTAGGTTGTTGTTGTTGGTTGGCTGTAGGTCTTAGGGACCTAATTGGGAATTCGGATAGGGCACATTATAGGGGAGGTGTTATTCGATTTTCGTTAACGCCTTAGCTAGTTAAGGAATTAGTCAAGGAGGCAAGCAAGGGGATGAATGTTGTGAATACGAGTGGGTAGCCTAAGTTGCTGAAACACCTAAGGTTGTTAATACTCGCCTTATTTCCGTTGTAAATAGGTTTCGAGGGCGACGACGTAAACATGACTAAGAGAAGTCCATAACAGGTATGTGAAGCCTATTCCTTCTCTTCTTTTGGCATGTCGTAGGGGTAAGGGAAAAATGATATAGTCTCTAAAGTGACTCTATTCCTAAGTGTCTTTTATTCAATTCTGAGTATTGAACTTTTATGATAGTTAGGCTAATTTCCTTGAACCTTTTATACCTGAGGACTTAATGAATATACAGACTCACAGTCATAAAATTATTCGAAGACAAATACTCTGGAATTCTTAAGTGAATAGTTTTACTTTGGTATATGTCTAGGAACTCGAGATGTAATTAATGTAGCCCCTAATGGAATTTAGAGGGCAGCTAGAATGACTATAGTGTTACTTGAATCCTTAGACAATACCTTGGTCCTCTTATATAGTTGAGTCTCGGATAATGATTTAAACTGTGTTTGGTTTATCACTACTCTACTCGTGTATACTATAACACTTCTTCTCCGAGTCCCGGGCTGGTTATCAGATTCGTGCAATTCACTGCATTGTTCACCGAGCCCTTCACTAGAAGGTCGGGTACGTATGTATATATATGATGATGATGTGTTCTAATAAGGTGGTGATGGCACGGGGCTGATACTGATACTGCAGATATGATTCACCGGACCCCTGACGGCGCCGGCTATATTGAAAATCTGAGCATGCATGTCTTTATAATTTACAGAATATCGGTACATGTTTTTGACTTGACAAATTGTTCTCGTATGCCTCTGTTTCGGATATATCTCCAGTTATACTATATTATACTTTACATACTCAGTACATGTGTTGTACTGACCCCTCTTTCTTTAGGGGGGCTGCGTTTCATACCCGCAGGTACAGGTACACAGGTTGAGGATCCACCAATGTAGGAGTCCCACTTAGCAGTCTAAGAGCGCTCCGTTGTGCTGGAGCTAAATTTTGGGTACTAAGTTCTGATGTGTATATAGTAGTTCGTTCACGGGTACAGTGGGGGCCCTGTCCCTCCTTATGTTACCATTCTTCTTACTCTTAGAGGTCTGTGGATACAAATGTGGGTGGTGTGTGTAGAACGTATGTATATATAAATTGTATATAAGTTGTATATGGACTGTATTTAAGTTGTATATGAGCTGTATGTGAGTTGTGTGTAGGCTGTATATGAGCTGTATACATGGGTATGTATGGTTGTACTAGTATGACTTATACTTTGGGGCGTTCCCAATGTCGTGGCGGCCTTGTCGGCTCGTGTGTATTTGTACTACGAACGTCCTTATGTCTTACTACAGCCTTGTTGGCCTGTACGTTACTTTCCCTTTTAATATATGTTGAGTGTAAACAGGAGACAGGTTATGCATAATTGGCCGGGGTACATGTGAGTGTCTAGTTCGGGCACCCGTCATGGCCTACGGGGTTGGGTCGTGACACTTATACTTTGATGACACATGTTTCTAGCTTTTCTATAACACTATCTTCATCCTAGTGAATACCACTAGTTCCTCTTAATGGTCCCGCAACGCATTATTGGTCTTGCAGAGCTAACCCACCTCATTCTTGGAGGGTCTTACTATTTTCCACGGTAGAGGTACATATACATAAAACCCTTTTCTACTTCATGCGCTTTAATCTTTATCGTGTACTTGATGTTGACTCTTAATCCAACTCACAATCACATTCTTTAGTTACTTCATTATTAGGCCCTACGTACTTCCATGATGATCCTCATTATATTCACACTATATTCTGCTCATGGTCAATCCCGGTGGGTAATATTTCTTAACCTTTATTCATAATCCTTCTCTGGACTAATTCCACCTTATGGAGAAAGCGTACTTAACCCCCTTATCCTTCCTTGTCATTCTCATCCTTAATACCTCACAGGCAGTCTTAAGACGTTCATATCTATCACCATTCTTCTCACTATATCAGTAACGACCTTCTAATTACCACCCATTATGCAATTTACTTATTTCCCAAAGTCAGTTGTACTCTTAGTTTAGACGGATCTTATCCTTACCATGGATACAATCTCTCAAGATATATTACAACCTTGTATCTCATTCTTTTTTTATTTTAAAAAAACAAATCGGCAATGTTTCCTCTATATTCCTTACTATCCGAAACCTGCACTCAGGAAATACCAATAATGTCTCACAGGGCCAACATATATATATATTCATATCACTTCCACACAGGGCGCCCAATATCAACAACAGTATAAAATAATGGACTTACCTTATATGTCCAACTCGAACTGCACCCGTTACACTTTCCTGTCTACTTTTCCCTTCAATCTTCGACTTTACATTTCAATCATATTTCAATCTTCTTACCTTATCCAGCATGCCTCCTTCACACCATTACTTACCTGTATACTGGGTAGCTTCTAATATCATCCGTCATTTTCTTCTATCTATGTTATTCTTCAGCTGAAACCAAAGGTTAGAAAAAGGAATTTCATATCCTATGGCAAGCCTCTATCGCAGAATCTTAGATATGAAAGAAAGGTTACGTCCTAAATGCCCTGTACCCTCTTTTTTATAGATGTGGTACGCAATACGTCGATAAACAAGACTCTACTAGACATGATCTGTAGATATTCCGAGGAAGGACCACTCTGATACCACTTCTGTCACGACCCAACTCTGTAGGCCATGACTGGGGTTCTACTTAGACCCCCATATACATAAATCTCAACTATAAGAACTATACACAAGAATCCATAGGGTGATACCAAATTCGTCAACATATATTCTCTTTCATTTGTACCATGTCGTGCAAGGGCTGACAAGGCTTCCTTAACATAATAACATCTATAATATGCCATATAGGCACAACTGAATCAAACGCGTAAACAACCCATCTACATATGTCTACAGACCTCTAAGAATATTAACAGTAACATATGGTGGGACAGGGCCCCCGCCGTAGCCCTAAATAAACAACTACATATATTATACGATCAGCACCAAAAGCTAGGCTCTAGAATAGTCGGACACTTCCGACATAACTGAGTGGCAGTCCTAAGCTGGCGGATCTCCAAAGTAGGTACCTGTACCTGTGGGCATGAAACACAACCTCCCCCCTCCTAAGAAAAGAAGGTCAGTACGATATATGTACTGAGTATATAAAGCATAACATATCATAACTGAAAGGATAGTTGAAATAGGGATGCAGGAAACATGTATAATAGTTAACAATTTACTATACCTACATCTTATGAATAGAGGGCATGTATATAATCCTCACATATCACTTTCGGCCCGCTGTGGGACTCGGTGTTACCATATCATCGTATACGGCATCATACCATCATATACGTCATCATTTCATACATTACAACTACATCACTATATTTTCATATGCATGCCTATGTATCATATTCGGCCCTTTAATAACGGACTCGGTGAAAGAGTAATGTACATAATGTACTGCACCCGGCCCCTTTATGGGACTCAGTGCCATTATCACATAGTAAAATATATCGAGGAACGTTCGGCCTGATTCTTATATGATAAAATATATCGAGGAACATTCGGCCCGATCCATAATTTAAAACAATACTGAGGAACATACGGTCTGATCCATAATTTAAAATAGTGCCAAAGAATGTACGGCCCGATCCATATTTTTATCATATCATCGTATATATATATCCAGCCCGGGACTCGGTGAATAACTTCATCATATACGGCATCATTGTATGCTTTAACTTCATCGTATACAACATTTTATAATCATATACTTCATGCATACATATACATAGCCATCTCGGGACTTGGTGAAGGAGTAATAAAGCTGTGCATGATAACGTTCCCAGCCCATCATGGGAATCGGTGAAAGAAGAGTTTCCGTATGCATGAGTAGAATAGTAAGAAATCCTATGCAATGAGGTCATCTCCTGAGACTCAATAAAACAGTCAAGTGAACCATCACTTGAAGACCAGGGAAGTAATTCTCTGAGGTACCCTTTAGATGTTATTAGGGATTTCATCAATTAGGGCCTCAGGAACTGCATGTGTGTACTAAGATAATGACACACAATTTATGCAATCAAAGACACAATTTATGCAATCAAACACAGCTTATGCAATCAGAGACATTTATCCTCTCAGAGCCTTTTAGAATAGGAGCTTACATTTCCACTTACTATTCAACCTATAGGTGGGTCAGGAGTAGTAATCTAACTACTTTAGGACCCTTAGTATTCAGAGGTGACTACGAGTCATGAATTATGTCCGGAACCTCTATATGGAATTATCTCTAAACTCATATCAGACATCATTTCCCTTACCTTAACCCTCTTTCAAAGAGAGAAATAGCCAATCCTTATATGTACTACTTATCATCCTACAGAAGACTTGAAAGGCGATGAGTCTACTTAGTGCAGGATTTCTAACATCCAGAAGTGAACAAGGGTCTTGACTCATACTCAGAGCTTTACGAATGGAATGAATCCTATGTTTTGTATATATAAAACTTAAAGCTAAGACATGCCAAAAGAAAAGAAAGGGTAAGCTTCACATACCTTTTGCGGATAACTGTAATCCATCTCGCCTCGTTACCTGCTTGACCTAATAACATGAGAGTAATACTGAGGTTTTTGACCTTTTGCTTTAAGATTTCCAACTATACAACCAAGTACCCATAGGAATCATTTCCTTATCCAATACCCTCGACTAGTTTGTTACTAGTTCCAAAGTTACCGAAAATTGGGCAGCATGTCTCCTATAACTTCAACATCCCTGAGATTTTACACGGACAAAATGTTAAAAACCATACCAACAACAAAAAACACCAGAATATATATAAATAAATAACTTCAACATTACCCAATATAACTCCAAACAACTAGCTCAAAACTACGATACCAAAATAGAGTTTTTAACCTTTATTTCGTAAAACCTTTAACCATACTAAATGGGGGGTAGTGTGGCTGAAAATATACGAACACACACCCTTTTTATAACCCTTTACATACCTGAAGCACACAACCACACCATCTACAACCGCAGCCTACAATCACAACACCCTACGCGACTTTGATTTAGATATGACGACTTCAATTTAGCTTGTTTCTAATGTCAAGAATCCTTATGCAATTTTTCCATTTACAACATTATTTAAAACCTTTAATATACCTTAAAACATCATCATAAACTCCAATTTGAAAGGGTAAACCTTACCTTGCCCGAAACTCGGCAAACTCGCCAAAACTTGCCTCGGAAGTTCCTTTAGCGCGACTAAAACTTGGTGGCTGATTGCTAACGTTTCAATGCTGCTACAAATGATAAATTTACATTAATAACATCTTAATAACATCGTGGTATACTCTAGATAATTAATTCATGAAACAAAATTGGAGGCTTACCTTTCTTTCTCCTTGGCCGAACCTACTCTCTCTCTAGTTCTAGATTTTTCTTCTCTTGTTTCTTTCTGTACAAGTCTCTTGAACTAGGAAGATAAATGAATTTCTTGTAGATAAGAATAAGTCATAACATATATATAGGCTACTTTTGGGGGGTGACATGTGTCAACCCTAAGTGGTGACACATGTCAAGCCCTAAGTGGTGACACGTGTTAAGCCCTCATTGGTCCACCACATCCCTTTCTCCTACCATAGGCTGCTATGTGGCAGGTGGGGTACACCCCTTGCTCTAGATGCTACCACGTTTTACTCTACCTTGATGCCACATGGCACTCTCTCATACTTCTACGTGTCACTCTCTTTTTCTCCTCGTGGGTATGTAATCTCGTCTTACTTTACGAACCTATGTAATCCTTGCTACATAAACTTGGTATGTACTCAAGTAGCTTAAGTATGTAAGATTTCCAGGTTGGTAGCTTACGTAAGTAAGTTGAGTCCTATGACTCATTATTTGGTCTCCAACTTCCTCCGAATTCTTACAACGCTATTTCCAATCTTCCCTATCATGAGGTGTCATATTCTCCCTTTCTTAGAGTTGTTTGATAGTGTTATGGACTATCCGGCTCCTATGGTAACTTCTAAGAAGCTTGAGAACCTTTAACAAGCTTTAAGAAATTTAAGAATCCTTCAACAAACTTAAGAACCTTAAAAGATACTTAAGAAGCTTAAGAACCTTCCAAGGTACAAAGGTATGGGGTATAACAAAAAGCTTGGGCACCCACATTATCTCCTAGGACCATTAGATTAGGACCCTTGTCTTTGTTAAACTTGGGAGGAGGAGTATTGGTGGAACCTTTTCCCATAAACTGCTACCCACCTTGGTCTTTGCCATTGTTACCAAAACCTGACCTTTAAGGGTTGAACCATCCAACATCCACTCTAGCATTCTTGAACCCTCTAAACCTATCCCTTAACTACTCTTCTTTGGTTTTTTTGGAATAAGTCATTAACCAGGAGATGTCCATCTCCTTGATCAACATGGTTGTTTTTCACTCCTTGGACACCAAGCTTGAGACAACAAAAATAAACTTTCTCATCCTAGCCAGTGATTGGAGACTATAAAGGAAGCATACTTGGATAATTTAGTGAATTTTAGGGCATACTTCCTCACACTCATACTCCCTTGACGGAGGTTGATGAACTCTTGGATTTTGTCCTCTCTTAGCTCCAATGGTAAGAAGTGTTCTAGGAAGGCACCTTTGAACTCTTCCCATCCTATCAGCCCCATTTCTTCATCCCTGTCAATCACATATTGTTCATACCAAATGCAAGCCATACCTTTGTGTGAATCGGACACTAGCTCGACCTTCTTTTTCGGTGGTACACCAATGATAGCCACAATTAAGTACACCTTATTGATAAACTTTATAGGATCCTCATCAAGTTTAGAACCATCAAACTCGGGTGGATTCATCCTTTAGAAATCCTAAATCATAGAGGGTGAATTTTGCACTTGAGAAAGATGTAGATTGTGATGCCCTTGGTTGGATAAGGATTGAGCCAACAACGTAATGATAATGCAAAACTTGGCATGGGTTACCCTTTCCACATGATGTGAGATATCAGGAACTGGAGGAGCATGGTCCTCATCGTCAACCCTTACTCTTAAGGAGGCTCTTCCATGAGGCATGATCTAGAGAACTCAAAATGGGTCGTTAGTTAGAGGAAATCTTAGGACACTCTAAGGCATGACATGAATTTGAAACAAGTGAAAACTTTTCTAAATGTCACATAGTCTCCAATTCATAGTTGTGGAAAGTTTCATAACTATTAACAAGACCCTATTTGAGGACCATTTCAAAACCTCAAGGTCTAATACAAGTTTTTCATGATTCAAGCCTAGGGCCTGAATACGACATGGAGAATGAAACACTCAAAGGTACCTCAACCAAGCCTCTCAGCATTCATTGACCATTTCATCAGTAATGATAAACAAAAACCAGTGAAAACATAGGGGAAATCAGGAGTAAGGGATTTTACATTCAATAAGAATAAAGTGAACATATCATCCTTTACTATTTACAACATTACCTTCTATATTAAGACTTGGTCGGATTTAGGACATGTATCTAACCCACCCTCAAGATTAGGTAAAAATACCAAAATGTAACTCAAATTCTAAACATAACATAAGCTAGATAGGTTAGGAGTGTTGTACCCAGAATATAGGAACTCACCAAAAGTGGTAGCCTTCAATGATCAGCTTAGCCAAGGGGAGGAGAGTGTGGAGCAATGCCGGTTCCTACACGGTGATATCATATAGGCAAAAGTATGTGTTAGTACTTTTAATTTACTAAGTATGTGAACATGCTAAAATGAAGATCATCTAACCATATATATGGAATATGCATAAGTGAATAAATGCACAAGAAACATCATTTGAAACCTTAAAACATTCATTTTGTGGGTAAGTGACCGTAATAGTCATTTAAGACCATGCTAGCTATTACATGAAATCTGATGACTCATGTATCCAGACAGGCTGATGACTTCTGCATCGATACAGGAGGACGACTCCAGCACCGAGACAAGGGAGGTTTCCTTGCCAAGTCACACTCCTAAAAGAAACAATCTTTCCTTCATTCTTTAACTTTAACTTTGAGTCTTTTGTGGATCCACTAGCCTAGATAGCCTATAAGTACCCCTGTGGTAGCACATAGTTAATAAAACATGAGACTTTACTAAAGGACCCCTTAGGTTGAGTCCCCATCTACATGTTATATTTGGATCTAGGTCAATCCCACAGAATATATTTTGAACATCATACTAGCATAAGTATTATATAACTTTATCATTAAATCATCATTCGGTGGAGTAGCTCATTAAAACCTTTTATTTGATTCAATGCGAGAATTATCGTTTCACATTAAAACCTTACATTCACTAAGAAGTCCTTTCATAAATCAATCATTTCATATGACTCCCATTACATAAGCATTTGCTTCATAGCATTCATTTGGAGTCAATCTTTCATTTCAACTTTACTTTAACGTAAGGAAATTGGGTCGGTTCATTTCATTAGAACCTTGAAGTGTATTTAAACAACACTTTCATGCATGAGACTGATGGAAATGCATCAAAATATATATATATTAAAACAACCCACCATATATGCCTTAAAACCCTTTTCAAGCCTTTATATAGACACTTTAGCAAATCATTTATTTGATAAAATCAAGAGTCAATATACATCAATGTATGTAACTAAACTTAAAATACATCATAATCTATGCACTTAGAGGCATTGTGTAAAAGCTCCTGAGAATTCATCATTTAGAATTGAAATGCTAGTTTGAGAGAAAAAATTTGGGCTCCATGGGGAGAAGGACCCATGAATGAAAAACTCACATACCTTGGAGAGACAGAATCCTTATGGAAACTTGAAGAAGTAAGGAGACTTGAAATGCCTTGAGATGAAAACCCTAGCTTTGCCTTGAAATGCTTTGTTGAGTTTGAGAGGAGGGAAATTTAGTGCATTGAGTCTAAGTATAGGGAATGAGGGTTTTAGAGGGTTTAAGGTCTTTATATAGAAGGATTCAGCCTCCAAAATGACACAATTTAGAATTTAAATATAGGAAAAGACTAAAATGCCCCTTATAAAAGCTGGCTATAAAGCACTTCACGGGGAGCCTTCATGATCCGTGGTGGGCTCCCGTGGTAAGGGACATAGAAATATCTTAGAAAGGGCTTTGGAGGGTAGTCTCTGATATTTCACCACGGGACCTCTTCATGGTCCGTGAAGGGCATTATAGGTTGTGAAAGGTGGTCGTGGTGTAGGTCCTGTAGGTAGACTTTTAGAGTGTCCACCACGAGGACACACCGGTTCCATGATCCGTGGTGGTCGCCCATAGACTTTGCCTTGGGAAATATCTTGAGCTTCTTTATGAGGGGTCACAACGGAGGGCTTCACTTTCCGTGATTCTCACCATGGTCCATGGTCCTCATCGTGGTCCTTTTTTTGCAGATTTGGGTCTCTAAATCTCTACCATAGTTTCTCACCACATTTCATGATGCTTACCATGGCTGGGGATGGCTTTTGTGGTCAGCTCTTGGTGCCAGTTTCTGCAACTTTCTAAGAATACATCCTTTGTTTCTCGATTTAGAACCTTTCACATTTCCAGGGTCTTAAACTTCCAGACTAGACGATCTAAAATCTCAATGGGAACATCTTCATAAGATAGAATCTATTTCACCCCAACCCTGTCCAATGGTACAATATATGTCAGATCACTAACATACTTCTCCAATAAAGAGACATGAAACACCGAATGCACTGATGCTAAATACAACTCAAAATCTACTTTTCCAAAGCACTACAAAATTTCATATAGGCCTACATAAAGGGGACTAAGCTTCCCTTTCTTCTCAAAATGCATCACACTCTTCTTAGGTGAGTTTTTCAAGTAAATCCAATCATTAACATCCAACTCAAACTCTCTTATCCTCAAATTTGAATAGGACTTTTGTTGCCTTTAGGAAGTCTTCAACCTCTCCCTAATAAGTCAGACTTTCTCCATAGCTTCACAAACCAACTCGGGTCTTATCAAAGTGACCTCACCAACCCTTAAGGATCCAATCAGAGACCTACATATCCTACCATACAATGACTCAAATGGCGACATTTGAATACATGAATAATAATTGTTATTATAGGAAAACTCAATCAATGATAAATGGTCATCACAATTCCCTTTGAAGTCAATCACACAAACTCTCAACATATCCTTCAAAATTTGAATAGTCGATTTAGCTTGACCATCGGTCTGAGGGTGAAAAGTGGTACTAAGCTTAACTTGAGTACCAAGACCCTTTCGAACCAATATCAAAAACTGAGAAGTAAACTAAGTACCCTGGACTAAAATGATAAAAAACATAGAACCCTATGAAGCTTAACGAAATCTTAAATGTAAAGTCTAGCATAATCCTTGGCTGAATAAAAAGTCTTAACAGGAAGAAAATGCACCAAATTATTCATTCATTCCATAACAACCCATATCGAACCATGTTGCCTACAAATATGAGGAAAACCTGTGATGAAGCCCATGTTAAAATCTTCTCACTTTCAAGTAGAAATCTAAATATATTGAGCTAAAACTCCCATTTTTTACGCTCAACCTTTACTTGTAGATAGTTAGGACACTTAGCCACAAATTTTGCCATATCCTTCTTCATTCCATTCAACCAATACATTTCTCTCAAATCATGATATATCGTTGTGGATTCCTAATGAATAGAATATCTGGAACTATGAGCTTCAGATAGTATCATTTCCCTCAACCTATCAATATTGGGAACACATAATCACCCTTGAAAATAAAGAACACCATATCCCCCTTCGGAGAAACTCTCAATTGGATTTTTCAATAACTGTTTTCTTCAATTAACCAAAACTGGATAATTATCTTTTTTTTCCATCACATCAACGCAAGGAACGATTTTGAACTAATGTCATGACCCGAACTAGGACCTAGACATGCAACAATGATCAAAACCCCGAAAGGCTCCAACCAAGCCTCTTGACATATTGTAAGCATGCATAAAGTAAAGTAAAGAGGAAATGTCACAAGGAAATCTTAAGAACATGAATCATAAGAGTATGAAATTTGACAAAAGAAACTCTACTAGTGTGTTCATCAATTCCTCTACTAGTCAATATAGGCGGGGCATAAGACATGTCACTAGCTCACCCTCAATGTAAAATAACAAAAGTCTTTCAAAAGAAGTAAACTCATAAACTCAACCTTGAATAGATGAGGACTCACCAATCTTCATAGTATAGTAACTCAACCAGCTACATGGAGAATAAATATGATCGCCAACCCCTATATTATGATACAATGTAGGAAAACGTATGCGTTAGTACATTTAAATGCACTAAGTATGTGGGCATGCTATGCAATATAAAACATGAGATGCAATGATTCATTAATATACATGAAGTAAAATAATAAGTAAAGTCTTAAGAAAACTATAGTTTGATCAAAGTACTAAGAAAGATGATTAAGACCATAAGGAGCATATAAAGAGAGTATACATATATGGGATAGAACTATAACTGACAATAAGTCTATGCGAGCTATAACATAGAATTCCGATGTCTCCATGTACAATGAAAAAAAGGGGAATCTACTTGCCAAGGTAGACTCTACCCCGCTAGGTGGGTCATGCACATATGTTATATGTGGATCCACTAGCTAGGCCATAAAGGCAAATCCTATGGTGGCATGAATTTACTAGACTAGAGACTTTATATATGTACCCCATAGGTCGAGTCCCCATCTCTAGCCTTATTCGGTGATAAGTCAAATCCCATGGAATACATAAAATAGTAATTGTACTTTAACATATATCATAAACTTCTTTATAGGTTTTAAAAACTCATAGAGTAGCTCATTTCCATATCATAGTTACAATGTGAGTAAAAGACTTTCACCATCACAAATCATACTTGCATGAAACATAGCATTAGGTTCCTAGGTCACCAATTAAGGATCCTAAGTCACCTCTTCCTATAACTTGCATGAAATTCATATCTTGATCATAACAGAAATCCATAATCATAGCTGATACTTGAAATTAGGATAGAAACTTGAATACATATACAATTTGCTTGAAAGCCATGAGAACACGATTGAAAACATGAATGATCATATACTTAAACCAACCCATACATAATTCATGAAAATAATATAAATTAGATACATAATTTAATCAATAATCATATAATATACCATGAATAAGAATACCCAATGCAAAATCATAAAAATTAGGGCTTTTTGAATAAAGAATCATAGGAAATTTATAGGTAAAACTTTGGGTTCAGTGGGGGAAAGGTACCCATGAATGAAGACTCACATACCTTGATGAAATTTAATCTTGAGATTGAAAAAGGAGACTTGATCTTGAACGAAATCCTAGAAATTGCCTAATGAAGGAGGATACCCTTGGGAGAAACATTGGGAGAGAACATTTGTGATTTTTTGGAGTTAATGAGAGAATCACGGGTTTAGGAATATTAGGGTCAGTTAATAATAGGAATCTATTCTTAAAACATTCCTAATAAGTGAAGGAACTTATAGGAAAAGACCCAAAATACCCCACCATAAACATGGTTCGGAGACCCTATGAGTCCCACCTTATGAGTCGTAGAAATGATTAGTCCTACAGGGTCTTAGAAATTCACAAAAATTGAGTCTCTGAAGTTTCTTCTATGACTCTTCTTTACGAGTAGTAAATTGCTCTACGACTTGTTCTGTTGAGTCATAGATTAGGTTTTAAGACCCGTTATGTGTAGGAACTCGGAAGATGTAACGACGACTAGTTTTTTCACGACCTGATTTCTCAAGTCATGATGGAACCAACTATAAACCCACTAGTAGGTAAGCCTAACCCCACATTCCAGAGCCATAGGCAAGGACCATTACAACAGAAAAAGAGAAGTGAATAATAATAATATGAATAACAAGAAAAAAATAATGAAAACAATACAATAAGATAACCCCCAAGACTTGGTATCAGTCCGTAGTTGAGCCACTAAACCAAATAAGGAAGTACAAGATTAATGAATATACAATAATAGTAATAATAATATATACTGTCTCCGAATACCAAATAAAAACTAGTCCATGCCAAAAGAGAAGGAGATAGGCAATCCCGAATACTAAGAGCTCATCCAAGTCTCCAAAATCCAAGAGTTCCTCCAAATGATTGTCATGATCCAACCCCGTAGACTGCGACTGGGGACCGACCTGGACCCCCCGTATACACAACTATTAGCTGTGATCAAATTGAACTGTAAATAAAACAATATTATATAACAGAGCCCCGTTGGGCGACAACATTTTCATAAACCTATAGCCCTTTTCGTTTATATCACAACATGACAGGGCACGTAAACCGACAAGGCTGCCATAACATAATAACATATATCATATATCATGTAGACCCAGCTGAATCAAACTGACATACACAACCCATATATACATGTCTACAGACCTCTAGAAATATTAACGACAACATATGGGGGGACAGGCCCCCCGCCGTATCCCTGAATAGATAAAATAATTCTTATACATCAATGGACAATGTCAAAAACTAGGCCCCGATACAATGGAGCCTCTCCCAGCTGAGCTGCATGGAAACCTAAGCTAATGGACTCCCAAAACCTTTATTTATACCTGCGGGCATGAACGCATCCCCCCGAGAAAGGGGGTCAGTACGACATATGTACTGAGTATGTAAAACGTAACATAGTACAACTGGAGGTATATCCAAAATAGAGAATCAGGGGAACCAATTATCAAATCAGAAACATGTACCAGTACTCTGTGAATCACAAAAATATGCATGCTCAAATTTTTATTATAGCCGGCCCCGTCAGGGGTCCGGTGAATCATATATGTAGTGTCAGTATCAGGCCCCATGCCATCATCACCTTATTACAACATATCATCATAGTATTAGTATCAGGCCTCAGGCCATCGTCACCTTATTACAACACATCATCATAGTATCAGTATCAGGCTCCAGGCCATCATATATATACATACGGATGCCATCCCTCTAGCGAGGGACTCGGTGAATAATGCAGTGAATTACACGAATTTGAAAACCGTCCCAGTACTCGAAGAAGAAGTGTTACAGTATATACGAGTAGAGTAGTGAGAAACAAAACACAGTTTAAATCATTATCTGAGACTCAGCTCTATAAGAGGACTAAGTTATTGTTCAAGAATTCGAGTAACGGTATAGTCATTTTGGCTGCCCTCTAAATGCCATTAGGGGCTACATTGATTACATCTCGAGGTTCCTAGACATATACCAAAGTAAGACTATTCACTTAAGAATTCCAGAGTATTTGTCTTCGAATAGTTTTATGACTATGAGTTTGTATATTCATACCTTTTAAACATATAAGAGTTTCCAGGGAAATAGTTTAACTACCATAGAGTTCAACATCCAATAGTAAATAAGAGATACTTAAGAATGGAATTACCCCGGAGCTCGTATCATATTCAGCTTACAACTAGGACATGTCAACAGAAGAAAGAGAATGAGCTCTACTTACCTATGCCAAAACATGTCAAGAGAAAGCTTTACATACCTCTTGGGAGTTACTCTTTATCCTGCTCGTCTCGTCGTCCTCTGAACCTATTCAATATGAAAGTAATATGAATATCAACTACTCTTAGCTTTCCAGCATCTTAGGTTACACCTTAGTATTAATGGAATCTATTTCCTTGGTCGTTTCCTCGACTAGTTCTTTAGTTTGTTAAGGCGTTAACGAACATTGGGCAGCACCTCCCCTATAATGTGCCCTATACAAATTTCCAATTAGGTACCTAAGACCTACATCCAACCAACAACAACAACCTTCAGAAATTCACACCAACCATATACAACATAAACTCCAAACGACTTATTCAAAAATACGATATCAAAATAGGGTTTCTAGTTTCCATTTTGCCAAATCTTTAACCGTACGAAGCGAGGGGTCATGTGGATGAAAACAGAAGCTCCCCCACCTCATTTAGAACATATTTAGACCCTTCAACCACAAGACACACCCCTGCAGCAGCACCTCACAAGAACAACACTTTATTTCGACAACAATTCAACTATAGCGACTTCAATTTAGTTTATTCCGAATGTTGAACTTTTTACGACTTTTCCCCAACTTCCAGCATCCCACAAGGTGTGTAATAAACCCTATAATAACACTATAAAGTATAAATTTAAAGGAGAAGCCTTACTTTACCCGAAATTGGCCAAAACTAGCCAAAATTGTGCCTCGGAACCTTTTCTAGCGCGACTTGAACACCGTGGCTGCTTGCTGTCCGATTGTTTCTGCACCAAGCCATGATTTTATACTTATAATACCTCCATATCATCATGTTATACCCTAGATAATTAATTTATGAAACGAAATTGGGACTTACCTATTTTTTTTCCTTTGGTCGCCCTCTTTTTCTCTCTAGCTTAGGGTTTTTAGTTTCCTTTGTTGCTGCTGGAGTTTGTGAGTACAAACTGAAGATATTACATGATATACATGTATATTTGTGGTCCTAGGATGCGACACGTTCCATCCCCTAAGGGGTACACGTGTCAATCCCCTATTGGGCCACCGTATCTATGCAAGCAAGGAGAGGATGCCACGTGGAAGTGGGGCCCACCTCCCCCAAGCAGGTGGGTCACCTACTTGACCCCAAGCAGGTGGGTCACCTGTTTGCTTAGGTTCTGCCACATGTCACCATCCCATTGGCTGCCCCGTGTAATTTTTTTTCCTCCTCGTGGGTTCGTAACCTTGTTCGTAATCTCGTCTCACTTTAAGAGCCTATGAAACCCTTTCTACGTAAGATTGGTATGTAATCAAGTAACTTACGTATGTAAGACTTCTAAATTAGTAGTTTACGTAGATAAGTTGAGTCCTACGACTCGTTACTTAGACTCCAATTCCTTCTGGATTCTTATGACTTCATCTCCAACCTTCTCTACTATGGGGTATCACATTCTCCCTTCCTCAGAGTCGTTCAATAGGGTCGTAACTTAAGTGGCTCACATACTAGCTTCTAAGTAACTTAAGAAACCTTCCGAGTTCAAAGATGTGGGGTGTAACAATGATATCCATATCAGTAATAAAAACCCATACTATGATCTGCAGGATAGAGAAGTGTAGTATGAGTACCAACAAATGGCACTCAGTAGGCATCAGCCGACTGATCTCCAAAGATAAAGCAAGTATAAAGAATATGTAAGCAGGGAGTTTCTATCACAGATCACTAACAAGAATAATAGGAAGCCCTGCAATAAGAACATATGATACAAGGGGAAAGATATGAAACAATCAAGGAAACAAAGGATGAACCTGGTGGTGCAAGCCCAAGACCTAACAATGACAACACACTATGAAGGAGGACAACTAAGTGACACCCTACTAAAAGAACTAAACACAAATATCACATAAAATCCCAAAGGACCATATCACTAAATCCCTACACAAAAGATAGATAAATAAGAACAAGGGTAGTAACTACCTTCAAACAAGAGACCACTCTTTATATCGCCACAAGTTCATAAGTATTAAGACAATACCTCCCGAGACCCTGTATGACCAAAAAGTTCACTCACAGACAGGTAAAGCCGCATGACATCCCATACTACCGACAAGTACAAGCAACTATGCTGGTGATAGGCAATGTATATATGAATGAAAGTCATATAGTAAAACCAGTAATACCATCTATACCAAGTACCTCATACCAAAATATATACACCTATTTCCAATCCCAAGAGCCTATATGAGATCGCTAAGGGGGGATCGGGAACGCCTCTATATACCTGTGTGGTCCTAATTCAAGTCTTATATCAATTTGTATTCGATCATAAAATTTGCTCTATCACGATGACCGAAGATAAATAGCCAAATCAGTATAGAAAAGGTCGGAAAACTCTATGATCGGGCCAGTGTCATAAAATGAGCGCATCCTAGATGTCTCGAATCAATATCATAAAATGAGAACATCATCGATTCCTCCAGTCCACTGCAAATAGTAGGAATAAAGGTAGTACAACCCCCATTCAAAAATCATTATAAAATAGTTTGGTTCACAACCCATCTTTCTAAAATCAATTCCAAGAACCAATGCATGCACTGGGGTCAACTACATCCAACAATGATACAATGCAATGCAAGCCATCACCTGCACACAAACAACACGCACAATCACATACAATAATGACTACACAAGCACCTTACCTTCTAGAGCATAGAAACAGGACTAGCACATATAACTGACCTCTAACCAAGGCCTATGACTCAAATCTACTCCTCTAACTCAACAACACAGCCCAAAACAGATCTCAATCCTAACTAGGTAACAAGGAGGAGGAAAGTGAGGAAATGGTGCTTAGCTAGTAAATCAAACCTATAGATTAAATTGGAATACTACCCCACGAATAAAACCACAGCGAGCCCCACTAAACGGCAACAAAAAAACATAGGGAATTCTAGCTCTAAATCCAGAAAGAGGATTTGACAGTAAATACAAGCCTAAAGAAAACTATAACAACTAAGGATCAAACCAAATATCCAGTCTAAGGCTCAATTCCTCCAACCATATGAGCATCAATCAAGCGATCTAAAATACGCTAATCAAGGCCAAACTAGGGCATTATTAGTAATCTTACAAACTAGACTAGAAATCTCAAAAAGGCAACCTAGATTAAGCATCACACCGGGACAAGAACCAAATGTCTAGGAATTATGCCTAACCCATCTCATACAATCCCAGCTACAAGCTATTTATACTAAACAATATCTCATGAAGCTGAATAAAAAAAGGAGACCGTAGCCTACCTCGAAGTCGAAAAACATGCTCCAAGTCCACTTCCTGATAGCTTTTCAATCTAAAAATGACTCTAAATGGTTCCACACTATTAAAATATTGATCATCTTGTTAATACGAAATTGTAACACTAAAAACGTAATTTTTTAGAGACGAACCCAAAATTGGGTCTAAAATGGGATTATGGGACCTGCAATAGGAATCCCAAAAATGACTCCATGAAAATATTCTAAACACATGGTTGAGCTTGTATGCCAAAATGCGGAACAAATCAAAGCTCAAAATGAGAGAAAACAGCCCAACAAATAATTTCACCATTAAAGCTTAACTAAGCTAGGGCAGCCCCTTTGGGCAAGCAATTACCTCAAACTAACGATCGTCACACTTCCCCAAACATACCAATACATACCAACAATCAGTATGAACCTAATGCACTTGGAATCGCTTAACTTGGAGCTCTATAGCTCCCAAAATTGAAGAAATAAATATGGGTTATAGGCTAGCTCGCTTCTTTTTTTTACCTTAAAGACCAGATGACATTAGCCTTTGCGATCATGGAGATTGGGTCGCGATCGCGACGCCTAGAGTGAATGACCATCACAATCGCGGTGTCAAGCCTCCCGATCGCAATGACCTCTTGGTCCAACCCCATAAGAGACTTTTTGCAATCGCGGCCACGGGCCTTCGATTACAAAGACATTTTTGCCTTACACCAGATGTTTGCCGCAACACAACTTTTGGCAAAGTCCAAATTCTTTGACGGGGTGCTCAAAATTCATCTGGATTCCCATCAGTGCAAACGAACTATGCTACCCCACTAAATTCAAATTTTTGGACTCAATGGTGTAGTCAAAATTTCCATATGAGGTCATCTCGACAAAAATTGGGTCCCAAACCAATGCACTATTTTTGTCAATTCTACAAGGAGGCTCGAAATGAGACAGGAATCCTCGGGACATAATGAAAGGTCGTCCTAGACCAAACTTGAAATTTTGAAGCTAACCGTGCTAACGAATTTTTAATCAGAGCACATTTTCAAAGAATGTTGACCAAAGTCAACCTTAGGCTACATTTCAAAGGCTAAAACGTCAAATGGCCTCAAACACGCACTGATTGCGTCGATACTCATGTTGACCATGCTACTAGCCTAATATCTCCATTCCGGAGTTGTTGGAAAAGTTAGAATTTAATTTTGAGGTTGTTTTCTTGGCTTTGTAACCAATGTCAACCATTCAAACTCTAAGAGATCCAGAACAAGGAATCAAGTATAAAACCCAAATAAATGACTAGGCGACCGAACTGTCAGTGCCAGCATATCATAAATGACGTAGGGTCGCTAAAAGAAATATGTGAATACTGAAAATATCATAGAAAGATGAAAATGACCTTGACAGTCATTACAACATCCATTACCAAAAGGAATTTCTTCCTACAAAGTCAAGGGATAAAAAATAAGACAAGGGCACGAAAAGATTAGAAGTTAGGCTCGCAACCTTTGCTAGACCTATAGGCAACTCCTCGGGTTGGGCAATGCCAACCAAGAACTCCAACCAAGGGAAAAATCTCAATTTTGCTTTTCTTCTTCATAACTCAACCCAACTTCTAATTCCTCACTTTTGATGAGAACTTCAACTTACCAAGAACAAACTCAACCAAATGCAATAGATTCATCAGAGATAAACCAAAACCACACCGATTTCTCAGAATTAGGTAACAGACTAGAAAAGGTGTTACATAAATCCCAGGTCAAATTCCTTTCTTTATACTCCAAACTCACGAATCTTTAGTTATCAAGAGTATCATACCCGTTATAAACAACAACAACAACAATTATCTGCATCATTTGAACATTTCCCAAACAACCACGACGGAATTGCAAGCACCTCTTGAATACTGAAAAGTGGCAAGACTAAATAAGCAACTCACCCTAGGGCACAAGCCCAAGGTTCTAACCCAATAAATCCAAGAACCAACAACTTGAGACTAAAATTTGTTTTCAAAACTTAAACGGTCATTTCAAAGGACAAGCCAAATACACAAAAGAAGAACCACTACACGATCAACTCCAATGTCACTTTGCCACCAACAGAACTTCTAGAAGGATAACCAATAAGAGATTCTAACTCAAAATCATGAAAATTGATGCCATGGGTCCATGTACCACTCCATGAGTGCATATCTGAGTAAACCACTAATCCAGGAGCAAAAATGGAAAAATAAGCAGTTTATTAGCATATGAAACCTACCAAAAGTTACCCAATAGAACCTAACCACCGCATCAAACACCACATGTCAACCCGCTAGTGCAGGTCTGAGCTAACCACCCATACTCAAGAAAATCTAAGAGGTAGGTAGTGATTAAATAGATCAAACCATCAAAATAAAAACATGAGAAGCTGAACTACTGCAAGGTACACCACAAGGAACACAAACGAACCTCGCACCCTGAAGAAGAAATCAGGAGATGATTCCACGAATTACTTTGTCTCTATCCTGAGGTTGAGCCTTCTAAGATACATTACATTTTCCCCTGAAAGCCAAGGTCCTAATTACTCAAAGAACACCACTACAGAAGATACAAATCAACACTATAACTCTTGGACCATAGACACACCCATTGTAGTTTATCAGTAGAACCAAGCCACAACACGGAATTACCGAGATTGAAAGTAGACCTGGTTGTAAGGTAAACTAGGCCATTGACAGAAATTTCCAAAATGTATTAATGAGCCACCTCAAATTCCATAAGTTAATGGCATACCAAGGAAATTCTAATAAGCCACAACTCATCAATATGAATGCTCTCGCTCTACAATCATCCATTTTCGCTACTTGATGGTCGGTAACAAGCACAAGAAGACCACCATTTCCATGAATTAGATATAATCCTTTTTACATGATGATAAAATATCACCATATTTAGAATGAACAAGGAAAGAAAATTACATTTTCAGCCTTCGCAACTTAACATTGTCTTCTGACACAAGAACACACAATTAGCTGAACCGATAACTTAGCCATCAAACTTACCATGAAAAGACAACCCAAACAAATATGAAGGTCAAACCTTAACTTTGCCACCTTAGGAATTAATAACACTAATCGAATGAAGTATCACGAATGAGATCTATAGTAGACCATAAGGGACACAATTACTAACACATCCTTCTCTCGACAGCAAACTTACACCAACTAAGCACATTAAGAGGAGGGCAAACTATGAAGGGGAAAGTATCAACCCAAGAAAACTCTAGAATGGCTAAATAGAAATCCACCAGGAAAATCAACTAAACTCAACATCCAAAATTTATAACTCTACCACTAATACAACATAACAGTAAAACCAATATGATCCACTACTAAAAGAAATCACCTAGGGGAAATAAACACATACACATATTTTCAAGTAAAATTGTCATAGCAATAATAGGCAAGTAATAAAGTTAAGTAACCACGCCCACATGAGTCTATGTAAAGTAACTAATAGGTTTATAAGATGGATCTACCAAATCAGGTAATCATTGCTCGGTACAATGACCCCAACACCCAAGTACTACAAGAAAGAAAGGTTCTAGAAATAAAATTTATGCAAGTCTGATTGATACCTGGAGCCTTGTCCTTGGTCTGACCTGTAGAAGCATGGTATGGAATGCGTCTAGACCAGAACTGAACACATTTACCACTAACTGCAACACTCGGGCTACCACCTCTAACTGACTATCCTTGAGCCCTATGAACCCGATCCTACAAAGACTGTCGCCTATAATGTATGACTATAGGACACTCCCTAGTCGGATGCCCAAACTCACCACACATATAGAACATTCCACTAAATGCAGCCCGTTGAGATAAACCAACTGAATTAGTATAAACCATAAAACTTGAATACCCGGATGAAATTCCCTAAGAAGTCTTTTGTGAACTCTATCTACCGTGGGTACCATAACCTGTCACAGGACTATTGGAACCTGAGGTGCTCCCGCCATGGGTCTGTTAGGTCTAGTGTGAAGCTGACCCTTACTAAGATGATGCCTACGTCGGAGTGGGGTGTTACCTCTACTAAACTGAGGGTGGGATCTCTTATCTCAAACTCTATAATTATCCACACATACCTGCTCCATAAACCTCACATAACTAACCACCTAGGAAAAGTAGACCCAATAGCTATTAAGTGTTTTGATCCTAAGCGAAGCGGCAAAATCAACCCCTTAATAAATCGATGAGTCATGTCTTAATCCATAGGGAAAAGTCTAGGAGCATGCCCTATCTATTCTAGAAACTTCATCACATACTCAAAGACTGAGGAATAACCCTTCTGAGGACCTACAAGTCCAACCCTCAGCTGCAAACCACTTGGAGCACCAAAAATTACTCCTACATGGGGTTTGGAAATCTGGTCACGAGTGGAAAAACTAAACTGTGTTTCTAGGAAATTGCGCACCATGACCTCGGTATGCCCATTAAGATACTGAATCTCCAATGTTGGACCTAAAGGATCTGAGGTAGCCAAAGATACTATCGACACTTATGTAGTATGTGTTGATGCTTTGATCACGCCCGTCTGAAAGTTCATACTATCTATATAAAGAAGAATGAATTCCAATAAAGTATTTAGAGGTTGATCAAAGAAGTTTCATGCGATAAGGAATCAAGAATAGAGTGTCCCTAAAATTCGCTATAGCCTCTTGAAGATAGGATAAGAACATCTCCACATCGATCCACAGGACTCTACTACGCACTTGCTCTTATACTGATAATACTGACAAACATAAGCTCTGATACCACTCTTTCACAACCCAATTTATCAAGTCATTATGGTACCTACTATCAACTTACGAATAGATAAACCTAACCCCACATCCAAAACCGTAGGCAATGGGACCATCACAAGCAGAAGAAAAAAAGAAAATAATAATAATATTAATAACAAGAAAAGAAGAATGAGAATAATACAATAAGATAATCCCCAAGACCTAAAATCAGTTGGTAGTCGAGCAACTAAACCAAATAAAGAAGTACAAGGTTTATACATATACAATAATAGTAATAATAATACAAATTTTCTCCGAATACCAAATGAAGAATAGTCCGAGCCAAAATAGAAAGAGATAGGAAACCTCAAACGCTAAGAGCTCATCCAAGTCTCCAAAATCCAAGAGCTACTCCACACGATATCCAAATCAGTAGTTAAAACCCGTACTATGATCTGCAGGGTGCAGAAATATAATATGAGTACTAACTAGTGGCACTCAATACGCATCGGCAGACTAAGCTCCAGAGATGAAGCAAGTATAAAGAACATGTAAGCAGGGAGTATATATCACAATGAACTAACAAGAATAATAGGAAGTCCTGCAATAAGAACTTCTCATAAAAGGGGGAAGATAGGAAACAATCAAGGAAACAAAGGACGTACCTGGTGGCACTATCCTAAGACCTAAACATAACAACATATTATGAAGGAGAAAAACTAAGTGACAACCTACTAATAGAACTAAACACAGATATTACATAAAGTCCCAGACAACTGTATCACTAAATCCTGCACAAAAGATAGATAAACAAGAACAAGGGGTGCAACTACCTTCAAATAAGAGACCACCCTTCATACCTCCACAAGTTCACAAATAGTAAGACAATACCTCCTGAGCCTCAGTGTACCTAGGAAGTTCACTCACAAATAGGTGAATCCACACAGCATCCCATACTACTAACAGGTACAAACAAATATGCTGGTGATACAAAATTCATATATGAATGAAAGTCATGTAGTAAAAATAGTAATACCATCTGTACGAAGTACCTTATATCAAGATATATACACTTACTTCTAGTCCTGTCGAGGAAATAAGACATATGAAACTCTATGGGGAGGATATTCTACATTTGATGTAGTCCTTTCATGTGGGACAAAAGTAGCCTCTCGCTCAAATTTGGATGACATAATTGATCTTCTTGAAGTTGGCCCCTCTACAGATTCATTACTATCTTGTGGCTTCCTTTGGTAAGAAGTCTCAAACATGCTAACATCGTTTGCCTGCCAAAAAAAAGAAACAATAATATTAATATATATAAATAAATAAAAGAAGAAATATCATGGTTAGTAGAATTATGTGGTTTCAGGGAATAAAAAAATCATCACCTCTTTAATAGCTGTCAAAGTCTTTGAAGAACTAACATTATTGTCAAAAATCTCTACCGGATGTGAATTAGCATCGGTTGACATGTCAGAATGTAGTTTCAATTTCTTCCAACAATGATCACTACGGGTGCTACTACTTTTATCTTGAGATGGCTGCTTGTGAGAGGTCCATTGAATTTGAGCTGAATACTTTTCTTTTTGAACTTCCTTAAGGGAAGATCCCTTGATCTTGTCTGGAACAACAACTTTAGACTTCAAAATAGTAGGTTGACTCACAATTAAGACCTCTTCGTCTTGCTTTTTAAGAACCTTACTATCCAGACCAACAACACTTACCAAGGACTGCATATAATTTTCAAGAAAATTTCCATGCACCTTTTCCCACCAAGACTTGTAATTGAGTGAAAAGAATTTCTTCAAGTTGGACCCACTAGGAGGAAATGTTGTTCCTTCCCTAGATTTTGTTAGCACACAAATTTTTGCAATCCTTAAGCCCTCGGCTAATGAAGATTCATGAAAATCTCAATCTAATCGACCAGGAGCATCTTGAAAAAAGCCAAATTGATGACTGAATCTATGGGGACTATAAGTCTCCACAGTAAAGATATTTTCATCCCTTAAAGTGAGATAGTTTGAGCGAAGGCTCATAAAGAAATTCAATTGAAATTCCTTTTTAGTGTCATCGTCGCGGTAGTGGCGAGCATTAGGCCTTTTGATCTATGTTGCATCCCAGGAAATAGTTCCCCCTCCATGTATACGCTTCCTCGCATCCTCTTTTTCAAAATACCTGGTAGTACCTTTGCCAGAAAAAGAAGCCATAAGAGGATCAACAGGTCCACTCGCTAATAGGTAATGAGTTTTGAAGTAATAGGCCAACCAACCATACACGTAATGAATTGAAAAACAAGTTTGAACAAGAATGGGTCATGAGCATCTTAAAATTGCATTTAGACCTCTGTAAATGCTGGCTAAGACTAGAACTACAAGGCTAACTCTTCGTTCACATGCTAAATAATAGGCGATTCTAAAGACGCCCGGACGAATAAAGCCTTCCTCCTTCATAGGAAGCACAAATACACACAACCAGCAAGATAAAAAGGATGCCAAGTATGTTTCATTTTTCTTGTGACTCTTAATTTTCAACTTGTGAAATAAAGCTTCTTCAGCAGGAGACCAATTAACAAATTCACCAATTACGCCATTTGGGTTATGTGATAACTTAAGACGGACAAACTTCTTTTCTCTTCTTGGTGGAGGTTGTCCATATTTTGTATCTTTCTTACACCAAAACTCTACCTATCTTTCCATAGAAACACTTGGGTCATGATTATTCTCTACTCGGATCTGATGAATGGCATCAAATAAATGCTCACAAGAGTGACAGAGAAACCTTTTTCCCTTATCAAATATGCCGAAAAGTTCTGCAACATTTGGAATGACTTCCTCGTAAATACTTCCTGCTATGGGTAGACCACCAATCACATGTAAATCCCAAAGTGATATAGATAATTCTCCGGCTGAAGTAAGTAGTGTATTTGTAATAGGACACCAAGCTTCGTAGAAGGCTTGCAAGATGTTAGTGTTACTATCATAGGTAAAAAGTGAACCATACATAGCATCATACATTTTTGAATCCTTCAAAGTCTGGCAATTCCTGCTAAGAATATCTTTAGCCCACTCCCAATAGCCTGGAATATAGTGAAACTCTCCATCAAGTGCGAAAGTTTCATCCCATCAAGTCTCTCCATTAATGATTCGTCGCCCTAAATATGGTAAAGAAGTTGCAATATTTTTGGTATGATGATTAGGAGTGCAAAGTAACCATGTCTTGGGAGGATGGCTCTTATATTCAAGAGTCCAATCATCTAAACTAGGAAATTCCCACAAAGATGGCCATGGAGCAGCATATTGGCCAGCTAAGGGCGTACTTACAAGCAGTTTGGTCTCCACCTCGCTGTCTTTATGATCTGATATCACAAGGTATCGCAACTCTAAAGAAGAAGAAGTCAAATCTCTAAAGTAAACCATGACTCAATCTACAAATATATATATATATATGTTTTATTAGCCCTTAAATTAGTAATTCAAAAATCATGGTCATGAATCTCAATAATTAACGATTATATTCTTTGAGCAAGACCTATGCCTAATCTAGATGGTAGAAAGTCTTTACAAATTATGTAAAGTCTTTGCCTTAGATAGTGTAAAGTCTTGGGCTGGGACTATGTGATGCTTTTGACTCAGACAGTGTAAAGTCTTTGTCATAAATTATGTAAAGTCTTTGCCTTAGATGGTGTGAAGTCTTTAGCGCGGATTATGAAATGCCTTTGACTCAGACGGTGTAAAGTCCTTGCCACAAATCATGTAAAGTCTTTGCCTTAGATGGTGTAAAGTCTTTAGCTCAGACTATGGAATGCCTTTAACTCAGATGATGTAAAGTCTTTGCCACAAATCATGTAAAGTCTTTACCTTAGATGGTGTAAAGTTTTTAGCTCGGACTATGGAATGCCTTTGACTCAGACGGTATAAAATCTTTGCTACAAATCATGTAAAGTCTTTGCCTTATACGGTGTAAAGTCGTTAGCTCGGATATGGAACGCCTTTGACTCAGACGGTGTAAAGTCTTTGCCTTAGATGGTGTAAAGTCTTAGGTCGGACTATGGAATGTCTTTGACTCAGATGGTATAAAGTCTTTGGCACAAATCATGTAAAGTCTTTGCCTTAGATGGTGTAAAGTCTTTAGCTCAGACTATGGAATGTCTTTGATTCAGACGGTGTAAATTCTTTGCCACAAATCATGTAAAGTCTTTGTCTTATATAGTGTAAAGTGTTTAGCTCGGACTATGGAACGCATTTGACTCAGACGGTGTAAAGTCTTTGCCACAAATCATGTAAAGTCTTTTCCTTAGACATTGTAAAGTCTTTAGCACGGACTATGGAATGCCTTCAACTTAGATGGTGTAAAGACTTTGCCACAAATAATGTAAAGTCTTTTCCTTAGATGGTGTAAAGTCTTTAGCTCAGACTATGGAATGCCTTTGACTCAGACGGTGTAAAGTCTTTGCCGTAAATTATGTAAAGTCTTTGCCTCAGATGGTGTAAAGTCTTTGGCTTGGACTATGGGACGCCTTTGACTTAGACAATGTAAAGTCTTTGCCACAAATCATGTAAAGCCTTTGCCTCAGACGATATAAAGTCTTTGCCACAAATCATGTAAAGTATTTATCTTAGACAGTGTAAAGACTTTGGCTCGAACAATGCGGCACCTTTGGGTTAAACGGTGTAAAGTCTTTGCCAAGAATAATGTAAAATTATTTCCTACAATGTGACACCTTTGGTTTAAATGATAAAAAAATAAGATAAAATAAATAAAATAATGCATGGCTACAAAGTCAACAAAAATAAGGTTCTTCAACAGTATGCATGAAGTCTTTAAATCGTACCAAATATGCATGTTGAAGTCTTTAAATCCTCCAAATATGCAAGTAGATAACACAAAAAAATACCATAGATAAAAAAACTACTACCTGTCAAGTTGAGGAAGCCATACTAGACTAACCAGGCTAGACTTGAGACAAGATTTTCTTGGTGATAATAATGCCTTGAAGTCTAGTTTCTAGCAATCCCAACCCTTTTCGGTAACGATGTTCCTACATCAAGATATAAAATATTTTGTGAGGCAACAAAAATCTGAAATTTTCAGCATGACAAAATTTGAAGTCAACAAATTTTTTTTACCTAGAACGATATTGAAAGAGTTTAAATCTAAATTTTGAATATG
The DNA here is from genome assembly GCF_947179165.1 of Solanum dulcamara. Taxonomy (NCBI): domain Eukaryota; kingdom Viridiplantae; phylum Streptophyta; class Magnoliopsida; order Solanales; family Solanaceae; genus Solanum; species Solanum dulcamara. The sequence continues at coordinate 62,996,099 of NC_077238.1, read as the reverse complement.
TTGTAGTTGTTCTTATCTAGTTATGAAAAATCAAGAGAATTGCAATCTTGATACTTTTACATTGAAAAAAAGAGAGTTGGTGCCTTCACGCAAATATGAAATTTTTGGTGCGCCAGAATCTACAGCTTACTTCATAAAAATATCTAAAATAATTCTGAAGGTATTAAATTTTGAATTTCAGATATGTTGTAGACCTTTGTGTCTAAATTCAAAAAAAAAAATCAAGTGGCTTGTAATTTCGTCATTCCTACATCAAGATATAAATCTGAAAATTTTAACATGGCAGAATCTAGAGCTAACTTCAAAAATTCATACAGAACGATTATGAAGATATTAAATTTTGAATTTTGGATATATCGTAGACTAAGAAGTCTAGTCTCTGAAAAATCAAACCGTTCGTGATTTCAATATCTCTACAATAAGATATAAATTTTCTACGACAGACATGTCAAGATGTGGAAAAGGTTGGTGAAAATCAAAGGAAAGAGAAGAAGAAAGTACCACGACGCTGATCGTCAAGCCACATTGATGCAAAATAATGAAGGTCAGGCTTCTAGGTTTATTAGCATCTATTGTAACTAGACTCAAACTTGAATTAGACTTCTACAAAATTGACTCCTAAGCGAATTCCAATTATAGGTGGTGGAATCTTGCATAACAAGCATATACCTTTTTTTTCCTCTAGCCTAATTGGTCAAAACTTAAAACAAAAAGTAAGGAAACAAAAAAAAATGGCTGGCCCATGCAAAAAAAAATAAAGGATGGCGACGTGCAAATAAAAATAAAAATATATAAAAAAAAATTCTAATCCTAATTGGATAGAACTAATTTGCTACCTCTCTACTCCAACAATGATGAAGCGGTGCATCAATATAGTATGGATTCATGGTGCATCTAAAAATACGTGGCATGTCATTATCCTACAATTAATAATTCAAACCTAGTCTTTAAAAGATAAAATATCTCGACAAGACTTGAAGCAGGGAGCATTTGTAATCATTTAAAATTTATTAAATATAAATTTATAGAATGATTCAATTTATATTAAATTCAAGATATATTAGTCTACATAAATATTTAAATTAATAAAATTGGGTTAATTATTTAAGTCCAATAAATGTGGATTTGATTAAAAATCCAAATCCATTGATTTAGGCTATAAAGATGACCCCACTTTGTTAAGTCCGATATCATCTCATCCTAGAGGCCTATTTTCATGCCACGTGTCCAAGTTATGTGGCAATCCAAGTCAAATTAAATAAGCCACTAGAATTATGCCATGTGCCAAAGTTAGGTGGCAATCCAAGTCAAATTAAATAAGCCACTAGAATTATTCCATGTGCCAAAGTTAGATGGTAATCCAAGTCAAATTAAATAAGCCACTAGAATAATGTCACGTGTATATGTGGCATGTTCTGACCAATCAAATTAAAGCTCTTCACCAAAGAAATCTGATTGGTCAGTTCAAACCAACCAATCAAATCGCACCCTCATACCACTCCCTACAACTATAAATAGGGGTCCTCATTATTCTCAGAAGGAGTGATTAAGAACAAGAAGCAAGAAGAGAGCTCGTGGATCAAAGACCGCAAATTCTCTACAAAGCTACAAAGTTCAAGTAATGAAATTCAAGTTCAAGTTCAAGATCAAGAATGAAGAAAAATATCAAGAAGATCAAGATTAAGTTACTTGTTCATATTTACTATTCGTCATAACCATACAAGTGTTCGTGATGAATAATTCAAATCCAAATTTGAAGACGAAGATTCTAGATCAAGCTATTCAAGCCCTTGACTCTAAATCAAATTCAAGTTCAACATGTTCCATATTATTTGAAGAATCAGAGGATTATCATAGAGATTATAACACACACTACATTTTAAAATCAAATATTACACTTTGTTACTCCAATTTTCCAATCCTGATTATTTAATTTTCTCGGCTCGAAAATTTGTTGTTTACAATTATATATAATTTACTTTTTAACATAGATATTTATAATTTTTTTCTTTAAATTCTTTAACATTATAAATAGAATAATATTTTAAAGAATTTATCACAAAATTTAATATTATTCTTATGACCATTATTTCAATATAATATGCATTAAGTGTGTGTATATGTATGTATGCATATATTTTTTCTTTTCTCCACTACTTTACTTCATGAAATTCATATTACTTGACTCTTCTTGATATATATGACACCCCTTTAAAAAGTTAATTAGAGGTATATTTTACCAAACTAACATTACTAATAATATTTTGAAACCTTAAATTTAACTATTACTACTTTATGCAGTTATTTAATACTAATGATAATAATAAAAAGATATTAAAAATTTCTTAAATTTCATAAATTGGACAAGTAAATTAAATAAACTATTTTTAAAATGAGAGTCAAGTAATATAAATGGTGGTGGGTGTCCTATTCTATATAAATAAACAATTTTTGATTGACTTTGATAGAGTATTACATAAATTATAATCTAAAATAATTTAAAATCTAAATAATACAATTTTTAAAAATTTGTCCTTAATTAAATTAATTATATGTATTTCCTACATTGAAATATATTTGTATAGTTATCATTCTCTGTTATTTTCACTTGTATAAGTAAATATTAGAGTTTTGATTATTATTAAAAAAATTAATTTCTCATTATGCTAATTTACTTCATTATAGAACACCAATAAATTATATACTTAATTAGTTTTTTTTTATTTTTTTGTCCAAAAAATAATGTTTATGCTTTTATGAAAAATTTATTACATTAAATAAAAAAAATAAAAATATCATGATTTCTAAAGAAGTAAAAAAATTGATAATGAAAGGGTATAATAGGCATTTTAAAATTTTAATTAGGATAAAGGGGGGAATTTGATTATTTTTCAAAGTTGAGGGGGGAGTTTGATTTTAAAATCAAAGTTAGGGTTTGTTTCTTTTAGGACTGCAATATTGTACAACTATTTATATTATATACTTGAAATAATAAAGACATCTTTTTTTCTCCTAATGGGATGGCATGTCACATTATTTATTTTTTAAATATTTTTTAAACTATTTTAAACCATTAGTATTTTTTAACTGATAAAAAAATTATTAATTTTCTATATTGTTTGAAAAATAAAATTTTATTGGTATTAAATATCATATCATATTCCTAAATATGTTTAGTTTTAATAAATTTACTTTTATTTATTTATTATATTAAAAATAAAGTTGCATTTGTATTATGTGTTTTATCATATCAAGAAATTAATAAAAAGGAATTTTACTTTTACTTTTAGTTATGGGATGACATGCCACATTATTCCTTTTTTAAATAATCTTTTAAACTATTTTAGACCATTCATATTTTATAACTAATAAAAAAATTATTACTTTTCCATATTGTTTAAAAAATAAAATTTTATTGATATTAAATATCATATCATAATCTTAAACCTGTTTAGTTTTAATAGATTTACTTTTATTTATTTACTATATTAAAAATAAAGTTGCATTTGTAGTATCTGTTTTATCATATCAAGAAATTAATAAAAAAGAATTTTACTTTTACTTTTAGTTATGGGATGACATGCCACATTATTCCTTTTTAAAATAATTTTTCAACTATTCTAAACCATCCATATAAATTATAACTAATAAAACTATTAATTTTCCATATCTTTTAAAAAATAAAAAAATTATTGTTATTAAATGTCGTATCATATTTTTAACTCCGTTTTACTTTTGAATATATTTACTTTTATTTATATATTATATCAAAATTGAAGTTGCATTTGTATTTACCTATTTTATCATATCAAGAGAATAATAAAAGGAATTTTATTTTTTACTTTTAGTTATCAAAAATGGGAAATAGATAACTAAAAAATGAGAAATAATTTAGAATGGATAGTTAATATTAAAAGTAAAAATAAATTTCCTTTTTGTCATTCTCTTGATATGATAATACAGATAAATACATATGCAACTTTATTTTTAATATAATATATAAATAAAAGTAAATGGAGTTAAAAAATATGATATGACATTTTAGTAACAATACATATTCCTTTTTTAACAATATAGAACAATAATAAATTTTTATGTAGTTATAAAATATGAGTGGTTTAAAAGAGTTGTTAAAAAGGGGAATAATGTGACATTAATTTCAAGTATATTATAGGGAAACTGTGAATAGTTGAGTGATATTGTAATCCTAAAAGAAACAAAAGTGATATTTCAAGGAAATTTTCCAAACATGAGTGACTGTTTGGAGAAATTACCCCCTTTCCTTAATATGTTGTAATTCTTTAGTCAAATATTCCGACGTGTTATTAATAAGTTGTCATTTGTGACTAATAACTCGCACGAGATTACTCAAATGTCGCAATGAGTGACATATATGTTGCCACATATTGCCAAACAATCCACAACTGATACCACTTAGTCAATTACTTGTAGCAGTTTGTTTAATAAACGCGATGCAGCCATCCCATCACGTTATTGATCCCTGCAAATTTAGACTTTTCATATCCTTTTCTTTTTTATTTAATTTAATTTTATTTTATTTTTAATTCTCTTTTGCGTCATATGTTACCACTTATGACAAAAATTATGCTACAACTTATGACAGAAATATTGCAACATTTGACTCACAATATACAACATACGACGACTATCAAAGCGGGTAAACATAGTTACTTCTATAAATTTAAATGTTAGAAATAAATAAATAATTTTAAGTAAAATATTATTATTAACTAACTAATAAAATTATACTTAAATAAAGTGTCACCACTCGTCGACCCAATAAAAAGTTAGAAAATCCCATTCATTTATTTGTATAGGAAAAATAAGACACGTATTACACTGCATATTGTTTACATGGTTGCATGACACACATCCTAATCCCCATCCTGATGTGTAAGTCAAAAAGTAAAACCATACGAGACTCTCAAAGGGAAGTCAGGCCACGAATAAACATAAAATAGAGGACAACAACAAAATTTATCCCAAAACATGATATCATAAGTTTAAGAGCATCTAAATACAAATCTGAGTCTAAATACACGGTATAAGTCTCCGAATATAGAAAAGACTATAAATAAAAGATAGACTAGTGGCGATCTAGATCCCAAGATCTCACCACTGATCTGAATAATAAAAATTCAGAAGAGGAGAAGATTAGCTACCGCGCGAGATACCCTGACTAGGATCTACATCAAAAGGGATATAGAAGTAAGGGTGAGTACAATCCACATGTACTTGTAGATTTAACCAACCGAGTATAAGGAATTAATCAAAAACTATGAAATAAGCAAAGGAACGCTTCCACCTACATGCAGAAAAGTCCCACTTCGGCTACCTGCCGCCAATTTATATCAAATGGTGCGAAATAAGGTAAACACATAAATACAGTTCAATATAATAATTAAATAGATAGAGAAAATATCACAGGTATCAATGCAATACGATGGATTATAATGATGCAATGATATGATGGTATGGTGGGATCAAGGCTGTCGCACAACCTGTCATGTACACCTGTCGAGTTGTGCTACCAAGCAGGACCCATAGGGGTCTCATAGACCATGTACCTCATCTCAATCTCAATGTATGAACTACCTCTCCACCCAGCTCGAGGCCAAGGACTCATGATACTAATATCTCATCGGCTTGCCACCTACTCGTGGTCAAGGATACAAAAAATGTCATATTTTCTTTCTCAAAAGGATTTCCACAGTTCTCAACTTTCCAATAATCAATGATATATGAATGAGTATGAATGCAATCACAATATACAAGGTATGGAGGTAATATTCAACTCAACATGTAGTACAAGGTTCAAAGTTCTCAAAACTTAACCTAAGCATGATATTCACCCTCAATAAATAGTAATGGGAAGAAATTACATCTATTTAAGTGTTTACCCCTTTCTTCACAATATCTAAATACTCAGGCATGCTCAAAACGCTCAACTCTTCACATCTCTACTTAGTCAAGTCATAAATTACAAAGTCCCAATCACAGAAAAAATATCACATAAGTCCCCTACAAGGGCTACGCAGAACATATAAGCCCACATAAAGGCATCAAAATATAAATATTAGTCCCAAACTACTCTACAGCCCCATCCCAAAGTCTACAACATAGAATTTGACTAATTATCCCAACTCAACCCTAAAAAGGACAGCCAAACCTACCTCGAGAGCTTAATCTGCACTCGAACACCTCTACCGAATGATTAACTCTCAAATTCAACACCCAAAATCACAAGACACAATCAAGAATGAAACATACGCATCATAAGGAGTCCAATGACACCCATACTGATAGATTTCAAAACTAAGGGTAAAATAGTCCAAAAATTGATCATTTCAAAAAGGGGGTCAAATCAGAAATTTTATTTCAAAATCAACTTCTACACAAAAATAGGAGTTCACAAGTGAAAAACCCATAGAAACGGAGTAAGATTTGAGGTAGGAATCACCATTTAAAGTTTCATAAAAAAACACCCAAATTTGAATTCAAAACCATGAATTTCAAGGTGAAATGACAAGATAATGGAAGGAAATCGAAGGATTTAGGTTATAAATACTTACCCAAATGAAATTCTCTGAATATCTACTTCATCAACCGCCCCTCCAATCTCTTGTAAATCAAATATGAAAGAAAAGACATAATTCTCGATTTTGGACCTCTCAGGTGTTGCTTAAGTGAGCCCCTTCGCTTAAGAGATGGGTCTCGCTAAAGAGAAGGTTTGCTTTAGCGAACCTAGTCCACTTAAGCAGACCCCTACACTAGTAACACAGCAACAGTTCAAAAGACTAATTTCCAAAATCTCTAATTGGACCCTCGGGATTCATTCAGAATCTCGTACATACAAACCATATATGCACTCCTATTAAATTTGAAGTTCCGGACTCAATGGAACCTTAAAAATTTAAATTTGAGGTCTTCTTAACACTTGAAATATCGAAAATGCCCTCGAAACCTCTAAAAGTTACAACAAAGTCATTTCTAGCATTAGAATCACCCCTCGAAACCATTGGAATCATCATAAATCTAATCCTAGTATCCGAACTCGATTTGTTGGCCAAAGTCAAACTTAGCTCTTTTAAAACTAACTTTCCAACTTAAGAACCCAAATGAACATATCAATGCCGAATCTGATTTCGATGCCTCCCCTAGACCAATTTCCACATTTCGAAGCTGATGAAACTAACGGAATCCCATTCCAGAACCCATAGCTCGAATTGATTTCGAAAATTACTTTTTCTCCTCTTAACTCTATAAAACTCAAGAATTTGCCTAATTCACTAACTATTAAGATTTTAACACATTCAACCACACAAACTGAACAAGTAACACTCTAGGGCACTAATGATAGGGGTAAAATGGTAATTTTGCATAAATTTCTGAAAATGACCCTCAAGGTCATTACATTGCACTTATCCACTTCCACTTTAAAATCGTATACTTAATGAATCAAAGTCTGTTTATATTTTAAACTAATTAAATTCATTCAAAAATCCTTTCATTTTCTATCAAACATTTCAATTTATCTTCAAAAACCCTTTCCTTCATTAATATGTTGTAAATCTAGCATAAATGTTTTCAACATGTCAACGATATGTTTCTACTTGTGACTAAAAAGTTTCACCTGATGACTCAAATGTCGCAACTTGTGACCTATATGTTATCATATATTCCAAACAAGTTGCAACAAATGCACCAAATCGTTTTCCCCATGAATTAGCCTTGTAGCAAACTGATGCAAATGATGATCACTTTAGTTGCTTGTAGCAGCCAGTGCAATAAATGTTATGCAACATCCATCACATCTTATTAATGCTCTCCTACAAATTCATACTTTTCAATTTCTTTATTTTTATTTTATTTTTTTAATGCTCTTGTGTTATATGATGCAACTTAATATAGAAATATTGTAACATTTATCTCACAATATACAGCATATGATTGAGATATTAAAACTAATTCATTAACAAATCATCGAATATAATATTCTATGGTTGTTTAGTGATCAAATAGAGTTAATTGTAACAAAATCCATCAAATGGATCAATTCATTTATCCAATTAGTGTAATACCATTAGTTGATTATCTAATTATTATGTAATTCACTACATTTTAGATCTAACACATTAAAAATCATCAAATATACTCATTATTGTAATATTATTTGTCAGTATATCTGTTTTAATGTAACAATTTCCATCAAACTGATTAATCATTCATCAAATTAGGATAATACCATTGGTTGATCAACTAATTACTATATAATTCACTACGATTGAATCTTGTGAAGCATTGATAATAAAAGAGTTCATGAAGCATTTGTAATGACCTATCTTCGTCGTAAGGAATATGCCAATTAAAATGGATTTTGAGTCAAAAAACTTCGGGTAGTAACTTCAGAAAATTTGAGCCTAGGCTAGACTTGGACAAATTTTTAGTCAGGTGAAGTCTAGGGTGATCATACAAATTATGAAAGGTCAAATATATAATTTGATTGGATAAGAAGATATCTAAGACGATACAGAGCATTTACGTCTTTATATAATCAAATTTGGGTGAGTAAAACTCTCGGAATAGAATTTGGCGTGAAGGGTATAATTTTAATACATCATTAGAAGAGATGTGTTGTGAAATGGGGGCTTGGAGAAAACACTCTAAGCTTACTATTTCTGCATGTCCCACCAGAGCGGGATTATTCCCATCAGAACGAGGTCGCCAAAGCGGGACAGTCCCGTCTTAAGTTGTGAAAAAGTCCAGAAATGGTCTTTTTCTGTAAAATCAGCTTCTAAAACTTCAAGAGGCGATATAGGGTGAATTCTATAAATTTCCACTAATTTCTACGCTTAAGGTAAGGTTTCTACTCCCTAGATTCATACTTTTATTCCTAAAGACTAGAAAGTGTGGGTGGTAATTATTAGGGGAGGGTTTGAACTGAAAATCTATGGTGAGAATTAGCCCTAGGGTATGGTTAGGATCAAGGGTTGGCATAGGGTGTGAAATTATATTATATTTCCTGATAGTCGGTCTATTTTATTGATCTTTTATATGTATTAACTATTTTATAGACCAAAAACGAGAAGAATGAACTCGAAAAGGAAAGGATCTTACATATTAAGGTTGTTCAAGCCTGAATTTGAGATAGGTGATGGTCTAGTTTCCCATATGTATTTCATATACTTGTTAAATTACTTTGTGATATGCATGTATGTATTTAAATGGGGACACATGCTATATTTTGTGGTAAATGATCACTTGCTAGCCTGTTTGTATGATAAACTTGTTCTTGATGATATAAATATTGTAAATACTGATTGTATTTATGATTGAGGTGCCTTTTTATCGGGTATCACATTTCGACACATAATTTGGATAGGGTTTCATGTTCTGACGTATATTTGGATCGGGTATCATATTCTTACACATAATTAGATTGGGTGTCACATTTCGATACAAAGTTGATTGTTTGTAGGTCCTTTAAGAAGACCCTGGGGTGAATTTATAGCATATGGAAGTTATTAAGTTGTGATATTGCTGAATAATAGTTAAACTCGAGATTGGTTAACTTATTCTGTATATATGTATATGCCTATTGTGTTGAATTTACTTGTTTATGATCATCTTATTGGCTAACCGCGTGATCCTACCAGTACACCATTGTGTTTGTGTACTGATATTTCTCTTGCTCTTCCTTTTTATTGAGTACAGGGAATATACAGTCGGTTGCGGAGAGACCTTGGTTAGAAAATTAGAAGTTTGTTCAAAGTCTAAGGGCGAGCTATTCTGCCATGCTACCATGGACGTTTCCATTAATCTCAGTCCTTGTTTTGGGACTCAGATGTTTAGACACTGTTTTAGTGTTTGACTTCTGTTTAGAGAGTGTTTCCCATTTTCTTACATTGACACTGGTTAGAGTTTTGGTACGGACGACTTTTATTTCCTAGGATGTATTGACTTTTGCATTTTTCGTAGTTAGTAAAATTATTGGCTGAGTTTATGGGAACTCAGTATTATTTTTTGGTTATATTCCTATTTCTGCAAGGCTTTTAATATTTATTTCTTAAGTTGATAAGTTGGGCTGTAGAAATAGTTCTCCCACTGGAATAAATATTATGGGTGTCAGTCATGGTGGGTCAGAGTCATGACAAAGTTGGTATCAGAACGTAGGTTCATTGATCTCATCGTACCGAAATGAGTCTAGTAGAGTCTTGAAGAATGATACATAGACGTCTGTTCTTTTCTTCAAGAGGCTACAATATTTTAGGAAAATTTTCACTGTCTTGTTTCCTTTGTGCTATAGCTTGATTTTAATTGGTATCTGGTGATCCAAATTGGTATCTAATTGCTTTCACTCTCTTTTCTACAGATGGTTAACATATGGTACAATGGTGTCAGGCTATTATCTCCAGTTGACCCCGAAGAAGAGCCAACCATTTGAGGGCATTGTAGAGGAAGACGCAGCAGAGGTAGGAGAGGCTGGGGCAGAGGAAGGGGAACACCAGCTAGAGTAGAGGTCCCAATTGAGAAGGTACTGGTATGTGAGGCCCCTTCTTCTCCCTATAATGAGTTCAGGGGAGAGGTAGAAGCCAGAGGAGAATAGGAGCAGGCTGAACAGGAGGAGGATAACCAAACTGATGCTACTAGTATTCCTCCTCTAGATCCAATTTTGGATTAGCAAATCATGGCCTTCTTGAGTGGCTTAGCTGGCATGGGCGCCATCCCCACCATGCCTGTAGCACCAGCTCCTGTTGATCATCTATTTTCTACTGCAGTTCTATAAACAGATGGGGTGGTAGACATATATGCTTTCTTCAGGCCACTGACGGGTCCGATAATGATGGGTACTGAGCATGACATGCTCACTAAGTTCCTCAAACTCAAACCTCTAATTTTCCATGGTACTGAAAATGAGAATGTCTACGAGCTTATTCTTAATTGCTATGAGAGGCTCCACAAGATGGGTATAGTGTATCAACATGGAGTGGAGTTTGTGACTTTCCAACTACAAGGTGAGGCCAAGAAGTGGAGGAGGACCTATGTGAAGTGTTGTCTAACTGTGTTTCCCCCACTCACTTAGGCTTAGTTTCATGCTCTCTTTCTAGAGAAGTATGTGCCTCATACCTTCAGGGATAGAAAGAAGGATGAACTTATGTCCCTTGAGAAAAAAGGGTTATTAGTGGCTGCTTATGAGGATAAATTTCATGCACTGTCCAGGTATGCTACTCAACTAATCACTACTGAGGAGGAGAGGGTCAGGTTTCTCATGAAAGGGTTGAACCTCGAGTTGCAGGGACTTTTTATTCATATGACTTCATCTGACAGGAGTTTCAATGAAGTCACAGACTTTGTTAAGAAAGTTAAAGGTGTGAGGAAGGATGAACAAACCAAGGCTTTGTCTAAAAGGCCCGAGAGTGTAGGTAACTTCCAAGGATCCTATTCCAGAGGGTCAAGAAGGCTAGTGATTGTTGCCCGGCCAATTCAATTGGCAGTGCCCGCTTCCACTGGCAGTTTTCACGTACTCCACAATAGCATCAAGCACATGAGGATCAAGGAGCATCATTCCCAGCTAGCCACCCATTTTTTATCACAACTATTTTAACTGTGGAGAGCCAAGTCATATACAGAGGGAGTTCCCTCACCCCCGTGGGACAATTTTAGCAGCCCAGCTAGCCCGAGCAGTGGTCCTAGCAGCTAGAGGAAACAATAGCAGAGGACATCCATAAAGTGGGCATGGAGGAAATCTAAGAGGCCGTGGGGGCCACGACAAGGAGTAGTCCATCCAGGTAGGGAGGTGTCCTATTAGGATGACTAGGCTCAGTTTTATACATTCCCTAAAAAGCTGAGGCAGAGGCATGTGACGTAGTTATTACAAGTACTATTTTTGTCTGTGACTAGATGGCTACTATTTTATTAATACGGGTTCCACTTATTCCTATGTGTCTATAAGATATGCCTTAGGTTTTGATGCATTGTGTTATATATTAGATATCTTTGTTCATGTTTCTACCCTTATTGGAGAGTCAATCATAGTCACCCATGTGTATCATTCTTGTTCTGTTGTGTTTATGGGATACCAGACATGGGTTGACTTAGTGATCCTAAACATAACAGATTTTTATGTGAGCTTAGGCATGATTTAGGTTGTACTCCTACTTTGCGGTACTTAATTACAATGCAAATGTTGTAGCTCTAGAGATCATGGGGAGGGAAAGGTTAGAGTGGGGAGGGGTGTATAATCCTAACCCAACTAAGGTCATATCCTTTCTTCAGGCTAGAAAAATGGTGGGGCAGGGTTTTTTGGCCTATTTGTCCCATATCCAAAATCTGGGATTAAAGTCTTCTTCTATTGAGTGTATCCCAGTAGTATGTGAGTTTTTGAAAGTTTTCCCTTCAGACTTGCCTGGTACACCTCCTGATCGAGACATAGATTTCTGCATTAACTTAGAGTCATTTACCCATCCAATTTTCATTCCTCCCTACTTTATGGCTCCAATGGAGTTGAGAGAGGTTAAGGCTCAGATTCAGGAGCTTCTTGACAAGGGGTTTATCTATCCTAGTGATTCCCCTTGGGGTATTCCGATGTTGTTTATCAAGAAAAAGGATGGTAGTATGAGAATATGCATTGACTACCAACATATGAATAAGGTCATCATCAGAAATAAATATCTGTTGCCTTGTATTGATCACTTTTTTACCAGTTACACGGTGCTTTAGTCTTCTCAAAAAATGATCTCAGATCTGGGTATCATCAGTTGAAAATTAGTCCTGAGGATGTGCCCAAAACAACTTTTAGGAACAGGTATGGGCACTATGAATTTTTAGTAATGTTCTTTGGGTTGACTAATGCACCTGCAACTTTTATGAGTTTGATGAATGAGGTGTTCAAACCGTTCCTGGATTCGTTTGTGATAGTGTGTATAGATGATATATTGGTGTATTCAAAGAGTGAATAGGAACATATAAATTATCTTTAAATTATGTTGGTGTTTTGGTAAGACAAAAACTGTATACGAAATTGTCTAAGTGTGAATTTTGGCTGCCTTCAGTTACCTTTTTGGGCCATGTTGTTTCAAAGGAAGGGGTAATTGTGGATCCACTAAAGATTAAGGTAGTTAAGAATTGGGCTAGGCCCAACTCTATGACAAAGGTTAGAAGTTTTATAAGGCTGGACAACTACTATCGCCGGTTCGTGAAAAACTTTGTTTCTATTACTACTCACTTGACCAGGTTGATTAAAAAGGAAGTACCATACGAGTGGACTGACAGAGTGAAGAGAGATTCCAAAAGTGCAAAACTTTCCTGACCACAACACTAATTTTGACCCTATCGGTTGAAGGTAAAGATTTTATTATTTATTGTGATGATTCACATTCTAGTTTGGGTGTTGTGTTGATGCAGGATAAGAATGTTGTAGTATATGCTTTACGACAATTAAAGGTACATGAGAAGAACTACCCGACTCATAAATTAAAGTTGGCAGTGGTAGTGTTTGCACTAAAAATATGGAGACATTATTTGTACGGTGTCAAGTATGAGGTTTTTACTAATCACCTCAGCTTACCACACGTGTTCACCCAGAAGAACTTAAATTTGAGATAGCGAAGGTGGATGGAGTTTCTTAAGGACTATAATGGCACTATTCAGTATCATCTAGGCAATGCTAATGTGATAGCAGATTCATTAAGATGAAAGTCGATGAGCATGGGTAGTTTTGCTTGTTTGGGGGCCCTTAAGAGGCCCCTGGCTAGAGAAATTCAGGCCTTAGCATCTCAGAGAAATGGGATAATAGCCAGAGTCTATATAATTCCCACTTTCATAGAAAAGATCATGACCAAGTAGTTTAAGGATGTATACTTAAATGGAATTAGAGGGAAGGTGTTGATGGGCAAGGCTCTAGACTCAACATTAGATGCAGGTGGGGTTCTTCATTTTAGGGGAAGGATTTGTGTTTCCCGAGAAGATGGACTAATACAAAAGATCCGGTTTGAATCTCATGGTTCAATATACTCTATTCACCCTATAGTGACTAAGATGTATCAAGACTTGAAATTGCTATATTGCTAGCCGGGTATGAAGAAAGACATAGCTGAATATGTAGACAAGAGTCAGAACTACCAACATGTGAAGTATGAGCATCAAACACCTGAAGGTTTATCTAATGCAATTAAGTGTCAAGTAGAATGATGCATTCCTGTCATATATGTACACATCCGTTCAATCTCAGTCCGGAACCCATGGGAGACAATTCTGTCCATGTGACCTTCCAGGGAGCGTGTGGTCCGACCCATCATGTATAACTTGCCATGGAGCGTGTGCCCCGAACCATCATATAGAACTTGTCAAGGAGCATGTGGCCCGATCTTCAAATAGAATTTGCCACGGAGCGTGTGGCCTAACCCTTATTTCTCATAATTTTCACAAAATACCACAACTCAGCTATGCCATAGAACCAATGGAGATATCCATGTTTACATAATTAATGATAATATAATGATATCAATAGCAACACAAATTTTATATCAATATATCCATGACACATTTCCAATACTGACTCAATATCTTTAGTCACATCATACACATTATTAGAAGTCATCAAATTTCCGTTTTATTACCCTTTTGTCAAATAATTAGGATCAACCGGTGAGAAGGTGCTTCTAGTCAATTTCCACCATGACTAATGAGAAAGTTGACAATTTCATTAAGTTTACATCACAATGAGATATCAAGCATTTCATCAAATTCACATCAATTCCAAAGTCAAAAACTTTACATTTTCGATCACAACCAAAACATACATTACCTTTTTGTTATCCCCATTTTTTATTAAGGTCAATTTACATGAATAATAATCCATCACTTCATTACCATTACTCCCCAACACATACAAGAAAGGAAATTTGAGGATTCTACAAAATTTATGTGGTTTAGAAATTCACTTGCCTCAATTAATCGAATAGTCACTTCAAAATTTAAACATTTTGTAATGCTTTTAGATGATCAAAATATGTTCAAATACATAATCTTCATAAGAATACGAATTCAATGATACTCATATTGCTATATTTATTTTAAGCTCAAAAATCAGATAAAAAAGTCATCCCGAGCCATTGATATCAAATCTAAAAATTTTCTTTCAGATTATGTTCACCCATAATAACACAAACCTACACGTCGAATTTCAGATAAAACGGGTCATAATTCGACCCCTAATTAAGATTTCATGTTAAGAACCCTAGGGACATATTTTCGTCTTTTAGTATTATTTCTCCACGAATCTACCTTAAAAATATGTTCATAATCATACAAAAATTTAATGAAAAGGACAGGAATAATTACCTTGATGCTTTGGGATGAAAATTCCTATTTTTCTCATCTTCTTTCTTTTTTTCCCCTTTCTTTACTTTCTTCCTCCATAATTCTTTTTCTACCATAGACTTTATCTTTGTTTTTTCCTTTTCCTTTTTCTATTTTTAAAAAAAACTTAACTTCTCCCTTTTTTATTATTATTATTAGCAACAAAATAATCTTTTACTTAATTTGAAAATAATGTCACTCATTCCCATAAGTCATAAATTATTTATAAAATCTAAGGGTTAAAATAGAAAAATCATAAATTCACAAAACAATTTTAAGGGTCGTTACATGTTGTTTTAGTTCTGTTGAATGTGTGGTGTTTTCCGAATATTGGTGGATATGTTGATGTTCTTGTCTTGTTAAGAGTCACAGGTTGCAACATATCACCCATTTTCTGTTTGTCACAGGTAACTCATATGACCCAACATATGAGTCACCTACTGCAACAACCCATAACTTGAATACGCATATCCGGTTATTCTATTTTTATACACATCTCAAAAAATCCAAATGTTTTCTCGCTATGGGTTGTGTTGTTGTTTTTGTTCTGTTGAATGTGTGGTATTTTCGAATATTGGCGGATATATTATTGTTTTTGTCTTGGTAAGATTCACAAGAATAGTAATGACAAATTCTTTTCTACCCCTGTTTTTGCAAATACAATGGCTCCAGCGAAGCAAAAAATTGGACAAAAAAGTCCAAAGAAACAATAAATTAAAATAAGCGGTATGAATCATAAATTTCCTATAGTAAAACTATTTAATTGGTACTACTTTTAAATCAATGATAGCTACATTGTCTACCTTTTTTTTCAGAAGCAAATGCTCCAGTGCAACCAAAAATTGGAGAATCAGCAAGAAAGGAGCAAAGAACTAAAACAATATTGAACAATCAGCAATCTAATTTAGATGAGCTTGCATCCCAAGCAGTGTCTCAAGTTGAAGAAGGAGAAGCGCATCAAGTAGAAGAAGGAGTTTCTCCGTCCTTCTTTGTTGAATCAGAGATCCCTGCTCAATCCTCTAAAGAAATGGAAGATGGAGGAGAGTAAAAAGGAGATGATAAGGTTGAGGAAGAAAATAAAGATGATGAGAAAGAAGAAGAAAAAAGAGAAGACAAGGTCCAGGAAGAAGATTAAAAAAATAAAAATGATGAGAAAGAAGAAAAAAGAATGATGAAGAGGAAGAAGAAGATCAAATGTCTCTTGCTGAACATAGAAAAAAACAAAAACTAAAAAATAATGAAGACAAAACTCTTGTCACACATAATGGTCCTACCACCTCTTCACATGAATAAGTAATAAAAACTATCGACGCAGGCAGATTTTTTATGCATATCCATCCTGATGCTACTAGTGATATCATAATAAGGTCACCTTTAGAAAAAGCTTTTAGACAAATTCAGGGTTGATATACTCCAGAGGCAAGATCTAGAAGATTTTTTTAGGAGTAGTTGTTTTAATAAATATCCTGATTTGCCTTTAGATAATAATGTTCGTTTCCAAATGAGAATGGTGTATGATCTTCTGAAAAGAAGATTTATTTTTGAGAATAATGAAAAGAAGGATGAGGTTTGGATCAATTATTGTGGTATGTCACTCTTCTTTGTTAGAAAAGAGTTTTCCATAGTGATTGGACTAAACTTTCATCCTCCTCCTCAGCCCATCCCTAATTTTAAACCACCAAAATAACCTCACAAATGAAGGACCTAGCAAAAGGTAGAAGAAGCTAAGGAAACAATAAATACAAAAGAGTCAGGTGATAAGGACTTGGTGTCCCTTGTTGGTCCAAGATTCAAGAATCTCATATTGGTAGCTCGGTTAAGCGGGGGAAATATCTCAAAGAAGCACAAGGAGCCATTGTGTGTACTTTGGTTTGTACATAATATACTTTTTTCCAAAGATCTCCACAACAACATTCCCATTAATTTGGTGAAGTTCTAGGAGGCTATCGAGGCTTTCAAAAACTTTCCTTAGGGTCATGAAAGCTACATATTGACTGTCAAATCCTTGTTGGCTCCATTATACTCAAATATGAGCAATTTGAATGGCTTTTAATGGGCTTTCATGGTAAATACATATCTTCTTTGGTGTTTTTTCATATCTTATTGAATAATGCAATAGTTTATTTGTTGACATCTAATTTCTTATAGGCTTGGAAATTTGAAGTCATTCCTCATTTAAGGCAACAGGTAATTGCCAAGGAAGAGCTATCAACCCCAAAAATCCTGAGATGGTTTTCTGCCAAAAATAACAAGAATTCTCCGAATCTTTTTAACCCACCAGATAATGCAGTAAGAACAAATTTTTGAAAGATGAGTCGGATGTTGCAACATAATAGTCAGAAGTTGCAACATAATATTATTAATTCAAAACATATGCCTGACATGTTGTAAATTCAGACTCATACATTGCAACATATGATGAGCATAGTAGTCTATTTACAACTGATAGGTGATATGTTGCAACTTGTGATAAATATGTTGCAATATGTCTTTCATATGTTGCTACTTGTGACTAATATTTTGCAATAGCTGCAGCATATGTTGCGACATATGGGTCATATGTTGCCTTGAAAATTAGCATATTACCTAACATACTCATATTTTATTATAGGTTGTGCATCCATAGCTCGTACAAATAAAAAAAGTTACAAATGTCATTCCTACTTATCTAGGTCTTGTTGAGACCCTATTTGATCCCGTGGTAGATAGGATTAAAAGAGAATTGATTGGAGCAAGAACAATCAAAAGAAAGCTTGTTGATTCTAGTCATCTTGTTTCTTCAAATGAGGATATGGTTGACGCAGCTGTACAGTTTGGTGGGTTTAGGGATGAAAAAGCAGGGGATTGTGTTGATCGTGTTGGCGTTGGTGGTGATAGGGATGAGGCTGAAGAATTTTTTGATTCAGCTCCATAAATTTTAGGG
Organism: Solanum dulcamara; assembly: GCF_947179165.1. NCBI lineage: Eukaryota > Viridiplantae > Streptophyta > Magnoliopsida > Solanales > Solanaceae > Solanum > Solanum dulcamara. The sequence continues at coordinate 62,977,795 of NC_077238.1, read as the reverse complement.
TATGCAACTAATGTTGCTACCAATAAATGTTATGCATATCAATATGAAAAGTGAAATGCTAAAGAGTATAATGTTGCCAAGACTCTTCAAGTATTGAATGAGGTTGTTAAAGAATTGGCATTCAAGAGAGGTGTCATTCCATCAAAGAGGTTGTGGGCTCCATATACTACTCCTCAAGCTAATAGGAGAAGAAAGTACTTGGTCAAGGCATTATCCAATATGAAGAAAATAAGCTATTGGAGAATTTTCAATAGCGACAAGGGAGAATCCTCCTCTGAAGGCGGTGAATATTTACAAATTACTGTCAAGGACAAAAAAGAATAAATTGACCTCATTGCTGAAATTAAAGGATCGCAAAATGTACAAAATACACTAACTTGATGGAGAGGATTTCAGGAGATGATAACTATAGACGAATGATGGGAGGAATGAGTAAGTTTTTTAAAATATGACTACTTTATTTTATTTTCTAATCATTACTCACTAGAATTAATTGTTATTTCAGTATATTGATGAAATAAATTCTTCCTCATGCGGGAGAGGAAAATCTAATTCGATGATCACTATGAAATACGGGATAGAATCTTGGATCTAAACTTATATACTTCCTTTAAAAATAGTTACCAATTACTTTGCGATGAAGCAACAACTCCTGGTGGAAGAAGCTTAAATGAGTTGCTTGCAACTTTTAAATGGGATAGAGATTTTCTTAATTATGTTAGAAGGAAGAGACCATTTCCTGGTGGCATGAATTTGATAGGGCAAGGAGGATTCTGACAATCATGTGTTTAGAGAAAAAGCATTTTACGACTCTTGAGATTCTCTTGAAATTTTACGACTCTTGAGATTCTCTTGAACGAGGGAGTCATGAATATTTATGACTGCAACTTGCTAGTTTTTGTTCTGCCCTTCAGACGGCCTATGTTGAATTTGTTCTCGATCATGTTGAGGTAAGGTGGATTCATGAATCATTTGCCAAGAAATTTTTTGAAGGAATCATGGGGTTTTGAAAAATAAAATCGAGTTGCCAACCTCTCCAGAAATGAAAGTAATGCCGGGTGTGGATCATACTCTCTTGCATTTCTAGAGCGATTGTTGACTGGCACTATTATGGATGTCAAAAAAACTTTATTAAATGATAATAGTGTAAATAGAATGCAATGGGTTTGGGCTGCTGGGATAGAATCCGAGAGCTTGGAGCCGTGATGGGTAAGGTGTTATCATATTAATATGAATTATCAATATTTACCAATTGCCTTTTATAACTTCATGCAATGGTTTATTAATCATCACAGTTATGTATATTAGTTACAAGTTGCAACATATGAGTTGTATATTGTAACATATTTCTCACACGTAGCAACATACTAATAGTAAAAAATGATTGTAAGACTAAGCAGCATAAAAAAGAAAATAAAAATGGAAAAGTGAATCAAGATCTAGATGAATCCCTACCTATATATTAGTAACATTATCTTAAGAAATTTTCGTGATTAAGATATATTTACCACATAATAAATAATTAAAATATTCATATGCTTCGAATTGTTAAAAATTAATTTTATATTTGTAAGAATAAATTTTTAAAAGATTATAAAAATGGGGCCTCTAAAAACAAGGGGCCTAAAAAGCTAGTTGTTTCACACTAAAGAGGCCTGCACTGTAGGTGAGTAATTGGAAATCTTCTTGGATTTGGTAGATTTATGGGGAAGGGAACTTTTTAATAAATTTCTGATACCCATTTCATAAGTCATCTCGATCAGACCTGAACACAACCAAAGTGGCGGTTTAGCCATTATAAATACACTCAATCCTCATTCCACATCTATATTGAAAGATGATTTTTTCTCTTCTCTTCTCTACTCTCCATCGATAAACCTAACCATGTATTCCCAAGAAGATCAAAATAAGTATGCGTCTATATCTCGGCCTGAGACAATTTGGGAGAAGGAACTTGTAACACCTCCCAAAAATTTTCCCTAAGATTCAGACCTTTCTTGTATTCGGGTAGGGTCGAACTCTATTATTGTAAAGTATATACATGAGTTGAGATGAGTCCCTGAGAAATTGAATAGTGTTAGAGGTGATGTGGGGTCACAAAGGACCCCTAGGACCAAGCTAAGTCCAAAAGATTCGTCGTGGCTAAGTTTTAGGATGAGTTCGTATAAGGGGTCGACTTCTAATGACCCTATCTTTTGAAAGACGATAATATGGGTGGCCCACGACCTATTAAAATAAAGGTTGTCGAGTCTTTTTTCCAACGCCACTAAGAATGTAATTTTTGGAGTTTGGAGTCAAAAGATATGATGATCCTAAGACGAACTAGCACGGCGGGAATTTCAGGCCTGGGTTGCAACTGCTGGAAATCTGGGCTTAGCGCCGCAGTGGCGCAATGCGCCACTATCGCTCCAGGAACAAGCCTCAGTAGTTTGGCCCTTGGTGCGGCGCGCCACTACGAGATATGCAGGGTTTTCAAGACTATTTTCCAAAACCCAGAAAACTTGGACTTGGCACTATAAGGGCGTGATGCGCCACTATCACGCCAGGAATAAGCCTCAGTAGTTTGGTCCTTGGTGTGATGAGCCACTAAAAGATGTGCAGGTTTTTAGCCTATTCGACTTGTCGCCGCAGTGGCACGACGCGCCACTAATGCACCAAGAGAGTTTTTGGCTTATTTTCCAGATTTTGGAGAAAGGGCAATTTGGGTATTTCCCTAAATTATATATACACAGTCTTGGGATGCTTTTGGACCATATTTTCAGTCTCTCTCTCGCTCTAAAAGCCCTAGAAAATTTCCCTCTCTTCTTCTTCTTCTCCAAATCCTTCTCCAACAAGAAGTTCCTCCAAAAGCTTCAAGATTCAAGCTTTCCATTGAAGAACCAACATCAAGCTTTTTTTCAAGTCTTCTCTAAGGTATGTAAGGCTACTCAAAACATGGGTTGAGTCCACCCATGTTCCCTACACTTTCTTTGAGGTTAAAGGTTCATAAGAATAGAGTTCTTGGTAGGTTTATGTTCAAATGAGTCTTGTCTCTTATTTAATTAATGTCTATTATGTTGATGTTGTTGAGCTAAGAAATTCCTAAAATCTTCTTGTTAGCATGAGTCGATGGATACGGGTTGTTAAACATGCTTTATTGATTTTCTTGACTATGTGGATTATGACAAAAATGCTAATTTTCTTAAATATGTTGTTTATCTTGAGTTGTTGAATTAAAACCTTGGAGTTGTGATGAGTCCCAAAAGATTTGTTAAACGAATAGAGGAACGATTGGATAGATTTGTATGTTGTTATAAATGCATATTTAATCTACTCTTGAAAAATATGATTGGGATTGATCGGATTGTATGATTGGGAGAGGTTTGATTGTGATAGAGTTGATGAGTTGAAAAGGTTGTAAATGAGACTTGTCAATATGATTTGATTGAGTTGATTGGATGGAGTTTTATAAGCATTGAGTCTTGGGAGGAGTATCGAGCACCGAATTGGGCAAGAGTATAGTACATACTCGAACCCAATAACTACGTCGCCAAATGTAGGAGGATATTGAACCGTTAAAGTCGGATGCTTCCCCAAAATTATTGTCCTGACATTATAAGACAGTGTTGGATTAGATCCATGATTGGTTGATTCGTTCATACCCTGGCAAAGTATGAACGGATGCGGCAACAATGTCGTTTTGTTGTACTATCACTGGCTCATAAGTGATGGTTGTCGGATAAGAGAAACTCCCACATAGGTCTTGGTAGTACTCTGAGTCGGATTGAGTTGAATTGTATATGATTTGGTCCCGTCTAAACTATATTCTTTCTTAGACTTAGGACGCTTGTTGAGTTGTATTTCTTTCTGAGTTGAAATTTCCGAGTTGATTTGGTTCCTTCTGATGTTGTTTCATTCGGCCATTTTACATACTCGTACATTTCATGTACTGACACCATTTAGCCTGCATCATTTCATGATGCAGAGACAGGTACTAGAGATCATCAACCGGTGCACCGTTGAAGATCCACACACTCCCAGTTAGTTAGTGAGTCCTTCTAGTTTCCAGAGGATGTTGTGTTTCTTGTATAGTTTTATGTTGTTTACTTTATTTTGATTGTTGGTAGCCATGGGCATGTCATTGGCACCTCCCAAATTATGATAGAGGCTTCATAGACCGGAGTGTAGAAATGTTGGATTGTTCTTTGAGTAGTTCTTCTTTAACTGTTTGTTGATTTGATAGTTATTTGGCCCTTTGCCCTAAATTATGAATAGTACTTCATTGAATGAGTCTTCCGCTGAGAGAATGTGTTTGAATAAATGTGTGACTAGACTAGGTGGTTTGCTTGGAAGCCAGAAATGGCTTTCGAGTGCCGGCCACGCCTAGGGTACCCTCCCGGGGTGTGACAAAACTCCTTATGAACGAACTCTTGTTCATGAAAAGCGCTATGGAAAGTGATCCTTTTTAGGAGAAAGAACTCCTTAGGAGCAAAATCGATGTACTGAAATGAGGTTTGGAGAAGCTTAGAGAGGATATGTAGACATTGATGCATAAATTCATTAACTTGGCTAAATAAGTTAGGAATCTGACGATGGAAGAAGGTAGTGGTGTACGATGTGGTGAGGGGTTGACTAAATATGTTAAGCAAAAGACCCTGCAGTGTGGTTATGCTAGAGGGTGGCATGATGGGAGGTCGTAATATTTTAAAATTGTTATGTGTTGATGTTATTTTGTTTTATAGGAAAGACATGGTTGCATGGTGGGAGGTCGTTAAGTGCTTATGTTTGTATGTTTTTTATTTGTATTGGTAAATACGCAATGTTTGTGTAGTAAGTTATGATTGCAAATCAATATTTTGTACCTTTTAGACATTTTCTTATTTGAAACTCGTTAATAAGCCTTAATTTTAAATTATCTAATTTATAGAAGATGTATGGAGATTTAAAATTCCAAGTACTTTGTACTATCATTTTAAAAATTAGATTTGCACATCTAAATTATTAATCATCTAAGTTTCCGAAGTCAACTTAAAGAACATAAAAGTAATTTGAAAATAAAGTGATATATTTAATAAACTGATCGCAAAAATAATAAACTTTAAAAATTTAATAAAAACAAAGAGCATTTCTTGCAACGTGTTAGGCAAATGGTCCAGCATATTATTCACAAGTTGCAACATTCGAGTCTTCTTGTGTGAATTGTGAGTCCAAAGTTGCAACATAAATGTGACATATTGCGACATATGACTCACAAGTGCAATATAAATGTGATATGTCACAACATATGGGTCACAAGTTGCGACATATTGATGACATGTTGTAACTTGTTGATAAAACCATTATTTCTAGATCAATGCATAAAATATTAACCAAAAAAGTAATAATAACACCCCAAACTAAATTACATATAGTTATAATAAGAATAACTCTTTTGTATAAAATCAGTTATGTACTTATGTTTGTATGTTTTTTGTATTGTTAAATAATGAATGTTTATGTAGTAACTTATGATGTGCAAATCAATATTTTATACCTTTTAGACAATTTCTTATTTATAACTTGTTAATATGCCTTAATTTCAAATTTTCTAATTTATACAAGATATGGGGATTTAAAGTTGAAAGTACTTTGCATTATCATTTTATAAATTATATTTGCATATCATAATTATTATTCATTTAAATTTTGGGAGTTAAATTATGGATCATTAAAGTAATTTGAAATTTAATTAACTTTGAATAAAATGTATTGTATTTTAAAAGTCATATTGTAAAGTGATATAATAACATTTTGATCAACTTTAAAAAGTTAATAAAAAATAAAGATCCTTTATTGCAACATTTGAGTCATCTTGTGCTACTTATGAGTCTAAATTTGCAACTTATTGTATTCATAAAGCGGGAAATCCATAACTCTGTGCCTTAATAATTACCTCTCCTTTCAAAAAAACTGACAACCATCATATCAACTCCCCTCATCAATCTTTTCCACACAAAAACCGTCCATCTTCCTCTTCTTAATCAAGAAAAACTATACTCCATCTCCAACACTTCCATTCTCCCCACCAAAATCACCCGTCAAAGAACTGATGACACATCCACCCTCTCTTACGCCTCGGAAATCAAATTCCCTTGACTACTCTTAGACATCTGATGAACAAGAGTCCACTATCTCTCTTCTGACTAAGCTAAAACTTCATCACCAGGAAATATTGACATAGAAAGAGATGGTGATATCATACTCAACAGTGTAGTCTCAAACCAAAACCCACACCCTCTGTGTCTTCCACTCTATCTCCATCTCTTCTTCTATGAGTCCCTTTTACCAGAAATAGGGCTACCAATATACTCAAAAAAGTGGAGTTGCAACGAGTTCATGTGGACAAAAAGAAATGAAATATTGGGGATGATGGCGAACCAATAGATGTTGATGAGGAGGAGGAGGAGCAGGAGGTGTGCACTCCTCAAGTTGGGAGAAATAACAATTATGAATACTTTTTACATTTGGGGCCTCATGCCTAGTATGCAACCCAAACCGTTTTGAAAGTAAGGGTGTTGGACAGTGAGGTAATGTCAAATTCTTTTTTTCAAAGTTTGTTAGGTAGGCTTAGTTTTTAGGGATGGGACCATTTGTTTGTTGCTTTAAATCCTCGATTTTATAAAAATAAAGTTGTCCAATTTTATGCAAATTATAAAATGTTTGATGGGTTGATGGTGAGTAGCAAGGCCAATAGAGTGGATATAGTGTTTGATTATGAAAATTTAGGCGAAATCTTGATTGTTTCTTCGGAAGGTTTGGAGGAATATGTATGGAAAATGGATGAGAACTGCATGCTCATAATCAAGTTCTCACAGGAAAAAGAAACTAGGGTAGGGGGGAAAGTGTTGAAGGGGGGAATGTCTCCTCTTCATAAACTTTTATTTGAAATACTAAACAAGAAAGTACTGCCCAAGGGAGAAAGACATTATGAGGAAAGCTTTCGCGATATGGGTATCATGAATTCCCTTGATTTGAATGAAAAAAATAAATCTGGCAGCACTCATCATAAAGCATATGGAGAGGGTTACTTCACCCAAGACTGGCCTTCATGGGATGGCTTATGGGTTCTTTCTAACACAGGTTTTTAAGAGTTATAGGGTACCTTTGGGCGAAGGGTCAGTCAACACAAAGAGTGAGAGGATTACCCTGTCTACATTGAAGGAATGTGACTGTGTATTGGCTTCTGCAAGGAAGAAGAGGACTATCCCAATGACACGGTCTATCTTGGACTTGGATGCTGCCTTAAAAGAAAATGTTGAACTACGATAAGAGAATGCTCACTTGAAGGAACGACCAGATACTTCCCAAGCACAAGTTGCCTCCTTCAAGAGTAAGATGATGGCAATACACGGACAAAACCTCCACTATATCCAAGCCTTGATGGACCTCCTTCCCATAGCAAAATCCCCCTTCCAAATCCCTCCATACTGACTTCCTAGAGTTTTTCCATCCCAGCGACCATCTTTTATTCTCCTCTAAGACAATATTTTGCTTTTGATTGTAAATATTTCATAATATTTTATTTAGGGACACTATGTGGCTTAAATTGTGCCTACTAAGAGTGGGTTGGATGTTTTATATTGCACAGCTTTTGTTGCATCTTGAATGACTAATTCTTTTGGATCTTTAAATTATTTCTCATGCAGGTGGCTCGTTGTCTTGCTTATTATTCTTATTTATTTTACTTCACTGTCTTTTTTTAATGATGTCAGAAGGAGGGAGAAGTTGAGAAGATGATGCTTATACAAGACTATTCCAGATAATTGCTTACACTATTGAAGATATTTCTTTACAAACTCTGACGGTGCCAAAATGAGATGTGTGGCGATTTAAAGTTCCTAGTACTTTGTAATATCATTTTAAAAATTAGATTTGCACATCAAAATTATTACTCATCTAACTTTTCAAAGACAACTTATAGAACGTAAAAGTAATTTGAAAATAATTAACTTTGAATACAATATTTTAAACTTTAAAAGTTAAACTATAAAGTAATATATTTGATAAACTGACCGCAAAAATAATAAACATTAAAAAGTTAATAAAAATAGAGAGCATTTGTTGCAACTTGTTAGGCAAATGGTCCAACATATTATTCACAAGTTGCAACATTCGAGTCTTGTTCTGCAAATTGTGACTCCAAATTTGCAAAGTAAATATAACATGTTGCGACATATGACTCACAAGTTGCAATAAAAATTGAATATGTTGCAACATACGGTTAACAAGTTGCGACATATTGATAACATGTTGCAACTTGTTGGTAAAGAAGCTATTTGTAGAACTAATGTAAATCAAAAAAGTAATACTAGCAATCCAAACTAAATTAAATGCAGTCATAATAAGGATAACAATTGTCTACAAAAGTAATTTCATGATCACAAATACAAGAATGACAATGAAAAAAAAAGTCTTCATCGTTGCTATCTATTGGCCAGGCGTTGCTGCAAATGCAATTTTGATGTTGAACAATGCAGCAAATGGTAGTTTGGGTCCCATAAATAAAGGATTATACATCCATATTTGCCACAAAATTCTTTTAAACCATGTCGGCAATCTCTTATATTGCTACGAGAATTCTTTTCTTTGATGTTGCAAAGCAACATTACTCCTTTTCGCCTGTCTTCACCATCCTTGAAGATTGAAATTATGGCAATGGCATACAATACCTTAAGGTGGCCTTTGTTTGCTACATGCTCCAAAAACTCCATTGCATGTTCTGGACTATGGTTACTGAAAAAACCTATCTACAAATAACCACAGCGATAAACTCAATTAATTTCTCACTAAAATGTCACACACATACAAAAAGAGATGTAAATTAATTATGACCACATTTTTTCGGTACAAGGCTTTTTTATTTCCGAAATTCCTATCTATTTTTAAAATATTATCTATCCTTTCCCTCTTCTCCCATTGCCATGCAGTTAGAATCGGAAAGTCTACCAATGTTAGGTTCTCATATATGTATCACTCATTAGCGATTTTCAAAAATAAATTGCTATAATAAAAATGAAATCAGTTAGTAAAATAAAATTATATTATTTTTCTAAATAGATTATATAAAAAAATTATATATAAATACCTTCGTTTGAGATTGATCAAATCCGTGAAAGAAAATGAAGCAATTTTTGCAACAATTTCTATAATGATATGGTTCGGAGGGATTCAAATAAAGAAGACGTTTCTTTCATGACTCTTCTTCTTTTTGCATTTCGCTGCATCATGTTTATTTTGTATTTCGAGTGAGTAGGATTATGAAAACTTTTATTTTTTGAGATTTATAAAAGTGACAAGAGAATGAAAAATTACAACTTTTCGGGTTCAACTTGTTGCTGAAACGGCAAAATGAAAGAATTTTTGATTGAAAAGCTTTGATGAAAAATTAAAGGGCTTTTAATGAATTTTTACAAGTTTAAAAAATCAACATTCTTTGATTGATTAAGTATCTGATGTTAATTTAAAAATTGGACGTGGAGAAGTGCAATCATGTCAAATAAATGCATTATAGTATTTTTATGTAGTACTTAATAGTAGTTATTAATAACAGGTTATAACCGTGATAAAAAAAATTCTAATTTATAAAACGAATTCTACTGCAATATAAATGGTCAAATGTCAAATTAATAGTTCATATGTCACGGATAAAACATGAGTTTATGTTTCCGTTTTATTTTTATTTAAAGTACCTTTGTAGAGGAATAAGTTTGATGACTTAAATAGATACATTTATATGTCAAACTATAAACTAATAATATGTTGATTATACAAAAATTACATTTTTAAGTTCAGCATGTTGAATTTACAAGGTTGCAGTAAATACATGTTGAGAGACTAAGTGAGGGCGGTGAAAATTGAACAAGAGTTGTCTTAATCTTTTAAAAATTCAAAGACATCTCATTCTTCTCCCACCCCATTTATACCCCTTTGAAATTTGAAAATTCATTCAAACTTTCAAATTTTCAACTCCTCTTATGCAAACATCAAGGTTGCTTCGCCTCCTCTGCAACCAACAAGCTTGCCTCATCGTCGTTATCAACCTACACTCAAAAGGTACCTCTTGTTTCAACCACAACCGTAGTAGCCGCCTATAAGTCTTTTTTATTTTTTGGGGACTTTAATGGTTTCGCAAACAAGAACATTGTAGAGTTCGTTTTGTAGTTACGAATAATGAATAATCAGGTTGATGGGTTTGGGTTTTCTTGTTAATGAAAGAAACTCGAGAGAAGGGCTTATAGATTTCCAGAAATTTTTCTGAACCTTTTTTAAGGTTGTAACCTTTTTTTTTATTTGACCTTGTAGATAAAATGTCAAGACAAATATCATATACTCAATCTTTTGCTGCTTTCTCTACTAACCAATGCTCTACCTGTTAATGCAAAAAATATCTGCATAAACATGAGAATTTTATTGAGCGTGTTATAAAATTGACAAATACTATTAAGTAATTGACACATATTAGGGGTGCCATTCCATCAAAGAACAATGCTCATACTTTGAAGAAGAAGTTTAGGAGTTTGAAAAAATTAATTTACAGAGCACTATCAAAAAATAAAAAATGGTCATTATCAACTCCTGCTACTCCACTATCTGTTATACCTTTGACATATTTTGTCTCAATATCAATATCCAAAGAGAAAGTCACTTCGGATGTGTGGAAAAATTATCCATTTGAAGGTTATCCCATTACCGGCGAGGGTCCAACTCAACTAATGGAATTGTTCCCGGAATGGATATGATAGGGCCTTCACAAGTGACATGCACAAAAGTAAGTTGATCAACTATTTTTTATGTTCCTAATGACCACTAATTAATTATAGTTGACATTTATATAATTACAGGAATGCAAAGGATGAGTTGCAAAACTGCTCGAGTTTGGAATTCAAATGGCTAGATTTTGGCGTTGCATGCCCCAATACAAAGGACTGATTCTACATAATGTCCCAACCCAAAAAGTGTTGGAATGATACATACAAACAACTGATACGTTATGTTGTTTATTATGCATGTGTGCAACAGTTGGATGTTATTTTGTACTATTTGTAGAAGAAGTTGAACAAACTGAATAATTCTCATTATCAATACACCATCACAAATTGTATTCTCAAAACAAACTTTCAAAATGGAAATGGTGCTGCTAATCATCAGGAGAGAGTGTGTGACATCATCAAAGGATTTCGTATAGCCGATGGACTACCTTGACATTTGACAAATATGATGTATGTCCCGGTAAATTATGATGGATAGTTTCACTGGGTCTTGAAAGTTGTTGTATTGAAGGAAGGTTGCATTAAGGTGTATGATTCGAGTTCCTCATCGAGGAGAATCAGAAGTTGTAGTGAGATTCAAACGACGGCTACAATATTGCCAATGTTCCTTCAATATAGTGGCTTTTTTGAGAAAAAAGACCGAACCGACTGGTCAGGTCTTGAATGTTAAAAGGGCATTAACAAATCTCTCCCCTTTGATATCAAATACGTTGATGGCATTGTCCAACAAGCAAGTGATAGTTTGTACGTATCACATTTTTCCCTTTATCCATTTACATGATGTTATGAGTTCTAAAATAGATTATAAACGATGCAGGAATTGTGGACTTTTTATTGCTGCATATGCTCAGTTTCTAAGTAATGGACTACAAGTACCATCATCTGGGATTGTTCATGAATCACTTAGCATCAGATATGCCTTGCTTTTATGAAATTATAGAGTTATAAAGGCTATGTTAGTATCAATGGAGGCCCGAAGAAACAACCTAGAAAAAACAACATGCCTTTCGATCAAATTTTTACAACCATCGAATAGATGTAGAACATTTTGTTGATAAGTTATAATATGCGAACTGTTCCTTTTTTGTGACAGGCTATGACTGCTTATATTTACTATTGTGGTATCTCATATGTTGCAATACATGCATCTTATGTTGAAACATGATACTCTTATGTTTCAACATAAGATGCATGTGTTGCAACTCGTGAGTTATATGTTGAAACATAACGATTCTATGTCTCATCAACGGAGACAAATGTTGCAACATAAGACGCATATGTTGCAACTCATGAGTAATATGTTGAAACATAAGGTTTATTTATCGCATCAAGGCAGTAATATGTTGCAACATAAGACTCAATTGTTGCAACTCGTGAGACATATGTTGAAACATAAAGTAATTAACATAATATTTTACATATAGGTTAAACATAACAAAATCCTAACTTAACATAACAAAAATAACAGAAAAAATCGACCTAATACTTTGCATTGCAACTTAATCTTTCAATAATTTTCCAAGTACAACCCCAGCCAAAAATATTGATAAGATAGATACATTTGGCTCATTAGGTTCTAATTTCTTTTCATTCACTACTGTATCAGATGAAGATTCCCCGACATATTCCTCAGATAATTTCACTCTATCTATTCGTAGGTTTCAATCTTTTAAAGCTTCAACAACTTCATCATAACGGCCATACTTTTGATACAAGCTTCCACTAACGCCGATCACCATTTTTGCACACTCTTGCCAAGTAAAGTATATACCCTCTTTTATCCCCTTAAAACAACATAAAAATACTTGGCCATGAGATGAGATTTAGAGAAGAAAATTGACGGAGAGGAGAAAATATTGAAAGTAGGAACAATGGAAGAACAAAAAATGAAAGACAAGGAGGGTGCAATTAGAACTTTATTTATTAAAGAAACGCTGCCCGAAAAAATTCTTGTCAAGTGAAAGTTTGACCTTGAGGCTTTGATAGTGATTTAGGATTAGTGATTTTAATTTAGAGGGCATTTTGAATACGAAAATAAATTGAATTGACTCATCCATACTTCCCCGTCCCTTTTAATTATAAAAATAGCCTTAAAAGTGCTTTTGTGCCAATTTGTGTCAAATTTTTTCGTGCAATCTAGTATTACGCAATTAGATAATAGAGTGATATTGTTACCTACTTTCATGTGATTTCAGTAATCACTCACAGAACTCTAGTTGCTTTAGACAGTTTGAAAGTGGTTACGTTCGACTTAGAAAGATCAAAGTAATGATTAATGTAGTCATTGACTATTGATTTGTTTTATAATCAAAAAATTCTTTGACGAATAAAGCACTGCATTCAATACAATACGTTTCTTCCTACTTCATATGTGTCGACCGATTTAAAAATTAAGTTTTGAAGTTTGAAAAAACAAAAAATAAACTTCACATCGTAATACATTCTAAGATGCAATTGCAAGATAAAATTGTGTAGTACTGAATTATTGTTTTATTATGAGGTTTTGAGTAATGTTTTTAAAAGTGGGATACGAGGCGGGACATTTTATGTAGCGCGGGGTGAGACGTAAGCTTCAAAATTTTATAACTTTATTACTAAGAAAATAAGTAAAAGTAAATTTTTCTGCAAATAAATTCAAATAATCCATCAATAATATAGAAAAAATTATTATAATAATTATTTGAGAAAGGTAATAACACAGAAAATAATAACAGTTGAGATAATCCTTACAATGAAATTATATTTCACTCCATCTTTCTTCTCAACAAGTACTAGTCTTTCTCATCCTCAACTAATACTTGCATTGATTTTATTTATATATTTCCAAGAAGGAGAAGAATAAAGTGTATAAGAGCAATGACAAAAATTGAATAAAATGCCTCACGAACATAATGTTATGGAATATCAATATCAATTTAAGGCATAATCATAAGAAAACTATTTATGACGGTGCCAATTTTGTATGAGAGTTGCTTTCTTTATTTATATATTTTAGAAATAATCACAGCATAAAAGCATAAAAGCATGATGGCATAAAGTACAATTAAAATTACCCCATAACTTAAAACATAATCTATGACAAAACTAATTTTAAAATAATAAATCTCAAATTTAATAACTGAAACGTATGTTTTACACCCAGTGATTTTACGTTTTGAGGCTTATGCCTTAAATTCTATGACGTACACCCTCTGAATTTACGTAACAAAGCTTTTTTGGTACGCCCCGCTGGAACTAGGCCCCAAAACGCCTTTGAAAACACTGATTTTGAATTAAGCTTAAATTGGTTTTAAAAATTATTTGTAACCAAATCCCTTTGGAGATACTAGTACCTACTAACAGTGTTACAAGAGTGTTGAGAACCGGGTCCTTAAACGACTGCTGATCAAAAGTTACTTAAGCTGTAGTACCCTATGAATTCTATGCATGTATATCCAAATGCTAAAGGACAGAGACGTAGTAGAAATTCTTAATATTAATTATGAAGTACTATAGCAATTTTGAAAATCTTTTGCTTCCTTCAAGAAACAGGCACTTCTCATTTGCCCGTTGATAAACATGTAGGTTGACTTTATTAGTTAGTACATGAACCATAATAGACATATCACCTAATTAATTTCATTGCGTGTTAGGCATTCCACCACTTTTAATTGCTATTTTACTACTTTTAATTTTGTAAAGGAATTTCTACCGACTTAATATACTCAAAACAATTTCTTTCCCCTTACTTCTTTTCAATTTTGTACCAACTATGTCAATAAAATCTCAAAATTTAAATTGCTACTTGCTTAGCACTATAGAGGAATTCCACGTTGATCGAGCAGCTATTGGAGAGATCAATGTCGGGTGTATCATATATGATTGAGGAAGCACAAGTTTAGATCTTCAAATTTAAAAGTAGCATGTTAAAGTGGACAAATTCATCCGAGTTGCTCGATCAACTATCCAACAAGTTCTAAATTATAATATTGACTTGTACCGACTCTCAAATCATAAAATGAATGTTAAAACTCAAAATAAGGGGTTGTGTTGTTACTTTCTCCCTACTTAAACAACATTGTCCTTGAAGATGTTAGAATATTACTTGGACCGTCAAATAACTACATATATCGGTTCCACGTATCTAATACAGTCTTTCAAGTAGATTTTTTCAATCTATTTTCACTGGAAACAGTCGTTGGCTCCTCCTCATAAGTCAGATTCTCTTCCAACATGCACCATATCCAACTTCAATACGTTGGATGTGTCCTTAATTTATTTCTAAAATATGGATATATATGTCACGATCCTGAACCGCCATGAATGGCACCCAAAATAACCCTCCAGTGGGAGAATCATTTCCTTCATTACAAACTATCAAACTTACGAGATAAATAGTTAAACTTGCGAAAGCATGAATAAAAACCAGAATAAGACTGAGTTCTCATAAACTCAGCTATCAAATTAAATATCAAAAGAAGTGCAGAAACATTCTAGGAATTGAAAGTCGTCGGTATCAAAACTCTAACAAAATATTTGAATAAGAAAAGGGAAACACTTCCAAAAGAAGTCATAATATTAAAGCAGTGTTTGAACATCTGAGTTCCGAAAGAAGGACTGAGACTAATGAGAAAGTCCACGGAAGCACGACAGAATAGCTCACCCTTAGACTTTGAACAAGCTTTCAATCTTCCAACTGAGGTCTCTCTACAGCCGGCTGAATATACCCTGTACTCAACACAATGGCAGAGCAAGAATAGTATCAGTACACATAAACAATGGTGTATTGGTAGGATCACGCGGTTAGCAAGTAAGAGGATCATAGAAAAATAAATTCCACACAATAGGCATATACATATACATTATATGTCAACTAATCTCAAGTTCAACTATCGTGACTGGCACCCACAATA
This sequence comes from Solanum dulcamara, assembly GCF_947179165.1. Lineage (NCBI taxonomy): Eukaryota > Viridiplantae > Streptophyta > Magnoliopsida > Solanales > Solanaceae > Solanum > Solanum dulcamara. The sequence goes on along the minus strand of NC_077238.1, from coordinate 62,962,116 downwards.
ACCTTCCAGTGGGAGAACCATTTTCTTCAGCCCAACTTATCAAACTTACGAGATAAACAGTTAAAGACTTATAGAAGCATGATTAAAAATAAGACTAAGACTGAGTTCTCATAAACTCAGCTAGCAAATTACATATCAAAAGAAGTGCAGAAACATCCTAGGAACTAGAAGTTGGTCGTACCAAAAACTCTAACAAAATATCTGAATTAGAAAAGAAAAACACTTCCAAAAGAAGTCATAATATTAAAGCAGTGTTTGAACATCTGAGTCCCGAAAGATGGACTGAGACTAATGAGAAAGTCCATGGCAGAACTATAGAATAGCTCACTACTGAACTTTGAACAGGCTTTCAATCTTCCAACTGATGTCTCTCCTCATCCGGTTGAATATGCCCTATACTCAACACAATGGCAGAGCAAGAGTAGTATTAGTACACAAAAATAATGGTGTACTAGTAGGATCACGCGGTAGGCCAGTAAGCGGATCATAGACAAGTAAATTCCATATAATAGGCATATACATATACAGAATAAGTCAACTAATCTCAAGTTCAAATATATTCAACAATATCACAACTCAATATCTTCCACATGCTATAATTTCACACAAGGGTCCTCTCAAGGGACCTATAAACGATCAACTTTGTGCCAGAATATGACACCTAATCCAAATATATGTCGGAACATGATACCGGATCCAAATATGTATCGAAACATGACACCCGATCTAAATATGTGTCAAAATATGACACCCAATCCAAGCATACCACAATGACAAATACATTCAGTATTTACAGTATTTATATCACCAAGAACAAGTTCATCACAAAAACACACCAACAAGTGATCATTTCACATATAATATAGCATGTTTCCCTATTCATATACACGCATGCATATCATGAAGTAATTTAACAAGTATATGTGACACATACGGGAAACAACATCACCTACCTCAAATTCACGCTTCAACAATCTTAAAATGAAAGAGCCTTCCCTTTTTGGGTTCATTCTTCTCGTTCTTGGTCTATAAAATAATAAATACATATAAAGGATCAACACAATGACCTAACTATCATGAAATATAGCATAATTCACACCCTAGGCCAAACCCCTAATCCTAACCCCACCCTAGGTCTATCTCCCACCATTAGTTTTTAGTTCAAACCCTCTCCCAATAATTACCAACCACACTTTCTAGGTTCTAGGAATAAAAGTATGAATTTAGGGAGTAAAATCCTTACCTTAAGAGTGGAAATCCATTGGAAATTGATATAATTCACCCTAGGTCGCCTTTCAAAGTTCTACAAATTGATTTTGACAAAAAAGATCGTTTCTATGGTTTTTCACGAGTTAAATCGCGACTGCCCCACTCTAGAGGGACCTATTCTGCTTTGGAGGGGCCGTTCTAGCAGGTTGCACGGAAAAAAAGAGCTCATAGTTTGAGATCCAGTCCCTTATTTCACAACATACCCTCTTCCAAAGTTATAATAAAATACCTTTCACGCCAAATCCAGTTCTGAGCATTTTACTCACCCGATTGTGACACTGTGAAGCCATAAATACTCTATATTATCCAAGCTATCAGACTATCTAATTAAATTAGAGATTAACTCATCCACCATTCACATAGTCACCCTAGACTTTACTTGACTCAGAATTCATTCAAGTTTGTCGTAAGCTAAGTCTTTTCGAAGTTACTACCCGAAGTTTTCTGGCCCAAAATTATTCCCCATTGGCCTATTTGTAACGAAGGGGATAGGTCATTACAATAGATACCAATTTATCCATCACTCATCCCTAAGTGACTAACTAGGAAAAATAGGGCTAAAGTAAAGATAGAGTAGTACCTGTTTCGTCGAACAGTTAAGGATACTTATCTCTTATGTCTTTCTCAGTCTCCCAAGTAGCTTCATCTACCTAACTATGTTTCCATTGAACTTTAACCATATTGATCGCCTTAGTCCTCAACTTTCGAATGTCATAATTAAGAATTGCAACTGGCACCTCCTCATACTAGAGTTCCTTGTCTAATAACACCGAGTCCTATTTATTGATGTAGTCCCTATCCCTATAGTATATTTCTAGCATGGACACATGGAACACCGGGTGTACTCCAGACAAACTAGGTGGCAAGGAAAATTTGTACACCACTGGCCCTACATAGTCGAGAATTTCAAAAGGGCCAATACAGCGAGGACTGAGTTTTCCCTTATTGCCAAACCTCATTACCCTTTTAATGGGTGACACTTTTAGAAGTACTTGCTCACCAGCCTCGAATGTCATATCCTTAGTTTTTGGTCTCCATACTCTTTCTGACGACTTTAAGCTGCTAGTAGCTTAGCTTGGATGCTTCTTACCTTATCCTGAGCATCTCTCACTAAGTCAACCCCTAATGGCTCCACTTTCCTAGCTTCAAACTACCCTATGGGAGACCTGCATCCCCTTTCATACAATGCTTTAAATAGTGCCATATTAATACTAGAATGATATATATTATTGTAGGAGAACTCACACAAGGGAAAAAACTTGTCCCAATGTCCCCCAAAGTCAATCACACATGCCCTCAACATATCTCTCATCACTTGGATAGTCCTTTCTAACTGTTCATCTATGTGTGGATGGAAAGCTTGCTGAAAGTGAGTTGAGTACCCAACTCTTTATGCAACATACCCCAAAATTTGTAATTGAACTGAGTACCATGGTCTGAAATGATAGAAAGGGACACCCGGTGCAATCTTACTATCTCCTTCACATAAATCCTAGCCAGCTGTTGTGCATTGTAGCCCACTCTAATTGGAATAAAGTATGTTGACATTGTTAACTTGTCAACCACCACCCAAATGGATTCATACTTTCCCAAGGTCTTGGGAAGTCCCACCACAAAATCCATGGCTATTCTCTCCCACTCTATTCAGGAATGGGGATTGTTTGAAGCAAACTTGTAGGTCTTTGGTGCTCATATTTCACCTGTTGGTAGTTCTGACACTTGGCGCTACATAGTCGGCTATGCTTTTCTTCATACCAGGCCACCAATACAACCGTTTCAAGTCTTTATATATTTTATTCACTCCTAGGTGAATAGAGTATCGCAAACCATGAGATTTAGACAGAATCTTCTGAATTAGTCCATCAACCCGAGGAACACAAATCCTTCCCCTAAAGTGAAGCACCCCACCTGCATCAAGTGTTGAGTCTTGAGCCTTGCCCATCAAAAACTTTTCTGTGATTTCATTTAAGTTCACATCCTCAAACTACTTTGTCTTAATCTCTTCTATAAAAGTGGGCGTTAGATCAACTCCGACCATTATCCCACTCTTCTCTAAGATGCCTAGGCTCATGAACCTAGCCTCCAAGGACTGAATCTCTCTAGCCAAGGGCCACTTAAGAGCCCCCAAACAAGCTAAACTTCCCATGCTCACTAGTTTTCGGCTCAATGCGTCTACTACCATATTAGCCTTACCTGGATGGTACTGGAAAGTAACATCAGAGTTTTTAAGAAACTCCATCCACCTTCACTGTCTCAAATTTAAATCCTTCTAGGTGAACACATGCTGTAAGATGTGGTGATCAGTAAACACCTCACACTTGATGCCATACAGATAATATCTTGAGATTTTCAGTGCAAACACTACCGCTGTCAACTCTAATTCATAAGTCGGATAGTTCCTCTGATGTACCTTCAATTAACGTGAAGCATATGTTACAATATTCTTATCCTGCATCAACACAACACCCAAACTGGAATGTGAAGCATTATAATAAATAATAAAGTCTTTACCTTCAACCGCCAGGATCGGGATTGGTGTTATGATCAAAAGAGTCTTGAGCCTTTGAAGCTCTCTTTACACTTATCAGTCTACTTAAATGGCACCTCCTTTTCAGTAAGCCTAGTTAAGTGAGTGGAAATAGAAGCAAAGTTTTTCACGAACCAACGATAATAACTAGCTAGTCCCACGAAATATCTAACCTCGGTCACATAACTAGGCGTAGACCAGTTTTTAACTGCCTCAATCTTTTATGGGTCCACCATTACCACTTATTTTGAAATAACATGGCCTTAAAAGGAAAGTAAAGGCAACTAGAATTCACACTTAGACTATTTTGTATACAACATTTATCTTCCCAAAAAACCTAACAAAATTCGAAGATGATCTGCATGTTCCTGTTCACTCTTTGAGTACACCAATATATCATCTATAAACACTATCATGAATGAATCCAGGAATGATTTGAATACCTCATTCATCAAACTCATGAAGGTTGCAGGTGCATTGGTCAACCCAAGGAACATTACTAAAAATTCATAGTGCCCATACCTGGTCATAACAATCATTTTGAGCATATACTCAGGCCTAATTTTCAATTGATGATACCCAGACCAAGGATCAATCTTTGAGAAGACTGAAGCTACTTGTAACGGATAAAATAGATCATCAATACGAGGAAAAGGGTATTTATTTCTGATGGTGACTTTATTTAGTTATTGGTAGTCAATGCACATTCTTATACTACCATCTTTTTTCTTGAAAAACAACACCGGAGCACCCCAAGAAGAAGCACTAAGATGAATGAAACCCTTGTAGAGAAGATCCTGAATTTGAGCCTTAATCTCTCTCAACTCTGTCGGAGTCATATGGTAAGAAGGAATAGAAATTGCATAGGTACCCAGCTCTAGGTCAATGCAAAAATCTATATCTCGATTAGGAGGCATACTAGGCAAATCTGAAGGGAAAACTTTTAGAAATTCACACACTACTGGAATAGACTCAATAGTAGGAGACTCTACCTCCACATTTTGTATATAGGACAAGTAAGCCAAACAACCCTGCACCACTATCTTTCTAGTCTAGAAAAAGGATATGACCTTAGTTAGCTTAGTCTTGTACAACCCTTCCCACTTTAACGTTTCCCTCCCTAGATCTCTAGATCCATAATTTTTGTATTACAATTAAGTACAACAAAGTAGTGAAACAACCAAGTCATGTCTAAGATCAAATCAAAATCTGTCATGTCTAAGATCACTAAGACAACCCAAGTTTGGTATCCCATAAATACAATAGAACAAGCACGATACACATAGGTGACTATGACTGACTCTCCAACAAGGGTAGAAACATAAATAGGGGCATCTAATATATCATGCAATGTATCAAAACCCAAGGCATATTTCACAGACACATAAGAATAAGTGGAATCTTGATCCAATAAAATAGTAGTCATCCAGTCACAAACAAGAATAGTACTTGTGATAATAACATTAGGCTCTTCTTCCTCGATCTTATCCAAAAATGTATAAAACTGAGCCTGATCATTCTGAAGGGCTACCTATTTGCCTGGCTTAGCTGCTCCTTGACCTGCACTACCATTACCTCATCCCCCATGGCCTCTAGAATTACCTCCTTACCCAACCTATAGGCATTCTCTATCATTTCTCCCTCAGCTTCTAGGACCACTTCTCTACCCTGCTGCAGTGCTGAAACTATCCCACAGGGTTGAGGGCACTCCCTCTATATATGCACGGCTCTCCATAATTAAAATAGCCATTATCAAAGGACAGGCAACTACCTAGAAATGATGTTCCCTAACCCTTATAGGACGGATGTTGCTGTGGAGTACCTGAAAAACTGCCGGTAGAAGCGGACAGTGCTAACTGAATTAGCCAGGCTGCAATCACTGGTCTTCCTGACCCTCTAGAATATAATCCCTGAAATTTACCTATTCTCTTGAGATTCTTAGCCAAAGCTTTGGTTTTCCCATCTTTCCTCACATTTTTCACCTTTTTAATAAAGTTTGTGTCTTTGTTAAAACTCCTACTAGAAGAAGTTATATAGATAGATAGTACCTACAACTCAGGGTTCAACCCCTTCACGAACAACCTAATACTCTCCTCCTTTGTATTGACCAGTTGAGTAGCGTACCTAGAGAATGCATGAAACTTGGCTTCATAACCCTCCCTGCTCAAGGGCCATAAACTCATCCTTCTTTATATCCCTCAAAGTACGGGGCACATACTTTTCTAGGAACAAAGCATGGAATTAAACCCAAGTAAGTGGGGGAAACACAGATAAAGGACGCTCCACATAATCCCTCCATCACTGTTTGGCCTCACCCTATAACTAAAAAGTCACAAACCCCACTCCATGTTGATGCACTATACCCAACTTGTGCAACCTCTTATATCAATCAAGAATAAATTCATAGGCATCTTCATTTTCACCATAGAAGACAGAAGGTTTGATCTTGAGGAACTTGGTGAGCATTTCATGCTCAGTACCAGTTATCACAGGAACTATTAGTGGCCTAAAAATGCATATGTGCCTACCACATCTTTTTTTGGCTAACTTGCAAAAGCAAACGGATGAGTAACAAGAGCAGGTGCTGTAGGCATGGTGGGGATGGCGCTAGTCCCAGCCAGCCCACTCAAAAAAGCCATGATCTACTGAGCTAATATTAGATCTAGAGGGTGAATACCCACAACCCCAGTTTGGGTGTCCTCCTCCTGTTCACCCTGCACTTACTCTTCTTTAACTTCCACCTCTCCTTCGAACCCATTCTAGGGAGCAATAGGGGTTTTATCTACTAGCACCTCCATAATAGGGAACTCTACTCTAGTAGGTGTTGCTCTCCCTTTACCTTCACCTCACCTCCCTCTCTTGCCTCTTTCTCTGCCACGCCTTTGAATAGCTGGCTCTTCTTCTGGCTCCATTGGAGCTCCGGACCTGACATTATTATAGCGAGTATTTACCATCTACAAACAAAAGAGTGAAAGAGGTTAGATACCAATTTGAATCGCTAGATATCAATTGGAATCAAGTTATAGAACGAAGGAAAGAAGGAGGGAATAAGATCTATAAGTGTGGCCAATTGGGTCACAATCAGAAAGACTATCCGAAGTGGGCTAGCAAAGCCCAATCTTCTACCCTAGCACCACCAATTAGAGAAAATTAAAGGTGTGCTACTTCTGGTATGAGAGGGGGTACAAACCTTTATATGCCATGGGTAGTCGGCAAGATCAGGAGAACTCCCCAAATGTTGTTACGGTTATGATTTGAGTCTTTTCCTTTAATTTTTATGGTTTGTTGGATTCGGGTGCCACTTTATAATTTGTGTCTCCTAATATGGCTAATAAGTTTGATAAATTTCCTAAGTGTCTTCTTGAGCCTTTCAGTATGTCTACTCCTGTTGGTGAGTCTATCTTAGCTGAGAGGGTTTATAGAGATTATACTATATCAATCTATCATAGGGATACCATGGCTGACTTAGTTGAGTTGGACATAGTTGATTTAAATGGGTTTCTTAGCATGGACTGGCTTTGTGCCTATTATGCCTCTGTTTAATGTTAGACTTGGATTATTAAGTTCAAATTCCCAAATGAGCCTGTGTTAGAGTGGAAGGGTAGTTATGTTGTGTATAAGGGTAAATTGATTTCCTACCTTATGGCCAGAAAGTTAATCTCTAAAAGGTGTATTTATCACTTTATTAGAGTCAAGGATGATATTTTTTAGACTACTACTCTTGAGTCAGTTCTGATTGTGAATGAGTTTCTTAAAGTATTTCCTAAGGATCTCCCTAGAGTCCCTCCACAGAGGGAGATTGACTTTGGGATCGATGTTTATCCCGATACTCAGCTTATCACTATTCTGCCTTATAAAATGGCTTTTGTTGAGTTGAAAGAATTGTAAGAGCAATTGAAAGATTTGTTAGATAAGGGCTTTATTAGGCTGAATATCTCACCATGGGTTGCTCCTGTCCTATTTTGTGAAAGAAAGATGAGTCCCTAAGAATGTGCATTGATTACTGGCAGCTGAATAAGGTCACAGTAAAGAAGAAGTGTACTCTCCCCAGGATAGATGATTTATTTGACCAACTTTAGGGTGCCTCCTTTTTTTCAAAGATAGACTTTAGATCAGGTTACCGTCAGTTGAATGTGAGAGAATGTGATATCCCCAAAATAGCCTTTCAAACCCGTTATGGTCATTTTGAGTTTTTGGTCATGTCCTTTGGGTTAACTAATACACCTGCAGCCTTTATAGATCTCATGAATCGGTGTTTAAGCCATATCTTTATATGTTCGTGATTGTCTTTATTGATGATATTTTGGTCTACTCTAAGAATGAGGAAGAGTATCCCTATCACCTTAGAGTTGTCCTTCAAACTCTGAAAGACAAGGAGTTGTATGCAAAGTTCTCCAAATATAAATTCTGGCTAGCGTTAGTAGATTTCCTAGGACACATTATGTGTGGAGATGGTATTCAGGTTGATACCCAGAAAATTAAGGTAGTGAAAAAGTAGCCAGACCCACATCCCCAACTGATATAAGGAGCTTCTTAGGTTTAATTGGCTATTATCGCAGATTTATTGAGGGTTTCTCATCCATATCATCCCAATTGACTACTGACCCAAAAGAAGGATAAGCTTCAATGGTCTGATTCTTGTGATGAGAGTTTCCAGAAGTTAAAGACCAAACTGACCACTCCTTCTGTTTTGATTTTGCCCAATGGAACAAAAGATTTTGTACTCTATTATGACGCAACTAGAATTGGTTTAGGCTGTGTTTTGATGTAAATGGTAAAAGTGATAGCTTGTGCTTCAAGACAGCTTTAGATGCATGAGAGAAATTACCCAACTCATGACCTTGAGCTGGCAGTTGTAGTATTTTCTCTCAAAATTTGGCGTTAATATTTGTATAGAGTGCATGTTGATGTTTTCATTGATCATAAGAGTTTGCAGTACATCTTCAATCAGAAAAAACTCAAACTGAGGCAGAGAAGATGGCTAAAGTTGCTCAAGGATTATGACATGAGCATTTTCTACTATCTAGGTAAAGCTAATGTTGTTGTAAATACTCTAAGCAAATTGTTTATGGGTAGCACTGCCCATATAGAGGAGGGAAAGAAACAATTGGCTAAAAATGCATAGATTAACTAGATTGGGAGTTCAACTTGAGGAGAATAATGAAGGTAGAGTTAATGTTCAGAATGGGTCTGCAACATCCCTTGTGGCAGAGGTAAAAGAGAATCAACACCAAGATCCTGTCCTCCTTCAGTTGAAGGAAGTTATTCACAAACAAAAGGTAATGGTTTTTCCAAAGAGGGAGATGGTGTGTTGATGTACCAGAATAGATTGTGTGTCCCGAATATTGATGATATCCAAGAAAACATTATAGATGAAGCTCATAGTTCCATATACTCTATTTATCTGGGTTCTACAAAGATGTATCCTGACTTGAGAGAAGTCTATTGGTGGAGTAGAATGAAAAGAGATATTATTGAATTAGTTTCCAAGTGTCCAAATTGCCAACAGGTTAAAGTTGAGAATCAAACGTCATGTGAGTTATCTCAGAATATAGATATTCTAGAATGAAAGTGGGAGATGATCAATATGGACCTTATTAAAGGTTTGTCGAGGTTCTAAAAGTAGCATGATATTAATTTGGGTGATTGTGGATAGAATGACTAAATTAGACTATTTTTTGGCAGTTAAGACTACTGACACCGTAGAGGATTATGCAAGATTATATATTCGAGAGATTGTAATATTGCATGGGGTTCCCTTGTATATCATCTCACACAGAGAAGCTCAATTCACTTTCTAATTTTGGAGATCTTTTAAGAAAGGACTGGGTTTAAAGGTGAATCTTAGTACAACCTTTCATCCCCAAACAGATAGCCAGGTAGAGTGCACTATTTAGACATTTGAGGATATGTTGATGGCATGTGTGCTTGACTTCAAAGGTAATTGGTATGACCAGTTACCTCTTATTGAGTTTGCATACAATAATAGCTATCAAACGAGTATTCAGATGGCTCCTTATGAAGCATTGTGTGGGAGGAGATGTAGATCACTAATTGGGTGGTTGAAGTTGGTTAAATTGAGTTAATTAGGCTAAATTTTGTTCACCAAGCTATGGAGAAGATGAAGGTGATTTGAGAGAGGCTGAAGATAGCCCAAAGCCGCTAGACATATTACACCTATCTAAGGAAGAGATACCTAAAGTTTGAAGTAAATGATTGGGTGTACTTGAAAGTGTCACCCATGAAAGGTGTCATGAGGTTTGGGGAGAAAGGAAAGCCTATTCCCCGATACATTGGTCCATACCAAATTGTGAGGAGGATTAAAAGTGTCGCTTATAAATTGGAGTTATCTTCTAAGTTAGCCTCTATTCATCTGGTATATCATGTCTTGATGTTAAAGAAGTGCTTGGGAGATCCGTCATTAGTAGTTCCCATTGATAGTATTGGATTTAAAGATACTCTATCCTATGAAGAGATTCCAGTTTAAATCCTTGATCGTCAGGTTCGCAAGTTGAGGACCAAAGAGATTTCCTAAGTTAAAGTCTTGTGGGGGAATCAATATGCTAAGGAAGCCATATAGGAAGCTGAGGAAGATATTAAAGCTAGATACCCACATCTATTCGTGCCTAATGATGAGAATGATGAAGGCAATATCTCTATTCTTGACTTGAATTAATTTGTCTATTCTTAAGTCTGAATAATTGATAGTCTAGATTATTTGATCTGATTGATTAGTCGATTTTATTAAGTCTCGATTGTTATTCATGCCTTGAGTCAATTTCTAATGTCTTTTCATTCGAGGATGAATGATTCCAAGAGGGAGATAATGTTACATCCGGTAAAATCAACAAAATACCACAAGATAAGAGATTGCTAGTTTAACACATCTTTCTTAAATTTCTCAATCAATCCAAGGCTGGAATATTGATCAGGGTAAAACATTGTATGGGATAATAATCTTGGTTGAATTTTTGGCCAATCATATCAAAAGATAAATTTTTGGAGTGAAGCGACGAAAATAGAGAAGTGGGCGATAGGTCCACCTCGCAGAAGTGTCACGAATAGGACTTAATTCTATTCAAGTTATTTTCTACGGGGTTAGAATTCGATCGAAAATTTTTTAAAAAAAACATTGCACTATAAAGGAGTCAATTTGTGTCATGGACTAGTCTCCACAGGTCAATTTTTTTGCCATTTTTATTCTTAAGAAGGAGCATTCTGATCTTTTCTCCATCCCTCCTATACTTATCCCATGACTGATATAGGTCATTTTTGAACTTAAAAGAGTTTCTAAATGCATTCATAAGCCTTTTATGCTAAGGAGTGGAAAAGAGGCTAGGGTTCAAAAGATTCAAACAATATCTTACAAGATTGATTGTCTTGTCTTCATCTTAGGTATGTAAGGCTAAACTAAAGCATGGACTTTGTTCTTCCATATGCCCCAAGATTGTGATAGGTTAATTTATTTATGAATGAGTTTAGTCCACTAGATTGTTATAGGTTGATTTGTGAATGAATTGAGTCCCCATGATTGTGTTCTTGAGAATCTTCTTTAAATATCCCCATGACTGTGTTCTTGAGACTCTTCTTTAAACTTAATATATTTTTACATAATATTGCGTAGTTGATGATTTCTATGACTTATTCTTGAACAAATGATTTTTGACTATTTACTTCATAAACCCTCATGATATTTTGACTTAATTTGACTAATATTGGATAAATACGATTAAGGATTGAGTCTAGGGCCTTAAACTTATGAATGTATGATTGTGATTGGGATGCGAGCAAGATGATAGTTTAATGAAGCCTGGTAGTCCTTCATATCTTCATAATTGAACCTAATTGAATGATCTTAACTGAATATTATCATAAATGATTGTCCCAACTACTCTTAAATGATTGAGAATGATTGGATGATTGAATGGTTGAAAGGATTGATTTGATAAAACTAATAAAAGTCCATTTAAGACTTGTTGATTGGTTTGTTTGCGATTGATTATCTTATAAGCATTGAGTCAAGGGGGGAGTATCGAGAACCAAAATAGGTAAGAGTAAGTAATAACTCGAACTCAATAATTGTGTTGCCAAACGTAGGAGAGGATTGAACCATTAAGGTCAGATATTTCCCTAGTTTATTATCTTGAAAAGATAGGACTTGATTGATTGTTGGATCTAGATTGGTAGATTTGTCTTTTACCTTGGAAAGGTATTTGACGGTTGTAGCAACGACAACGAGCTTGTTGTACGATTATTGGCTCATAAGTGATTATTGTCGAGTAAGAGAAATACCCATATAGGTCTTGATAGTACTTTAATTAGATTGGATTGGATATGATTGGTCTCAGTCTAAACCTTACTCTTGCTTTAGACTTATGACATCTTGATCGAACTTCTTACTTCTTGATTTGAGTTATCTGAGTTGATAGTATTCCACCTTATGCATGTTTTATTCTGCCATATTACATACTCGTACATTTTATGTACTGACGTCCATTTGGTCCTACATCATTTTATGATGCAGAGACAGGTAATAGAGGTCATCAACCAGCGTGTCGTTGAGGATCTATTCATATTCAGTTAATTAGTGATTCCTCCCTACTTCAGGAGGATAACATATTTGTCTTTCTAGCTTTTGAGTTTAATTTTCTTTATTTGAATTGAGGTAGCCATGAACCTGTCATTGGCACTATTTAGATAGTAGTGATAAAGGCATCATAGTAGACTGTTAACTTGTTGATTTGATATTGTCTTTTGGCTAGTTTCATTCGTACTAGTCTTGTTGATTGGATTAGACAGATTGTTGGCATTTGGCCTTATTCTATAAGTAGTTATTTGATCATTTTGATGAGTTAAGTCTTCTACTGATAGAGAGTTGATTGAATGATTCTGTGAATAGGAGAAGTGGTTCACTTGGGGAACAACAATAGTATCTGAGTGTCGTCCACACCTAGGGTACCCTACCAGGGCATGACAGTTAAACTCCGATAAGGTACTCCCTATAGATCCACCCTTCCATCCCGTGATTATTAGGCAGGCCTCTTCTCAGGGGTAGAAGAAACGGAGGACTAACGGGGTCGAGAGTAGTTGGGCAGCAATAGCAGAGGGTGAGGATGAGGACGAGGATGCCTCCCCTCCCACTCAGTCACAGCCAGCAGTTGAACCTCACTCGGTAGAGGATCTAGTTGCAGTTCGGAGGTGGCTGGGGGGCCACTTTGCCAAGACCCTTATTCTAGTGCAACCAGCCATCGTTATGGAGGTTAAGAGATCCGCTGTTAACTGTGGTGGGAGAGAAGGAAGAGAATAGAGAGGGACCACCTCATGATGCGAATGTGGAAGACGATCAAAAATATCTTCTCTTGTGTCGCTCCTCAAAGGAAACTGCCAAGATTGGAACCCGACAATTTTTGCGAGTTCTCTTTCCTGAACAAAGCCTAGAAAGGAAGGTACCCCTCTAAGGACCTAGATTCAGATGTCGACACTCCTCGTCGCCCCAGTTAGGATTTGTTATTATTTGGTTTTCTCCTTTTAGGCATGAAACAAACATTTTACTGCATTTTTTATTGATTTCTCTATTTTTGTAAGCACCTAGATGCTTTTTAATTACTTTCCATCATTGTATATATAAATTACCATCATTTTTACAACTACTCAGTCTCTGTTGAGCACTATATTGATCTTAGAGTTATTCATTTGTGCTTAGAAGTTCATTGCAGAAGCAGTGGAAAATACGGGACTTTACCTGGAGTTTATGTCTCGCGATATCCCGCTCTAGCGGGATAATCCTGCTCTGGCAGGGTCGCTCTGGCGAGGCTTCTCTAGTGGGATATTTCCGCTGGGGCAGGATTCGCCAAGATAGAACCTCAAGAAATTTTTCCTCATGATGTATTTCCATTCCTATATCCCCCTTAGACTCTCAGAGTTAAACTAAGCCCATTTGACTCCTTTTTCACGAGAAATAACATGAATTATCCTAGATTCAAACCCAGCGCTACACGGAGGAGCTCCCCATTACCTTAGTATAACAACTATGCACACCACAAGGAAATGTTCATTACCCCCTATTAGACCAAGACATCAAGATAAACAAGGCATAATTTAGAATCAATTTGTAACATTGAGTTTTTATTAACTCAAGCTAACCATTCAACCTATTATAACAGATAGACACAATTTAGCAACACCTTGTTTTAGATCAGTAATAAATATGTTAAGGATCGTTCATAACCATCCTTATGCTAATGTACAATACTAGATCATTTTTCTCACCAAATTTCGAACCAAATTCCAATTGTCCCGAAACTAGAGTTTCTCCATAGTTCCCAATTGTTCTCTTCCCTTACCAGTTTACCAATGGGATTTCCATGCACAATCTATAGTTCATTTTCCCTCACATGAGTATATCATTTAACACATTCAAACCCATTCTTTAATCACCTTGTGTCTTACAAAAGACTAATGCACATAATTCAGTTATGACTCTTTTCTAACATCTAGCTCATAGAATTACTAGCAAAGATATATCACATAATTTCAACATGCAGGCAAAGGTATATCTCACATTAAATCAGGAGTTAGTATGCACATAATCACATATTCAGCTACATAACTAAAGCAAGTGCAAAACTATCAATTAACTCCGCTTCATGGATGACCATTAGTTGATCATCTATACATTCTCACCACCTCTAAGGCAAGATACCAATTGTAACCTTCTCAGTTCTAATTTCCTTTACTTGCGTCCCTTCAGCCATGTCAATAGCCTGCAGTTACTCTGTTGAGATATTAGAATCCAAAGATACCAATTAGTTTCAACCTATACCACAAGTGATAGCCCACGCGAATAAGGGAGAAGAAATAGGAATACTTCTTAAAATGCTTCATAGCTTCCCAAAGATTCGTCAACACACCAAACCGCAGAAGTCTAATTGACACTTGTTCTTGTTATGGGAGAACGGTAACCAAGGCTCTGATACCAAATTGTCACTACCCAACCCACTGGCCCATGCGGGCACCCACTCGATACCCTAAGTAGGAGAACCCTTAACTCTTCGATTAAAATATTGCGAAATTTTAATCAAAAACTTGAGTATTTAAACCAAAATTTTAAAGAAACCTATATCAAATGTAACTTATATAATTTATACAAAAAATCCCAAGGATACTAGCCTAAAACAGGTACAAGAACTTCTAATAGTGGTAACAAAATAAAAGAACAATGACACAGCTCCTATCATAAGAAGTAAAAATAGAAGCTGTTGAAGGATCGTCTTCACCTAGAAGACATAACTGACCCTACAACTAAATTATCTCAAATGGCATAGCAATAGTAGTATCAGTACAAACAACATGTATTGATAGGAATCATCGTTCAATCTAATACCCACTGCATAGTGTATGAACAAATAAATAAGAGAAATCATAATAATTAAACTTTACAAACCTATCCACCCCAACTAAATAAGTATACTCCCTATTCTCACCCTTAAGGTCTTTACCACTCTACTCTCCATAGTTCCACTATCCAACCTAACAACCTTATCCGCTCAATAATTTCACCTATCCATCATTGGTCTTGGTCCAATTGTCTCACAACATAGGGGCCTAGCCATCTCATAACCATACTTTCTAACTAAACCCGATTTTAGATAACCACTACTACCACCATATTTACTCGTGGAAACTTCAATGATAACACTATCTATCAACAAGTAACCTTCACCTCTAAGCCTATAAATATAGAATGCTTTATATAACACATATGTCATATCAAGTCCTAATACGAATACGTTTATACGTGCTCACATTTCATTATAACTAACACACCTCGACTCAAGGGTTCCTTTATAAGTTTTTAATTCATGGTTCATTCACCATTAACCTTATTATTGCATGAAAATATAGATATCATCAGGTCCTCTCATGAAACCACACAAACACACATACTTAGACTTCTCACAGGACCTAATCTAGTTATATATGTATGTTGGAATATGACACCCGATTCAAATATGTGTTAGAACGTGATATCTAATCCAAATATGTGTCGAAACATGACACCAAATTCAAATATATGACAGAACGTGACACCGGATCCAATTAGGTAAACCAACCACAAACTATCAACAATAGACCACTTTATATCGCCAAGAACGGATTCATCACAAAACAAGCTAGCAAGTGATCATTTGCAATAATTCTAACATTTTTCCCTAATCACAAAAACCTAGGCATATCATAAGTAACTCAAAAAGTACATGAAACATTCCCAGGAAACAACCATCGCTTACAACACTACCAAACCCTAAGGTTTACCTTCAATATCTACTTGTTCTATATTTTTGTACACACTACCATGCCCATTATAATTTAATCAATTGTACGCAATAATATCACAATCCAGACACTTCCCCAATCATTATAGCTCTTTTTTACCCTGGTCACATTCAAATTAAACCCTAATACAACCAAATTTCAGCCCGTGACCTATAACCCACAGCTTAGTTATATGATTTCTCATTAAATGTCCTTCTATATTACACAATAGGTATTAGATTTACCACTCAAAAAAGAGAAGTCTAGCCTACCTGGGCGCCAAGCAACTGTGGATGGATAATGTTGTTGAAATCTTTGGTTCTAGATGTCCTACGGGCAAGGCAAGATTGAATTCCACAAGTTGAAAGCCTTTCAATGTTTAGATTCCTTCCCCTCTTCTTCCTAAGACAAGAGCAGTCTTTTGGAGGGTTTTTGCAGTAACCCTCGCCTCTAACCTTTCCTTGGGAGAAATGGGAGAAATAAGAAAATTGTGACTTAAGTTCTGATCCACGTCCTTCTGCTCTGGCTGCTACATTCCTGCTCTGACAGCGCCGCTAAGGCGGGACCATCCCGCTCTGGCAGGATGGTGCGACCCAGTTGAGTAAATTTTTTGCAATTTCTTTTAATCTTAATTAACAGTGATTCGGGTCGTTACATATGGTAAAGTTATTTTTTTTTACATATTTGATGTCCAATTGTCACCAAAATATATCCTTAACATGAGTTTCTCAAATCTTTAGTTTTCTAAAGAAAATCAAGAACTCGACTATTGGTTCTTCCAATAGCACTTGCTTAACAAGTTAAGCCATAATTCTTTCATCATCATTCTTTAACTTGATCAAGGATCAAATAGGGTATGTACCTCTTTAATATTTAAGTGACTAATTTTATTTAGCACTTTTTCAATATAATGAGATTAACTCAATACAATACCCCCACTATTTTATGTAATCTTGATACCCAACATAGTACCGATTTCTCTAAGATCCTTCAATATAAATGTGAAAATTGAAAACCTTCTCATTTCTATTGTTATTTTGAATTCTTTTCTTACGATCTACATATCAACCAACTATTACACAATATTCATATCCATCAAAAGTTGAAGTCATATTAATTATTTCAACTTTATGGTCTTCAAATATATATGAGATAATGTAAAGTCTAATATTAATTTCTAATCATAATCTACAAGCCTCCACAATTTGAATATTTCAAAAGCCTTTTTCATCAGATATGAAACTCAAATCATAATTAGATAAATTACACAAAACTACTAGGTTTCTTTCAAATCATCAAACTCATAGAATGTCTTTAACTTTTAAATGGTATCAAATAATAAATATCATCCATTCTCATGATCTAAAAATAATAAAAAATAATTTTCAAGGATTGATATGATTTTTATAAATGAAATACTTTATATCATCTCACAACATGAAAATAAACTTCACATATGATCGGTATGCAAGAATAACTAATCACATAAGGAAATGTTATTCCTAAAGTTAGCAAGCATTTAAAGATCATCACAAATATGTCATCTACCCTAATATTTATAAAAATTAATTTCACAAATAGAATTCACAAAATAAATAAAAAGTAAAGTCAAAGAAGTAGAACCCAATTTTTGTCACTAGCCGTAATATATTCCTGATTTGATATTTTGCCTTTTTGACCATAATCTCCATTTGTTGGTTCACACGTATTTTTAAATAAATAAATAAATAAATAAATATATATATATATATATATATATATATACACTTCTCAAAGTTTGAGACCATTTGACACATTGTTTTGAAGGCAATCAATAGATTTCTTATCCTAAAAAGGAAGCAAGTTTCTTTCTCAAAGTGCTGCAAAATTGTACGAACTTGAAAATTCATTTTTGAGGGCACATGTTTTATATTTCCCCATCCTACAATTGGACTCAATTTAAGACACTTCACTTTCCAAATCGATGTAAAAATAGAGGAAGTAAGGCCATAGTCTTCCTCAACTCAACCTCAATTAATGTTGGATCAAGAACAAACCAATATAGAGATCCAACATTGAGTAGATAAACTGCAACTACAATTTCTTTTCCTTTTTTTTAATCTGTGCATCACTACTTTGGATTATCAATAATGTCAGTATCGCCTTTAAACCGTTAAATATCATTTTAGATTGTTGAAAAATATATATCAAGAACACAAAATTTATATGAAGAAGAACACCAAGACGAAGGTTTGATAATATGAATAAAGAATATAGAATTGAAGGCTTAAAACACATGCGAAACGCTTGAAGTTTAGGTGTATACAAGTAACACTTGAACTTGTATAAAATTGAACAAATAGATATATTCATCGCGCATGGCGTTCTATATGAAAATTTTGCTTTCTATATGACGTCCTACATGTATTATTTTATTTAGGATGTGTGTGTCTATTTACTTAATTTTAAACAAGTTTAAGTATTTACTTGTGCATATCTAAAGTTGCAAGGCATAGATTCCAGCCGAAGACAAGTTAAAGAACATAATTATGTCATTTAAAAAATCACACAACCAATTCATTAAAATATGAATGGATTAGACAAATTACCAAAATATGAATTTATTTTTCCAGCACTATCTAAAAGTATGCTAATTGAAGATTCTTACCAAACTTTTTAGTTGTAATTTTTTATTATCTTGAGCATATCATAATGTAGGGTTTCATCCCATGTCATATATTTTTCTTACTTGGTTGCATGGTTTATGGAAATTAGAGAGTCAAAAATGTGAATTTGGTAGTTGGCAAATCTCAACAATCGAAAGATCGCCATTTTTATCAAACCAAATTTCACCAAGAAACCTACCAACATTTGAAATATTTATTTTTTTATGATGTCATTGATGAAATCATAAGACAAAATATCTATAAATAGAGCACGCTCATTTGTAAGAACACACCAAGATAGACAAAAAACAGTATTAGAGAGCAAAGTGAGATATATCATAGACTATATAAGACAATAGTATATGAAAAAGAGTGTGAGCGATATTTTAGTAAACTGGAAAATCAAAACAAGGTTATTTTTTTGAGTGTGTTGTGGTCACTTTGAGGATTGTACTCATGATTATTCAATGTAAAATTTTTTACTAAAGTGATATCAGTTACTCCTCATGATTCGTGGTGTTTTTCTTATTTAAAAATATTTTCACATAGAATTTTCGGTGTCATTATTTTTTCATTTTATTTTTATTATTTTGACCATATATATTTTTATATTAGTTTGCATTTTCCCCCAACAAACTAGTATCAGAGCCTTGATTCACAGTATTTATATCTTTGGAGAAATGATGGATGCTAACACAAGTAGAATAGTTAATTTGAATGGCGTTATTATGCCATTTGGAAGGGGGGGAAAGGAAGATCTGCTCTATGTTAAAAAATTTATCAACCAATCTTTACTACTACAAACATGAAAATAAAATAGATGAAGAGTGGAATCTATTGCACAAACAGGTGTATGAATTTATTAGGCAATAGGTTGATGATAATGTGTTAAATCATATTTTTTGGAGAGTTACCTGCTCGAACCCTATGTGAGCTTCTTGAAAGTTTACATGCTCGAACGACTAAAATAACAAAATGTTCTTAATAAAGAAGATGATAAATTTAAAATATTATGATGGTTCTTCGATGATAGATTACTTGAATAATTTTCAGGGGATCATGAATTAGTTATTTTCTATGGGCATTAAATTAGACAAAGAAATTTAATATTTGCTTCTACTTGATTCCCTACCAGACTCTTAGTAAATATTTATAACTTCATTGTCAAGTTCTCCTTCGGATAGTGTGATCTCTATGAAGTTTTCTAAGAGCAACTTATCTCAAGGTTCTTTTTCGTTGGATGTCCTAGTGATTGGCGTAGAGGGAGAAAAAAGAACCATGGTTCTCAAAATAGAGGACATAACTGAATCAAATCCAGAGGCAGACTTAAGGATATTGAGATATATCATTATGACATGAAAGGGCACACAAGAAGTTTTAGCCGAAGTTGAAGAAGAAGAACAAAGATAAAAAGGAAAATAGAGAAGATGGCAATGAAAGTTGCCTAGCTACCGTCACCATCAAAGATTTTATTACCGTTCTTGATACTAATTTCATAAATATTGCTTGTGATAAGTCAAACTGAGTTTTGGACACTGGTGTCGCACATCACGCTACATCAAGAAAGGTTGTTTCTCTTCAGATACTCCTGGTGACTTTGAAACCTTGAATGTGGGTGAGACTGTATCTAGGATGATTAGTATTGGTATAATTTATTAAGAAACTAGTATTAAAGATAAACTATTTTGAACAATGTGAAATATGCACCTGATGTTCTT
Organism: Solanum dulcamara; assembly: GCF_947179165.1. Taxonomy (NCBI): domain Eukaryota; kingdom Viridiplantae; phylum Streptophyta; class Magnoliopsida; order Solanales; family Solanaceae; genus Solanum; species Solanum dulcamara. The sequence continues at coordinate 62,941,642 of NC_077238.1, read as the reverse complement.
CTACATCTGATATTTATTGGTGTTTTGGATGATAAAGGATATGTTAGTACCAATTATCGTGAAAATAGAAACTCATTAAAGGTTCATTAATAGTGGCTCATGGTAATAAACTTTTTTCCTAAATGATATCACCATGTAGGGACCGGCGCTTCTCCACACTCCTCCCCGTAGCTAAGTTGATTATGTTGAACGCTACCACTATTTGGTGAGTTATATTTTGGAATTTTGACTAAAACCTTGAGGGTGAGCTAGGGACATGTGTTAGCCCCTACCAAGTCTTAAAGTAGAAGGTATGGTTAGATAGATACATGATGTTAGTTGAGTTTGACTCTCTTTGTATGATAATTCCCTTAGCCCTGTTATCCCTTATGTTTTCGGTTGTTTTGATTATTATTTTTGATGAAATGCTCAATGAATGCTAAGAGGCTTGGGTGAGATACCTCCGAGTGCTTTATTCACCATGTCACGTCTAGTCCCTAGGCTTGGGCCGTGACAAACTTGGTATCAGAGTTTGAAGTTTTGAAATGGTCCTCGGAGTCCAACATACCGCGTTAAATAGGGTCTTTTTCACGGTTATGAAGCTCGCTACAACTATGAATCGGAGACTATGGGATATTTAGAAAAGTTTACTTTTTTCAAATTCAAGTCGTGCCCTAGAGTGTTCTAGTCTTCCTCTAACTAATGAACTTTTTTATGTTCTCTAGATAATGCCACTAGGAAGAGCACCTCCAAGATCAAGGTTTAAAGATGAGGACCAATCTTCTCTTGTTCCTGATGCTCCACATCATGAGTAAGGGGTAACCCATGCGAAGTTTCACAATATTATCATATTGTTGTCTCAAGCCGTAACCAACCAAAGAAATCAAGGTGCTCCTCCTCAAATGCAAAATCCGGCGTCTAAGATTTAGAATTTCCAAGGGATGAATCCGCTCGAGTTTGATGGTTCTAAAATAAATGAGGATCCTATCGAGTTCATCGATGAGGTATACCAGATTGTGGCTATAATGGGTATTCCTCAAAATAAGAAGGTTTAGCTAGTGGCCTAACAACTTAAGGGTGTGGCACTAGTTTGGTATGATCAAAAGGTTGTTGAGAAGGATGAAGAAATAGGGCCGATAGGCTGGGAATAGTTCAAAGGTGCCTTCCTAGACTACTTCTTTCCATTAGAGCTAAGGGAAGCCAAGAATTAAGAGTTCATCAACCTCCATCAATGGAGTATGAGTGTAAGGGAGTATGCCCTCAAATTCACTAAGTTGTCAAAGTATGCTCCTTCCATGGTCTTCGACCCCCGGAGAAGAATGAGCAAGTTTATTTTTGGTGTCTCAAGCTTACTGTCCAGGGAGTGCGAGATGGCCATGTTGGTCAAGGAGATGGAAATCTTCCAATTAATGACTTATATAGAGAAAATTGAAAAAGAGAAGTTGAGGGAGAGATTGAGATGGTTCAAGAGGGATAAAGTGGATGGTGGAGGGTATTCAAAGGTCCGATTACGGTAATAATGGCAAGGGCCAAAGTAGGCAATGGTTTATGGGACAAGGTTCTACCAATACTCCTCCTCCGAAGTTCAACAAGGACAAGTGTACTAATTCGATAGTCCCAATAGAAAATGTTAGTTCCCAAGCTTTCCCTGCTTGCAAGAAGTTTGGGAGCACCTATAAAGGGGAGTGCTTGGTGGGCTCTAATGCATGCTTTAAATAAGGGAAATCGAGTCATCATACACATGAATATAGAGGTAACGGTGGAGGTAGGCCTAAAGGACAAGTTGCTTATGGCCACAAGAAGGTAGGCAATGCACCAACCGCTTATATGCCATGCGTGGGAGCCAAGAAGTTGAGGAAGCACCAAATGTTGTTATCGGTATGTTAAAGGTCTTTACTTTTGATGTGTATGCATTGTTAGATCCGGGTGCAAACTTTTCATTTGTCACTCCATTCTTAGATAATAAGTTTGATATATTACCCGAAATATTAGTAGAGCCTTATTTGGTGTCTAACCCTATTGGTAAGTCGGTTGTTTCTAGAAATATTTATAAGGGTTGTCCCATGTCCATCTTGCATAAAGTTATCCCTTATGATCTAATAGAGCTTGACATGGTAAATTTCAATATTATAATGGGGATGGATTACATACATACATCTTAGGCTTCCATAGATTGTAGGACTCGTCGAGTCAAGTTTCATTTTCTAAATGAGTCCGTTCTTGAATGAGAGGATCATGATTCGGTAGTGAAGGGTAAGTTCATTTCTTATCTTAAGGCCTGGAAGTTTATTTCTAAGGGTTGCTTTTATCATATTATGAGGGTTAGGGATTTTAACTCTAAAAGTCCTCCACTTGAGTCGGTCCCCATAGTCAATGAGTTCCCCGATGTCTTTTTAATGACCTTCCCAGCATCCCTCCCAAAACAGAAGTCAATTTCAGTATCGATCACCTCCTCGATACCTAATATATCTTTATTTCTCCTTATTGAATAGCCTCGGTGGAATTAACAGAGTTGAAGGGACAATTAAAGGACTTGTTAGAAAAGAGTTTCATAAGGCCAAGTATTTCACCATGGGGTGCTCCCGTGCTATTTGTAATGAAGAAGGATCAGTCGCTTCGAATGTTCATAGACTACCGTCAATTGAACAAAGTAACCATTAAGAACAAGTACCCAATCCCTAGAATAGATGACTTGTTTGATCAATTGCAAGGGGTAAGTCACTTTTCCAAGATCGATCTTTGGTCTGGCTATCACCAACTAAGGGTGAGGGAGTGTTACATTCCCAAGATTGTTTTCCAAAGAAGTTATGCCCATTTTGAGCTTATAGTCATAAGTTTTGGGTCGACGAATGCACCGGAGGTGTTTATGGAGCTAATGAATAAAGTATTCAAACCCTACCTTGATACTTTTGTTGTGGTCTTCATTGACGATGTTTTGATTTATTCTTGAGGTGGGGAAGAACATAAGAATCACTTGAGAATTGTGCTCTAAACGTTGAGGGATAGGCAACTGTTTGCAAAATTTAGCAATTGCAAATTTTGGTAGAAGGAAGTGGCATTTCTTGGTCACATAGTGTCTGGTGAAGGGATCAAGGTTGATCCTAAGAAAATGGAGGCGGCCAATACTTGGACTAGACCATTGTCTCCTTCAGATATTAGGAGCTTCTTACGTCTAGCCGGTTATTATAAAAGGTTCATTAAGGGGTTCTCTTCAATCTCATATCCTATGAAAAAATTGAACCAAAAGAAGGCAAAGTTCATATGGACGGAGAGTGTGAAAAAAGTTTCCAAACTTTGAAAGATCGAATTACAACCACTTCTATTTTGACTCAACCGGAAGGATTAGAAGGGTTTGTGGTTTATTACAATGTTTTAAAGATTGGTTTGGATTGTGTCTTGATGAAAAATGTTAAATTTACATCCTTTGCTTCTAGACAATTAAAGGTACATGAGCGTAACTACCCTACCCATGATCTTGAATTGGCGGCTATCATTTTTTTGCTTCAAAGATCTGAGAGCATTACCTCTATGGGGTGCATATGGATGTGCATACCGATCATAAAAGTCTCCAATATGTGTTCACCCAAAAGGACCTCAATATAAGGCAAAGAAGGTGGCTAAAACTCCTCAAGGATTATAACATGAGTGTTCATTATCATCCGGGTAAAGGCAATGTGGTTTTTGATGCACTTAGTAGAGTGTCTATGGAGAGTGTGGCCCATGTTGATAAAGGAAAGAGGGAATTAGTGAAAGATGTTCACCGGTTGGCTAGATTAGGGGTGAAGTTGAGTGGCACCGATGGTGGTGGTATGGTTGTTCATAATGGGTTCGAATTCTCTTTGGTGGTGGATGTCAAATCAAAACAATACCTTGACCCAACAATTGTTGAATTAAAGAGATTAGTGAAGAAAAAGAAGGTAGAGGTTTTTTCACAAGAGACAGATGGGGCTTTATACTACCAAGGTCTGTTATGTGTTCCGAATGTGGATGGCCTAAGGAGTTTGATCTTGATGGAGGCTCATAATTCTTCATACTCTATTCAACCCAGTTCGACGAATATATACTGAGACTTAAAGGAGTTTTATTGGTTGGGTGACAAGAAAAAGGACATAGCAAGGTTTGTGTTTAAATGTTCGAATTACCAATAAGTGAAGGCCGAACATCAAATATCAGGTGGCCTAGAACAAGATATTGAAATCCCTACTTAGAAATGGGAAGAAGTGAATATGGATTTCGTAGTTGGTTTGCCTCATATCGGGAAGCGCCATGACTCAATTTGGGTAATCATTGATAGAATGACTAAGTCGACTCACTTCCTATTGATCAATACTTCCTATAGTGCCAAAGACTATGCTAAGTTGTATATTAGGGAGTTGGTGAGGTTGCATGGTGTGCTGTTGTCAATCATTTAGGATCATAGTACCTAATTCACTTCTTACTTTTGGTGGTCGTTTCAAAGTGGACTTAGTACTAAGGTAAAGTTAAGCACCGCATTCCACCCTCAAATTGATGGGCAAGACGAAAGAATAATTCAAACGCTAGAGGATATGTTAAGGGATTGTGTGTTGGAGGTCAAAAGGAGTTGGGATGATCATCTACCGCTCATTGAGTATGCCTACAATAACAGTTACTACTCAAGTATTAAGATAGAACCATTTAAGGCTTTGTATGGGAGATGATGTAGATCTCTGGTTGGTTGGTCTGAAGTATGTGAAATGATCATGTTAGGCCTCAATTTGGTGCTTGACGCTTTAGAGAAGGTGAGAATTATTAGAGAACGATTGAAGATGGATCAAAGTCATCAAAAGTCATATTCTGATGCTAGGAGAAGGAACCTTGAGTTTACTGCGGATGATTGGGTATATTTGAAGGTGTCACCCATGAAGGGTATAGTTCGATTTGGTAAGAAAGGGAAATTTAGCCCTAGGTATGTAGGGCCTTAGCGAATTTTCAGAAGAGTTGCCAAAGTTGCTTATGAGTTAGAATTGCCTTTGGAAATATCCATAGTGCATCCGGTATTCCTTGTCTCTATGTTGAGGAAATGTGTGGGAGATCCTACTTCCATTGTGCCTTTGGAGATAGTGAATCTCGAAGAGAACTTGACCTATAAAGATGTTTTGGTTGAAATCCTGGACTGGCAAGTCAAAAGATTGAGGAACAAAGAAGTTGCATCCATTAAAGTAATTTGGTACGTTACTAAGTCATTCATGCTCACGTACTTAAGCCTCTTATGTTTCAGTTTTCTAAGTCTTCGTATGCATGCATATTCATGAAGTTGAATTTTAAAATTATGTTTTATTCTAAAGTTTAAAGATCCTATGTTTGATGCATTTTAAGTGTCAATGTGTTCATGTTGGGTTTTTAGTCCTCCTTCCATGTCCTCTTCTATGATAATGATTCTCATTCAAGGATGAATGTTCCCAAGGAGGAGATATTGTTAGACCCCTAAAAATGTGGAAGGTCCTAAACCAAGGATCAAAGAAATGAATTATCACAAGTGCAGAAAATTAGCACCAGAAGTTGACCACGGAACCCATCACGGGTTGTGGTAAGCATCGCGGTCTATGGTGAGAAGCCGTGGTAGAGTTCATAGACTTAGACCTATAGGGAAGGTACCACGATGAGGACCACAGACCGTGGTAAGAATCATAGATCGTGAAGCCCTCTGTTGTGACCCCTCCCTAACACCCTCAGGAAATTTCCCAAAGCAAGGTCCACGAATGACCTCCATAGATCATGGAACCCTCCAAGGACTGTGGTGTATCCCCGTGGTGGTCACTCTGTAGGCATCCTGCAAGACCTGCACCATGACCACCTTTCATAGCCCATCATGACTTTCACAGACCATAAAGGTATTCTGTGATGAAACTTCAGAGACTACCATGTAGGCCCTTTCCAAAATATTTTCCAAGTCCCTTACCACGGGCCGTGGTGAGCACCACGGACCGTGAAGGATCCCCATGAAGCCAGTTTTGATCAGATTTTAAAAAGGGACGGTTTGGTTTTTTCTGCATTTTAATTCAAAGCGGTGTCGTTTTGAGGGTAGAATTCACCCATCTAAAGACACTAAACTCTTCCAAGACCTCATTCTACATACTAAGGCTCAAGACTTACAAACCCTCTCTTCTCAAACTCTCCTAAGAACTTCAGAGTTTCTACTAAAGGCATTCCAAGTCTCCCTTCCCCCTCAAGTCTTTATTAGGGATTTTGTTTCCATAAGGTGGGTTTCATCCATGGGTTCTTCCACCCATGGAGCCAAAATTATTTCCTACTTCATATTTCAATTTTCAAATGCTGAATTCTCATGGGCTTTTACATAATGACTCAAAATGCATAGATTATGATATATTTTAAGTTTATTTACCTATATTGATGTATATTGACTCTCAAATTAATGAAATGAATGATTTTTTCAAGTGCATATATGAAAGCTTAAAAGTGGTTTTGAACTGTATATGGTGGGATGCTTTAAGAAGTGTAATTTGATGCATTTCCATCACTATCATGCATGCAATAATTCTTCAAATACTTTTGAAGGTTTTTATGAAATGAACCTTACCTAGATTCCATATGTTAAAGTAAAGTTGTAATGAAAGCTTTCAACTCCAAATGAAAGTTATGATAAGGGATTGTTATGATGAAATAATTGAATGATGAAAGAGCTTCTAAGTCAAAGTAAGGTTTCAATGTGAAAGGACGATTCTCGTGTTGAGTCAAATAAAATATTTTAATGAGTTATTCCACCGAATAATGATTTGATGATTAAGTGATATAATGCTTATGTTATTATGATATCTAAATGTATTATGTGAGATTGACCTAGCACCGAATATAGCATGTAGATGGGGACTCGACCTAAGGGGTCCTTAAGTAAAGTATCATATTGCATTAAATATGTGCCAACATAGGGGCCTTGTCGGCTATTAGGCTAGTGGATCCACGATTAGCCATTGAAGTAAAAGTTAAAGAAATGATTAAGGTTGATGGAGTAAAATCTGGCAAGTAGTCTCCCGGTGCCAACGTAAGAGGTTATGTTGCATTCCATATAATAACTCACATGGTCTTAAATGTCAGTTACGGTTATTATTCCACAAAATGAATGTTTAAGGCTTCATATGATAATTTCTCATGCATGCATTCACTTGTTCATATTGCTTATAAATGTCATAATGTTCTTCACTCTATAGAATGCTCACATACTTAGCACATTCAAAGTACTAACGCATACATTTTCCTACAAGATATCACTATGTAGGTATCAACACTGCTCCACACACTCCTGTCCATGGCTAAGTTAATTATGTTGAAGACTACTACTACTTGGTGAGTTCCTACGTTTTGGAAACAATACTCCTATCTTTCTAGCTCATGTTATGTATAGTCTCTTGAGTTACATTTTGGAATTTTGACTAAAACCTTGAGGGTGAGCGAGGGACATGTCTTAGCCCCCAGCAAGTCTTAAAGTAGAAGGTATGGTTGGAAAAATGTATGATGTTAAGTTGATGTTGACTCTCTTTGTATGATAAGTCCCTTAGTCCCGTTATCCCTTAAGTTTCGCTTGTTTTGATTATTATTTTAGATGAAATGCTCAATGAATGATAAGAGGATTATGTGAGATACCTCTGGGTGCTTCATTTTCCATATCACGTCTAGTACCTAGGCTTGGATTGTAACAATTTAAGAGTTTTTAGTTGCAAAGATTTTGTAGATGTGCCAAAAGATGAGAGGTGAAAGTTAGATGTCAACACAACAAAGTGCATCTTCATTGCTTATGGCCTTGATGAATTTGGTTACAAGCTATATACTAATTGAGAAGAAGCTTGTGAGAAGCTACGATATCTTTTTTAGGGAAAATTAAATCATTAAAGATATTAACTAAGCGGAGAAACTAGAATCTTCAAGTTCAGATGACATAGTTCATCTTGATCAAGTTCCTCATACATGACGTTGATGGGTTTGATGATCATGATTATGCCCAGAATCATGTCCTAGATCAACATGTTTATATTAATAATAACAATGATGTTATTATTGATGATGCTCCTGCTCATGAAGTTGTGAATGAATCAAATATTTCTCTTAGAAGATCCACAAGATAGCATGTTTTCTCAACTCATTATTCACTTAATGAGTATGTGATACTCACTGATGGAAGAGAACTTGAATGTTATGAGTAGGACATGGAAGATGAGCACAAGGATCAATGTATTGAAACCATGCAAGATGAGATGAAATCTCTGCATGAGAACCACACTTATGAGTTGGTGAAATTTTCTAAGGCCATAAGAGCTTTAAAAAATAAGTGAGTGTTCAAAGTTAAAGTTGAAGAATATAGTTTGAAGCCTATGTACAAAGCTAGATTGGTAAGGAATTTAGTCAAAGTAAAGGTATTGACTTTAACAAAATATTTTCTCCTATCATGAAAATCTCCTTCATTTGTACAATTTTTAGTTTGGCTGCTAATCTTAATTTAGAGATTAAGCATATGGACGTGAAGACGAATTTTCCTTACGGTGACCTAGAAGAAGAGATTTATATGGAACAAATTGAGGGCTTCAAAGTAAATGATAAAGAAATTTTTGTGTGCAAACTCAAAAAGAGTCTCTATGGCTTTAAACAAGCTCCTAGACATTGGTGCAAGAAGTTTGAATCTATTATGGGAGAGCAGGGCTACAAGAAGACTTCCTCAAATTATTGTGTGTTGGTACAAAAAAATTGATGATGATTTTATCATCCTCTTGCTGTATGCGGATGATATATTGATTGTAGGAAGAAATAGTTACAAATTTGATAAGTTGAAGAAAGAGCTATGTAAGTCTTTTGCTATGAAAGACTTGGATCATTCCAAACAAATTTTGGGCGTGAGATCATTTACTTGTTTCAGAGAAGAAAGATAGATTATTTGTCACAAAAGAAGTATATTAAACGAATACTAGAGCGCTGCAATATGAAGAATGTTAAGTTTGTTAGCACACTTCTTGCTGGTCATATGAAGTTGAGCAAGAACATGTTTTCTACCAATAGAGAGGAAAAAGAGAGCATGGCCAAAGTTTCATCTTTCTCCATCATCGAAAATTTAATATATGCAATGGTATGCACTAGATCTGATATTGCATGCAGTTGATGTTGTCAGATATTTCTCTATAATCCCGGAAAAAACATTGAAAAGCAGTAAAGTAGATACTCATGTATCTGAGAAAAAGATCAAATGAATGCTTGTGTTTTGAAGGATCAAATCCAATCTTGAAGGGGTATACAGATGATAATATGGCAGTGACTTTGCTAATAGAAAATTCACTATTGAATATGTATTTAGTTTTTCAGGTGGAGTTATATCATGACAGTCGATGTTGCAGAAGTATGTTGCACTATTTACAACTGAAGATGAATATATTGCGGCTACTGAAACTGGCAAGGAGATGAAATGGCCTAAGTAATTTCTTCAAGAGTTTGGCTTCTATTAGAATGAGTATGTTCTATTGTGATAATCAAAGTGCAATATACTTGAGCAAGAATTTCATGTATTATGCGAGAACGAAGCACATAGACGTGAGATTTCACTGAATTTGAGAAAAGCTAGAAGACAGATCTATGCAGGTTGAAAAGATTCACACAAGTGAAAATCCTATGGATATGCTGACCAAGGTGATACCAAAAAACAAGTTCGATCTATGTAGAGAACTTGTCGGCATGAGCTTTCTTTGAGAAAACAGAAATACCTCCTTTAGGTGCATGGGACGGGAGGGGGAGATTTGTAGGGGTCCATCCCATGCCATAATTTTTTTCTTACTTTGTTGGAAGAAGGTTTAAAAATTAGAGAGTCTAAAATGTGGATTTGATAGTTGGCAAATCTTAAAAAGCAGAAGATCATAATTTTTGTCAAACCAAATCTCACCAAAAAATCTACCAAAGTTTGAAATAGATATTTATTTTTTCATGATGTCATTAATGACATCATGACGACGGAAATTTTCTATAAATAGAGCATTATCACTCATATATAAGAACACACCAAGATAAAGAGAAAAAATGTTAGAGAGCAAAGTGACATATATCATAGACTATAAAAAAAATAATTTTTAAATTAAAAAAAATGTTAAGTAGTATGAGTTATTTTTTTCCATTCTTCCAAAAAAAAATTAATAATATTTTTACTTTACGATTTAAACCCTTCAATTGAAAATGCTTAATCATTTAAGCAAGTCTCGCCTATCGATCAACTTTGAGTTATCATTATAACTCAAGACAAATTAATAGGCAAGGAAACAATATTATTTTGGACGGTCAAAGGTATAAGTTGGCGACACTAGGCATAAAAGGTTGTTATGTGGGGGTGGATGGTTTCATGTGGTCCAAGTCCACCACTACGACCAATGTTGTTAGTAGTATAATATTTAATTTGTGTAGTATTATAATTTATAACTTGAAGATGGAGAATATTATAAATGGCGGCAAGGACGATATGTGTGTCTGCTCCTAACTCAGCCAATTTTCCTATTTTTGTCTAATCTCCATACACATTGTATCTTGGTCCTACTTTATATCCCTCTCATGGGACTTAGAGTTCTGAATTTTGAACATTATAGACATGTTAATGGCAGACAAACATCCCCCTTTTCATACTTCTATTCTTGGTTTATGATCACCCCATTATATGTGAATAAAATAATTTAGAGGCAGTTTTATATGTCTGAAATGCAAAGAGTTAGTCAGAAATTTGAAAATACTCTATATATATTACTTAGGTCATTTCAATTTGGTTTTCTTATTTATTTTTTGATTCATTTAAAAAAGAATGCATTTTTTTCTTGTAACTCATTAAATTTAATTTTTTACCTGACATATTTAAGATCACAAGATTAAAAGATATTCTCGTACAAATTATACATATCTTTAATATAAAACTACAAGATTAAAAGATATTTTGGTATATTTTACGTATCTTTAGTTTAAAGATCACAAGCTTCAATTTATTTTTTATTTTTTAAAACTCCATTTCAAATAATAAATAAATAAATAAATTGAAACGGAGAAAATATTAATATTTACGTTATATGTTTCTTGTTATACATTTTTATTGCTTGTGTTTAGAAACTCGATGGTTTTATATTATTGGAAAAGTCAATTATATTAGTGAAATCTTATGCATCATAGATATTTATTTACCTTATATTATCAATCCACCTATCTCCAATAAATATTGTGGAAGCCTTAAAGTGTTTTAAATGTTTCAAATATGTCAAGAATTTTTTTAAATGATTTAAACGTATTAAAACTTGAATTTCTTAGTGGTAATTGATTTCAAATTTTAAATATGTGTTTGCAAAATATCTTTATTCTAGCTTGTTTGGTTTAGAAAATCATTTGGTCTTGCAAAACTTTTAAAGTGGAACTAACTCAGTCTTCCAATTATTTTTTAAATTTTCTAAACTATTCAATCCAACTATTTTTTTATTACTTTATTCAAGCACAATTCAAAATCTAATCCAAACGTACAGTTGAAAATATTCTTCAAACACATATCTGCAGCTACATAGTCAAGACCTAAACCAAGACTAAATAAATAAAAAAAAAATATATATATATATATATATATATATAAAGAGGAAGAATCAAAGACCAAACAAATTTCCTTTTACTTAATTGGTTCTTTAATGCATAAAGGAAGATTCCTCCAAGTTTCTGTACATATGAAAAATGAGAACCCCCACCCACCCACGCACATACACACACGCCCCAAAACCAAAAAAAAAAAAAACAAATGTTCACAGAAATAGACCAACGTGTGGAGTTCTTTGATTTGACCAATTGCCCTTGAAATAAGGCAAAGCATGCAATGCAACTTATATGGCATACTTTCATGGTATTTGAATTGGATTATTTTAAGTAGCTTTTGATTTTTAAGTTCTTTTTAATTTGAGGTATTTGAAAAAAAATAAAAAATGCTTTTAAATACTTTCTTTTAAGCTTAAAAAGTATTACAAAAGTAAGTTAAAAGTGAAGAGTTGGGTTTTCCCTAATTATGGTTTTTAGCACGCTACTTAAAAATAGCCAATTAAAATATCTCCTTAGTAGCCGTAAAAGAGTGACATATTTCTTTATTGGTAAATACAACATTTTACACATGTTGGGTGTTATTTATTTGACAAAAAAATCATAAAGGTGTACTCCTTTATTTATTTGAAGCATAGTTTTTCATCACAATCCAAAATTTACAACTATTCATGCTCCTATTAGCAGACCAAACACTAGGCTCCACAACCTTAGATCCCATCAATGATTAACACAATTGTTTGGAATGCTAGAGGTATCAATACCAAAGGAGTCATAGACAGACTAAAGTCACTCAAACATATCCATCAAACGTCCATCATTTCCATCCTAGAACCTTTTTCCAACAATGCTCATCTCCAAACCTTTAGAATCAACCTTGGTATGGAAAAGTCCGTTTGCAATCCTAATGGCAAGATTTGGATCTTCTGGACTCAAGATGTTGATTGTAAAGTTATTGATGTTGACGACCAACAGATCACTTGCGTGATAAAACACGTAGAGCATCAAAATGCATTTCTCACGACTTTTGTTTATGGAAAATGCAAAGATACTCTTAGAAGACCGCTTTGGGATAGGCTCCTGCACCACGCTTCCACTAACCTTCCTTGGTGCACAGTTGGGGACTTCAATGTCATCACCTCCATTACTGAGAAACTAGGTGGAATCCCTTACAACATGCAAAAAAGCTTTGAGTTTATAAGCGTTATTGAAGCATGTGGCCTAATGGATTTGGGGTATCATGGCTCAGACTACACTTGGTGTAATCAACGAGATATGCATAAAAGAATATGGAAGCGACTCGATAGAGCTATGGTGTCCGATAATTGGTTAGCCGCTATGCCTCACACTTCAGTCACCCATCTTCCCTCTACTGGTTCTGACCATAACCCTTTACTAATAGAGATGAATGCTAGGCAGGATTCCGCTATTAAATATTTTAAATTCTTGAATTGTTGGGTGGATAACCCTACTTTTCTCGAAACTGTAGAGTCCTGTTGGGACAGACCCCTGACTGGGAATCCAATGTGGTCCTTCCACCAAAAAATGAAAAGGCTTTCCTCCACCCTTAGCAAATGGTCGCGAGTGGAATTTGGTGACATTTTTGCCAAGGTTAAGGAATATGAAGAATTGGTGAAAAGTGCTGAAGAAAATATGTTAGTGTCCAATAATGAAGAGAACAGGATGCAATTGCATGCTCTCAACGCCAAATACATCAGATTTCTTAAAATTGAAGAGAAGATTCTCAAACAAAAAACTCAACTACATTGGTTCAAGGATGGAGATGCTAACACCAAGTATTTACATGCTTTAATTTGTGGTAGGAGAAGGAGATTGTTCATTCACAAGGTTACCAACGAAGAAGGGGATTGGATTCAAGGCGACGAACACATTGCTAGAGCAGCATGTGATCATTTTCAGAAAATATTCACAAGTGATGAATCTCGGATTCCGGAGAACATCTTGAATTACGTTCCTAGAATGATCACAGATGCTCAGAATGAAAGCCTTCAAGCAACGCCTACCATTGAAGAGTTGAAACAGGTAGTCTTCTCTATGAATCCTAACTCTGCAGCTGGTCCGGACGGTATGAATGGAAAATTCTTCCAAGCTTGCTGGGAGATTATTTCGGAGGACCTACTAGCAGTGGTTACTTCTTTCTTCGGAGGGTATGCTATGCCTAAGTTCTTTTCTCATACTTGTTTGGTCTTGCTCCCAAAGGTAGATCACCCCAACACACTCTCTGACTATAGACCCATTAGTCTCAGTAACTTCACCAATAAGATCATATCAAAACTCATTTGCCTCAGGCTTGCTCCGATTCTCCCCGGTCTTATTTCTCTCAATCAGTCCGGGTTTGTAAAAGGAAGAAGCATCTCCGAAAATATCATGCTAGCACAGGAGATTATCCACGATATCCGAAAGCCTGTTATTGGCGAAAACGTGGTTATCAAGTTAGACATGGCCAAAGCATATGATAGAGTCTCCTGGTCCTATACTTGTCTAGTACTGAGAAGGATGGGCTTCGGTGAGACCTTTATTGATATGATTTGGCGAGTCATGTCTAACAATTGGTACTCCGTTATCGTTAATGGGTCTAGACATGGTTTTTTCCACTCCACCAGAGGGCTCAAACAAGGTGATCCTCTTTCTCCCGCCTTATTCATTTTGGGAGCGGAGGTGCTATCCAGAATGTTGAATAGTCTTCATAATTACCACTTCTACCGTAGTTTTCATATGGAGAAAAGAGGCCCACAGATTAATCATTTGAGTTTTGCGGATGATGTTATCATCTTTTCCTCCGGAAGAAAGGAAATTCTCCATATTATTATGAAGACCTTGACTCTGTATGAAAAGACATCAGGGCAGCTTATAAACAAGAATAAGAGCCACTTCATAATGCATCCCAATGCACTCCAAGACAATGTGGAAACGGTGAAACAGGTTACGGGTTTCACTCAGAAGCATAGTCCCATCACCTACTTAGGATGCCCTCTGTACATTGGCAGGCAGAGAGTCATGTACTACACGGACATGGTCTCTAAGGTTGTCAACAGAATTAGAGGGTGGCACTTCAAAATCCTCAGCTACGGCGGTAGAGCTACACTCGTGAAATACGTACTTCAGTCGCTCCCAATTCACCTTCTTTCGGCCATTACTCCCCTCCGTACTACTCTCAAACAGATTGAGAGAGTCACCGCTGATTTTTTCTAGGGGTGGAAGGATAACAAGAAAAAATACCATTGGGCTTCATGGAAGAAACTTTGTTACCCTTATGACGAATGAGGTATTGGGTTGAGGAGAACTACAGATGTGTGCAAATCTCTCCAGTTAAAGCAATGGTGGATCTTTAGAGCTAAACCAACATTGTGGGGTGATTTCCTTAGAGCCAAATACTGTCAAAGAGCGAATCCCATCATCAAAAAATTCCATACTGGCCAGTCGCTTGTGTGGAAACACATGATGCACAACAAACACATTGCCGAACCTCACATTCAATGGAGGCTTCACTCGGGTTCGTGCTGTTTTTTTGTGGGACGATTGGCTAGGTATCAGACCCTTATCCAACTATAGGCAGGAGTTGGGAAGAGCAAACAATGCGAGGGTGGCTGATTTTCGTATAGATGGCCAATGGAACATCGATATGCTAAATCAGTTGGCACCAGCGCAGCTCGTTCCTCTCATTACTTCTTCCACACTTCAGCTGCAAGGAAACACACCGGATCAGGCCATTTGGAAGCTGAATACCAATGGGAACTTCACATGTTCCTCGGCATGGCAGCTTGTGAGGGAACACCGGACCAAGACACTTTCCGACCATTACACTTGGCACAAAAACATCCCCTTTAAATGCTCTTTTTTGTTGTGGAAGGCTTTTAGAGGCAAGCTGCCAACAGAGGAAAAGATCACTGCATTTGGATATGTTTCCACACCATGCTATTGCTGCCACAGTCCAGGTTCGGACACCATAGAGCACATTTTCAGCACTGGCCATTTCGCTAGGAATATTTGGCACTACTTCTCAAATTCCCTAGGCATAAGGCATGAAGCCACACCCCTCAAACCTCTTGTTATGAGCTGGTGGCTTCGCAAGTACCGCACAGAAGCTCACAAACTTATCCTCCATTCCACCCCAATATTTATATGTTGGAATTTGTGGAAGAATAGGTGCGCGAGCAAATACGGGGGGAAGAGTTCTAGCTTGGCGAGAGTGAAATTTGCAATTTTCAAGGACATCTCAAATCTTCTTAGAGTCGCGTACCCCTATATCCATTGGCCCTCGAACTGGATCCACATCATCTCCTACATAGATAAGTGTACTCATGAGATGAAGATCACCCAAGTCTCGTGGATTAAGCCACAACTCGATTTCGTCAAGCTGAACACTGACGACAGTGCGTTGGGTAATCCGGGGGCAATTGGGGGGGTGGCATCTTAAGAGATCACATGGGTAAATTCATCTTCGCCTACGCCATACCGTTAGGGGAGGGAACCAACAATCAAGCTGAACTAGAGGCGGCAGTTTATGGGCTTAAATGGTGCATTCAACAGGGTTTTCAGCACGTTATCTTAGAAGTTGACTCGGAGTTGCTCACTAAATGGATCAATCATCAGACTAAACCTCCGTGGAGCCTTCACCAGGTAACTCAGGACCTTGTTGGTATTTCCAAATTATTTGTTCGCTTTTCTTGCAGGCATGTATACAGGGAGGCAAACTTCACTGCGGATGCTCTCTCCAAGCACAGTCACACTCTTACCACTCCAGGCCACTACACCACCCTCCAGCAGCTACCTCGTGGTACTCGAGGTTACTACATGCTAGATAGAGTCGGTCTGCCCAGCTTCAGACGGAGGAAGACCAAACGGATTAAAAAGCCTCCATGATCTACTATTTAGTGTTGCATCCTTGGATTGAGCACCCAATTGCAGTGTTTGTGATTTTCCATATTATATCTTAGCCATGTTATTTGATGTTCATCGTCTATGCTAATTTTGTTGTATATATAGCATTTATGATGATTCATCCCCATTTTTATTTAGATTTTTCCTTTTTTTTATGTAAAGGGAGAGTCTCCCTTATTTATGCTTTCCTAGTTTCTTTGTATCGAGAGGAGTCATTTTCTTTAGGTGCATAGTTTCTAGGTTTTCTTTTCATGTGCTTGTATCGGGGATGAGTTGGCTGCCCTTAGTAGGATGGTCGGCTTATGAACCACCATAGGATTGGAGGTTAGGTCTATGTCCCCCTCCGTGTATTTTTCTGTTTTTATGTATAATACAGCTTGGGGGTGAGCGGCTCAACCCCTGGCCGCGCACGAGAGGTGGGAGCCTCGTATAAGGTCTGTTCCCATAAAAAAAAACATAGTTTTGAAACATTGCAAAGTTTTCTTATATTTCTTTAATTTTATGCACAGTCAAACTATACCACATAAATTGAGACTGAGTGAGTATGTAAACTACATTGACTATATAAGAATATGCTTCAAAATATATAAATTTACTCGTTAATGTCACGACCCAACCCGTTGTAACTGGCACCCACAATACTTATTCTAGTGGGAGAACCATTTCTACAGCCGGCTTATCAAACTCTAGGAGATAATAGTTTAAAACTTGCAGAGGCAGGAAATAACTAGAAATAGTGTTGAGTTCCCATAAACTCAGCCAAATAGGTAAATAACAATGAAGTGCGGAAGTAAACACATCTTAGGAACTGAAAGTCATCGTACCAAAACTCTAACTAACAAGTCAAGAACAGGAGTACAACTCCAAATAAAAACAAATAAATAAACAGAAATATTCTCTGAACATCCGAGTCCCGAAAGAAGGACTGAGATAGATAGAAAAGTCCACGGCAATATCATAGAATAGCTCACCCATGGACTTTGAACAGCCTGCTAATCTTCCAGCCGAGGTCTCTCTACTATTGACTGAATATGTCCTGTACTCAACAAAAAGCCAGAGAAAGAGTAGTATCAATACACAAAAAAAATGGTGTACTGGTAGGATCACGCAGTTAGCCAGTAAGCAGATGATAGACAAGTAAATTTCAACACAATAGGCATATACATATACAAAATAAGTCAACCACATCTCAATATCACAGCTCATTGTCTTCCACATGCTACAAATTCACACAAGCGTCCTCTCAAGGGACCTACAAACAATCAACTTTGTATCAAAACATGACACCCTATCCAAATACGTGTCGAAATATGACAACCAACCCAAATATGTGTCGGAATGTGACACCTTATCCAAATTACATGTTGGAACGTGAAACACGATCCCAAATAGCACAATGACAAGAACATTCAATATTTACAATATTTATACCACTAAGAACAGGTTCATCATAATGATAGGCCAACAAGTGATTATTTCGCACATAATCTAGCATGTTTCCCTATTCATATACACACATACATATCATGAAGTAATTTAACAAGTATATGAAACACATACGGAAAACTAGACCATCACCTACCTCAAATTCTATCTTTCAGACCCTTATAATGCAATAGTCTTCCCTTTTTGGGTTCGCTCTTCTCGTTCTTAGTCTAGAAAATAATAAATACATATAAAGGATCAATTCAATGGCCTAACTATCATGAAATATAACACAATTCAGACCCTAGGCTAAACCCATGATCCTAACCTTACCTTAGGGCTATTTTCCACCTTCGATTTTTAGTCCAAATCAATTCAATGGCCTAACTATCATAAAATATAACACAATTCAGACCCTAGGTCAAACCCATGATCCTAACCTTACCCTAGGTCTATTTTCCACCTTTGATTTTCAGTCGAAATCCTCCCCCAAAGATTATCACCCATACTTCTAGTTCCTAAGAATCAAAGTATGAATCTAGGGAGTAAACACCTTACTTTAAGCGTGGAAATCCGTGGAAAACCAATTGAAATCTCCCAAGGTCACCTCTTAGGGTTTTAGAAACTGAATATTGCAGAAATGGCCGTTTCTGATCTTTTTCATGACTTAAGTCGCAACTGTCATGCTTTGGCGGCCGCATTCTGGTGGGAATAATCCCATCTTAGCGGGATATCCAGGAACAGAGAGCTCGAAGTTTGTGCTCCAAGCTTCTCTTTCAAAACACACCCCCTTTCAAAGAAGTATTGAAATATACCCCTCAAGCAAACTTTGATTTTGGGGATTTTACTCGCCTAAATGCGATTCCATGAAGTCGTAAATGCTCTGAATCGCCTTTTGTATCATCCTATCCAATCAAATTATAAATTTGACCTCCCATTATTCACATAATCACCCTAGACCTCACCTAACGCAAAATTCGTCCAAGTCTGGCCTAGGCTCAAATTTTCCAAAGTTACTACCCGAAATTTTCTGCCCGAAATCTTTCCCCATTGGCCTATCCCTAATTATAGGAGCAGGTCATTACAATAGATAAAAATTTACCCATCACTCATCCCCAAGAGACTAAATAGGAAAAATAGGGCTAAAGTAAAGATATAGTAGTATCTATTTCATCGAACAATTGAGGATACTTGTCTCGCATGTCTTTCTCAGTCTCCCAAGTAGCTTCCTCTACCTAATGATGTTTCTACTTCACTTTAACCATATTGATCTCTTTGTTCCTCAATTTCAACACGTCATGATCAAGAATTACAACTGGCTCTTCCTCATACCGAAATTCCTTATCTAATTAAATCGAGTACCATTTAATGATGTAGTCTCCATCTCCATGGTACTTTTTTAACATAGACACATGAAACACCAGGTGTACCTAGACAAGCTAGGTGGTGAGGCCAACCTGTATGCCATTGTCCCTACACAATCAAGAATTTTAAAGGGGACAATATAGCGAGGGCTGAGTTTGCCCTTCTTTCCAAATCTCATCACCCCTTTAATGGGTGATACTTTTAGAAGTGCTTGCTCACCAGCTTCAAACCACCCTATGGGAGACCTGCATCCCCTCTCGTACAGGGCTTCGAATGGTGCCATATCAATACTAGCGTTGTAGCTATTGTTGTAGGAGAACTTACACAAGTTCAAGAACATGTCCCAATGTCCCCCAAAGTCTATTACTCATGCCCTCAACATATCTTCCAACATTTGGATAATTCTTTTTGACTGCCCGTCTGTTTGTGGATGGAAAGTTGTGTTGAAAGTGAGTTGATTACCCAACTCTTCATGCAACTCACCCCAAAATTTAGAATTTAACTGCGTACCACGGTCAGAAATGATAGAAAGGGGCACCCCGTTCAGCATTACTATCTCTTTCACATAAAATTTGACCAACTGTTGTGCATTATAATTCACTTTAACCAGAATAAAGTATGCTGACTTCGTTAACCTGTCAACCACCATCCAAATAGAGTCATGCTTTTTCAAAGTCTTAAGAAGTTTCACCACGAAATCTATGGCTATTCTCTTTCACTTCTATTCAGGAATGGGCATTCTTTGCAACAAACCTGCAAGTCTTTGGTGCTCATACTTCACCTGTTGGTAGTTCTGACACTTGGATATATATTCAGCTGTGTCATTCTTCATATCCGGCCACCAATATAGCCATTTCAAGTCTTGATACATCTTAGTCACTCCAGGGTGAATAGAGTATCGTGAACCATTAGATTTAAATAGGATATTTTGAATTAGTCCATCTACCCGAGGAAAACAAATCCTTCCCCTAAAATGGAGCACCCCTCCTGCATCTAGTATTGAGTCTGGAGTTGTGCCCATCAATATCTTCCCTCTAATTTCATTTAAGTATACATCCTCAAACTTCTTGGTCTTGATCTCTTCTATGAAAGTGGGCCTTAGATCAACTCCGACCATTATCCCACCTTTTTTTGAGATGCCCAGTCTCATTAATCTAGCCTCCAAGGCCTGAATTTCTCTAGCCAGGGGACGCCTAAGGGCCCCCAAACAAGCTAAACCATCCATGCTCACCGGCTTCTGGCTCAATGCATCTGCTACCACATTAGCCTTGCCTGAATGGTACTAGATAGTGACCTCATAGTCCTTAAGCAACTCCATCCACCTTCGCTGTCTCAAATTCAAGTCCTTCTGGGTGAACACGTGTTGTAAGTTGTGGTAATCAGTAAAAACCTCACACTTGACACCGTACAAATAATGTCTCTAAATTTTTAGTACAAACACTACCGCTGCTAACTCTAAGTGATGAGTCAGGTAGTTTCTCTCATGCACCTTCAATTGTCGTGAGGCATATGTTACAATATTCTTATCCTACATCAGCACATTACCCAAACTGAAATATGAAGCATCACAATAAATAATGAAATCTTTACCTTTGACCGGCAAGGTTAAAATTGGTGTTGTGGTCAGAAGAGTTTTGAACTTTTAGAAGCTCTCTTCGTGCTTGTTAGTCCACTTGAATGGTACTTCTTTTTTAGTCAACTGGTCAAATGGGTAGCAATAGAAGCAAAGTTTTTTACAAACTGATAATAGTAACTAACCAGTCCCACAAAACTTCTAAACTCTGCCACAGAACTAGGCCTAGCCTAATTTTTAACTGCCTCAATCTTTTGTGGGTCCATTGTTACCCTTTCTTTTGAAATAACATGGCCTAAAAAGGCAACTGAAGGAAGCCAAAATTCACACTTAGACAATTTCGCATACATCCTTTGTCTTCCCAAAACTCCCAACACAATCTGAAGATGATCTGCATGTTCTTGTTCACTCTTTAAATAAACCAATATATCATCTATAAATACTATCACAATCAAATCCAGGAATGGTTTGAAAACCCCGTTCATCAAACTCATGAAAGTTGTAGGTGCACTGGTCAACCCAAAGGGCATTACTAAAAATTCATCGTGCCCATACTTGGTCCTAAAAGTTGTTTTGGGCACATCCTCAGGTCTAATTTTCACCTGATGATACCTAGACCTGAGATCAATCTTTGAGAAGACTAAAGCACCTTGTAGCTGGCCAAACAAGTCATCAATATGAGGCAAAGGATATTTATTTCTGATGGTAAACTTATTCAGCTATCGATAGTCAATGCACATTCTCATACTACTATCCTTTTTCTTGACAAATGATATCAGAGCACCCCAAGGGAAGCACTAGGACGAATGAACCCCTTGTCAAGAAGCTCCTGAATTTGAGCCTTAAGCTCTCTCAACTCTGTCGGAGCCATATGGTAGGGAGGAATGAAAATTGTACTATTATCTAGCTCTAAATCAAAGCAGAAGTCTATGTATCGGTTAGAAGGCATACTAGGAAAATCTAAAGGAAAAAACTTCAAAAAATTCACACACTACAAGAATAGACTCAATGGCAGGAGACTCTACTTCCACATTCTAGATATGGACCAAATAGGCCAAACAACCCTGCCCTGCCATATTTCAAGCCTGGAGAAAGGATATAACCTTAGCAGGCTTAGGCTTGCCTTTCCCTCTCCAGGATCTCTAGAGCCACGGTCTTTGCATTGCAATTAAGTATAGAAAAGTAGGGGAACAACTAAGTCATGCCTAAGATCACATCAAAATATTTAATGTCTAGGATCACTAATTCAACCCAAGTCTGGTATTCCATAAACAAAATGGAACAAGAACAATACACATGGGTGACTATGACTAACTCTCCAACAGGGGGTAAAAACATAAACAGGGCACCCAACATATCACACAATGCATCAAAACCCAAGGCATACCTCACTAACACATAGGAATAAGTAGAACCCAAATCAAACAAAATAGTAGTCATCCAGTCACAGACAAGAATAGTACCTTTGATAACTGTGTCAGACGTCTCTGCCTCAGTTTTTCTCGGGAATACATAAAAATGCGCCCGGTCATCCTGATGGGCCACCTTCTTGCCTGGCTAGACTGCTCCTTGACCTGCACTACTACCGCTTCATCCCCCAAGCCTCTCTGATTTCCTCCTCGCCCTCCTTGTGGACGTCCTCTACCACTGTTTCCTCTAATTGCTGGGAACACTGCTCGGGCCTTCTGGGATTCTGAAACTATCCCATGGGAGTGAGGGCACTCCCTTTGTATATGGGCCATCTCTCCACAGTTAAAATAACTACAATTAAAAGACTGGCGACTACTTGGGAATGATGCTCCCTGACCCTCATGGGCCTGATGATACTATGGAGTACTTGAAAAACTGCCAGTGGAAGCGGGCAGTGTTGACTGAATTGACTGGACAGCAGTCATCGGCCTGCCTGACCCTCTGGAATAGGATACATGAAAGTTACCTACACTCTTGGGCCTTTTAGCCAAAGCCTTGGCTTTTCCATTCTTCCTCACACCTTCAACTTTCTTAACATAGTCTGTGACTTCGTTGAAACTCCTGCCAGATGAAGTCATATGAATGAAAAGTACATACAACTCGGGGTCCAACCTCTTCACAAACAACTTGATTCTCTCCTCTTCAGTAGTAAACTAGTTGAGTAGCGTACCTGGACATTACATAAAATTTGTCCTCATAAGAAGCCACTATAAATGCCCTGCTTAAGGGACATAAACTCATCATTCTTTCTATCCCTCAAGGTATAGAGTGCATACTTCTCTAAAACTAGAGCATGGAACTGAGCCTAAGTAAGTGGGGGCAACACAGGCAAACGACACTCCACATAGGCCCTCCACTATTGCTTGGCCTCTCCCTACAACTAGAAAGTCACAAACTTCACTCCATGTTGATATACTATGCGCAGCTTGTGTAACCTCTTATAGCAATTCAGAATAAACTCGTAGGCATCCTCATTTTCAGTACCCTAAAAAAATGGAAGTTTGAGATTGAGGAACTTGGTAGGCATGTCATGCTCAGTACCAGTCATTTCATGACTCATTAGGGGCCAGAAGAATGCAAATGTGCCCAACAATGCATCTGTTGGGTGAACTGCAGCAGCAACTGAACAGTCAACAAGGGTTGATACTGTGGGTATGGTGGAGATGGCGCTAGTGCTATCAATCCCACTATGGAATGCCATGATCTGCTGGTCCAAGATTGGATTTAGAGGGGGAATACCAGCAGCCTCATCTTGGATATCCTCATCTTGTATTGCCTACTCTTGCTCCTCTTCAGCTTCTACCTCTCCTACATTCTGGTGAGACAGAGGGGCCTCACCTGCCAGCACCTCCTCAATAGGGACCTCTACTCTGGCAGGTGCTTCCATCCCTCTGCCCCTACCTCTTCTGTCTCTCCCTCTGCCATGCCTTCGAACAGATGGCTCTTCTTCGGGCTCAATTGGAGCTACTGGCCTGACACCATTGTAACGTGTGTTAACCATCGATGGATAATAGAGTGAAAGCACAATTTGGATTACCAAATACCAATTGGAATCAAGTTATAGCATGAAGAAAGGAAGATAGTGAAACTTTTCCTAAAATCCTATAGCCACTCGAAGAAAGGTACAGACGTCTCCGTACCATTTTGCAAGACTGTAGTAGACTCATTTTGGTACGATGAGATCAACGAACCTAAGATCCAATATCAACTTTGTCACAACCCCAACCCACCATGAGTGGCACCCACAATACTTATTCCAGTGGGAGAACCATTTCTACAACCGGCTTATCAAATACTAAGAGATAATAGTTTAAAACTTGCGGAAGCAGGAAATAACCAGAAATAATGCTGAGTTCCTGTAAACTCAGCCAAACAGGTTAATAACAATGAAGTGCGGAAGTAAACACATCCTAGGAACTGAAAGTCATCATACCAAAACTCTAACTAACAAGTCTAGAACAGGAGTACAACTCCAAATAGAAACAAATAAATAAACACAAACATTCTCTGAACAACCGAGTCCCAAAAGAAGGACTGAGATTAATGGAAAAGTCCAAGGCAACACGACAGAATAGCTCACCATTGGACTTTGAACAACCTGTTAATCTTCCAATCGAGGTCTCTCTACAACCAGCTGAATATGCTTTATACTCAATAAAAGGCAGAGCAAGAGTAGTATCAGGAAACAAAACAACAGTGTACTGTAGGATCACGTGGTTAGCTAGTAAGCGGATCATAGACAAGTAAATTTCAATACAATAGGCATATACATATACAGAATAAGTCAACCACATCTCAATATCACATCTCAATGTCTTCCATATGTTACAAATTCACACAAGGGTCCTCTCAAGGACCTACAAACAATCAACTTTGTGTCAGAACGTGACACCCGATCCAAATATGTGTCAGAACATGACACCCAATTTAAATTATGTGTTGAAATATGACACACGATCCCAAATAGCATAATCACAAGAACATTCAATGTTTACAATATTTATACCACTAAAAACAGGTTCATCACAATGATAGGCCAGGAAGTGATCATTTCACACATAATCTAGCATGTTTCCCTATTCATATACACACATACATATCATGAAGCAATTTAATAAGTATATAAAATACATATGGGAAACTAGACCATCACCTACCCCACATTCAAGCTTTCAGACCCTTACAATGCAATAGCCTTCCCTTTCCAGGTTCGTTCTTCTCGTTCTTCGCCTAGAAAACAATAAATACATATAAAGGATCAACACATGGTCTAACTATAATAAAATATAACACAATTCACACTCTAGACCAAACCTATGATCCTAACCTTACCCTAGGGCTATTTTCCATCTTAGATTTCAGTCCAAACCCTCCCCCAATGATTATCACCCATACTTCTAGTTCCTAAGTATCAAAGTATGAATATAGGGAATAAAACCCTTGCCTTAAACGTGAAAATCCGTGGAAGACCAATTGAAATAGCCCTAGGTCACCTTTTGGGGTTTTAGAAACTGAATGTTGCAAAAAGGACCATTTCTAGTCTTTTTCTAGACTTAAGTCGCGATTGTCCCGCTTTGGCGGCCCCGCTCTGGTGGAAATAATCCTATCCTAGTGGGATATCCGGGAACAGAGAGATCGGAGTTTGTGCTCCAAGCTCCCCTTTCACAACACACTCATTTTCAAATACGTATTAAAATATACCCCTGACGCAAACTTCGATTCCGAGAGTTTTACTCACCCGAATACGATTCTACGAAGCCGTAAATGCTTCATATCGCCTTGGCTATCAGCCTGTCCAATCAAATTATAAATTCGACCTCCCATCATTCACGTGATCACCTAGACTTCATCTGACTCAAAATTCGTCCAAATCTGACCTAGGTTCAAATTTTCCGAAGTTACTACCCGAAGTTTTTTGGCCTGAAATCCTTCTCTATTGGCCTATCCCTAACGACAGGAGCAAGTCGTTACAGTTAAAAATTTCACTAAGATCATTTCTTAAGAAAATCTTAATAGTTCAATTGATTGGTTACCAATTCAATACTTTTAAGTCAAATACGAAATGCCACTTTACCTACTATTACCACCGGAGTGTAAACAAAAAGAAATTATAAAGTATATAATAATATGTTGAAGGGATTTGTTTTAAATTTTATCAAGTTCATATCCTGCTGGTGTTAGTTGAAAGGAGAAAAGTAAATTTAAATAAATTTATTCCTCAATATTAAAGCAGAAAAAATAAATTATTTTTTGGTTGACACTATTTAGAGTTTCTTATATTGTGTCCTACCTCATGATACATTGGACTGTCAAAAAAAAAAATCCCCTACCACTCTCCCTTCCTTTAATATTTATTTTTTCCCAACAACTGAGTCAAAATAAAGGTTTCAGTATAAAGAATTTTAATATTTGAGTTCACCTAAAATGTCATAAAGGGTTGTTGAAAATATTACTTCTCCTTCTTACAATATTAGTTATCAGTCACGTAAGACAAGTCAAGAAACACCATATCTTGACAAAAATGGTAAACTATAAGTTAAGAGAATATTGAAAACGTAGAAGCTCTACGACTTTTTTTGTTTGATAACAAATGTTTTAAGAGAATATTATCCATTTCTTGCAAGTTTAATTACTCATCAGATTTAGAAAATCAAGGGATATTATCATTTAATTTTTAATTTATTCTTATTGTCCATTATAGTCATTTTTCAATGTATTTTTTCAACAATTAAGTTTATTCAATTTAAATAATGATATAATAAAATTACCATTCTATTTTATTACTCCTTAAAAAATGTATTAAATCAATATTGTACGAGTTAAAACCTGACAAAGGGAGTAAAATATTCAAAATAGCAGAATAATCAACATTTATTGTAAGTTGTAAAAGAATGCGTGCTAAGTAGGGATTTTGGAGAAGAAAGTCTCAAATTTGAAACTATATATATCCATTTATAACGTGTTTGTGTTAAAATGAAAGAACAAAAAAGAAGAAATATTAACTTCTTAAAAGAGACAAGTGTGACACCAAATTCTTTTGATGGACGGTAAAAGTAGTTGTGAATTGTGATATAAATATGCACTCAATTTCTATTTCCATTTGAGAGATATAAACACAAGAACACCATAAAAATAAGGATGGCTATACTAGTTAAAGTTTGAAAATTTACTAAGATGCATCTTTATTAAAATATAGGACAGTTACCAAATATATATACAGTTCAGTCAATTTCTTTATTAACACACACATATATATAGACTTGATTAGAGAAGCTATAACTATAATTTGCTTAATTACAATTCATAGTTATATGTTAGAGAAAAAAAAGAGGAGAGAGGCGAGCGAGATCTAAGAGAACGGAGGAGAGAGGTGAGAAATGTATATAATTGTATAATTGATATATAATTGTATCATAAATACAATTGATTTGTATCAATGAATACAATTGTATCATAAACTATTGTATTCGTTGCTACAAATTAACCGTATCAAGTGTATTAACTAATATAATTTGTATCAATGAATATAATTTGTATCAATAAATACAATTATATCAACGAGTACAATTATATCAAATTGTATCATGTTCAAGTGTATTAATGAATACAATTATATCAATGAATATAATTGCATCAATATTGTATTTTGTAATAAATTATATTTGTATTCATGTGTATTTGTATTTGGGAAATAAGTTATTAATATTGTGGAAAAACAGAAAAAATAATTTATCTTTTCTCCATTTGTTGAAAGTAATAAGTAAAAAAAAAATATTTTTAAAATACTAGACAAATCAAAGTGAATAGGTAAAAGTAGGTATTAAAGTTAGTGTCAAGTGGTCAAGTAAAATGGAAGAAAGGAAGAATTCATCAAGAATTTGTTTTGTACTCCTTTATCCCAAAATAAGTGTTGATTTAACTATTTTCACACCTAGTAAGAAAATATAATGTATCATTAACTAAATTACCTTTATTTATTAGATATTTTTTGAGAATTGAACATTATTAAGAAGAAATAGTTCTTTAATATTCCCTCTATCTCATATTAGTTGTCATGTATACTAAAAATATTTATTCCAAAATAGTTGTCAATTTAAACAATCAAGAGAAAATTATTATTTTTTTCAACTTTGCCCTTAGCATTAATTATTCTAGAATTAAGAAATATGTAAATAGATAAAGATTAAAAAATTAATAAGGGATATATTAGTTAAATAATGCTCCTAATTAATATTTTCTTAAGAATTATGTAAATTTTTATCATGACAATTAAAAAAAGACAGAGGGAGTATAAGGTTATAGTTTTGAAATCCTAAAGCATAATTATTTTGGGACAATATTTTTTGCTAAACCAATACTTATTCTAGGACCGTGGAAGTAATGTTCTTTCTTTTTCCTTGGTGGAGTTATTCTTTTCTTTTGTAAAAAAAAATATAATATTAGGAGTAGTTTAAGATTAAAAAAAATTCCTTTTTTCTTATAAAAAATAAAAATAAATTACTCGAGCTACGAAGAAACCGCGTGAGAGGAAAATTGGCCATCTGAAAAGCCAGCGTTCAAAGTCTCTCTTCAAACATCAAACTCCATTTAAAAGCTCTCTACCAAAACCAAATTACATGAACCCAATTCCCCTGACTTTTTTGGTCTCTCTATTTTTTTTCCTCCATGACGAAATCCAACATTTCTTCTTACCCAAAATAATAACATTTTGTTCCTCAACCTCACAACATTTTTTCTCAATTTTTTTTTTGTTTTGGCTTTCTTGATTAAGAAAATTTGTACTGAAATTTGAAATCAAGAAGCTGAATCCTTTTATGTAGTCATTTTTTGATTTTTTTTGCAAAATTTTAAAGAAAAGAGTTCAGACTAGTAATACCAATGGTGACAAAGCTCAGTATTTTTATTTTGGTTTCCTTGAGTTTATTCTCATTTGGTTTTGTTGCCTCTAGGGAACTTCATCACAATTTTGGGATCAATCTGAATTCTAGTGCTTCTGGTATTGAATTCCCTCAACATCCAAGTTTCAATGTTGTTTCTTCTTCTACTAACTCAGGTTGCACTCATGGAACATCAACAACAAACACCCATTCCATATTAACCACAGAAGAACATGATAATTTTGATGGTTTCGGAGACCAGCAAAGAGAAGCAGTGAAGTTTCACCTAAGGCATAGATCAGCTGGTCAAACAATAGAGGCTAAAGACTCTGTTTTTGAGTCCACGTCAAGGGACTTAGGTAGAATTCAGACATTGCATACAAGGATTGTCGAGAAAAAGAATCAGAATTCTGTTTCAAGATTGGCAAAAGACACAGAAAAAACAGTCATTTCTCCAGAATTTGAGCTCTCAGGCAAACTCATGGCGACGTTGGAGTCAGGGGTGAGTCATGGATCAGGGGAATATTTCATGGATGTTTTTGTTGGTACACCTCCTAAGCACTTCTCTTTGATTCTTGATACTGGTAGTGATCTTAATTGGATTCAATGTGTACCTTGTTATGATTGTTTTGAACAAAATGGTCCTCATTATGATCCTAAAGACTCTACCTCTTTTACGAATATAAGTTGTCATGATCCAAAGTGTCATCTTGTTTCATCTCCTGACCCTCCACAGCCTTGCAAGACTGAGAACCAAACTTGCCCTTATTACTATTGGTATGGAGATAGCTCGAATACGACTGGTGATTTCGCCCTTGAGACGTTCTCGGTTAATCTCACAACCCCTAGTGGGAACTCAGAGATCAAGAGAGTGGAAAATGTGATGTTTGGTTGTGGGCATTGGAATAGAGGCTTGTTTCATGGTGCTGCAGGTTTGCTAGGACTTGGTAAGGGACCACTTTCGTTTTCGTCTCAGCTACAATCTTTATATGGCCATTCTTTTTCGTATTGTCTGGTCAATAGGAATAGCAATTCTAGTGTCAGCAGCAAACTGATTTTTGGCGAAGATAAGGAGCTATTGAAACATCCAAACTTGAACTTCACTTCACTAGTTGGTGGGAAAGAAAATCCAGCAGAAACGTTCTACTATGTGCAGATAAAATCAGTGATAGTTGGAGACGAAGTGCTAAAACTACCCGAGGAGACATGGAATCTGTCTCCACAAGGTACCGGTGGCACAATCATTGATTCAGGAACCACTTTGAGCTATTTTGTCGAACCAGCATATGAGATTATAAAAGAGGCATTTATTAACAAAGTGAAGGGCTATCCTTTAATAGAAGATTTTCCCATTCTGAGACCATGTTACAATGTGTCTGGAGTGGAGAATCTTGAATTGCCCTCATTTGGGATAGTTTTTGGTGATGGAGCTATATGGAATTTCCCGGTCGAGAACTACTTCATCAAACTTGATCCGGAGGACATTGTTTGTTTAGCAATTTTGGGTACTCCTCACTCTGCCATGTCAATAATTGGTAATTACCAACAACAGAATTTCCAAATCTTATATGACACCAAAAGGTCTAGGCTGGGATATGCACCAACAAGATGTGCTGATGCCTGATATGTTGACTAGCTATTTTGTGTTACAAGGTTGGGAAACTGTAAACATAGTGGGAGATGGAAGGATTGTGTTCATTCTTTTTTCTCCTGATTCTAAAACTTATAGATACAAAATGTAGGTTCTATCTGTATCTCTTACTTTTTAGGTGTGTAGATGATTATACATTGTTTGACAGAAACTAGCTACTACAACATATATATAAGTAAACTTTCAACAACTCTCTCATATCTAAATGACTGCTTTTATAATTCGTTACCATTTTTTGTATTTGAATGAAAGAAGGGAATCACCCCTTTCTTCGACAACGATTCATCCTGGCAAGATACACTTTCTTATTTGGATTTCATATTAGATTATTAACTACACAAAAGGAAAATACTATGAATACAGAATTTAAGGATGATTTTTGTTTTGTGTCATTGTATTGACATCAGCACAAGTTTCAGCTGTTGAGCCTTCTGAATGTTATACCTGCCAAGGCTCATAATGTCAAGAATGCATCATTTGCTGGTCCACAACTGTTTTTAGGTGGTGGTTGGATTGATGTCCTTGTTTTTGGTTTTGGCTCATCCTTTTTATTCTTTCAAATTTAGAAGACTCACGTCTCACCGCTTCCTTTATGGAAGCACATATTTATTTTTTCCAAAGCATTTTTTCCAAACCCCTCCTCAGAGGATAAATAATAGGGATTTCCACTTACCTTTCAAATATATTGACCCTTTTTTCTTTTGGGGCAACTTAGGGCCCTCTGTCTTTGGAAGAATATTATTAGGAAAAGTTAAATAATAAGCAAACATATATTATGTATTTATAATACATAATCAGTGGCGGAGCCAAGATTTTTGTGAAAGGGGTTCAACATATAAAGAAGTAAGTCAAAAAATAAAGCAAAACGGGTCAAGAAGAAAAAAATTAACCTTCCTCCGCTAAATTTAACTTGTCTTGTCATGCCGCGTTTAACGTTTCTTCCTACTTTACCTTACTCCATTGAGTATTCTTACAAAAATATGTGATATTTTTCTTTTATTTTGTAGTGTTCTATTTTATTTTGATTTTTAAAAAAATTAGTACTTATACAATCATATGTTACCTTGAAAATTATCAAAAAAATCCCAAATGTTGAGCCCATATCAGCTTTGTTGTTGGATTTTCAAAAGGAAAACAGGGAGGAAAGAGCTGATACGTGGAATCAAACCCAAGATGTTGCGGGTGATTCTTGAAACTCTTAACCACTCAGCTGGGCTCTTTGTTTCTGCTAAGGGGATTCATTTTAATATATATATATATATACACACATAAAAACAGAATTTAGCCTTATGTATATAGTGTAATTTTTCGACGAAGGGGGTCCGAGTGAACCCTCGACCTCCATGTAGATCCACCCCAGTACATAACTACAATTTAAAAGAATTACAACTCACAATTACATTACTCATTTAATAGTTATATATTTCTGGGCTTAATTTTAGGCATTGTATCTATCAATTTATCTCCTTTTCTTCTTTCCTCTCTCCAAATTAACAACATTCTTTCTTCTTTTATGGATGATTTTCTTCCCTCATGGATGATTCTTCAAATTCAAATTCAATGGCACCGTGCTTCATCTCTCTTACTCCGACAAAGCATTATCGTTATTGGCTCGTGATAGTTACGAAATTACATTGACAATCATGAGAGAGTTTTGAAGATTAAGTTCAAGTTGCTTTATGAAATTCATACTAGATTTAAATGGGTGATATTTTGAAAGATTAGATATATCACGAGGAGTTCATATCTCAAATTTGAAGCATTCAAGGAATCAAACACACATGATATCTATTGTATTCATGTATTTGAGTGTATGTGTTCGTTGTTGTACATTTGTAATAATGTACTTTAGTGTTTCTATAATGTATTTATCATCAAAATGTATTTGGAGAAGCAATTGAAGTGTAAATGTTCCTTATTATTTATGATATATCAATATATTTTAGTGTATTTACAACCGATTAGAAAATCGTATCAATTTATTCAGGTGTACCTGTTCCTTGTTATTCATTTTAATGTATTCGAGTGTATTTACAACTTGTTATAATTTTATTAATGTACTCAAGCATATTAATTCGTTCTTATACATTTGTATTTGTATCATATATTTGAGTGCATATGTTCACTCTTATATATATATATATATATATATATATATATATATATAGTGTATTTATCATCAAGATATATTTATATCAATCTCGTATTAATGTATTCAAAGTGAAAAAAGTAGATAGCACCAATTTTTTTATGTACCAATGTACGCTTTTGCGACTTTTCCTTTAGTCGATCAAGATGGGAAGATCCCCCTAGATCTGGTCACCCCCCCCCCCACACACACACACACCCCTTTCGGCGAGATATTTATCGTGAGTAATGCGACATTCCCAAGACCTAAGGAGAGATCTCTCTCTCCCTCTCTTTTTGGGCATAGTCCCGGTCTATCTGGCCCAATTACCTATTTAAGGTATTCTCAGAGAGGGTCATCCCCCCCTAGTAGGGTGGTTAAAGAGGAGGTTGCGGATTTCTGACCTCCGAGCCAGAACTATCTAGGGGGAATCCATCCCGTAGTGATATATGAAATCAATAAAGAGAAAAAAGATCTTATATCACAAGTCCTTTTTTTATCATGAAAAAGATCTTGTGAAATTTTAGTCCCATTTTTTTTGGTAACTAACATTTTCATTAATCACCAAAGAAAAACGATTACAAGCGCCATAGAAGACTAACACAATCATCTATCCAATTGTAGCACAGCTCTACACACAGTCTAATCTAATTTGAAACTACAAATGAGAGATCTAATTCTGGTAGAAGCTCTGACACAACAAAAAAATACAATATCCTTAGCAATGACTTCAGGCTCTCTTATCTTATTTTCGAAAATTGTCATGTTGTGTTCTATCCACAATCATTGCACAAACTCAGTGTATACCAATTTTGAATATTTGAGCAGTTTTCGTCCTTCCTTTCGCATGCATTAGTACCCCTGTAAGATGTTGGTCCCATGCCATGGAGTGTATTGGTATGGCTTGGATCTATTGTTGCAATATTCTCCAGAGTATTCTTTCACAAACACATGATACAAATATTTGGTCCCTAGACTCATTAAGATGAGTGCATAATGGGCATATAGGAGAGACAAATTTCTCCACTGTATAAGCCTATTTGTAGTTAACAACTTGCTCTGTAGTTGCAACCATAGTGTAATTCTAGCTCTTGATTTGGCTGTATTTTTATACATTAAGTTCTTCCATATAACTCTAGGTTCTGGGCTCAGTATGTGCATGTACAGTTGCCTGGTCAAGCTATGTCCACACAATTCGTCAGGCTGGAATTGAATAAAAACTTTTCTGGCTTCAATTATCTTCCTTATCATCAACATGCTTGCAAAGGGATCCTCATTGTCTCTAGTTGTTTTCCTTTTATGTAGTAATTATGAACCCATTTAATCCAGAATCTATCTTCTTTCTTTTTCCAGTGCCTAATAGGTTTTAGCAATAGTTGCTTTATTCCATATACTGATATTGCTCAAGTTAAGTCCACCAAAGCAAAGAGAGGAACACACTCTAGACCATGCTACCAAAGTCTTTTTAGTGATGGCGTTGCTTGCATACCATAGATAACTTCTGCAGTAGCTATCAATTAATTTGATAACCTTAGCAGGGAGAATAAATAGTTGAGCTTAGTATGCCAGAATATCAAATAATACTGATTAGACTAGTTATGCTTTGCCACCATATGATAGTTTATTTAAGGTCCAAGAAGAAATCTTAGCTATCATTCTTTTGATCAGTGGTTGTCATTGCAATACAAAGATTTTCTTTGTGGACAAAGGAACTCCAAGATATTTGAAAGATAGGTTATCACATGTGAAGTTGGTAGTTTGTAGAATCCTAGTCTGCTCTTGTGGTGATACCCCTCCAAAATAGATACAACTTTTCTCCATATTGGCTTGTAGTCCAGAAGCACTTGAAAAGGATTGAAAGTAGTCCATCATAGCCTGTACAAAAAGATAATCTCCCCTAGAGAATAGCAATAGGTCATCTACAAAAAGAGATCAGCGATTTACATTTTATCACATCTGGGGTGGTATTTGAACTGTTGTTCTTTATCAAGTGTGGTCAAACATCGATTCAAGTACTCCATGGCAATTGTAAACAAAAAAGGAGACATTGGGTCCCCCTGCCTTAGTCGCTTTGTTGCAGGGAATAGTTTTGTTGGTTCCCTATTTACTAAAATGGAGTAGCTTGCAGTTTTTACACATTCCATAACCCAAGTAATGAACTTGCAAGGAAAACTTAGTTCCTTCATCACATGCTCCAAGTAGATCCACTATCATGAGCCTTTTGTAAATCAATTTTGATCATGCATCTTGGTGAGACATTGTTTCTACTGTAGGATTTTACTAACTCATGGGCCATGATAATATTATCACCTATTTTTCTTTCTGGTATAAAATCAGCATGTGTGAGATTGATTATGGTAGGGATAATCCATTTTGCAGTTTTCCTTTCCACCTCTATTTTGTCTAGTTGAATTATTGACCACCCATCAATTATTTGCAGTGGAATATAAAAAAGAGACATGCCATTTATAAAATATTTATTTTTAGCAAATAGATTATCCCATGGTTCAATCGAAGTCTTACCCTTCTCTTTAGTAATAGCCAGTGGAATGGTTACTATTTCTTTAATTTGAGTCGCCTCCTCGCCTCGTACATCTGGGTCTATCCTGCTAGTAGTGACCTCCGTACTCAATTGAATTTGTTTCACCACTCCAATTGTACCCAAAGCTGGAGTGGATATGGCATTACCACCTAGGGTTTCATGACTTGGGTAGTAATAGGAGTTACCATCGCCTTTGCTTCTGGGTTCAGTCTTTCCCCAATAGCACTTATGAATGAGATAATATTCTATTTTCTTGGTCGTCCTTTTTCTCTTCCTCGCCCTCTTGCTATGGTGATACCATCGGCGTAGGTTTATCTAACCTGCACCATCAACAACGAGAGAGGCCTTCTTCGCAACGAGAGAGTTAGTCTCATTGATTATGGAGGATAGTGGTATTTG
Organism: Solanum dulcamara; assembly: GCF_947179165.1. Classification (NCBI taxonomy): domain Eukaryota; kingdom Viridiplantae; phylum Streptophyta; class Magnoliopsida; order Solanales; family Solanaceae; genus Solanum; species Solanum dulcamara. Next base: position 62,906,278 of record NC_077238.1, on the reverse strand, counting down.
TGAATGTTATTAATGTTAAATTTCCCATTTTAAAAATATATTGATGCACATTAATGCATTACATTAAATGTTGTATTTGTATTTGGAGCTACTTTTAATGAAAAATACATTGAATACATTTGACAGCAAACAATAATGTAATTAGGAATTGTAATTAGATAAAGTATAGCTAAGGAGACTTGATTAGGACCTAACATTAGCTATTTTTGAAATTTCCTCATACTGTACTCCCTTCGTGCTGATTTATGTTATGTGGTTTGACTAAGCACGGAATTTAAAGAAGAAAGAAACACTTTTGAAATTTATGGTATAAAATAAGTCATTAGATATTTGTGTAAGGATGAATCATCTCATGAATGGAAAACGAGTATTTTAAAGTTAAATTGTTTATAAATATAGAAATTTTTTTTTTTTTGAGATTGAATAAAAATGAAAACATGTCATATAAATTGAAATAAAGAGAGTATGATTTATGTGTACAATTCATCTTGTTTAGGGTCTATTTGAGAAGCCACTCTGGTAATTGGATTTAATGTGATTGGATGTAATTACATCATCTGACATGTTTGGTTGGTTATGTAATTATTCGATCCACTGGTGGTAATTACATAGTGTAGTTACAATTTGATTACTTTTTAATTTCTTTCTTTTATTTCTGTTTTTATTTTTTTAATTTTTAATCTATTCTTTATTTCTATTGTTTTAATTTTTAATTTTTTTTATTATTCTAATACTTTCTTAAAATATATTTTTTATGTATTTATATTTCATTTCTTTCTCATTCTCAATCTTTAATTCATGCGATTCCATATAATTTTTTCGTATTATCTATTTTTTTATTTATTCGATTTTTTTTTCATTAGCATAATTTTTTTAGTATTCTAATTTTTAAATTAAAAAAAAATCATTGTTGAATATGGTTATGTACTTACGTAGTCCTTTTCTTTTAAATCATATTTATGTACGTTAAGTTGAAATTGACCTAGGAGTATATGTTAAATTTTTGTTTTGAATTTAAAACTTATATTTTCAGTGTCATTTGTTATAGTAGTATTGACTTGATATTTTATATTGCAAGCCATTTAGTTTTAGTTAACTTGATATTCTCTTTTTGTCAAATGTTTTAATAGTTTTATGACATTATATTTATAATACTAATCTTTTTGTCAAACATGCATTTCAACATCTTCATAGAAATCTTGCACTTTTAATTTTTATGATTAATTTTATTAAAATATATTAATCTAAAAAATATAAATCAATTGTTTTTATAATATTATGTAATAACATATGTTTATTAATTAATATATTTTCAAAAGACAATATATATCTTAAATATTTAATTTAATATCATTTATAATATTCATTATTTATCTAGTATAAATTTTTAATATTTAAATAATTAGATTTTATTTTTAAAATTTAATAGAACATTATGATTGCATTTGACCAACCAAATAATACATTTATAATTACACTATAACAAACAAAGGTCATCATAATTATTAAATTATATAATTATTAAAAGAATAATTAGTATCATAATAATTATATCAATTTCAATCACCAGGTGACTTTCCGAATAGAACCAGAAAGAGACCGTGTGAGGTAGTTGATCGTATCACTTGTTGCCGAATTTCTACGTCCATTACTCCATTTCTACCTTATCACTTGCTGCCGAATTTCTACTTCCATTACTGCATGAGGGCTTCTTGTTTGGCCATAGATGGCCTAATTGAAAGCCATGTTTTTGACATGTAAGTATTATTGATAGAAAATATAAAAAAATTATATAAGAGTAGAAGAATAATTAAAAATTTGACAAATCTAAAATACTATGTCTCAAAAATATTAATGAATTGATGATTATAATAGACTTCATTAAAAAAAATAAAAATTAGGCCTTCAATTGAATTTGGCTTTAGGCTACTGGTATGTTTGAGCCGTCAATCAATTGTTACGAATGAATTGACATTTAAACCGGTCTGGTCGTAGTTTGAATTGACCACACAGATTTAATAATTAAGAAATAACATTTGTGGTCCTTGTAGACTATAGGACCAATAAAAACTGGCCGTTCAAAAGTTGTAGCTAACAACTTTTTAGCGACAAGCAATATGGCCCCAAAAATATTTTAAGGACTAGTATAGTACTACGAATCTTTTAAGTGTCAACCACGAAACCCATCCTTATTAATTTTTAGGGATGAAGCTCGTAATTATGGGTCACAACTACTTTTTTATGATCATTATAAATATTTAGAGACCATAATTAATTAGACTGTTAGAGATCAAACGACACAAACTTAACATAAATGTGTATAATCATGCTCACAATTTCGGTTCATGCAATGACTTTGATTGCATGAGAGATCCACTTGCGTGTGTTAGTAAAAATGGAAAATGTAGCTTGAGATTGACAACTATAAGTTATCTTTATTCCACGAACTATGAGTTATCCATTACGTGTTAATTTAGTAAGACTACAAAATCTTGTTGAAACACACTTTTGAAAATGAGTAAATGACTATGGATTAGAAGCAAAGAAGACCACTAGGAGAAGCTTCTTATGTACGCTTAAGATCTTGAACTTGAGCACAACCATTCAGAAAAGGAACAATAACAATAATAAAATAATGTGATAATCGAAATGCAACAAACAATAAATGAGGATAGATATCAAAAGCAAGAAACTATAGAAATAAGGTTAAACTATGACAGACACCACCAAACCTAAATTCATCAAAAAGCAAGACGTTCTTCTATCTATTAACTTTCTACTCTAATCCGTGATCTCCACACACTTCTATCTAATGTCATGTCCACGGTAACTTGAAGTTGTGTCATGTCATTCCTAATGTAATGGGTAAACAAATTCTAAAGAAATTAGTTTCGATATTGGTAATCGGGGAAGATTTTTTGACTCGATTTGACCCAAATTTTTAATGTTGTAATATGGTATGAATGGATTCATAATCACCTATAGATTTTTTTATAGTCTTGAAGATTTCCGAGATGGTTTGAGAAGGAGAAGCGATGGTGTCAAGGCTCGTGGCGCGTTTGCTCGACCTTGGAGATAGGTTATGATGACTTACTCTTCTTAGAGTGAGTTTGGGTAGTATTTTATTGAATAAAGCATGTTAGGGTTGGGTGTAATGACTGAACTTGGACTATTGAGTAAATTGTATTAATCTTGTGATGACTGGAGATTTGGGGATATAAGTGATAAATGACTTATGACTTAGATATTGCATTGTTATTGTGGAAGCCGAGATGCAATTTAGCTGACGAATGGCTCGTGACTTGGAATTTGTATTATTGTTGAGTTGTACTCCATTTCATTGCATCTTATCATTCACATGAGGTTAATATGCCAAGATGGATTCAATTTTGAAAGAAGATTTGTTTAACTAATGAAATGGGCGGTTATTAGCCTAAGGGCTCAGTTTGAATAATAATCTAATTAACTGATGACATGTAGCATAAGGGCAGTGATTTAAAAATCTATTATTTGAGGAGGTTTGTTATCCACGATATTTGTGTTGAGAATATATATATATATATATATATTACTGTGATCATGTATATTCATGGATCATAGAAATAGTACTATGAAAAGTCGTCTTCTTCTTTTTTTTTGAAAGAAAACACTATTTTTTGCCCTAGTTCAAATCCAGCCAGGTTTATAATCAGAAAGACGTCGAGGTTTGCTGATAGAAAAATGTTTGAGGTGGGGAAGATGGATCTCACGAGTTCCCTATGGGTCCTACCTTAAAATAGAGCGACTATGGAGGGGAATATATTGGTAAACTAAGACTTACCTCATAACCGTACTGACCCTTCATAGCGGGACTTATCCCACTCTGGCGGCCTCGCCACAATGAGATTCCTCATGTCAGGGTGGCCTATCCGGAGACAGAATCTTCGAATCCTCTCCAATCTCCCCTCTTTTCACATGTACCAACAAGATACCATAGATATCTGACTCTAAGTCACTAATCTTGCTAAACTAGGTATCAACTCTTCTCCTCTTGTTTACCCACGGCCTGATACCTACGATACTGACGCATCTAATAAATATTTTGTAATCCGAACATGTATACATAGAAGCACATTGCCAATTTATAATTTCAAGAGCAATATACCGTTGCACAATGTAAATCTCAAAAATAACTGTTAACATGGTAACACTTGGACCTTCAGTCCTTTTATATCAATTATTACATAGGATGGACATGCTTAATTATAATCAAGTCAGTTTCTCTATCATCACACATATAGTCAAGATCAATTTATAGATGACAGCCTATGACAAAAATGCAAGGTAAGGCAGCATATAATAGATCCTTGTGGTCAGGCCCTTTCCCGGACCCCGCGCATAGCGAGAGCTTTAGTGCACTGAGCTGCCCTTTTTAACCACACAATGGTTCTCTCATGGAACCCATACCCAAACTATTAGTGTGTCGGTGTGACACCCGATCCAATATTTAGTATGTGTCAGAACGTGATATCCGATTCAATATATATATGTCAGAACATGACATCTAATCCAATATGTGTCGGAATATGACACCCAATCTAATATATGTGTCGGAGTGTGATACCCGATTCAATATCACAATCACTAATACAATCACAGTCCACACCGAGTAGTTCACATACTTGTACAATCAAGTAATAGGTTCATTGGATGAAATTGTTCACAAATAGTCATTTCATTAGTTACATTCTATCTTTTCCTTCATTAAAAATATTTCATCAAGCCTTCTTTATTCAAGGCATCGCTTTTGGTAGAGTAAGTTCAAGATTATGGATTTCATGGTCTTGAAATTGTAGACTAATCACTACAATATATCAATCACCCAACCACAACAGTTAAACGCATAGAAAATTTCACAGCATTACTCCATTACTATAAAAGTCCCTCTATGATATAGACTAAATTATAACCTACAACCATAGGTAATTACATAGGTTCATGGCATGAGATTTATCAACCCTAACTCATTCATATTCATCTTTTATTTCATGATTCACATTACTCAAGTAATTCACAGGGAATAACAAGCATGAACACACACAATTATTGTATGATCACATCCCTCTATACACATCAAATTTCCATAACCCACATGTCTCAAGTTCTCCTAACAACTCAGCAATTGTCTACATTTAATCATGCAAGGGTCATTGACCTTCTAAATAGTTTTCACCAAGGTTAACATTCAAAGATTAGACCTTTATCTCTAGTCACATAATAATCATAACCCACAATATACATTCACACTCTAACTAACAATTGAACATCATTTAAACATCCAGACTCCGTACCCGAAAATCTAAGCATAAAACATCTCATCCACTACAATATAGAATGCGTGAAAATAAATTTACAACTACTTAATTAGAGAAACCTAGACTACCTGGGCGCCAAGCAGTTAAAACAACTGTGATTAAAAGACTGGCGACTACCTGGGAATGATGCTCCCTGACCCTCATGGGCCTGATGATACTATGGAGTACTAGTCAAATAAATTCAACTTATAATATATTCATAAATAGAAATTGTATTTATAAAATGTAATTTTTTAATAGAAAAATATATTATCATAAAAATAATAATTAATTAAATCTATGAATATTATTATAAATGTATTTAAAAATTATATAAATATACATGAATGTAAAAGTAGTGTATAAAAGAGAATTTAAGAGGATATTTTTATTATTTTATATTCCTGAAATTAGTATTCATCCTCAAGTAATGGCGGTTTGGAAGTCTTCCATATATTTAGTTTGATACAAATTCAAACAAAAAGACTATTGTAACATTAAACTTTAAACTGCCTTATTTTTTCAAGGTTTTAAATGTTCTATTTTTGAAAATTAAATTAAAAAATATCTTCTGCCACTTGGCTAAAATCAGTTGCATCCTAATTTAATTAATTTCATTTTGTTTATATATATATTTATAAAGAAAAACATTTGAAATTGATAAGGATAGTTCCAATCACCTTATCTCGAATTATCTCGAAAAATGAACGCAGTTAACTTTGAAATAATTTTTTACACTCAGTATTAGATTATTATTTTTTCAATTTCACTAAGTGTGAAAATTTGAATTTTATTTGAGAACGTAAGTGGTAAATGGACGTGAGAAGTTAATACACATATTAGGATTTTTTTATTTTTTCTCATTATTTCTGGTATGCAGTTTATGTAGGGGTAGAGATATATTTTTTAAAGAAAATTAATAGATTTGAATTTTAAATTAATTATTCTCATATTCCATATATTTACCTAGAATATGTATTATTTATATCCATAATTGAATAACCAAACTTATAGGTTGCACGTTTTATTTTCTTTTAACCTTTAGTTTTCAAAGAATTATTAATCTTTATATTTTTAATTATTTAAGATTAAAATAGAGTATTAATTTCCCCTTTTTGTTATTTTGAGGGGAGATAAGTGGATTATTGTGTACATATAATTTAGGATCAAGTTAGAGTAAAACTAATTGAAAATTTCAAAATTAACCTCAATAATTTTAAAATTAACTGCAATAACAATTGGAGATAAATTAATTAATTTAAATGCCATAGTAGACAAAAACTTCTATTAAAAAGGGGTAAAAAAACATGATTTACAAAAAAGAAATTGCAATTTACTTTTACGTAATATAATTTTATTTATTTTATTAACTTGATATTAATCAATTTTTTGAGTTTGTGCATAAGTGGGAATGTAATGGAAAATTGTAAAAATGCTTATTAATTTTAGAAAAAAAATAAACATGGTAATATTTAGTTAGTTATTCAATTCTATATTCACGTTTTATTTAAATAAAGAATTTAGAGTTTTAACATTTTTAATTTAAAAAATGATCATTCAAACTTTTAATTTTTATAAACTTTAAAATTATAAAAATGGTTATATTAAATTATTTATAAGGAATTAAAATGGTTATATCATGTTAATTAAAAAGGATATATGATTGGGACGGAGACGCTCCTTGATTTCAAAATTCATTGTCTATTTAAAATAGCAATTTAGCAAGTTTTACTTGTTTTACGTAATAATTTTGTATCAAGTTCATGAATAAGAGAATGGTATGAAACCTTTAAACATATCGAGAATTTAATTATTCCTTAAGCCCAACACATATGCAACATATTCTCTAATAAATATGACAAAATTACTATGAAACTCAAACAATAAAAAAACTGTCATTATAAAGAAATCATAAACAATCTCTTTCTACAATTTACTTAACCATAAAAATGATAATAGTGATTCTAGTGACAACATGAAATAATATCCCTAAAATATCAAGATGATCAATCATATCATAAATATGAAATGATTAAAGGTCAAAAACAAATGGTGGTCTTGCCAACTTTTAGTCCTTCATTTTCAATATACATTAATTTCTTGGATCACTCATGCATTTATTTGTCTTTTCAATAAACAGATATGATTGAATTTTTAAAAGTAAAAACAAATACTAATGAAAACAATATAACATATCAACTTAGTATTTAGTTTATCAAAAACCTATAAACACAAGAATCAAAAAATTAAAATATTCAAAGTGTATAAATTTTACAATTCAACAATGCTACAAAACAAAGAAGCAATGGTTAGAAAAAATTCTTAAAAAATAGAAAAAATAAATAATAATAAATTGAAATGTAAATATATTATTTAGGAGAAATCAATGCACAAAGCAAGAAATATTTTATGAAAATAGAAAGAATATTGAGTGAGAGAACAAAAAATTAAAATAAACAAATGGGTTAATGAGTGCCCTTATTATAGGAACTCAAAACTTAGTTCGTTACTTAGTAACTACTCTAATTTGAAAAATCGTGTTTCAGTTTAATTTTAACTTTTTATGTTTACAGTTTTTTTTTTTTTTTTGAATTTTAATATTTAAAATTTAAAATGATATACTTGACATTTTAGGACTTTTGTTTTTTACTAACGTGGCTGCTAGTCAGATTTAACACTTCCACTCAAATTTAAAAGTAATATTAGATAATAACTTATTAGAAGTTTTTGGAAACAGCATCTGACAGAAATGCAAGGCAAGGCTGCGTACAATAGATTCTTGTGGTCAGGCCCTTCCCCGTACCCCGCGCATAGCGGGAGCTTTAGTGCACCGAGCTGTCCTTTTTAACTTATTAGAAGTTACTTTTTAATTAAATAAAAGTATATAGGATTGTGGTTTTTTAATGGTTATACGATTGTGGAAGGGTAATGGTTATAAAATAAAGGAGAATAGTTAGCAGGTTAAGCCAAGTGACAAGCTATTAAAAAGCCATTTGATAAATTTAGGACAAAATTAATAAATAGTATAATAAAAAAAATTAATTGAGGGATTAAAAGTTTATTAATTTAAAAATATTACACTTTTAGAAAGAAAGAAAAATTCAGTTTGCTTAAAAGTTGAAACCCATGGCTGAAGGGTTCTAAATGAACTCTATTTAGTAAACTTATCATTTTCAGATATTGTAAAATAAATTTAAATACATTTAATTTAAATATTAATTAAAAGATAAAAATATAAAAATACTACTACTAATAATAATGATAGCGATAATAATAACAATAATAAATTACAATAATAATAATAATAATAATAATAATAATAATAGTAATAGTAGTAGAAATAGTAGTAGTAGCAATAATAATAACTGATAATAAAAATAAAAATAACAAACAAACAAAAGGAAAAAAAAGAAGAGGAAAATTGAAAGAAGATAAATGAGAAAACGCTGGAAGTGGGAATGGAGAGAATATCTTATTTTAAATTAGTTGCCCTAAAAAGATAAGTTTTTGAACTAAATTTGTGGAACTGATACGTTTGATAGATTTGAATGGATTTGAGTTTATTTTTTCGTACTTTTAGGAAATTTTTAAGAAAAAATTGCTCATTTAGTGATATTTAGATTTAGATAATTCAAGAAAGAAAATGGATTGACTTTCAATTATTAGGGAAAAAGTAAAATATCTCATTGATTTCAAATATTTCTATCAATTTAAATATATAACTTATAAAAAAATGCATTATATTTAAAAAAAAGATAAAGAAGAATAATAAAAAGATATTTTCTTTAAAAATTGATATGATACTGAATTTGAATTTAAAGAAATTTAAGTTGGAACAGAGTTTTAACTTCTAACCTCTCTTATATATACTCCTATAATATTATACTATATAATGTTAAGCTTTATTTACTAAGATGGTTTGGGCATGTGAACAGGAGAGACACAAATGCCCCAGTGCTGGATGATTTCAGAAGAGGTAAGGGTAGGCCGAAGAATTATTAGGGAGAGGTGATTAGAAAGGACATGATGCAGTTATAACTTACCGAGGATATGACCTTAGATAGGAGAGTGTGGAGGACCCACATTAGGGTAGAAGACTAGTCCATAGTTTTGTTATTCTTCCTTATTAGTCGGCGTATTAGCGCACTATAATTTTCTTGTGGTCTGATGCCTGATGCATGTTATTATTTATTACTTTCATTAATTTCTGTATTTTGATCGTTATATCTTATCTGGATTGCTTTCGTTACTCGTTACTTGCTTTTCCATATTGTTTTGAACTTCTTATCCTTATCTGACTTCTTTTTGCTTTTTGCTTTTACTGAGCCGAGGGTTTTTCGAAAACAGCCGTCCTACTTTGGTAGGAGTTAGGTCTACGTACACTTTACCCTCCCCAGATCCCACGTTGTGGGATTTTACTGGGTCGTTGTTGTTATTGTATTAGCTTCATTGGTGAATTTATTTACTGCATTCTTCATTGTTTAGAAATCTTTTTTAATTAAATATTTTCTTTTTTTATATGCAAAGAGTGATGATCATAACACATGCTACTATTTTTGCTACTATATACAAGCTTGAATTAAAGTAAGCAATATTTTTAGTTCTAATTTTCTTCACCTTTTATTGAGGAGTTTAGTCAAGCATTTTAGCTTTTAAATGCTAACTTTTATTACCATTTTTATTTTATAATTTTATTAAAATAAAAGCTTATATATATATCACCCGAAAATTTTAGACAGTAATATTAAGTTGAGTAATGATATTTAATTTGAATTACAAAATAATGATTTTGAATCTATGGATAAATTATTTGCATTTAAATTTAAATTAATTTCTTTTGAAAAATAAGCTTTTGAACTAAATTCGCGGAATTAAGATACTTACTTTGATGAATGTGAATTGATTTGAGTTTAATTTTCGTATTTTTGGGAATTTTGAAAGGAAAAATTATTCATTGAGTGGTATTTAGATAATTCAAGAAAGAAAATGGGTTAATTCTCAATTGTTAGGGGGAAAATAAAACATATGTCATTGGTTTTAAATATTTCTCTCAATTCAAAAATATAGTTTACAAGAAAAATGTGTATTGTATTTAATAAAATCAAGGATAAGAAAAAGTAATAAAAAGATCTTCTTTTAAAAATTAGATATGATAATTCGGATTCTAAATTAATAAAATTTGAGTTGGAACAAAGTTCTAACTTCTAACCTCTCTTATATATACCCCTATAATAATATATAATGTTAAGCTTTCTTCTCGTTGATCGTATTACATGCTGTTTTTTTGCTATTATATACATGCTTGAATTGAAGTAAGTAATATTTTTCATTCTAATTTTGTTCGTTTATGTTTTGATAAAAATAAATACATTTGATTACATAAGTTAAAAATAAAAAAATCACCTTTTATTGAGAAATTTAGTCAAGCATTTTAGCTTTATAAATGATAACATTTATTTATTATTGTTTTATTAAATAAAATCTCATATTATCTTATGTGTTTTTTTTGTGATGATCTATTTATTTAGTCTGATATTGCATTTTCTTTTATGAAAATAAAAAGATTGACCAACTGTAACTCAGTAGCTTTTGTTTTGATGAAAAGTTTTCCTATTTATCAAAATACAGTAGAAAAAAATAAAGACAATGAGGATAATATTTTGAAGTAATTTTGATAATATAATAAAGTATTTAGAGAAAATATAAAGACAGTGGGATAATATTTTGAAGTAATTTTGATAATATAATAAAGTATTTAGATAATACACATATTATTGTCCATAAATTTTAAATTGAAAAGATGTAAATAATAGAATAAAAATTTAAAAATACACGAGTAAATAAAATAAATATTTTTATTTTATATTAATAAGAAGAGCACCTGATAATTATATTAAAATAAGTGATAAACTAATAAAAATTAATATTAGTAAATAATATAATAAAAAAACGACGGCCGCGCCTCGCCTTGGACCCTGCCGCGCCCCTCCGGGGCAGGCCGGGCTCATGCGGAGCCGGCGTCGCTGAGGAATGCCTTTCCCCGGACCCTGCGCATAGCGGGAGCTTTAGTGCACCGGGCTGCCCAATATAATAAAAAATATAAAACATAAAAGTTATTTGATCATTACATGATTCATTGTCAATATTCATATAATTTGGTTATAGGTGATAGAGATGGGGAAAGGAAAAGGGGAAGGATCGTAATCTAAAATGATTAGAAATAATATTTTAATATTATTCGCGTATCAAATGGGTACGTATACTAATTTTCGAAAACTATAATTGAAAGATTTGAAAGCGCTTGTCACAATTTTCTAATCAATTGTTTTTTGTTTTTAAAGCTACATGTAGCTCAATATATTCAATGCTTCTGCCTAAAATGTTTGCGGATAGTAATGTTTAATCACATAATTTTACCAGAAAGCTGTTGAGGCACATGGATGGTGATGGATCCCTATGGGGCCAATGAATTGAGATTTATATCACATTAATCCAAGTGGTTATGATTTCTGAGTTTGAAGTAATTTCACTTTATTGGGGTGATATTTTTCAATGTTGTCATGTTTGATTGGTTAAAATTTTTGGAAAATAATTTTTTTCTAGAAAAAGAAGTTTTTTAAATGAGAAAAATGACTTCTCTAATCACCTCATCATCGTATAATTTAGCCCCCTTCTTCACCATTCCTACTCCCACCTTCTATTATATTTGTCTTGATTAATAAATATTTTAAAGATAATATTTTTGTTTGCATATCAAATGCAAAAAAAAAAAAAAAAAAAAGTTTATTGTTATAATAAATTAACTAACTTGACAATTTTATAAAGGAAGAAGAACGAGAGAATATGTATATAGAAAATATTAATAGAGAGAGTGGTAATATAAAGGTATTCAACCTTTCCTTCATTTGCAGTCTCAATATGATAGTCATTTTGGCGAATAACCTTGAAACTTAACAAGTTTCTTTGAGACTTACTACAATACAATGCATTATCAATTACCAATATCGTTCCTCCAGGTAGTAATAAAGCCGCTTTTCCAGAACCTTCAATCAATTTTGTACTACCAGATATTGTATTGACATAGACCTTTTTCATAATTAAATGGCATAAATATTTCTTTTCTTTTAATATCGCATGAGTTGTGGCACTATCCAAAATGCACATATCTCCATTATTCATCTTGAATCCAATTGAAGACTGATAAATTTATTTATCTTCATAAAATAAAAATACATTATAAGAAATAAAACAAGTAACAATTTTGCTAGAAAAACATAAGTCCCTCTTTTTTTTTTAAAGTTAAATTATAGTAATTTAGAATTTAAAAAATTATATGATTCAATTATGATGAATGTTACAATAATTTAGTTTATGGAATTATATACTTATTAACCTTAAATAAATATTATACACAAGTATTAAAAACAAATATAAAATATTATAAAACATTAATATAATATTATTTATCATGTATAGATAATTTATTTATTGACAAAAATAATACAATCATTATATATTATTAATGTCTAAAACATTAACAAGAATAAATAATTAGTATAATGACATTAAATAAGGCGAATATTATTTTTAGTAACAATATGATATTAAGATTAAATAATAGCACACTAATAGTAATTAATTACAACATTGTAAAATAACACAATGTAATAAACAATATACAATTATCATAAAAATGTGGCCTTGATTATTATTATTTTTTTCTTCAAATACATAAACGTAAAAACATAAGAATTCGAAGTACATGACAACATATTGAAAAACATGAAATTAAACATCAATTAAGATCCTTAAAAAAATCTTCAACCTCCAAATGAGTAATATCATTGAGGTCATTAAAATTATCATCCCTTAAAGCCAGATTTGCTTCAATATTATCATTATTCAAAGGCATTGCCTCAATATTATTTTCGAACGCCAAGTGTGACTCTATCCGAGCATTAGAAGAGGCACCACCTCTATTTGCCTTTCTTTTGAATGAATTTTGATAAAGTCTTAAAAAATGCTCAGGCGTCCGACATTCATTTTTCCAGTGACCTTTCATACCATAACGATGATAGTTACTTCTTGAAGGGCCATTTTGAGAACTGATATTGTTCTCCCTTTTATGTTGACCACCACCTCGACGATTATTAAATCTTCTTCTGTCATTGCCACGTCCACGCATATTATTGTGGCCATAATTTTTATTTTGTCTTCTTTCAGACTAGCCATGTGCCTTTACCATATTTACCTCTGATAACGGAGCAGTTTCAGTGGGACGGGCTTCATGATTTTTTTTAAAAGGGCATTATGTTGTTCAGCCACCAGAAGGCATGATATCAATTCAGAGTATTTTTTAAAACCCTTTTCACGGTGTTTATCACGCCCCGGGAGGGTACCCTAGACATAACCGGCACCCGAAGGCCATTTCTGACCTCCGAGCGAACCACCTAGTCCAGTCACTCATTCATTCAAGCACATTCTCTTAGCGGAAAACTCAATTAAAGAAATACTTTTCATAATATAAAGGCCGGAGGCCAAACGTCTACAATCAAAAGAAGATAACAAAAATAGGACTCCTCTAGATGACCGCTCGACCTCCCACACTCCAGTCTATGAAGCCTCTATTCATGTCTAAAAGGTGCCAATGACAAGCTCATGGCTACCAACAATCTAAATAAAAGGAAGGGCAACAAAACTGTACAAGAAGGCCCAATATCCTCCGGAAACTAGGAGGACTCACCGATTGGCTGAAAGTGTATGTGGATCTTCAACGGAGCGCCGGTTGATGATCTCTAGTACCTGTCTCTGCATCATGAAACGATGCAGGCCAAATGACGTCAGTACATGGAATGTACGAGTATGTAAAATGGCCGAATACAATGAACATCAAGGAAGAATAAATCAACTCGGGAGCTCAACTCAAAAGGAATGACAACTCAATCAAATGTCCTAAGTCCAAACAAGGATATGATTTAGACTGGACCAATCATATACAATTCAACTCAATTTGACTCAGAGTACTATCAAAACCTATTTGGGAGTTTCTCTTAACCGACAACCAACACTTATGAGCCAGTGAAGGTACAACGAAGCGACGTCGTTGCCACGCCCGTTCATACCTTGCCAGGGTATGAACGAATCGAACACTCATGGATCCAATCCAACCAGGTCCTATAATGTCAGGACAAAAGCTCTCGGGGAAGCATCCGACTTTAACGGTTCAATCCCCCCTATGTTTCGCAACACAGGTATTGGGTTCGAGTATGGACTATACTCTTGCCCAATTCGGTGCTCGATACTCCTCTCAAGACTCAATGCTCATAAAACTCCATCAAATCAACTCAATCAACTCATATCAACAAGTCTCATTACAACCTTGTCAACTCATCAACTCTATTACAATCAAATCTCTTTCAAGCATACTATTTGCTCAATCTCAATCATATCTTCAAAAGAAAATTTAAATGCACATGTATAACATCATCTATATATAATCAATCATTACCTCCATCCATTTGAGAAAATCCTTGTGACTCATCACATCTTCAAGACTTCAAATCGACATTCTTATAATAAGCAACATTTTTAAGAAAATAATATACTTTATCAAATCTACATAATTAAGAAGATCGATAGAACATATTTAACAACTCATTTCTTCATCATCTCATACTCACATAAGGGCTCATTTTAGGGACCTCTTAGCTCAACAACATTGACACATAAATAATCAAATAAGATGGAGACAAAACTCATTCAAACATGTACCATACCAAGAAACTCCATTTTCATGAATATCTAACCTCGAAACAAGAATAGGGCACATGGGTGGACTCAACCCATGTTTTGGATAGCCTTACATACCTTAGTGAAGACTTGAAGAAAACCTTGTAGTTGGGTCTTCAATGGAGGACTCAAATCTTGAAGCTCTTGGACTCCCTTTTTGGGTGGAAATGGAGGAGAAGAGAAGAGAGAAGAGCTAGGGCTTTTAGTGGCGCGTCGCGCCAAGGACCAAACTACTGAGGCATGTTTCTGGCGCGATAGTGGCGCGTCGCGCCCTTACAGCGCCAAGCCCATTGTTCTGAATTCTGGGAATTTGGCTTGAAAAACCCTGCACAACTTTTAGTGGCGCGTCGCGCCAGGGACCAAACTACTGAGGCATGTTTCTGGTGTGATAGTGGCGTTTCGCGCCCTTACAGCGCCAAGACCATTTCCCAGTAGTTGCAATCCAGGCCAAAAATGAATTTCCTGTCGTGCTAGTTCATCTTAGGATCGTCATATCTTTTGACTCTGAACTCCAAAATTCATGTTCTTGATGACGTTTTTAAGAATAGTCGACGACCTTTAATTGGATAGGTTATGGGCCACCCAGATTGACGTCTTTCAAAAGGTAAGGTCGTTAAAAGTCGACCCTTACATAAACTCGTCATAAACTTAGCCACGATGGATATTTTGGACTTAGTTCGGTCCTAGGGGTCCTCAATGACCCCACATCACCTCCAACGCTCTTAAATTTCTTAGGGACTCGTCTTAACTCAAGCACATACTTCGAAATAAATATGATTGGCCCCACACGTATACAAAGAAGGCCCGAATCTTAGGGAAAATTTTGAGGGGTGTTACATTATCTCCCCCTTGGGATCATTCATCCTCGAATGACGAGAAACCAAGAATGGACTCGGGGTACAAATCACAATCAAAACTCAGTCATTCAATCAATCAAATTCTCAATCAAATATCAATCAAAACTCAAAAAGGCACAAATGAATTCGAGTCAAGGAAATGGTCATTACCTTCAATATTCTCCTCAGTAGGCACGAATAACTGTGGATATTTAGATTTCATGGCTTCCTCTGCTTCCCACGTGGCTTCCTCAACAAGTTGATTCCTCCACAGAACTTTGACTGAGGCGACTTCCCTGTTCCTCAATTTGCGAATTTGGCGATCAAGAATTTGGACTGTGACCTCTTCATAAGACAAGCTATCCTTAATTCCAACGCTGTCAATGAAGACTACCAACGAGGAATCGCCCAAGAACTTTTTCAACATGGAAATGTGGAATACCGGATGAATAGAAGCTAGCTCTGAGGGTAAGTCCAACTCATAAGCAACACTCCCGATCCGCCTCAAAATTTGGTATGGACCAATGTATCGGGGACTAAGTTTCCCCTTCTTTCCAAACCTCATAAACCCCTTCATGGGTGACACTTTCAAATACACCCAATCATCCACCTCAAACTCTAAGTCTCTCCTCCTCACATCGGTGTAAGATTTTAGCAACTTTGGGCTGTATTTAGCCTCTCTCGGATAAATCGTACCTTCTCTATGGCTTGATGAACGAGGTCAAGACCAATCAACTCGGCTTCACCAACTTCAAACCAACCAATAGGCGATATACACCTCCTCCCATACAAGGCTTTATAAGGAGCCATTTGAATACTTGCCTGATAGCTATTGTTATATGCAAACTCTATGAGAGGCAAGTGATCATCCCAATTTCCTTTGAAGTCAAGCACACACGCCTTCAACATATCTTCCAATGTCTGAATTGTGCGCTCTGCTTGGCCATCTGTCTGGGGATGGAAGGCTGTACTCAAGTTCACCCTCGAACCTAATCCCTTCTGAAAAGATTTCCAAAATTGGGAAGTGAATTGAGCTCCTCTGTCTGAGATGATAGACAAAGGGAACCCATGCAATCTGACGATCTCCTATATATACAACTTCGCATAATCTTTTGTGGTATCAGTAGTCTTAACCGCCAAGAAGTGAGCTGATTTCGTCATTCTATCCACAATTACCCAAATGGAATCATGTTGCTTTCGGGGACTTCGGCAAGCCTGTAATAAAGTCCATGTTGATCATCTCCCACTTCCATTCTAGAATTTCTATGCTTTGGGCTAGACCACATGGTATTTGATGCTCAACCTTCACTTGTTGACAATTCGGGCATTTGGAAATGAATTCCGCAATATCTCTCTTCATTCCACTCCATCAATAGATTTCCCTCAAATCATGGTACATTTTTGTGGAACCTGGATGAATAGAATATCTAGAACTATGTGCTTCGTCCATAATCCTCTCTCGAACATCATCGACATCCGGCACACACAATCTATTTTGGTACCGCAATACACCATCTCCCCCTTGGGTGAAAACCATAACCTCTTGTTTGTGTACAACTCCCTTCAATTGGAGAAGGACGGGATCTTGGTCTTGCTTCTCCTTCACCTCTACCACAAGTGAGGACGTAGACCCATCCTGAACTGTTACTCCGCCTTCATTATTCTCCTCCAGATAAACTCCCAATCGGGCTAATCTGTGTACCTCTTTCGCCAATTCCCTCCTTCCTTCCTCCACGTGGGCAGTGCTACCCATAGACAACCTGCTAAGAGCATCAGCAACAATATTAGCTTTACCTGGATGGTAGAGGATGCTCATATCATAGTCCTTGAGTAGCTCAAGCCATCTCCTTTGCCTCAGGTTGAGTTCCTTCTGGCTAAAGACGTATTGTAAGCTCTTGTGATCGGTGAATACATCGATATGCACTCCATACAGGTAGTGGCGCCAGATTTTAAGCGCAAACACTACAGCTGCCAGCTCAAGGTCATGAGTTGGGTAATTCCTCTTATAAAGCTTAAGATGTCTTGAAGAATAGGCTATCACCTTCCCCCTTTGCATCAACACACAACCCAAACCAATTCTGGAGGCATCATAATAAATCACAAAACCCTCTGTTCCATCGGGCAAGGTTAGAACAGGAGCAGTGGTTAGCTTGGTTTTCAATTTCTGAAAACTCTCCTCACAAGCATCTGACCATTAGAACTTAGCCTTATTTTGGGTCAGCTTAGTCGATGGTGATGATATGGACGAGAATCCCTCTACAAACCTTCGATAGTACCCGGCCAAACCCAGGAAGCTCCTTATCTCTGTCGGGGATGTGGGTCTAGGCCAATTCTTCACAGCCTCAATTTTCTGAGCATCAACCTGAATACCATCTCCAGATATAATGTGGCCTAAGAAGGCCACTGATGCAATCCAAAATTCGCATTTAGAGAACTTTTCATACAATACCCGGTCCCTCAAAGTTTGTAGAACAACTCTAAGATGATAGACGTGCTCCTCTTAATTTTGGAGTAAACCAGAATATCATCTATGAATACAATCACAAACATATCAAGATACGGTTTGAATACTCGGTTCATGAGATCCATAAAAGCGGCGGGGGAATTAGTCAACCCAAAGGACATGACCAAAAATTCAAAGTGGCCATAACGAGTCCGGAAAACAGTCTTCAGAATATCACACTCTCTCACCTTCAACTAATGGTAGACGGATCTCAAGTCTATTTTTGAGAAACAAGCGGCACCTTGAAGTTGATCGAATAAATCATCTATTCCGGGGAGAGGGTATTTTTTCTTTACGGTGACTTTATTCAGCTGCCTATAGTCGATGCACATTCTAAGGGACCCATCCTTCTTCCGCACAAATAGGACCGGAGCACCCTATGGTGAGACACTCGGCCTAATGAATCCCTTATCTAACAAGTCTTTCAGCTGCTCCTTCAACTCCTTCAACTCAGCCGGAGCCATTCTATATGGAGGAATTGAGATAGGTTGGGTATCAGGAAGGACATCAATCCCGAAGTCGATCTCTCTGTCAGGAGAGACTCCAGGCAGATCTTCAGGAAAAACATCCGGAAACTTATTGACAATTGGCACCGACTCAAGGGATGGAGACTCAATGCTGTCATCTTTCACTCGGACAATGTGATAAACACACCCTTTTGAGATTAGCTTCTTGGACCTAAGGTATGAAATAAACTTACCCTTAGGCGCAATAGGACTACCCCTCCACTCTATGACAGCCTCATTCGGGAATTTGAATGTGACAATTTGAGTCCTACAATCAATAGAGGCATAACAGACATAAATCCAGTCCATGCCAAGGATCACATCGAAATCAACCATGTCTAACTCAACTAAGTCAGCCAAGGTATCCCTATGATAAATGGACACAGTGCAATCTCTATAAACTCTCTCAGCTAAGACAGAATCACCGACAGGAGTGGCCACACTAAAAGGCTCAAGAAGACGTTCAGGAATTTTATTGTATTTACTAGCCACATAAAGAGTCACAAAAGATAGGGTGGAACTTGGGTCCATCAATACATAACAATCAAAAGAAGAGACTCGAATCATACCCGTCACGACGTTTGGAGAGTTCTCCTGATCTTGGCGACTACCCATGGCATATAGGCGGTTTGTACCTCCACTCGTACCTGGAGTAGCGCCCCTCTGATTACCTCTAGCTGGTGGTGCGGTGGTAGAGGACTGGGCCCTGTTCCCCCATGTTGGGCATTCCCTCAGAAGATGGCCCATTTGGCCGCATTTATAGTAACCAACCCTTCCTGCTCTGCATTCTCCCAGGTGGAGCCTACCACACTTGCCGCATGGTGGCTTTCCCTTCGAACCTTAACTTACACTGGCCGGGGATTGAGAAACCTGGGGTCTGAAATTCTGGCGATTTTTTCCCTGCCGATCATACCTATCCTGCGGCATCGGTGCGCTGGCGGTAGATGAGGCATAGGTGGAAGGCCTCTTCTGGAAGAAGGACTTGTCGCCCTTTCTTTGCCTCTGCTCATTCCCATGCCCAGCTGATCTTTCCTTTTTTGCTCAGGTGCTCTTCTCTGTCCTTTCTTTTCTCCTCCTCTACCTGTTGAGCATACACCATTAATCTAGAAAGATCCATATCCGAGATCAACAATGCTGCCTTGCACTCTTTCTTCACATGCCTCCCTAATCCGGAGATGAATTTCCTCATCTTTAACCTCACATCAGAAATCATTTCTGGAGCATACCTGGACAGCTGGATGAACTTTAGGCCATACTCCTTAACCGACATACCTTCCTGTTTCAGATTAACAAATTCCTCCACCTTTGCTTCCCTCAATTCTCGGGGAAAGTAGTGGTCAAGAAAAGCTCCCTCAAATTCATCCCACCTAGCAGGTTCAGCATCTTCACCCCTACCTTGTTCCCATTGGTTATACCAAATGTTTACTACATCTTTGAGTTGATAAGACACCAATTCGACCCCCTCAATTTCCATAGCATGCATAGCTTTCAGAATCTTCCACATTTCATCAATAAAGTTTTGGGGATCTTCATCAACCTTAGAACCCGTGAATGCTGGCGGATTCATCCTCAGAAAGTCTCTAATTCTAGTGGCAGTAGATGACTCGTGAGAACTAGAGCTGAGAGTCGGCGAACTCTGGTTACCATTTCGGGCAGCCATTAGTTGCGTGAGCATTGCAATTGCCCCTCGAAATTCAGCCTCTGATGTGGGTGCAGGTGGGGTAGATGGCACTTGAGGTGCCTCCGCATACCTCGCAGGTCGGCCTCTATCCCTTGCTGGGCGTGCCTCTAACTATGGCATCCCTGCATTATCAACATTCCTCTGGCTAGCAGTACGTTTTGAAGGCATTATCTGTAACGTATAAACACACGAATTAGAAAGGAAGTTTCATGGAGTTTAACTCCATCGCACGAATTCAGAGTATGAAAGAAGTGAAACAATTCCTAATGTCCTATAGCCTCCTGCTCATAAGTGTGGTGCACAACACACCCATAAGCAAGACTCTACTAGACACGGCTTCATAGACTCCCTAGGATACTTGAACTCTGGGCTCTGATACCATGTTTGTCACGCTCCGGGAGGGTACCCTAGACGTAACCGGCACCCGAAGGCCATTTCTGACCTCCGAGCGAACCACCTGGTCTAGTCACTCATTCATTCAAGCACATTCTCTTAGCGGAAAACTCAATTAAAGAAATACTTTTCATAATATAAAGGTCGAAGGCCAAACGTCTACAATCAAAAGAAGATAACAAAAATAGGACTCCTCTAGATGACCGCTCGACCTCCCACACTCCAGTCTATGAAGCCTCTATTCATGTCTAAAAGGTGCCAATGACAAGCTCATGGCTACCAACAATCTAAATAAAAGGAAGGGCAACAAAACTGTACAAGAAGGCCCAATATCCTCCGGAAACTAGGAGGACTCACTGACTGGCTGAAAGTGTATGTGGATCTTCAACGGAGCGCCGGTTGATGATCTCTAGTACCTGTCTCTGCATCATGAAACGATGCAGGCCAAATGACGTCAGTACATGGAATGTACGAGTATGTAAAATGGCCGAATACAATGAACATCAACGAAGAATAAATCAACTCGGGAGCTCAACTCAAAAGGAATGACTACTCAATCAAATGTCCTAAGTCCAAACAAGGATATGATTTAGACTGGACCAATCATATACAATTCAACTCCATTTGACTCAGAGCACTATCAAAACCTATTTGGGAGTTTCTCTTAACCGACAACCAACACTTATGAGCCAGTGAAGGTACAACGAAGCGACGTCGTTGCCACGCCCGTTCATACCTTGCCAGGGTATGAACGAATCGAACACTCATGGATCCAATCCAACCAGGTCCTATAATGTCAGGACAAAAGCTCTCGGGGAAGCATCCGACTTTAACGGTTCAATCCCCCTACGTTTGGCAACACAGGTATTGGGTTCGAGTATGGACTATACTCTTGCCCAATTTGGTGCTCGATACTCCTCCCAAGACTCAATGCTCATAAAACTCCATCAAATCAACTCAATCAACTCATATCAACAAGTCTCATTACAACCTTGTCAACTCATCAACTCTATTACAATCAAATCTCTTTCAAGCATACTATTTGCTCAATCTCAATCATATCTTCAAAAGAAAATTTAAATGCACATGTATAACATCATCTATATATAATCAATCATTACCTCCATCCATTTGAGAAAATCCTTGTGACTCATCACATCTTCAAGACTTCAAATCGACATTCTTATAATAAGCAACATTTTTAAGAAAATAATATACTTTATCAAATCTACATAATTAAGAAGATCGATAAAACATATTTAACAACTCATTTCTTCATCATCTCATACTCACATAAGGGCTCATTTTAGGGACCTCTTAGCTCAACAACATTGACACATAAATAATCAAATAAGATGGAGACAAAACTCATTCAAACATGTACCATACCAAGAAACTCCATTTTCATGAATATCTAACCTCGAAACAAGAATAGGGCACATGGGTGGACTCAACCCATGTTTTGGATAGCCTTACATACCTTAGTGAAGACTTGAAGAAAACCTTGTAGTTGGGTCTTCAATGGAGGACTAAAATCTTGAAGCTCTTGGACTCTCTTTTTGGGTGGAAATGGAGGAGAAGAGAAGAGAGAGGAGCTAGGGCTTTTAGAGAGAGAGTGAGGGCTGAAGAAATGGTCCCAAAATATACAAGGCTTGTGTATATATAACTTGGAACAATTCCCAAATTGCCCTTCCTCCAAATTTCTGAAAAATTAGGCCAAAACGCCCTTGGTGCGATAATGGCGCATCGCGCCCTTACAGCGCCAAGGCCAATTACTCCTAAAACCTGCACAACTTTTAGTGGCGCGTCGCGCCAAGGACCAAACTACTGAGGCATGTTTCTGGCGCGATAGTGGCGCGTCGCTCCCTTACAGCGCCAAGCCCATTGTTCTGAATTCTGGGAATTTGGCTTGAAAAACCCTGCACAACTTTTAGTGGCACATCGCGCCAGGGACCAAACTACTGAGGCATGTTTCTGGAGTGATAGTGGCGCGTCGCGCCCTTACAGCGCCAAGGCCATTTCCCCAGTAGTTGCAATCCAGGCCAAAAATGAATTTCCTATCGTGCTAGTTCATCTTAGGATCGTCATATCTTTTGACTCTGAACTCCAAAATTCACGTTCTTGATGGTGTTGGAAAGAATACTCGATGACCTTTAATTTGATAGGTTGTGGGCCACCCAGATTGACGTCTTTCAAAAGGTAAGGTCGTTAAAAGTCGACCCTTACATGAACTCGTCATAAACTTAGCCACGACGGATCTTTTGGACTTAGCTCGATCCTAGGGGTCCTCAATGACCCCACATCACCTCCAACACTCTTAAATTTCTCAAGGACTCGTCTTAACTCAAGCACATACTTCGAAATAAATACGATGGGCCCCACACATATACAAAGAAGGCCCGAATCTTAGGGAAAATTTTGAGGGGTGTTACAGTATTGCTGCTGTAATATTACATTAGAGGCATGAAAAGTAATTAGTGTCTTTTCTAACATATCCTCATCATTTATAATTTTTCCACATAATTTTAATTGGGGAGTTATTCTAAATACAACAGAATTATACTCAATTACGATTTTAAAATCTTGAAACCGTAAGTGCATCCACTCATAACGAGCCCTTGGCAATACCGTTGCCCTGAGGTGGTCATACCTCCCTTTTAAGTCTTTTCATAATTCAAGTGGATCTTTCACTGTCAAGTATTCCATTTATAGGTTTTCATCTAGATGATGACGAAGGAAAATCATAGCCTTTGCTTTATCCTGACTTGATACTGTATTTCCTTCAATTATAGCATCACCAAGACCCTTAGCGGTAAGGTGAATTTCAGCATCAAGTACCATGACAAATAATTTTTACCAGAAATATCAAGTGCCACAAATTCCAATTTTGACAAGTTTGACATGATGAAAATTAATTTGAAAGTAACAAAGATAACTTAAAAATTAAATTTCTTTAGTAGATATACCTGATATAGAAGTTAATTTTCTGAAAAAATAGAGCTTCATTCTGATAACGTGTTATAAATTAACTAACTTGACAATTTTATAAAGGAAGAAGAACAAGAGAATATGTATATAGAAAGTATTAATAGAGAGAGTAGTAATATAGATAGAGTAATAGTAATTCTCTTCTTTTATGTGTTTTGTGTGTTTTTACATTGAAGTTTAATGCTATAGTTATAACCATATTTACAAATGGAGGAAAATATTAGTGGGCAATTTACCCACTTAAAAAGTAAATGGACTATCCACCATTTTAAGTGGACAACCATTTTACTTGGTTGATAATATTTATTTATTTCCTCAAAGAATATTTATCTTCATACGCACGCACGTATAAAGCATATATCTTATAAAATAGTTAAGGAGCATTATATACTAACCCTCCACATTTATGCTTTTTTCGGTGTTGATCTCTTAACTACTTTTCCCTATCACTATTAAGTTTGACTTAACTCTTTTTTGATAAGTGTAAACAATATAATTTATTATATTTGAAAATTATTCGCAATTTGTGACATATAATAGTTAATTAAGAGCTTGCTACAACAAGTAAAAGTAATAGGATGACATAAATTTATTCCTTTTATACTAATCAGATATTATATACAACTTAAAACTCAATTAATCATAAATAGTACATTTGTTTTAAAGCTATTTTCTGGCGGAAAAAAAGAGAGGATGACTTCTAGCATCATATTCCTAGGGATAATGACATTATAATCAAAATGGTCATGAACTTTAAGCTTTAGTATGAAATGAATATTCTCAATTCAACAATTTTCTTGCTAAAGAAAGAATTAGGTTGGGAATACATGAAATCAAAAGGATACAACAAATACAAATCGGTTGCTCAATTACACATTTCTATTTGAGCAACATTAATTACTATGTCTATGCTACTTACAAATTGACAATTCAAATCAGTATATATGGTAATCCACAATAACAAAGCCATTATAAGATATAAATCAAATCAAAGACCAGCAAGTGAATGGCACATTGGTGGCTGGAATCCAAGAATTTCCAGCAATGAAATTAGCAGGAGTGAATTTAGATGCCTCGGTAGCACTGGTAATAACACGATATCCGTCCCATTTAACTCGATTTACAGTCGATGAACAAGGTCCAGTGTTCAAGTACTCTCCATAGTACAATGTTTTAAGAACGAAATTACCACTCCATGGCATCCAACCTGGAGGATTAATCAATCCATCAAGAAATGTTTTCATCACAACGGTGCGCGAATATTGTTTCCATGGCCTACCTAAATATGTCTTAACAGAATTCTTAGAAGATTTCAAATTCTACAATTGTGAATCGATAATTCCAGTGTCTTAATTGGAGGGTCCCTAGCGAAAATATTACAATTTTATAACACAACTGCTGCGTTACCGAATGTAAAATCGACTGTACCATAAATATCACACTCTTTGTAAAATTGCCTCTCGGAATGAGTATACAGAGTGTCTTGGTAACCCTCAAAGCTACATTGATAGAATACTGATAGATCAGAGCCAGATCGAAGGGCTACTGCTTGGTGGTTTTTGGGGCCAGCAGTGTTCCTAATTGTTATGCCTCGAGCAATAAATCCATCACCGACAGCAGCTAACATTCACAAAAATAAAAAGAAGGGATAATATTAGCATATGCAACTTACATTCATTAATTAGCACTAATTAATATCTCTTTTTGAAGGTACGAACCAATAATAATAGCATATAGTTGACTGTCAAATCATACTTTTCTAAGGTCTAATCTAATACTTGGACAGTTAGAACGTTCTAAGGCCGTTCATTATTTTAATTTGAAATTCGAGAGTGAAACTAATTTATATTCGAAATAAATTTGGACTCAAACTTTTCAAAACAAAATTCACATATTTAGAAATTATATAAAAAGTATTATGAGTTACAATAATTGATAATGTAAAAGTATTTTAAAAAGTTATGATAAAAAGAATATACTTTGTTTATGCAAATAGTAACGATCAAACAAATTGAAAAAGTGGGAGTACTAATTTTCAACTGTCAAATACAACTATTTGTTGAGAGAGAAAAAATCGATTCTCTCAGTCCCAAGTTATGTGCACAATTT
Source organism: Solanum dulcamara (assembly GCF_947179165.1). Taxonomy (NCBI): domain Eukaryota; kingdom Viridiplantae; phylum Streptophyta; class Magnoliopsida; order Solanales; family Solanaceae; genus Solanum; species Solanum dulcamara. Next base: position 62,880,140 of record NC_077238.1, on the reverse strand, counting down.
CTTTCATAGTTAATGTCCTAAAGAATGATATATACATTTCTATATTTAGGAAGCATTTGACTTTTGAAATCTCATTTTACATTTGATAAGATAATTTATAGTCATATTTTTAAGACTTATTTTAAATCATAAATTTTAAAAAATAAATCTTCTTTTTGTCTTCTTAAATTTCATCCTGTTAGTTAAATGATGCTACATAATTGAATCATAAGGACTACAAGTACCACCTATGTTGCTATGGTGCTTTACCTCCTAATTATTGAAGTCAATAATTATTCAATGATTTAAGCTACATCTAATAGAGCGCGCGCAAAAAAAAAAAAAAGAAGGTAAAACCTAAACTCATAATTCAATTTCCTTTTTCAGTTTTTACCGAAATTATGTAAGACATGATCATTTGTGTATGTAGTAAAAGAAACTCGATGTATATTTATCCTAGAGAAAACAAAGCACAAAAATTGATCAGATTTTGTCGAAGTTATATACAACATGATCATTTAAAATTGCCAGTTATTGTAATTTATAATATATTTTTTTTACCTAGTTTAATTTAAAAGTTTCATATTCGAATTCACGATTAAAATTAAACTGTTTGAGTAGTATGCAGTACTTACCAACTGTGGCTGATTTAAATTAAGGTGGTGGATCCTCCTCCAACACTCTTGCTTCCAGTAATAATTGTTTTTCCAATGCAATCTCCAATCAACATAACATTTTTCACCTTTGATCCAATCTTCACATTTTCACAATAAATCCCTGCCTTCACATATATCACAAATCTCTCACTACCTTTTCTCTTGCCAGCAGCAGCCACAGCTTCTTTCACTGTCTTGAAATTCCCCGAACTATCTTTAGCCACCACTATATTCGCTTGAGAAGCTGGCAACGACGACGATTGCAACAATTTTATATCACCAGGAGATATCCATCAACTTGAGTAGTACTTGCAGCATTAGGCTCAGTATAATAACCATGGTTCAAAGCTAACGTGTTACTAATTAAAGATGACACATTATTTGACATTAGTGGCATAACATAATCCGATACGAAGGTATGCCACAAGGTTATCCGAGTTCACAGGCGTCCTTGCTTATCCCTTTCGCCCAATTCTTCGAAACCTGATCTACATGTTTCGAGAATTTTTAAGGCTGTACTTAACCATGTTTGAACATCAGCAGCTGTGCATTTAGTGTTTGGATCAACTCATGTGCTTTTGATTTTGTGGATTGTGTGTTCATAGAGTTCAACACAATTGACCCATGCGTTTTTTTCACGGTCGTTGCGACATTTTGAACCTAGTGAATATGTGTTCGTTTGGGCACGTAACGCAAGGTCTAGGGCTAAGTCTAGTGACACTTAGAAAATCGGATTTTTTGATGATGGGAGATGTAAATTTGGGATTTTGTGACAAGAAGTATTCACAAGGTTGTGGATGAGGTGTTTGGATGCACCAAGCTTTTATGGCTGCCTTAGAGTAGCCATATGTAATGGATGGGAAAAAGGAACAAGACACAAGTAAAAGTGGGAAAATCAAATGAATATTGGCCATGGTAATAAGGAGTTTATAAAATTGTAATATGTTTTTTTTGAGAGGAAAGTGTGATTGTATTTGGTGCCTCTTAGCTTCTTTATATAGATGGGAATCTAAGAGGTACGAAGGAATGTCAAAAACTAAGTGATGGGGATGCACCAACCTCTTTTTCTTTACTTAATTTTGGATTAAGGCATGAATTGTGAGAACAATAGTTGTGGCTATCTGTTAGGTTTTGGAATCAGGAGAAAATAATCTAATCTTAAGAATAAATTAAATAAAAATATTATGTGTTATGACGGAAGGACGCAAACCCAAAAACAGAGAAAATAAATAACACCAAATTTAACGTGGAAAAACCTTTCAAATTGAAGGTAACAACCACGGGATCTTCAATATCCGAATTGCTCCACTATAACAATAAAAGGGTTACAAATATTCTTCTAAATGGCTACACAACAATTGTCATGTAAGGAGAAGTAATAGCTATAACAACAAAAGTAATAGGAAGAAAATCACCCAAAATAGAGCTACTGTTCGGGACCTAAATTGGGATGTTTCTGGCCTCCAAATCCGATCTCCACCGTTCAAATCAAACACTAAGATGTTAGGAACACTCAGTAAAAATTTCAGTCCGATCCAACGGTTAATGAATCAGCAAACGCAGTTTGAAGGTTTCTGATCGGAGAGGCAAAACTCTTGCGGAAAACACTCTTTTCTTCTCTCTTCTCTCTTGTTGAAAGCTCTCTCAAAAACCTCTCTTATGTGCCTAATGTCTCTCAAAGACACTACCAATGAGCAATTTCATAATTCTCTCAAATCATCCTATTTATAGAGTGGTACTTTTTCCTAAAGCCAAAACCAACTCCAATTAGGATTATAATTCCAATTCTTTTCCAAATAGAATTGGAAACCAAATTAGGAGAATAATTCCAATCCTTTTCCAAATAGAATTGGAAACCAAATTAGGAGAATTATTCAAATCCTTTTACAAATAGGATTAGACCATGTGCCTTTGGCTGGAACATGGGTCATAGCCCAACAAACTCCCCCTCCAACCAAGGGGCCAAATGGGCTTCAAGTGGAGGAACTCTTGACAGGCTTCATGCCTGCCGCTGTTCTACAGAACTCCTGTTTTTCTGCGATTACCACTTTAGTAAGCATATCTGAAGGATTTTCATGAGTGTGTATCTTCTCAACCTCAAATAATTTCTCTTCCACGGCCATTCTAATCCAATGATACTTTCTACTAATATGCTTGGACTTACAATGAAAGGTGGAGTGCTTGGTGAGATAAATAGCACTCTGATTATCACAAAATAAGACGAACCTTGACTGTTCAAAGTCAAGATCTTTCATAAATTCCTTTATCCAAAGTAATTCTTTGGCACCTTCAGTGATAGCAATGTATTCGGCTTCTGTGGTGGATAGAGCTATGCACTTCTGTAGTCTAGATTGCCAGGAAATAGCTCCCCCTGCAAAAGTGATCAAATAACCAGAAGTGGATTTTGAATTGTCAAGATTGCCTCCCAAATCAGAGTCTGTGTAACATACAAGTTCAGGCTTGCCACTACCAAAGCACAACTCCATATTTGAAGTGCCCTTCAAATATCTTAGTATCCATTTCACTGCATTCCAATGTTCTTTTCCAGGATTAGAAAGAAATCTGCTAACAGTACCAACAGCATGTGCAATATCTGGTCTAGTGCAAACCATAGCATACATCAGACTACCAACTGCAGAAGAGTATGGAATACATGACATCTCCTTCTTCTCTTCATTAGTAGATGGACTCTGGATCGTACTCAACTTAAAATGTTTAGCAAGAGGAGTACTAACCACTTTTGTTTCTGTCATATTGAATCTCTTGAGTACCTTCTCAATGTACTGCTTTTGGGATAATGATAACTCCTTCTTCTTTCTGTCTCGATGAATTTGTATGCCTAAAATTTTCTTTGCTGGCCCCAAATCCTTTATTGCAAATGATTTGCTCAACTCCTTCTTAAGGAATATAATTCTAGATTTATTTTTGCCAACAATCAACATATCATCCACATAAAGTAGTAAGATAATAAAATCATCATCAGAGAACTTTTGAAAGAATACACAATGATCTGAAGAAGTTTTCTTGTATCCTTGATTTTCGATGACAGATTCAAACTTTAAGTACCACTGCCTTGGAGCTTGTTTTAAGCCGTACAAGCTCTTTCTTAATTTGCAGACATAGTTTTCTTTTCCTTTAACCTCGAAACCTTCAGGCTGCTCCATGTAAATTTCTTCTTCTAAATCACCATGAAGAAAAGCAGTCTTGACATCCATCTGCTCAACCTCTAAATCTAGACTTGTAGTTAAGCCTAGAATCATGCGAATAGAAGACATTTTCACAACAGGAGAGAAAATTTCATCAAAGTCAACACCCTTTCTCTGGCCAAAACCTTTGACAACTAACCTCGCTTTATATCTAGGTGCAAATGTATGTTGCTCTTGCTTTACTCTGAAGATCCATTTATTTGTCAAAGCTTTCTTACCTTTCGGTAACTCCACTAACTCATATGTGCCATTCTCATGAAGTGACTTCATCTCATCTTCCATGGCTTCTATCCACTTATTTCTATGAGTATCTAGCATGACTTCATCATAATCTTCAGGTTCTCCCATGTCAGTCAAAAGTATATACTCATTAGGAGAATAACGTGTTGACTTTAGCTTCTCCCTAGTAGATCTTCTACAAGAGGTTTCTGGAGCATCTGGAGTAGTCATTTGAACATGAGTTAGTGGATGATCAATCATAACATCATTACTAGGAGCATCTTCAAGTTCTACACTCTGATGATCATTCTGATCTTGATCCCCATCGACATTTGTATCTTGGATTCCTTCATGTGCAAAAGATGTGTCAGTACTAGGAACTAGATCAACATCAACGAAGCTTTCATCAATCTGAGAATCTGTTTTCTCAGTCTTGTTAATATCTTCAATTGTTTGGTCTTCAAAGAATACAGCATCACGACTTCTGATAAGCTTCTTATCAATCGGATCATAAAAACGATATCCAAACTCATCTTGACCATAACCAATGAAGATGCACTGCTTCATTTTAACGTCCAGTTTTGATCTCTCGTCTTTTGGAACATGCACACAAGCTTTACACCCAAAGACTTTTAAGTGATCATAGGAGATATCCTTTGCAAACCAAACTCTGTTTGGAACATCACCATCCAAAGAAAAAGTGGGAGACAAATTGATAACATAAGCAACAGTGTTAAGCGCTTCCGCCCAAAAGGAATTTGGAAGTTTAGCCTCCGAAAGCACACATCTAACTCTCTCAACAAGAGTTCTATTCATCCTTTCTGCCAAGCCATTCAATTGAGGCGTCTTGGGAGGAGTCTTCTGATGACGAATTCCTTGAGCTTTGCAGTAGTTATCCAAGGGACCAATATACTCACCACCATTGTCAGTGCGAATACATTTTAATTTCTTTCCTGTTTGTCTCTCAGATAAGGCTTGAAACTCCTTAAACACATCAAGTACTTGATCTTTGGATTTTAAAGGATATACCCACAACTTGCGAGAATGATCATCAATAAAAGTTGCAAAGTAAAGTGCACCACCTTTTGATTTTACTTTAAAAGGACCACACAGGTCAGAGTGTACTAGCTCCAATAGTTCAGACTTTCTTGAAGGAGGATGACTTTGAAAAGAAACTCTTTTCTGTTTCCCAGCTAAGCAATGAACACATCTTTTCAGCTTTGCTTGTTTCACACCAGCAAGCAAATTCTTCTTAGCCAAACATGTGATCCCCCTCTCGCTCATATGACTGAGTCTCTTGTGCCATAATTCCGACAAAGTCTCACTTTCTACCAAATTTATAGAGTCCCCAAGAATTGATCCTTGTGTCACGTATAAATTTGAATGCTTTCTTCCGCGAGCTACAATCAATGAGCCTTTGGTGAGCTTCCATTGGCCATTGAACAAGTCATTATGGTAGCCATCATCATCTAGTTGTCCTACAGAGATCAAATTCAAAGGAATGTCTGGAGCGTGCTTGACATTCTGAAGGACTAACGTTGTACCAAGATTGGTCTTCAAACAAACCGTGCCAACACCAAGCACCTTAACCTCACCAGCATTACCCATCTTTAACACGCCGGAATTAACAGAAGTATAAGATGAAAAGAAGTCTTTCCTCGGTGTGACATGCGATGTAGCTCCAGAATCTACTATCCAACTTGTATCTTGAGATACAAAATTGATGACGTTTTTATCACAAGCAAATAGAAGGTCATCTCGGACAACAGCAACAACATTGTCTCCATTATTTTCTTCTTTCTTTCCTTCTCTAAGCTCTTGCTTCAACTGATTGCAAAATCTTTTAATATGTCCTTTCTTTCCACAATGATGACATGAAACATTTCGATACCTGGATCTTGACTTGCTTCTACTTTTACCTCTACTTCTCGAACCTCTTGTTTTACCTCTCCCTCGATCTTCTGTAAAGAGAACGTCTGAATGTGAGGATGTGCCTTGAGATCTTCTTCTGACTTCTTCATTCAACACACCGCTTTTTGCATATTCCATAGTAACCTTACCACTGGGAGCAGAATTTGTTAAAGAAACTCGAAGAGTTTCCCAAGAGTCTGGTAGAGTATTAAGAAGCCAAAACCCTTGTATTTCATCATCAAAATTGACACTCATTCCTGACAACTGATCAAGAACACCTTGAAAATCATTTATATGATCAAGAATAGGACTGCCCTCCTTGTATTTAAAGGTCATCAATTGCTTTAGCAAAAATAACTTGTTATTGCCAGTTTTTGAAGCGTAAAGCGTCTCCAACTTTTCCCATAATGTTCTAGCATGTGTCTCATTCACAATATGGTTGCGAACATTATCTTCAACCCATTGCCTTATATATCCACATACTTGTTGGTGCTCAAAATCCCAATTTTCATCTATCACATTCTCGGGTTTATGAGCAGAAAAAACGGGAAGATGCATCTTTTTCACGAACAGTAAATCTTTCATCTTGCTCTTCCATATGTTGTAGTTACTACCATTTAAACATATCATCTTGCTCATATTACCCTCCATCAAAAAATCCTTGATAGATAACCAAAGCTCTGATACCACTTGTTATGACGGAAGGACGCAAACCCAAAAACAGAGAAAATAAATTGAAGGTAACAACCACGGGATCTTCAATATCCGAATTGCTCCACTATAACAATAAGAGGGTTACAAATATTCTCCTAAATGGCTACACAACAATTGCCAAGTAAGGAGAAGTAATAGCTATAACAACAAAAGTAATAGGAAGAAAATCACCCAGAATAGAGCTACTGTTCGGGACCTAAATTGGGATGTTTCTGGCCTCCAAATCCGATCTCCACCGTTCGAATCAAACACTACGATGTTAGGAACACTCAGTAAAAATTTCAGTCCGATCCAACGGTTAATGAATCGGCAAACGCAGTTTGAAGGTTTCTGATCGGAGAGGCAAAACTCTTGCGGAAAACACTCTTTTCTTCTCTCTTCTCTCTTGTTGAAAGCTCTCTCAAAAACCTCTCTTATGTGCCTAATGTCTCTCAAAGACACTACCAATGAGCAATTTCATAATTCTCTCAAATCATCCTATTTATAGAGTGGTACTTTTTTCTAAAGTCAAAACCAACTCCAATTAGGATTATAATTCCAATTCTTTTCCAAATAGAATTGGAAACCAAATTAGGAGAATAATTCCAATCCTTTTCCAAATAGAATTGGAAACCAAATTAGGAGAATTATTCAAATCCTTTTACAAATAGGATTAGACCATGTGCCTTTGGCTGGAACATGGGTCATAGCCCAACATTCTGCTGGTAATTATTTTTGTTTGTTGACTTGACAATGGAATTAACTGATGAAACAAGGTACCAACTTATAAATGAAAAACATGAAGCTAGAGATTCTTTCGATTTAGAAAGTAAAATTCTTTGTTTGAATTTTTTTTGGAGCCCGTACATTTATTTGGTTTTTCACTTGATTAGCTCAATTAGCTCATCTCTGCACTCCCTTATGTATTTTTCCTATATGTAATACCACATTTTAGATTTTAACATACATTGAATTAAGGCTTGATACATTGATAACGAGTTTTTGCTTAAAACATCTTTTAACTATGAGACCAACTTAATGTACATTCCTGTGTTATAAAAGTGAACAAAAAATATCTCTTATCTATGTCAAAAATTACAATATTCATCCTTCTGTTAGTTTCTTGGCAAAAACTAACTGCTATGGTCATTTTTCTTCCTCCCTCCTCCACTCTATTCCCTGTACCTTTCCTCCTCAACCTTGTAATCAGCGCGTGACGATTTTTATGCAGAAGTGATTAGTATAGTAATCTGACGAGTGAATATGGGCTAAACCCGTCTGAATCAAGTAGCGAAGGCCAACAGATAATGGAAATGGAAACCAGTCGAATGAAGAAAGATAGCAGAGGATTCAACGGAAGTAAAGGCTTTAGTGGAAATTCTTAGTTCAAGAAACTCCATTTCTGTATAATCTTTCAACCTAACTCTTTATGATACGAATGCTTCAACAATTGCATAAAAGAGATTATTTACTTGGTAAATCACATAGTGTAAATGACTAATTACCATTTTTTTCTACTCTTTTTCAATTTACAGAAATCCCTTAAAATTAATCCGAATACATTAATTCAGTAATTCGGATACATTAATTCAGTAATCCGTATACAATATCTTAATGTATCCGGATTACTGAAATAATATATCTGGATGGAAAGAAGGGATTTTTGTAATTTTTTTAAATGAATGAGAGTAATGAAAAATATGGTAAATAAGGAAGTGTAATTAGGTAATTTTCCCTTGTATTTATTACTGACAGTTCTTTTATTTCAATGCTTCAATTGTAGGTTTGATTATTTTGTTCATATCTATTAAGACTTATTCCTTGATATATTTTTTCTTTTTTCGGCTTAAGTGTGCATTTGACAAATTGGATTTGAATCAATTGATTGGTAGATGACAAAACTAAGCAAGTTGTATGTAGTATTTTATGTTGTTTATTCAACTTTGAATTTTGTCTTTTCTTGAATCCAAGTTGTCAGGCTAAACTGCTAACTTTTAGACCATAGCCGTTAGTTTTTGCCAAGAAACTAACAGAAGGATGAATATTATTGCAATTTTTGATGTAGATAAGAGATATTTTTTGTTCACTTTTATAACACAATGTTGTATCTTAAGTTTGTCTCATAGTTGAGGGATGTTTTTAGCGAAAAACTCCATTGATAACTCCTTAAATTTGCTAGTATATGTACCCGCGCGATGCGCGAAAAATATTAAAATATTTTTCTATTATTTTAAATTGTAATATCTTGTTCAGACATATTAAATCATATTATCATAAAAAAATTCAACTATTATATTGTTCCTCAATGAAAATGAAATGTAACCCCTCCCCACCCCTCATCCCATAATTAAAATTATATAAATAGAGACAATGAATCATGTATTATCAAATAACTTTATGTTTGATATTTTTCTTTATTACATTGTTCATTATTTAAAATTATTAAAAATTTGTGAAAAACAATTTGTATAATATGTAATTACTTTATTATATTTTTAAAATTAGTTCAAAATATACTCTCCCCTCACCCCTCTTTCTACGTTTTTTTCTATTGTATTTTAATTATTTAATGAAGAATATAAAGAATTATAAGAGAGACTAAGAAGTTAGAATTCCATTCCATTCCATTCCATTTTAATTTTATTTAAATTTAAATTCAAATATGAAATTAATTTATTAAAAAAATTAATCTATTTACTCCTTTTTATCCTTGTTTATATTTGAATTGTGATTATTTTTTAATGAATGAGATCAATTCAATTTTATTTCTTTTATAGATAACATCATAACAATAACAAAATAAAAGAGGATTAGTTTGTTACCCTCCTTATCCCTACTATTTTATCTTTTCCCATGATTTTTTTTCTCGTTTGTCATCTTTCTTTTCTTTTCTTTATTTATTTATTTGCTATTTTTCTATTTTATTATTATTACTTCTATTACAACTGCTACTGTTGTCATTATTATTATTTTTATTAATGAATTATTATTTTTCTTTCTAAAGGTCATATATATTATGAAATAGTAAAAGTTCATTTAGAATTCTTAAGGCATATATGAATTTATTGTGAACTTATTAGATAAACGCATCAGTGTCATGAAAGACTAACAATCTATCAGATATCTATCAATTAAGAGGAAATCTGAGAAACAGTTGAGATAACACCTATCAATTAAAGGAAAAACCTTGTCCTCCTTACATTGTTCATTTTCTTTTGATAATTTTTCTCATAAAAGAAATATATTAGCTTGACACTTTCCATATAACATAGGGGTATACATAAATCTGAAAGACGAATAGATTTTTTACCCAGCCAAAAGTTGGTGATACAACAAAGACAAATTCAGTTGACTGCTAAGACAAAACCATATATAAAAAGCTAAATACTTAATTAAAATTTTCGATAAAATGTGATTTTGTTTTCATTTACGTAATTAAATATATATTTTTGATAAAAATTAAATGAAAAAATTGAGAATGAAAAATATTACTTACTTCAACTCATGCATGAATATAGTAGAAAAGCGATTTAGCCCATAGTACAATCATCACTCATCTGCATACAAAAAATAAAAAGATTAAAATAAAAAGTTCTTGAAAATGAAGAATATAAAAGAATGCAATGAATAAATTCACTTGATAAAGCTAATTATCAATAACAAAGAAAAGAGAAGTATACTCAATATTATATATCATTGTAGGAGCATATATGTAACGATCCGAACCGTCGTTACTATGGAACGTGGAAAATCATAAAATTTTGTCATCTGGACCCGCACCATCCCGTCAGAGCGGACATAATCCCACTATGATGGCGCCGCTCCAGCGGGATGTGAGCCGCCAGAGTGGGATGGTCGGGGCAGAGCTTAATGTCGCAAATTTTTATTTTCTCCTCTTGTCCCTAAATGCCAAAAAGAGGCGAGGGTTACCCCAGAAACCCTTTGAAGGCTGCTCTAGGCATGAGAAAGAAAGGAGAAGGAGATTTTAGTACAGGAAAGGTTCCAATCGACGGAATTCAGGTCCACTTTCACCATCTCATTGTCTGGAAGCTAAGATTGAAGCCACAATGCCTCTTTATAGTTGCTTGACGCCCAGGTAGTCTAGGTTTCTCTAATTAACTAGTTGTAAATCTATTCCCACGTATTCTATATTGTAGTTGATAGGAGATTTCATGCCTAGGCTTTTGGGAACGAAGTTTGAATGGCTGAAGGTGTGGTATTTGTTGTTAGGGTAGGAATGTACTATGTAGGTATGATTATCATGTGACTAGTGATGATAGTCTAGTTCTTGGTTGATAACTGTAATACTATTGGTTGATATGATTGATGGTCTTTGTAAAAATAAAGGATGAATGTGAATAACTTATTTGATAGTTTCTTGTCGTGAACCTATTTAATTACCTATGGCTGAAGGTTATGGTTTAGTCTATGTTATAGAGAGACTCCTAATAGTATTCGAGTAATATTGTGATGTCTACCATGGTTTCAATAGTTGTGGTTGAGTGATCGATATGTGGTTGTGATCGATCTACAAGTTCAAGACCGTAAAGTCTATAATTTTGAACTTTCCCTACTAATGGTGATGCCTTGAATGAAGAAGGCTTGATGAAGTGTTATAGATGAAGGGAAAGATAGAACGAAATTAATGAAATGACTAATTGTGAACAACTGCATGCAATGAACCTATTTTTGATTGTGCAAGTATGTGAATTATTCATTGTGGACTGTGATTGTGATGTTGGATTGGGTGTCACGTTCTAACACATATCTTGGATCGGATGTCACGTTCTGACACATATCTTGGATCGGATGTCATATTCCGATACTTATATTGGATTGGGTGTCACGTTATGGCACATATATATAGGATTAGGTGTCACATTCTGACACATATATAACTTGGGTATGGGTTCCATGAGAGAACCATTGTGTGGCTATCATTTATGAATTGACCTTGACTATGTGGGTGATGATAGAGAAACCGACCCAGTTATAATTAAGCATGTCCATCTTGTTTAATAATTGATATGAAAGGAACGAAGGTCCAAGTGTTGCCTTGTTGACTGTTGTAACTGAGATTTATCTTGTGAAATTATTTATTGCTCTTGAAATGGTAAAATAATAATGTGTTCATGTATATGCCTATTCGAATTATGTTATGAGTGCTAGATGCATCCGCATAGCAGGTATGAGGTTGTGGGTAAACAAGGGGGAAACAGTCAATGCCCCTGTTAAGAGAGATTAATGACTTAAAGTCAGTTATTATTGATGTCCTGTAGGCACATGAGTTAAAAAGAGGATTAGAAGGTTTTCGGAGATTCTATCTTCGGGCAGGCCGTCAGAGCAGGACCCTATCCTGCTCTTGCGGGACAGTAGCGATTAGGAGGTGAGCTTTAGTCCCCCTAATGTTGTCCTCTTCCAAGTGAGATGTTAATTATCTTAAGGCCATGTGATGGTGTGAAACTTAATATAGTAGACGGGTTAGACAGAGTTACTACTGGCCTGTAGTTTAGAAATTTCTCTATGTGATAGAAGAATTAGGCCTTGATTTATATTAGAGTTGGCAATGGACCAACTAGAAGGGATGTGAGTTAGGATTGAATAATAAGATTTTTGCATAAGGTCTGGCGGTGAATCTCTTAAGAGCATATTTTTTTCTTATCGATTCCTTTATATCATGCGGTGGGTATCAGGTTGACCGATGATGCCTACCAGTATGTGTTGTTTATACTGATACTACTGTTGCTATGCCACTTGGCATAGTCTGGTGCAGGGTCAGTGATGTTTCATAGGTGAAGACGAAGAAGAGTCTCCAACAACTTCTACTCTTTAATCCTTATGGTGGAAGATGTGTCATATTTTTGTTTATACTCTATTTCTTTAGAAGCTCTTGTACCTGCTTAGACTAGTATCCTTGGGGTGTTAAAGTATTTTTTTGTAATCAAACTTGGAGTCAAAATATTATTTATGGTATTTTCATGGCTCTTTTTGGCTTTTGTCAAACTTCCGCATATATGTTTTTGTAAGGATTCTCCTATCTAGGTGTTAGAGTAGTTGCCCGCACGGCTCGATGGGTTGGATCGTGACAATGTATAGAGGAGAGGTTAAAAAGGTAGAACTTCATTCCAACTCAAATTTCATTTAAATTCGAATTCAATTATTATATTAATTTATTAAAAGAAGATCAATTTACTACTCTTTCTTATCCTTGATATTTTAAAAAAATACAATGCATATTTTTCTTATAATCTATATATTTAAATTGTGAGAAATATTTAAAATGAATAAGATCAATTCAAATATATTTATAGATAACAATAACAAAATAAAAGAGGATTAGTTTGTTGCTCTTCCTTATCTTGTTATTTTTTCTTTTCTCAATATATTTTCCCCACTTTTTCTCATTTATTATTATTATTATTATTATTATCTGATTTAGATCCAACTGATTCAGAAATGGATTTTGACCCTAATGAGGGAATTGATAGAAACAAACTCTGAATGATGATGACACACCAAATAGATTTTAGTCTAGGATCCCTGGCAAGACAACATATTCAAAAAGAATTTTACCAAAATAAATGGAACAAGTTTAAAACTTAGTTTTTTGAGACTTATAGTCAAAATGATTTACATAATATTTCACAAGAATTCTATGAATTTTCTGCACTACATAATAAAATAATATATTTTGTTCCATGGTTTATAACCACCTATTTACCACTATATGTCAAGGTTCTAGAACAAAGAACTTTCAAAGATAGCACTGGTAATATTATTAAGGCTATTTATCCGCCTTAAAACCCTTTTATTTTGCCTAATAATACAGGTCTTACTTTTTCAGCTTTTCAAAGTTTTATTGAAAATGATGTCGCAAAAATTAGCATAAAGGAAATCAATAATTTGATTGCTCAAAATAATTATTTGAGTCTTTATGTTAAAGTTATTGGTGAACACATTAGTTCTCTTGATACCAAACTTGAGCAATTAATCTCGCTAGTAAAGGTATTAAATAAAAACCAATCTTCTAATATAGCCTCCACTTCGGAAAACAAGGTCATTCTTCAGACTCCAACTCATATCCAACGACTCATAGAGGTAAAAAATATTGAGTCTAAGTCTTTCATATTACATAACTCATATAACTTTAGATCTCTGGCATAGATATGAAGATACTTTAGCCGGACATAGTCACGGCTTGTATATAAAAGAAGCTAATAAATAAAGCAATAAATGAACGTACCTTGCCTCGAAGGCTTTTCCAAACTGCAAACTTTTATTGATATCTTACAATACTTATGATTACAAGAGAGAAGGGAGAGAAGATAGGAGTAGAGAAAGAAGGGGGGTTGCCAATTCTACCTAAGAATGAAAATATAATGCCCTTTATATAGGAAGGCTAGGGATACAAAAGGAAAGAAAGTCTTCATATGGGTCCCTAAATAGTACAAATGGGTCCCTTATGTGGGTTTCTAGAACAGTGTATGTACCGTGTTCATACAGTATTTCTACTGGAGATACAAATATAATTTGTTTCCATCTGAAATTGCTGGGGATATATCCTCGCATGGCCCGCCATAATTTTAATCTTTTTACAGTCTTTAATGGCCGTCTCATTCTGCTTTTCCTTTGCCTTTTACAGCTGTACAAAGGAATTCTTCCTTATCTTGTAGAGATTTTAGGAATTCTTCCACTTTTTCGAGTTCTCTTTCTGATAATGCAGTTGGAGGTCCTTCAGACTGGGCATCGGTGATATCATCACTTGCTTCACTTTTCTTGAAGTGTCTGATTTGTCATATTGTGTTAATGTTTGAAGTAAATTTCTTTTTACTTCTTCTAAGTAATCATTGATTAGTTCAGTCTTATCACCTTGCTGAACTAAAATTCTTTGAGCAATATGCTTAACTGAGTTATCAGCCACTAAATTCTTTTGTGGATTCTTAGTATATTCTTGAAGTTTTGCTTTGATAGAATCAATAATCTCTTGTCCATAAGGTTGTTTAGTTTTTGGATCATTTCTTGTCAATTTGTCCCAGAAATTGTTATAATACACACGATAGAGACATGGTATTTTTTCGTCTGGGTATATCCAACTTCTGGAAGCCATTTATGGATCCATGGTATCGAAAATTCAATAAAGAAATACATCTGATCGATTTTGTCTAGATTACTTACATGATCAGCTAAGTATAATTCTGTTAAAAATGGAGAAATCTTTGTCCATTCTTTATAGAAGTTAAGATAGTTATGCGGTAAAATCTTTACCGTGGGACCATGAAATGTCCCCCATCTAATGAACCAATTTGGAATTGTTCCTTCAAAAATCTTTGAACAAACCTTTATGAACCAGGTGTGTTTATGTTTATCATTGTTATAATAAAAAACTTTGTGAAAAGCTTGGATATAATCCCAATAAGTAAGATTGATGTTCATATTATTAACCAAAACCTGTCATTCATTCATTGTGGAAATTCCCCAATCTTCGACAGATATAATCTGTCTAATGATAACTTTTGAGAAGTTATAAACATTCTCTTCAGTGGTAAAGTGTTGGAAGTCAGTACTTCCTGTTTTGATTAAGATTGTTTCATAATAGGTTCGAGTTTTATACGATTCTCCTGGGAAATATAACCCTCGTACCAAATATCTCTGGAAAATCTTCCTAGGTTCATCTTGCCTCTGAATATCAGAATTTTCTAAAAGAAATATAATTTCTTTTGTAGATACTTCTTCATAGTTCTTATTATCATCTATTTCCTTTGTAATCGAAGCAAAAGTATCTTTTTTCTTTTGAGATTCAAAATATGCTTTTAATTGTCCATATAATGGACTGTCTTCTAGAATATCTTCCAGATTTATTGAAGGAGTAGTTTCCTTCTAAGATGAAGATGATTCTCCAATCTTTGAGTTTATTAAACTCTTGTTTCCCATTCATAAGACTGGAAAATTATTAGATGATGATGAAGATCCAAGTGAAGGCCTTTGTGATGGGGCTGATCTTCTCCTGCCTCTGGTACGGTTATTATTTCGTCCTTTGATTATAGACCACGATGGGTCTGCCATATCTGCAAGCATAAACTGATTAGTGATATTCAAAGAAATCATCTGTATCTAGATAATAGGGACCTTCATCGTCTTCATAAGAGTGAATAGAGAAATGAAATGCTTCCATTTCTTCTTCTATAATTTTTTCTATGATTTTGTCCAAAATCTTGGTTTGAATATCTTCTCCTAAAGGGATAACCTTTAAGATTGTTATAAGAGTTTTGTTTTCAAAGAAAGCTGCGAAGTAATGCATGATCAATTTGTCAAATATTCTCTAGATAGAAAATCTGGTAAAGAATTATCAGTCCCCTTTTTATATTGAATATCAAAATCGAATGGGGCTAACTGAGCCTGCCACCTAGCAAATATTAATTTTGAAGCATCATGCTTAAAATCTTTATCAAACATATATTTTACTGACTGGGCGTCTGTTTTAATCAAAATTTTTTGATTATATAAATCATCCTGAAATTTTAAAACACATTTAACTATACAGAATATTTCATGGGCCACT
This sequence comes from Solanum dulcamara, assembly GCF_947179165.1. Classification (NCBI taxonomy): domain Eukaryota; kingdom Viridiplantae; phylum Streptophyta; class Magnoliopsida; order Solanales; family Solanaceae; genus Solanum; species Solanum dulcamara. The sequence continues at coordinate 62,863,917 of NC_077238.1, read as the reverse complement.
GTTGCATATTTGCGTTGGGCCTCAGTCCATTTACCTGAATGGAATCTTATGAGATATTCTTGTTTATCGTTTGGATTGACTTGTTTAAGAATTCCTCCAAACCCGATATTAGAAGCATCTGTTTCAATAATTTTTGGCCAAGTTGGGTTAGCCAGTGTTAAACAAGGTAAAGATTTCACCCATTGTTTAACTAATTGTACAAGTTCTATTAAACTATTAGTCCAAGTAAGTTTATGATTCTTTTTTAACCTTTCATATAAAGGTGATAAATCTCGAGATAAGTTTTTATAAAATGGAGAAATATAATTTAGACTGCCCAAAAATCTTTGGAGCATACTTCTATCCGTAATTATATCAAGAAATTTTGAAGCAAAATCAATTGATCGTTGGATAGGAGTGATTTTACCTTGGCAAATATTATGTCCACGAAATCTAATTTCTGTTTGAAATAGACTCATTTTTGGTTTAGATATAACTAACCCATTTTGTATTACAATTCTTTTGAATATATCAAGATGTTTAATATGAGTTTCAAATGTTTTTGAATAGATCAAAATATCATCAATATAAACAATGATAAAATCCAAATAGGGATTAAGAATATCATTCATTATTTTTTGGAATTCAGATGGGGCATTTTTTAACCCAAATGGCATGACGTTCCATTCATATTGTCCAAAGGGAACATTAAAAGCAGTTCTATAAGTATGTTCTTTAAAAATTTGTATTTGCCAATATCCTGATTTTAAATCAAACTTTGAGAAAATATTGGCATCATATAATCTTGATAATAAATCTCTTTTGTTTGGAATAGGGTATCTAATCCATTTTAAATATTTATTTAATGGTTTGTAATTTATTACTAATTTGGGCATACCTCGTTCCTTTTCTACAACATTATTAACATAAAAGGCAGTGCAGGACCATGGTGATTTAGAAGGTTTAATCAAACCCTTTTGTAGGAGATTATCAATTTTTTTTTATAGAATTCTACTAACTCACCATTCATTTGACAGGAACGAGATTTAGTAGAAATATTATCTTCACTGAAATTGTCTTCATATGGAAGAGTGACAATATGCCTCTTTCTATTCCAAAAAGCACTAGGATGATCAACACAAATATCAATTGCTAATTGTTTAGAAATTATATTAATTTTTTTTTGTACTTTGGTGGATTTTAAAATATCCAGAATATTTAAGCTATAAATTTCTAGTTGTAAAGAATTCATATGCTTTTGTTTCATATCAATTAAAGCATTAATGTCTCGAGTTACCGGTTCAGTTATAAACGAAAAGGAAATATCCTTATTTTTATAGCTAGCTGTAAATCCTTTGGAATCTACTTTAGAAAAAGGATATATAGTATTAATGAAAGGAGTTTCAAGTATAATTGGAGGATGCATTTGATCTTTAACTAATAAGAAGAAATGAGGAATACAGACTTTATTCTAACAGATATATGTGTTGGATAATTTATATTTTATATTTAAAGAATGACCAGATGCAGATTTAACCACATGGGTTGTTTTTTCAAAATATCGAGAAGGAATTAACCCTTTTTGAATAAAACTAACATCTGCTCCACTATCAATCATAGCTGTGTTAGTAATAGTAAACTCATTATTAATTAATATGGTGCATTTAATATACCATCTATGTGCAGTTATAATCTGTAACATTCCTAAAAATGAATCAGGTTTAGGAGTTTCAGAAATTTCTTCTATGTCTTCTTCGTTATTAAGAACACCTTTTCCTTTATTATTAGAAGGTGGTGATTCTATATGTTCTAGGTTTTCTAATTGGGAAATCCGATGATCATGGACAAGCTGACTTTGTTTAAGAAATTTAATTTGTTTAAGTTTTTCAACTTCAAATTTTAAATCGTCTAAAGAGGTATCTCTTATAATAGTATTAGTTTTTGTATCAAGGCGAGCTAATACTTCTGTTAAAGAGTATGGTTTTGAATTAATATCAATTTTTGATTTAATTCTATTAGACTGGAAGCTGGTTGCTGAAGCTAATTTAATAATTTTACTCCTAGTCTCTTCATCTGAGATTTCTTTCAGAAGTTCAATCACATTATCAGAAGTGATAGTATGCATATTCAAATCTTGAAATTGAGATTGCAGTTTATAAAACTCATTTGTTTTATAAGAACAATTATTACCTGTGCAATTTATGCCGCATTTAGGAGAAGCTTCATTCTCATTATCAGAAAAATCAATAAGAGCAATTTCACTTTCTTATTTTTCAGCACTTGGTTCGGTTTCAGAGTAATAGTCAGATTCTGATCTCGAAGTGTATAATAAACCATAAACTTTATCATGAATATCTTCAGCAAGATTTAAGCCTTTAAGCTTTTGTAATTTACAATTTGGAGCAATATGCCCATATTGACCACATTCATAACATTTTATTTTACTAAGATCTCTTTTAGAGTGATTTTTTGTAAATCTACTAGATTTAAGGTGAGCTTTTCTTTCCTCACAATTTTCTCTACTTCGACGATATTTGTAGGGCTTATCTTCCCTAGAACGATGATGTTTTTTAGATTTTTTACCCGACTTTTGAGAAGGGCCTGCAACAGCAAATTGAGTACAAAAATCTCCTAATTGGGATTTTTCGGATTTACTATTTTACTTTAGTTGCTGAGCTAATTTTAGCTCATTACACAGATTTAATCCTTCTTGGGTGCAAGTGCCAATTAACTGGCCATAAGTGAAGACATCATATGGGATAGCAGTATTGGTTCCTCGTAGAGTTTTTCAGACTCTTTCTACAAATAGCGAAGGAAGACCATCTATGAATTTAGTTTTCCAATGGACGCTATTGCTTTCTGGCAAGTCCATTACTCTACTTAAAAAGGTGTCTTTATACCACCTAAATTCTCCTAAATGTCTACATCGTAATCCATTTAGAAGGGTTCTAAGGGTTTCATTTTGGTTGGTAAATCTTCCATTAAAATGTTCTAATATTGTTAGAACTAAAGTATAAACCGCATCCTGTTGAACATTTTCGATTGGTCTTTGAGATGTTCCTTCTTCAGAGACAACGGCCTCTGTTGTTACTTCTCTTTTTATTGAAGAAGTGATAGTTGACCGGGCTTCATTTGTTAGGAAATTATTCCACCAGCCTCTTAATTGGCCTGTAAATCCTGCCACTATCATTTTACAAGTGGTATGGTCATCATTATGATTTGTGGATTTACAGATGGTGGCGTACGTAAGCATTCTGTGTAAAAGAATGGAGACTTGTCTATCAGTTAAGCCGTCAACATTCCACTCATAGATTTGATCACCACTATAAGATATGTTGGTTTGGATCCAATCTCTTTCTTCTATAAGAACATCTTGAGGAGTAGGACGAGGATAATAATAAGTTAACATAGAAGGTTTAGTGGCATATCTGCTTCCGGATTTGAATTTAGAATTCATTTTGGTACCTTTGGATTTAAAGGGCTTAAGTTCAGAAATATCTTCTTCCATTATAGAATTGGCTATCATGCCAATAGGTTTAGCATTTAAGTTTGCTAATTTCTTTTCAAGAAGTGTTTCTAAATCAGTTAAAGACTTAGACTTAATTTTTTTTTTACCTCTATGGGTCGTTGGATATGAGTTGGAGTCTGAAGAATGACCTGTTTTCCGAAGTGGAGGCTATATTAGAAGATTGGTTTTTATTTAATACCTTTACTAGCGAGATTAATTGCTCAAGTTTGGTATCAAGAGAACTAATGTGTTCACCAATAACTTTAACATAAAGACTCAAATAATTATTTCGAGCAATCAAATTATTGATTTCCTTTATGCTAATTTTTGCGACATCATTTTCAATAAAACTTTGAAAAGCTGCAAAAGTAAGACCTGTATTATTAGGCAAAATAAAAGGGTTTTGAGGCGGATAAATAGCCTTAATAATATTACCAGTGCTATCTTTGAAAGTTCTTTGTTCTAGAACCTTGACATATAGTGGTAAATAGGTGGTTATAAACCATGGAACAAAATATATTATTTATTATGTAGTGCACAAAATTCATAGAATTCTTGTGAAATATTATGTAAATCATTTTGACTATAAGTCTCAAAAAACCAAGTTTTAAACTTGTTCCATTTATTTTGGTAAAATTCTTTTTGAATATGTTGTCTTGCTAGGGATCCTGGACTAAAATCTATTTGGTGTGTCATCATCATTCAGAGTTTATTTCTATCAATTCTCTTATTAGGGTCAAAATCCATTTCTGAAGCAGTTGGATCTAAATCAGATAATTTATCTGTGGCCTGTACAATATTATTGACAGGATTAATTTTTACTCTTTCAACCTATTTTTCACTTAAAGTATCACTTAAAGTGTGTAAGGATAAATCTCGATTACGAGCTGGACCGTATACAGGAGTTTCTGAGGAAATAAGAGAAATATGTTGTATTTGTAGCAAAGATCTATATCCAGAAAATGACCTTCTATTATATAGAGGGATTTTACTATCAGAGAACTGGATGCATATTTTTCCATCAGGATTTTGAGTTATGTGAGAATATTCACTATTAGTCAAGTTATTAGTAACCTGATTGGGGGCTATAACTGTTTCTAAAGTCCATGTAGTTGGGAAATTAATTTCTTCCCATCTAATAGGTCTTCTAGTGGTGACTTTAGATTTGGTAAAATTAGTTTCGACTAATATAGTCTGATTAGATGTATCATATAATTTACATCGAGGATTTAAAGTAGATAATAATTTGAAATAGATTCTATAAGATAAACATACTAATTCAGAACCTGGAACATAGTTATAACTATGTGTCTTAACATTTAATGTTAAAGCATCAAGAATATTAACATCTGATAAGGATAATTGAAGATTGGGTTGTGTATTAAAATAAACTGGACCATATGCTACAGTTGATTCAATAGAACCCATTAAAGATTGTCTAAAATTTAGATTTCTAGCATCTCTAAGCGCAGCTAGAAAGGTTTCTGGTAACCCTTTAAGAGTTAATGGTTTAAAAGCAATTTGAACCATGCCTATATGCATGAAATTAATTTCTTCCCATCTAATAGGTCTTCTAGTGGTGACTTTAGATTTGGTAAAATTAATTTCGACTAATATAGTCTGATTAGATGTATCATATAATTTACATCGAGGATTTAAGGTAGATAATAATTTGAAATAGATTCTATAAGATAAACATATTAATTCAGAATCTGGAACATAGTTATAACCATGTGTCTTAACATTTAATGTTAAAGCATCAAGAATATTAACATCTGATAAGGATAATTGAAGATTGGGTTGTGTATTAAAATAAACTGGACCATATGCTACAGTTGATTCAATAGAACCCATTAAAGATTGTCTAAAATTTAGATTTCTAGCATCTCTAAGCGCAGCTAGAAAGGTTTCTGGTAACCCTTTAAGAGTTAATGGTTTAAAAGCAATTTGAACCATGCCTATATGCATGAAATTAAATTTAGATCTATAATAATCTATGTCTCATTTATTTAATAAACAAATAGTTTGCTCATCAGAATTAAGAGCTAAGGATTGTTTAGTAGTTTTTATTAATTGCTTGGTTGAAAATTTATCAAACCATTCATAGTCATATATGGTTTTAGTATCAATTTTTGGAATAGTCCATTTGTTTAATAAATCGAGATTTTGAGGTACATCTACCTCTTCTAATCTAGTACTTTTAATACTAGTTTCTCCCATATCCATTAGAAAATAAAAATCATATTTATACCAGGTATTAAAAGTATATTATTATTATTATTATTATTATTATTATTATTATTATTATTATTATTATTATTATTATCACCATCATCATCATCATGTATTTAAATTAATTACATTAAAATAGATTTTAGAACATCTGAAAGGATAAACTTATAAAATAGTTTGAGTTAATTTAGAACTGTAAATTCTTATTTTTCTCTTCCTTATCCTGCTATGTTATCTTTTTCCTAGGTTTTTTCCCTCTTTTTTTCATTTCATATTTTTCTTTTTCTTATTTTTTTCTTTTTTTCTTTTATTTGTTTTATTGTTGTTGTTGTTGTTGTTGTTGTTATTATTATTATTATTAAAATAATATTAAAATTAATAAGATCAATTCAAATATTTTTTATGTATAACAATAAGAAATAAAATAGGATTAGTTTGTTGCTCTTCCTTATCTTGCTATTTTATCGTTTCCCTAAGTATTTTTTTCTTTATTTTTCCTTTTTTTGTTGTTGTTATTGGTGTTGTTGTCGTCATTGTTGTCTTCCTCGTCATCTATAACGACCTGCTCCCGTCGTTAGGGATAGGCCAATGGAAAAATATTTTGGGTCAGAAAACTTTGGGTAGTAACTTCGAAGAATTTGAGCCTAAGTCAGACTTAGATGAATTCTGAGTCAGGTGAAGTTTAGGGTGATCACGTGAATGATGGGAGATAAAATTTATAATTTGATTAGACAGACTGATAGTCAAGGCGATACAGAGCATTTACATCTTTGCGGAATCACATTTGGGCGAGTAAAACTCTCGGAATCGAATTTGTGTAAGGGGTATATTTTAATATGTCTTAGAAAGGGGTGTGTTGTAAAATGGGGTCTTGGAGCACAAACTCCGAGCTCACTATTTCCATATATCCCGCTAGAGAGGGATCTGTCCCGCTAGAGCTGGACAGTCGCGATTTCAATCTTGAAAAAGACCAGAAATGGTCTTCTCTACAAGAATCAGTTTCTAAAACCCCAAGAGGCGACCTAGGGCGACTTCCATTGATTTTCCATGAATTTCCATGCTTAAGCTAAGGTTTTCACTCCCTAGATTCATAACTGAACATCTATGGTGGAAAATAGCTCTAAGATAAGGTTAGGATCATGAGTTTTGCCTAGGGAATGAAATTGTGTTGTATTTTTTGATAGTTAGGTCATTGTATTAATCCTTGATATGTATTTAATATTTCTAGACCAAGAAAGATAAACACGAACCCGAAAAGGAAAGGATATTGCGTTGTAAGGTTCTGAAAGTTTGAATTTGAGGTAGGTAATAGTCTAGTTTCCCGTATGTGTTTCATATACTTGTTAATTTGCTTTATGATATGTTTGTGTGTATATGAATAGGGAAACATGCTAGATTATGTGTGAAATGATCACTTTCTAGCCTATTATTGTGATGAATCTGTTCTTAGTGGTATAAATGTCGTAAATATTAAATGTTCTTCTGATCGTGCTATCTTGGGATCGGTGTCACGTTCTGACATATAATTTGAATCAGGTATCAACTTTCGACACGCATTTTGATTGGGTGTCATATTTTGACACATATTTAAATCGGGTGTCTCATTCCGACACAAAGTTGACTATTTGTAGGTCCCTTTAGAGGACCCTTGTGTGAATTTGTAGCATGTGAAAGACATTGACCTGTGATATTGAGATGTGGTTGACTTATTCTATATATATATATGCCTATTGTGTTAAAATTTACTTGTCTATGATCTGCTTACTAGCTAACCACGTGATACTACCAGTACACCATTATTTTGTGTCCTTATACTACTCTCGCTCTGCCTTTTGTTAAGTATAGAGCATATTCAGCCAGTTGCAGAGAGACCTCGATTGAAAGATTAGCAGGTTGTTCAAACTACAAGGGTGAGCTATTTTGTCGTGCTGCCGTGGACTTTTCCATTAATCTCAATCCTTTTTTCGAAACTTACATGTTCAGACATTGTTTCTATTTATTTACTAGTTTTTATTTGGAGTTGTACTTCTGTTCTAGACTTGTTAGTTAGAGTTTTGGTACGATGACTTTCAGTTTTCTAGGATGTGTTTACTTTCGCCTTTCGTTGTTATTAACATGGTTGGATGAGTTTATGAGAACTCATCATTATTTTTGGTTTATTCCTGCTTTTGCAAGTCTTTAACTGTTATCTCCTAAAGCTTGATAAGTTGGGCTGTAGAAATGGTTCTCCCACTGGAATAAGTATTATGAGTACTAGTCATGGCGGGATGGGGTCGTGATAAAGTTGGTATCAAAGCCTAGGTTTGTTGATATCGTAGTACCAAAATGAGTCTAGTAGAGTCTTGCAGAATGGTACGTAGATGTCTGTACTTTTCTTCGAGAGGCTACAGTATTTTAGGAAAAGTTTCACTATCTTCCTTCCTTCATGCTATAACTTGATGCCAATTGGTATCTGGTGATCCAAATTAGTATCTAATCGCTTTCACTCTCTTGTCCGCAGATGGTTAACACACGTTATAATAGTTTCAGGCCAGTAGATCTAGTTGAGCCCAAACAAGAGCTAGCCATTTGAGGGCATAGCAGAGGGAGAGGCAGGAGAGGTAGGCGAGGCAGGGGCAGAGGAAGGACAACACCTACTAGAGTAGAGGTCCCTATTGAGGAGGTGCCAGTAGGTGAGGCTCCTCCTGCTTCCCATAATTAGTTTGAGGGATAGGTGAAAGCTGGAGGAGAGCAAGAGCAAGTTGAATAGGAGGAGGATAACCAAACTGAAGCTACTGGTATTCCCCCTCTAGACCCAATATTGGCCCAGCAGATCATGGCCTTTCTGAGTGGCTTAGTTGGCACGGGCGCCATCCCAACCATGCCAGCAACACTAACTCCTGTTGACTGTCTTTTTGCTTTTGCAGTTTAACCTACAAATGAAGTGGTAGGCACAGATGCATTATTCAGGACACTAATAGGTCCTCTGATGATTGGTACTAAGCATGACATGCTCACCAAATTTCTCAAGTTCAAACCTCCAGTTTTCCATGGAATAAAAATGAGGATGCCTACGAGTTTATTTTTGATTGCTATGAGAGGCTACACAAGTTATTAGGAATAGTGTACCAACATAGAGTGGAGTTTGTAACTTTCCAGTCGCAAGGAGAGGCCAAGCTGTGGTGCAGGGCCTATATAGAGTGTCGTTCGCCTGTATTTCCCCCACTCACTTAGGCTCAGTTCTATGGTCTATTTTTAGAAAAGTATGTGCCCTAAATTTTGAGGGATATGAAGAAAGATGAGTTTATGGCCCTTGAGCAGAGAGAGTTATCAGTGGCTGCTTATGAGGCCAAATTTCATGCACTGTCCAGGTATGCTACTCAGCTGGTCACTACTGAGGAGGAGAGGATCAGGTTGTTCGTGAATGGTTTGAACCCCGAGTTGCGGTACTTTCTGTTCATATGACTTCATTCGGTAAGAGCTTCAACGAGGTCACAAATTTTATTAAGAAACTTGAAGGTGTGAGGAAGGATGGGCAAGCCAAGGCATTGGCTAAAAGGCTTAAGAGTGTAGGTAACTTTCAGGGATTCTATTCCAGAGGGTTAGGCCGGCCAGTGATTGCTGCCCGGCTAATTCAGTCAGCACTGTACTCCACAACAACATCAAGCCCATGAGGGTCAGAGAGCTTCATTCCCAAGTAGTCTCCCATCTTTTATTCGTGGTTGTTTTAATTGTGGAGAGTTGGGACATATACGGAGGGAGGGCCTCACCCCCACGGGATAGTTTCAATACCCCAGCAGGACTGAGTAGTGGTCCCAATAGCTAAAGGGAATAGTGGTAGAGGACGTCCACAAAGTGGGTGAGGAGGAAATCTGAGAGGCTGTGGGGGATGATGCAGTAGTATTACCGGTCAAGGAGAAGTCCAGCCAAGTAGAAAGGTGGCCCATCAAGATGAGTGGGCTTAGTTTTATGCATTTTTGGGCAAAACCGAGGCAGAGGCATCTGATGCAGTTATCAAAGGTACTATTTTTGTCTGTGATTGGATGGCTACTATTTTATTTGATCCGGGTTCCACTTATTCCTATATGTCTATAAGATATGCCTTGGGTTTTCATACATTGTGTGATATATTGGATGCCCCTGTTCATATTTCTACCCTTGTTGGAGAGTCAATCATAGTTACCCATGTGTATCGTTGTTATTCTGTTGTGTTTATGGGATACCAGACTTGGTTTGACTTAGTGATCCTAGAAATGGAAGATTTTGATGTGATCTTAGGTGTGACTTGGTTGTCCCCCTACTTTACGGTACTTAATTGCAATGCAAAGACTGTGGCTCTAGAGATCCTAGGAAGGGAAAGGTTAGAGTGGGAAAGGTTACTAGTTCCTACCTTTAGTATTTTAGTTATTGTTATTCACTTTCCTTTTTCACTTAGTGTCTAGGGTTGTTGATTTGCATATTAGCTAGTGTGTGTTGTCTCTTTATTATACGTTCTATATTGTCAATTATTATCTCGTTGCTTGTATTTTATTAATTTATTTGTTATTAGTTTTTTTTCACTTTGTAGTTCATATCATTTTAGTTGCTTTGGTTATTGATGGTGTACTAGGGTCATGTCCTCAATTGGGGGTGAAGGCAAGGGAAAATAGTGGTAAGACATAAGCGGATTTTCGTATGTTGAGAGTAGGATTGTGGAACATAGAGTCACTTACAGAAAAGTCCATAGAGTTAGTGGTGTCTTAAGAGGAGAAAGATTAATATAGCCTGTGTTTAGGAGACTAGATGGATAGGTTCCAAAGCTTGGGATGTGGATGGATTTAAATTGTGGTACTCAGGAAGCTCAAGGGATAGGAATGGAGTAGGTATTCTAGTCGACGCAGACCTTAGGGAGTGTGTGGTAGAGATAAAGAGGATCAGTGATAGGATATTGTTTATTAAGCTAGTTATAGGCAGGCTTTTTATGAATGTTATTAGTGTGTATGTACCCTATGTGGGTCTATTTTCAATAGCTTGACTTTTATCCTCTAAATAGATGACAAAGTTGGGCCCAACCTTTTCCAACAAATTTCCAAAGTATCCTCAAGAAACTTCCCATGGGATCTTTCCCACCAAAATGGATATTGGGTAGAGTAAAGTTTCTTCGCAGAAGTTATCCTAGAAGGAAATGTTGATTTGGGCATAGTAGTACGTGATATGCAAATTTGCCAATATTTAAGTCCTTCATCGAGTGAATCAGTGCGAATATCCTTCTCTAAATAGCCTAGAATATTTTGATGAAAACCAAATTGGCAACTAAATTGGTGCGGACTATTGGCTTGATGAAGAAATAATCTTCCCTCCTCAATGGAAGATAATTAAAATGATGGCTCATAAAATAAGTTGACTCCAACTCTGGCGCTTTGATATCATTAATATAACAGGTTGGATGAGGCCTACTAGCATTTACAACTCCTTCTCCTTGAGCTTTAGGGTATGGTGCCCTATCCTTAGCAAACTTCTTCCCTAAGATTTGGCTGTGATGAAAGCGTCCACTACTACCAACGGTCCTAGCATTGGAGAACCCACCTTCATATCGGGACCTCTTATAATCCCTCATCCTCATTTTCTTAAGCTTTTCTCCTTTAATTTATTCGGCAAAATTCATGAGCCGAGATATGTCCATCTCCTTAACAAGCATAGCGGTGCGATATTCCTTAGCAACCAAGTCGGACACCCTCGATATGAATTTACTCATTCGGGAATATGGATCGACAACCATTTAAGGAGCATACTTGGAGAGCTTAGTAAACTTGAGAGAATAGTCCCTCATCCCCATATTGCCTAGTCAAAGATTTATGAACTCCAACACTTTAGCCTCACTTGACTCAAGAGGGAAAAAGTGATCAAGAAAAGCAACTTTGAAAGCTTCCCATTCAATAGGGCCTTCATCCACTCTCTCCAACTTCTATTGAGTGTACCATATTTGCACAACGCCCTTAACTTGGTAGGCTACTAACTCCGTTTTTTCTTTCGAAGTCACCCCCATAATACTCACTATTTTTTATAACTCATCAATGAACTCTTGAAGATTCTCATCAAATGTTGAGCCATGAAACTCTAGAGGATTCATTCGTGCAAAGTCCCTTACTCTTGAGACCGGAGTAGGAATATTAGGAGGAGTCACAACACCTTGGTTGGTCACCACTCGGGCTAGCATAGTAATGGCAGTTCAAAACTCCGCATTAGTCACTTGGTCCGATAGAGGACCATTGTCTTGAGGAACCGGGGGATCTTGGGCTTCATTAACATTATCTTTGCTTAGAAATGGTGGTCTTCTTAGAGCCATCTTTCTGAAAATCATAAAAAAAGACTGTTAGGGAAAAAAAGTCTTACGGTAAACGCTATAGCACGACATGGATCATGAAAGAAGTGAGAATTCCTAAAAAGCCTTATAGCCTTCTACATACTTAAAAAAGAACCTTGTGTTCTAATACTAAGTTTGTCACGATTCGACCTAAAGCCTAGTCGTAATATGGTGATTAAAATCTTGAAGGGATCCAACCAAGAATCTTGTACATATCATAAGAATTCATAAGGTAAAGCAAAAGCAGAAACATCATAAGAGAGTCTAAACCATAAATAGTAAATGAAGAATGTCACATAACAACATAGACTCAAAAAATTTGTCCAACTAAATATGTCTACTCATGAATATGGGCGGGTTCTAAGACATGTCCCTATCTCACCCTCAATATGAAATATAGCAAAAAATTTTGAAAACAATAACTAACTCGATAACTAATCCCCAATAAATGAGAACTCTCCACAACCGCTGGATAGGAAAGTTTAACTAGCCATGTAGATGAGTGCGATCTTCAACCTAAACCCCTACATTATGAGAAAATGTAGGCAACAATTATGCATTAATACGTTGGAATGTACTAAGTATGTGGGCGTGACATGCAACATAAATCATGGAATGCAATGGTCAAGCAAATCATATGGTAAGATGAGGTAAGTAAAGACATGAGAAAATCATATTGACCAAACCATAAAAAAACATAATTTAAAATCATAGAATACCTAAGAGATCCTACATATGTGGGATAGGAACCATAACCGACAATAAGACCATGCGAGCTATAACATGGAATCCCGTTGTCTCCCCAAACAATGAAGAAAAGGGGAATCTACTTGCCAAGGTAGACTCTACCCCATTAAGTGGGTCATGCATATGCGATATGTGGATCCACTAGCTAGGACATGAAGGCAATCCTATGGTGGCACGTAGTTATGAGACAAGAGACTTTATATAAAGACCCCGTATTTCGAACCTCCACCTCAAGTCCATATTCGGTTAAGTCATATCCCACAGAATACATACATAGCATAGAAATTATAATTTCATATATCATAGTCATTATCATAGGTTTGAGATCATGGAGCAGCTCATTTTCATAACATACTTGTAATGTGAGAATTGTCCTTTCATCATTACAATCATATTTGCATAATTCATATAGTTTGACGTTAGGTCACCACATAGGGCCCTAAGTCACCTTACTTTATAACTTGCATGAAAATCATCCTTCGAAACATATTTATAGTCCATGATCATATTTGAAGTACATAATCATAATTCATACTTGGAAGTTCATGATCATAGCTTATACTTGAAATTTAGGTAAGACATGAATGCATGTTCAATTGATTTGAAAATCATGTAATTGACTTAAAAACATGCATGATCATAAACTTTATATCAATCCATATATAATTCATATAAATAATATCATTAGAAAGTATAATTAAAAATACTCATAATTTTTATCATGAACCCTAGAGATCAAAATAGGAGAATTCATAGAAAAACTCTTCAATTTAATGCAATAACCATCAATTTATATCAAAATAGACTCATGATCATACTTTGAATTATAATTCATGCAATAGAATAGAGATCATAAAACCCATAAAATACCATACTTTAATTTAATAGAAAACCTTGACAAATTGATCAGGCTTCATGGATGAAAGAACCCATGAATCAATACCCACATACCTTAAGTGAGAACACCAAATAATTTGGAAGAACTTGGGAGTTTTGATGCAGAGCTTGAGTGAATTTACTTGAAGTCTTCAATGGAGTCCTTGAGAGTCTTTTGTAGAGAGATAAATATTTGAGTAGGTGAATTGTAGAAGAATAAATAGAATTAGAGGTTTAGATTAATTTATAGAGTTGAATTAGGTCCTAAAAACGTCTAGGATCATTAGCTAACAATTTAGGGAAAAGTCTAAAGTTCCCTTACTAAAAATTAAATTCAGCCAAAATACACTGCCAGGTCCGCGACGCGGAGGCAAGCAAGTCCACGATGGGGACTTATCGCGGACCTTACTGATTTGTGCAGTTCTTTGAGAAATCTATCTTTTAATATATGGGTCCTAAAAATCCATTGGTCTATTCCCAAGGAATTCTTAAGGCACTTGTGAGCATTTTGAGGGATATTAGAATTTCTCCAACATAACTTATCTTAGGAATATTTATATGCCAAATAGCCAAGTAAACCCATGCTTTTAGCTAATTTTGAGAGAAAGTCCCATGTTGTTGATTATATTTCAGTTAAAGTTTTTGTGTTTGAACTAACCAAGGTGATTAGGTGCTTGTAGGGTGGAAAGTGTACAAAATGAACCCAAAAGAATGGACAAAAATGGAAGTTGAGATGAAGCGAGAGCAAAAAGCTTAAAGATGGGGATGTGTCATTGTGAAACAGTGAAGTTCCGTGTGTAAAGTAATATTGGCAGCGAAGGAATTTAAGACAGTGGAATTCGTGTTATGTCCATGTAGCAAAGAAAAATAATTTGCCAAAACCTGAAGAGATGAAATATGTTTGCGTTGTGGACTTGGAGAATAAAATTTGGCCGAGTTTTTCCAACTATATAAATAGAAAAGTTTTTCTTATTTTTCATATTATTCTTTTTCTAATTCTTTGGAGAACAACTTTTCTTCAAGAACACTAGGGTTTATTTCTACTCTTTTCATATTTCAAATTCTTGTATGGATATTGAATAAACTATTGTTATGAATCAATTTATGAGTTCCTAAACTCCATTATTTTAGGGTTGTGGCTATGAGTGATCATTTCATATAACTTTCTTTGGATGAAGATGTGTTATCAATTAAAGTTATTCTTGCATTCTTAGTTTTACTATTTTAATACTTAATCAATATTAGAATATATTTATTGTCTGCTCTTGAACTCGAGAGAGGAAGAGAAGGACAAAATGAGAAATGCAAGGATTGTGTTCATTCTAGGGTAGAACGTAGAGTGTATAGTATCTAGGATAGAGATATACCTAGTATACCACATTTGGTTACGATACAAGATGATAGCTTAATGGTCCATGATTGATTCATGTCTATTCCTGCTGAACGATGTAATTGGACTATCAACTGTGGTAGGTGATTAGAGGTTGAGAGATCATGATCGTAAAATTAACCTTATAAATCAGTAGCTTGATAATCTATCAATTTCTAAAGTTAGAAATAATATACTTGAACTCATGTTAAGCTGCAGCATGAAAATTCCTCATACTTAGATAAACTCCACTTGAAATTAAATCAATTGTTAGTTAGATTAATCAGTTTTAATACTTTAAATTATTAGGATAAAACACCAATCAAAAATCTCTATCACACTTGAATTTAATTATAGTTACACAAAAAATAAGTTATCCGTTCAATTAAATTCCTTTGGATTTGATAATCCGGCTTGAAAGAGTTACTATATTACTTAGTTGTCTCCATACACTTGCGTGTGCTATTGGTAGCAACGAGTTTTTGCACTATTTTTGGGGAGTTTAAAAATCGACAGATATTTGTTTTTGAGTTTCTTGATTAGTTGTGCAAATGTTGGTAACTTTATCTTAGTTGTTATTCATTACAAGTAATTCATGTAACTACATTGAAAAGAGATGGGGAAATTATAGAGCCATTAGCTGAGCCTGAACGATTTTGGCATCAACAAAGAAGACAAGTGACTCTACAATATCTTGTGCCTCAAGTCGAGCATGAGCAAGAGGTACATGTGGAAATGGAATCCATGAAAGTGCATGATGTGGCAATCCCACTCACAACCAATGTTACTTCTGGTATTCAAACATTTATAGCCGGAGGTAGATTTGAGCTAAAACAGAATATGGTGCAACTTTTTCACACAAATGGGCAGTTTACCGATTTACCTCACAAAGACCACCAAGTGCATAGCAAGTGAATGCCATAGGTAACCATAGTGGTCTTCAATTGGAGGAGTTCGCTCCGAAAAAAGATATCATCTAAGGCAAAATGAAAAGAAAAAGTGGGTAGTGAAGCTAGATCAAGTTCGACCGGTATAAATGAGGAGACCAAAGTTAAACCACCTCCTCCATTCCCACAGAAATTTAAAAAGCAAAAGGAGGATGAATGTTTTAGTTATTTCATTGAGATCCTTTAGAAGGTTCATATTAACTTGCCCCTTATTGATGTATTGCAAACAATTTTTATGTATGCAAAGTATGTGAAAGACATTGTGGCTAACAAGAGCATGCAGACAGAATTATGAAATAGTTGCACTTACTAAAAAGTGTAGCTCTAGGATTCAAAAGAAATTTTCCACCAAGAAAAAAGATCTTGGGAGCTTTACCCTGCATATTACAATTGGAAGGTGCATTAATATAAGAGGTTTGTGTGACTTGGGATATGGCATAAACTCAATGCCAATATCTATGTTTCAAAATATAGGTTTGGTAAATCCAAAGAACGACTATCTTGTTGCAACTTGCATACCACTCCATGGCTAGGCTAGACAGTATCATGGAAGATGTATTAGTCCAAGAGGGATCTCTCCTCTTTCCCGTGGACTTTGTCATTCTGAATTTTGAGCCTGACCTAAAAGTTTCATTTATTTTGGAATGTCCCTTTTGGGCCACTAGAGGAGCACTGATTGATGTAAGAGTCAGTCGGCTAAAAATGAGGGTTCATGAAAAAATGGAAGTTTTTGATGTGTACAAGGCTATGAAGGTGCCAATAATTTATGAAGAGTTATCATCCATCATAGTGATTGATCAGGAAGTCAAAGCCAAGTACATTTAATCAAAAGATCCTCTTGAGAAAGTATTGGTAGGCCAAGATATTTTTGGGGATTCGAAAGCAAAAGAGTTGTTGTAGATTCTGGATGTAGCCAATGTAAACATTCAGAAGAATTATGTTGAGCCATTGAATATGATGTTGGGGTCTCCAACCAAACTTTTGATTGAAGAAGCACCTAAGTTAGAGTTGAAAGTTGTCCCCCTCTCACTTAAGGTATACTTTTTTGGGTGAGAATGAAACTTTACCAGTAATATTTTCAGCAGCATTGCTAGAAGTGCAAGCTAAAGCAACTTTGTCTAGATTGAGAAGGAATAAGAAGTCGATTATTGGCAGGTGTCAGTTTTGTATGTGCATACATAAAATCTATATGAAGGAGGGGAAAATTCGGAGTGTGCAATGCCAATATTGACTAAATCCAGTGATGAAAGATATGGTACACAAAGAGGTAATCAAGTGGCTAGATACAGGTATTGTGTACCCAATTTCTGATAACAAGTGAGTGAGTGCAGTTCAATATATGACCAAAATGGAGGGCATGACTATGGTCATAAATAAAAAGAATGAGTTGATACCTACGAGGAAAGTCAAGGGATAATACATCTGCATGGACTACAGAAAGTTCAATGAGGCCACCAGGAAGGATCACTATCCGATCCCTTTTATTGATCAAATGTTGGATAGGCTGGTTGGGTAGGAATATTATTGTTTTCTGGATGGCTACTCAAGGTACAACTAGATTCTGATTGTTCAATAAGATTAGGAGAAGACCACCTTCACTTGTTATTATGGAACATATGCTTTCAAGCATATTCCATTAGGATTATGCAATGCTCCGACCACTTTCTAGAGATGTATGATGGCTATTTTTCACGGCATGATGTAGGACTACACAGAGATTTGCATGAATGATTTCTCAGTCTTTGAGTAGTCGTTTTAACTTTGTTTGAAGAATCTAGATAGGGTGTTGATTCGATGTGAGGAAACTAATCTTGTCTTGAACTAGGAAAAATGTCATTTCTTGGTGAAAGAAGGAATTTTTCTAGGCCATAAAGTTTCCAAGCAAGGCTTGAAGTTGACCTGGAAAAGGTAGAAGTTATTGACAAGTTTCCTCCTCTAGTCCGTGTTAAAGGAATGATGAGTTTCCTTTGCCATGCTGGTTTCTATAGAAGATTCATCAAGGATTTCTCCAAGTATGAAAGACCTATGTGTAGTCTATTGGAGAAGGAGGTGAAGATCGAGTTTGATGAAAATTGCATCCGAGCTTTTGAGGCATCGAAGAAGAATCTAATAGAGGATCCTATCTTAATTTCTCCTAATTAGGAGCTATCATTTTAATTAATGTGTGATGCTAGTGACGTGGCTGTCAGCGCAGTATTGGGACAACGAAGGGAAAAGGTGTTTTACTCCATCTACTATGTGAGTAAGACTCTTGATTCAGCACAGGCTAACTATACAGTGATAGAGAAAGAGATCTTTGTCTTGGTCTTCACCTTTGAAAAATTTAGATCATACTTGCAGGTACTAAAGTTACTGTTTATACTAACCATGCTGCTATCAGGTACCTATTTGATAAGAAGGATGCAAAACCATGACTGATTAGATAAATCTTATTTTACCAAGAGTTTGACCTTAAGATTAATAATAGAAAAGGCACTAAAAATCATACCGTTGATCACTTGTCCAGGTTAGAGTGTTCATTGCATATTCATGATGAAGGAAACATTTGTGAGGAGATTTTGAATAAGCAGGTGTTGGCTTTAGAGGTTATTGAATTATCGTGGTATGCTGACATTTTCAACCTTCTAGTGAGTGGAGTGTTTCCACCTGGAGCCACTACTAAGCAGAAAAAGAAGTTGAGTTATGATGCACTATTTTATATTTGGGATGAGCCCTACTTGTTCAAGTAAGCCCCTGAGAGTGGTATGGAGATGTGTTCCTGAAAATAAGGTAAAACGAGTACTAGATAGTTGTCATTCGTCTGCTTATAGAGGACATCATGAAGGTAAATATACATCCCATAAAGTGCTCCAATCTAGTTTTTACTAGAAAACCTTGTTTTAAGATGCTCTGAGTTATGTGAAAGAATGCGATCAATGCTAGAGGGTGAGGACTATTTCAAGACAAAATAAGATGCCACCAAATAATATTTTGGAGGTAGAAATATTTAATGCATGGTGTATAGACTTCATGGGACTTTTTCCTCCTTCCAATGACAATTAGTACATCTTAGTGGTTGTGGATTATGTATCCAAGTGGGTTGAGGTTGTAGATCTTCCTACTAATGATTCAAAGGTGGTGATAGAGTTTATAAAAAAACACATCTTCATGCGATTTCAGATCCCATGTGCCATTATTATTGGAGGAAAACACTTTATAAATCACTTGGTGCAGAATTTATTGGTCAAGTATGGGGTTCGTCACAAGGTGGATACAACATACCACCCACAAATATGAGGCCAAGTGGAAGTGTTAAATCGTGAAATAAAACATATTTTACAAAAGATGGTGAATGCGCAATGAAAGGACTAGGCGATGAAGCTGGATGATGCATTGTGGGTGTACATAACTACCTATAAGACACCAATTGGGACTTCTCCCTATCACATAATGTTTGGAAAAGCGTGTCATATCCCAGCCAAGCTAGAAAATCAAGCTTATTAGGTTATAAAAGAAGCTAAACCTTGATCCTGAGTTAGCCGGGAAGAAAAGACTTGGTCGGCTGCATAAATTAGAGGAGTTAATACTCCACGCATATGAGAACGCCAAGTTATATAAAGAGAAGATGAAACACTGGCTTGGCTAGCATATAGTCTCTCGAGTCTTTGAGATAGGGAGACAAGTCATTCTATTCAAATCCAAATTGAAGTTATTCCCGGAAAGGTTGAGATCCAAATGAAGTGGGCCATTCGAGGTAGTTTGAATGACAAAGCATGGCATTGAGAGTTGTGGAGTGCAAAAAAAGGTTCTATATTTTTTTGTAAATGAACAACGAGTTAAGAACTACTTTGGAAACAATACAGACTATAATAAAGAAGTGCTTGAACTTAATGAAGAATGATCCATGAGTTGAGTCGTGCTGCGATGTTAAATAAGGTATTACACGGGATGCAACCCGTGATCATTTGTAGTAGTTAGAATTTTATTTTCTTGTATATTTGGTTTGAGTTTAGTTTTTACTTTTTTTAATTTTATTTTCTTATAGTCTTACGTATCTCTTGACTCTTCTATTAAAGTGTAAACAAAAAAAAGTATAGGAAACAGGGGAGTCTGCATCGCAGACTTGGGGCCAGAATTGAAAGCTAGACGGGAATTAAATCTTGCATGAAACAGAAGAGTCCACGACGTCTCCACTAAGCCTTTGCTCCTAAAGGTCTTTTCAGGGGAATCCATAAAGGGCATTTTACCTCACAAGAAGCCTTTTCTCCTAATTATGAACACCCAATGGATTCCTCCAAAACAATTAACGCAACTTAGCCTTTTGAATCACCCAAATATAAAGAGAGAAATCGAGTTTGAAAGTTAGGTATCAAATCTAAAAAAGAGAAAAAAAATAGGTCTCTGATGTCACAAGGGAACCCCAGTGTTCGCTTAAGCGACCACCTCAAAGAGGAGGGCATTGCTTTAGCGACACCAGGTCACTTATTGGTGGTCGCTTTAGCGACCCCCGGACCCCAGGTGTCTGGTTTCTTTAGCGACCTCCTGATCACTTTAGCGTCACTCGCTTTAGCGACCAGGATTCTCTTTAGCGACGAAACCAGATCCCTGCTAGTGCAAAATAAACTTGGTATTGCTAAATTCTCCGATGGGGTGATCCAAATTCATTTGGAACCCCGTGTGCGCAAACGAAAAATATACTACCCATCTGGAAATGACATTCCGAACTTAATGGAATCGATGGATTTTTTTAACGGAGATTGTTTCGACGAAAGGTTGACCAAGGTCAATACTTTCCAAGGAAAGCACTCAAAACACCCAAATGGCCTAAAACTCATTACGAGTACCTCAGAATCCAAACCAAAGATCGTTCTAGACCAAACTCGATGTTCTATAACTAACCGCACTAACAAAATTTTCATCCAAGTGCGTTTACTCAAAATGTTGATCGAAGTCAAACCTTGCCAAAACTTTAAAGTTAAAATGACAAACCGCACAAACTCAAAACGAAGACTCCAAAACCCAGATCAATCTTCCTTCTAGACAAAAATGGACTTTTCGGAACTGATAGAACTGTCAGAATTCTCATACAAAGCCCGAATCTCTGGATGTTGACTACAGTCAACTCTCTCAATCCTTAAGCCTAAAAAGTGGCCAAACCACCTCAAAACTCAACCGATCACCTTAGGGAGCATGCTATACATCCCAACATCACATAAGAGATATAAAGAAGCTACAAGAAAGGGTAAAATAGTAATAACATACAAAAGCACGAAAATGACCTTGGAGGTCATTACAGTGTTGGAGCCATCGTTTTTGTAAATATGTGGATTTGTTCGAGGATGGACAAAGCTTTAAGCGTGGGGTGGTGATCTTAGGCGTATTTATACGTCAAATAGCCAAGTGAACCCATGTTTTTAGTTAATTTTGAGAGTAAATTCATGTTGTTGATTATATTTTAGTTATATTTTTTGTATTTGGACTAACCAATGTCATTAGGTGCTTGTAGGGTGGAAAGCTTGCAAAATGAAAAACAAATGAAGGACAAAGATGGAAGTTGAGATGAAGCAGGAGCTAAAACCTTAAGGATGAGGCTATGTCATTATGAAACAACGAAGTCTATGGTGTGTCTGCATCGTGGACCTAGAGAGTAATATTTGGCTACGAAAGAATTTGAGACAGTGGAATCTGTGTTGCTGAGAAGAGTGATTTACCAAAACCTAAAGAGATGAAACATGTCCGCATCGCAAACCTGGAGGATTAAATTTGGCCGCGTTTTTCCAACTCTATAAATAGATAAGTTTTATTATTTTTTAGATTATTCTTTTTCTAATTTAGTGGAGAACAATTTGGATGACTTTTTTCAAGAATACTAAGGTTTATTTCTATTCTTTTCATATTTCGAATTCTTGGATGACTATTGAACAAACAATTGTTATAAATCAATTTATGAGTAGTTAAACTCCCTTATTCTAGGGTTGTGTCTATGAGTAATGGTTTAATATAACTTTCTTTGGATAAAGATGGATTATCAATTAAACTTATTATTGCATGCTTGCTTTTACTATTTTAATGTCTAATCAACATTGAAATACATTTCTTGTCCGCTCTTTAACTCGAGAGAGGAATAGAGGGGTAGAACAAGGAATACAAGGAACATGTTCATTCTAGGATAGACCTTAGACTGTTTCATATCTAGGATAGAGATATAGCTAGTATAACACATTTGGTTACGAGACAAGATGATAGCTTAATGCTCCATGGTTGGTTTATGGCTATCCCCGCTCAATGATGTAATTAGAATGTCAACTATGATAGGTGATTAGAGGTCGAGAGATCATGATCGTAAAATTAACCTTGTAAATCAGTAGCTTGATAACCTATCAAATTCTAAAGTAAGAAATATTATACTTGAACTCATGTTAAGTTGTAGCCCTAGAATTTTCCAAGTCTTTGATAAGCTCCACTTGAAATTGAATCAACTGTTAGTTAGCTTAATTAGTTTTATTACTTTAAATTGTTAGTATAAAACACCAATCAAAACTCTCTATCACACTTGAATTTAATTATAGTTACACAAAAAATAAGTTATCTTCTTAATTAAAGTCCTTTGGGTTTGATAATCCAGTTAGAAAGAGTCACTATATTTCTTGGTTGGTCGCATACACTTGTGTGTGCTATTGGTACCAACAACAACCAAGAAAAAAAATAAATGTGAGTTGGAGAGAAAGTGATCCAACACTTTGAAGTTGGAGAGAAGAGATCTAACAAACCAAGAAAAAAATAAATGGTTGTTGGAGAGAAGTGATGCAACAATTGAAGGCTAAAGAGAAGTGTATCAAGAATTTGAAGATTTGAGAGAAGTGTTGCAATACAACAACAACGATGACAAGAAAAAGACAAGAGTATACAACTTCGAATTACTGGAGAATCTTGGAAAATAATCAAAGTTGGATCAGGAATCTTAAGTTATTTAAGATTTATTATTTATTTAATTCATATTTAGTTAGAATTTGTTTGTCCTAGTTCATATTTGAATAGATTTTTTAGTGCTAATTTAATTTGGTTTCTTAGGGGTGCCTTGACAAATATTTTATTGTAGAGAAAAAGAGAGAGAACTTGGGGTGAGATTCAAGAGCTCTTGAATTTATGAATAAAATATTTTCCTTCAAAATAGTTAAATTACGAGTCCATGTGAGTTCAACATCCGACTCTCGAGTCACTATATTACTTGTGTGATTGTGTGTAATTGCGTGTGCGTTTGACTGCAACATTAGGGTGACTCTATTGAATGGGACGGAGTATTGCCTAGTTAAGAACTCTTATGTCCAGAAGATGGGAGATGCGCAAATGAGGACGATGAGGTTGATGCATGGACATACCAAGAGACATAAGATTAGAAATGAGGATATCTGGAATAAGGTCGGAGTGAGCTCTGTGATTTACAAAATGAGGGAGGCAAGATTGAGATAGTTTAAACATGTGAAGAGTAGATTGGTACGTTCTCTGATGAAGAGGTATGTGACATTGGCAAAGGTGGTTTTAGATAGGAAGATATGGAGGTCACAAATTATGTGCAAGTTTAGAAGGTAGTGGAGTGTTGTCTCAGTCTTCTACAGGGTAGGGTAGGCTGAGTGGGTTGCATTGTTCTCATAATTTCTTGTTCTTCAATTACGATGACTACCTGTTATATCTTGCGTTTCTTTTATCGCACTATTCTTCTCTGTATGGTATGTTATCCTTTCTCTATTATTCACTATGTCACACTGCCTTGTTATGTGTTGCTCAAGCCGAGGGTCTTCCAGAAACAATCTTTCTATCTCTACAAGATAGGAATAAGGTTTGCATATACTCTATCCTGTCCATACCCTACTTGTGCGTATACACTAGGTATGGGTTGTTGTTTTAAAGATCAATGGGCTTACACCCCATGTGTCGAATCTTACGTCTCATCCTATACTACGTAGAATGCCCCGCCTACGCTCCCTCCGTTTAAACCACTGCTTTTTAGTTACAAATTATAGTTTTATGACTTTTGTTGCAATTGATCAGAGTCTGATGATCATCGTGAAATTAATCCTTTCTTGTGATGTAAGACTAATGTGCTAAACCCAAATTTAGTACTGCTGTGTTAGGCCTTGTTGAATCTTTTTTTGAACTAAGGTCAGAGAATGCCATGCCATCCAGTGTCTCGATCGTGATCAATTGTAAGACAAATTCTCACTACTTCTGTAGAAAAGTAGTGTTATACATTGTCCCATAGACGTTTGTCCTGTCAAAAACAAATAGAGTACTTCTAGAAAGCTGGATTAATTAGAGGTTATTACTAAGGTACTTTTAAAGAGGCATTTGCAGAAAAAAAAATGACTTACAAGTAATTTATTTCAAAACTGGAAAGATTTAACAGCAAAATTCAGAAAACTTTTGACAAAAAAAAAAGAAGAAATCATCATATGTTAGTTCCATTTGGATATACTAGTACTAGTTACTAGGAGTATGCTAATTTAGTTGAATTGGATTTTCCATTTAACTGTTGAAGGTTGTTCTTCTTTAACTTGTTGAAACTAAGTATGTTAACTCCTATTCTTGAACTCTTATATTCAATCTTCTTAGCCAGATTGAGTGAACAATCATATGGAAAAGATCAAATCTTTTAGGAGATCCATTGATCACAAAATGCCTCTGCACTTGCTTCATTCTCCTATGCATTCTCAAATACTGAGTCTGAGAAATGCTCATCAGTATCTTCTTGATATTTGGTACGTCCTTCACAGCAATAGTGACAGAGAATGCATTCCAATTCAGGACATCACTAAATGGTGGCACATAGCTATCTGAAATCAAGACAGGTACACATTCTGCATATATCGCTTCGACAACTCTTGGACTTGCAACTTCATATCCACTTGGACACAAACAGAACCTGCTGTTCTTCAACATGGATTCATAAGATTTGTCTCTTGGAAGTTTGTCATAAACCAACACATCTTCATCTTTCCCTTTCCACTGTTCTAGTAGATGGTGCCTTATGTTACCATGTAAACCACCAGCAAAAAATGCTAGGATTGATCTTCTTGATGGTGAGGGACCTCCAATGAGTCCTTTGATATCGCCCGTCTTGAGATTAATTTCCGGTAAGGATACATCTTTTAGGGGATTAAAACCTTCTGATGTATTGGCATTGCAAAGAACTCTTATGGAGCTGTTGAAGAGATGAGGAACATATGAAGTCAAATGCGGCCCCTGGAGATCAATGGAAAAGTTTTTCATCAAAAAGGCAAATTTGATGACAAAATGTCAATCAAACTATCAACTACTCCCCTCATTTCAATTTGTTTGTCTTCTTTGCTTTTTAGTATGTTTCAAAAACAGATATCTCTTTCTCGAGGATTCTTTAGGTTCAACTTGCTACAGACATGTTTAAGATCACAAAATTAAAGGATATTTTGCTACATTCTTTACTTTTTTAAACTCTATGTCAAGTCAAATACAGACAAACAAATTGAAACAGAGTATGTCACAATCTGAAACTAGTTGGGGTCGACAATAGGATAATATGTTATGTGTCACGATTTGATGTGGGTCACGACAATTGATTAATACTATAAAATAGTAGCACATGTAATTGACTCTAGAGAATTTGCTTACCCAGTCATGGCAAGAAAGCATGAAGTGATCAGCACCAAGACTTCTGTTCCAAAAAGAATGTCTTTCAGAAATGACTTTGACATAATCAGCAACAGTTCTACCAATGGCATGCATATCATGGGCACCAGGGACAAAAAGGTATTGAACCATCACAACTACACTGAATGGAAGAAAATACACCAAGGCATCATCAGGATTTTTTGTTCTATAAAGTCTTCCCTTTTCCATTTCATGTATAAACCTTCCCTCTGTTGAATATATACTCCTACATGGACCATTATGGAATATTGGAGGTTCTCCTTCCTCATACACGTATACCTTGAAGTTCTTCTCCATTTCAAGATAGCTCCTACAACATTTTCACAAAAGATACAATTATGAACACGACGTTACTGTAGATTTAGTTTAAGTTCTTTGCACTAATGGTATATAAGTATATACACAACCAGTTCATGTATAGAGTATTACAGGTAAATCTCTATGATAAACATTAACTGATAATATGATAAAATGGTAGTTTATATAACTTAATCAACTGTGAGGTTGAATCAATAAGGGTTGTGCTGCACTGGTAATTAATCCTTCATCTTTAATCAGATGTCTCGGATTTGACGGAATGACCTTTGTTAGGAGAGTTTTACCTCCCAATGTGGAACTTTCGGCCACGCAAATCTGAATTTAATTGGACTCCAATACGGACCACACACCAAATGGAAACCAAAAATTAAATAAACTTGTAAGAGGTAGAATTAGTACCTGTGGAAGGAATTTGCATTATGGTACATGGGGCCTTGAGGAACATAATCAGGATCATGATGGTTTGATATCATACTCCCATTTCTAGCAGCTTCTCTTATTGATGATCTGGATTTTGCCAAAATTGCTTCAAGCCTTTCTAACCTGCTATACATTTTAAGTACCCCTTTAGTTGCATTACCATATTCTTCTCCTTCATCAGATATATCCTTATCAATCTCTTTTTCTCCTTCATTTGATTCATCCCTCTCAATCTCTTCTCCTCCTTCCTTCTATTCACAAGTTAGCAAAGCACAATAAGAAGAAAATAGATCAAGATACGATCAAGTTTAAGTTCTATGCGCCGAAGGTTATATAATGAGGCTACTTAATTATAAGGTGTGTTTGGAGTGGAAGAAAATATTTTTTATTTCTCCATGTTTTCTTGATCAACATATTTTCTCTAGAAATTTTTTTCCTTAAAATGAAGAAAATAACTTTCCCAATGGGAATTTGGGAAGACAAGTTCCAAATGTAGCCTTTCAAGAGTGTTTTGTCTCCTCTTCACCCCCTTCCCTCTATCCCATCTGGCCATCCCGGTAGTGTATTCCTATATTACATATAAATGGTTTTGAGACACAAAATTTTTACACAAGAAACACCAAAAAATAAATAAAAGAATCACTTATTTTCGGAGAAAACATTTTCCTGCCTGCCTACTAACACACCCATAAGGTAAATACAATAATTAAAACCTTCTATCACAGGTTAAACACAAAAACACTAAGAATGTATATAACTTAATTAAATCCTAAGTATACCACATAAGCAAGAAAAGTAGAACAATATAATAAAACAAGGGAAAAGTGGGATTTACTTGGGGAGGTTGATGAGGAATCGAGTCTTCTTCAACTACCAATTTCTGATGAAATGAATTGTTAAAAGGAGAAGCAAAAGATGAATCATCATCTTCTAGACCAACAATTTGTAAATGCTGATCATGTTTCTCTTCATAACTACTTAAAGACCTCAAAGAATAAGAGTTAACGATTCCAACAGACTTCCATTTCCAAGAGGAGGAAAATGACACAAAAGATGAACTACTTTGTGGACCTATCAATGTACAAGCGATAACTGAAAGAAGAACCAAAGGGATAAAAACCAAGAGAGCCAAATTAGAAGACAAAAATGAAGGCAAGTGCAACTTCTTGAGATACCACATTTTCTAAAATATGACTAAATACTCTGCATGATCTATGACAAACAGTATACTCTCTTTAATAGTACTGCAAAAACATGAGAGGAAATATTAAAGATTTGTTAGTCAGTGGACATTCTGAGATTCATTACTTCACTACAAGTTATTCTTTGCTGCACATTTGCATTATTCTTGTTTAGAATAATCCAAAAAGGGCACTTGCTAAAGTATCCAACACCTTTATGGGGATCTTCTCCTTGAAAAGTTTCCTTAAAGTTCAAGTAATGAAAATTTTATACTTTTACTTTTCTCCATTTTTTGTGCCAATAGTTAAATTCCCAAAATCTAATTTTTATCCCTTTTATGCTTTTGTGTACCATAACTTAGCTGTGCTGTCACAAGTTCAACACAAAATTAATTATTTTTATTTCATTTTAATCTTAATAGTAATTATTTCTGAAAAATTATGAACATCTCAATAAAGTAAATATTTAATAAAGATAGATTATATTTAAGACATAAATTAGAGTAAATACCTAAAAATCCTTCATAATTTATATTCTCTTAGAAGACATGTAAAACACAAATAATTTTAGACGGAGATAGAGGGAATACTAATAAAAATATAATGAACAAGGCTCTTAATTTCATCTGTCATATATATAAACATAGGAGTTATTGCCATTTTCTTTAAATTTAAAATTTGAAAAAACACTTCCCTCATCTTAAATTTTTGTTGACTATACATATTTTTGAATATTTTAACGGTCGTCTTAACTCTATACCTTTAATCATAAATTTCTAGAGATCTATAATATTTTGAAAATAAAAATATTTGACTTGTAATATCTATCAAATCATTTCAAAAAATTTTAATTTTAAACTTCATTGTTAAAATACAAACTTTAGTCACGTACGCTTGGCTTACTCGAAATGCAAAATCCAACGTATTCATTCATTTAAGATATCACCCCATATAGTCAAAATTATAAAATTGGGTTATTCACGAGGCTAAACCGCCCTCCAAGTTGTGATAGAGTAATATTAATGAGGAATGATGATAGAGCAAAAACCAAGAATTATAAGCTGCAATATTTTGACCAAGAATTGATTGACTTAGACCAATGTTTGATTGACCACTTTAAAGTTATTTTTTGCTTAAAATAAGTTTAAAAAACAATTGAGTCTATTTGACTTATTTTATTTTTTTGGAAGCTGTTTTTAGCTTATAGGTTGCTTTAAATAAGTTAAGCTAAATATGCACTTAATTTGCTACTCCATGTTGGAATACTAATTCAAAGTTGAAGTAGGAATTCTATGGTGTTTAGGATTTGTTATTTTTGATATTTATTTAATTAATGTCTAGTTAGAATTTATTTGTTCTAGTTCATATAGAAATAGATTTTCTAGTCTCAGTTTAATTAGATTTCTTATTATTATAAAGATGGATGTTGCTAGGTTATTTTCAATACATAAAAATACAAAATAATATACATAAAATACATAATAGAAAGATCAAGAGAGATCTTGTAGTAAGATTCAAGAAATTTTGAGTTTATAAATAAAATATTTTCCTTCAAATTGGTATCAGAGTTTTTACGATCCTAGTAGAGAATCAAAGAGTTTTCACTGTCGGCGGACGGCTATGACCCATATATGCCGTTTGTTTGGCCAATGATCATGACGACAAGCGTCGGACGAATGATATATGCATGAAAATATCATCATAGGAGGAAGGACTTTCAAAAATATTGTTGAATTAAAGAAGTACAAGAAAACATGGTACAAGAATTTTTTTTTCTCTAATTAAAAGTTAGAGAAAGTTAAAAAAAAAATAGAAATTGGTGGGAAGGCATCAACGAGAGTTGGAGACAAAGTGCTCTAACACTCTACCAAGCCTACCGGCCGGGTAGACCGGACATACAATTTGGATAGACCGAGCCTTTGGAAGGGGTAGATCGTGCCTTCGGGCCAGGTAGACCAAGCATACGAGCCAAGTAGACCGGACATACAACCCGGATAGGCCGAGCCTCCGGGCCGGATAGACTGATCCTACGGATTGAAGAGAAGTCCTCCAAAACAAAAACAACGACAAGAATGAAATTGAAGATTGAAGAAAAACGTTTTCCAATACAACAATAATGGCAAGAAGAAAAAGACAAGAGTATAGAACTTTGAATTACGGGAGAATATTGGAATAATAATTTAAAGTTGGAGTAGGAATCCTATGTTGTTTAGGATTTGTTATTTTTGATATTTATTTAATTAATGTCTAGTTATGATTTATTTGTCTTAGTTCATATAATAATAGATTTTTTAGTCATAGTTTAATTAGATTTCTTATTATTATAAATATGGATATTGCTAGCTTATTTTCAATATACAGAAATACAAAAGAATATACAGAAAATATAGAATAAAAAGATCAAGAAAGATCTTGTAGTATGATTGAAGAAATTTTGAGTTTATAAATAAAATATTTTCCTTCACTCCATTCCATCCAATAGTCACTTTAGCTCAAAAAATTATTTTAAAATAATTTTTATTTTAAGAATTTACAACGAAAGTTGATAATAATTTTCAATTATATCTTAGATGTTAAATGAGTAGGATTTTTTTTAAGTATCTAAATAAAAATAATAATTTAATAAACTATACATTATATTTTCTTTTTAATGGATGTAGAAGCAATTAAATTGGGAGGGGGGGGAGTAATTAGCAATATATTGGAAATACACGAGTTCTTGTAGATTGCCCCGAGATTGCAGCTTAAAAGTTCCGTTACCGTAACGTATATTAAATCAGCAATAAATATTTAACAGCTGCATGATATTTCAGAAATCCAAGATATCGTATTTTCCTTTATTTTACTTATGA
The DNA here is from genome assembly GCF_947179165.1 of Solanum dulcamara. Taxonomy (NCBI): domain Eukaryota; kingdom Viridiplantae; phylum Streptophyta; class Magnoliopsida; order Solanales; family Solanaceae; genus Solanum; species Solanum dulcamara. The sequence continues at coordinate 62,833,503 of NC_077238.1, read as the reverse complement.
AATAAAGAAAAAATTAGAATTTTAATCGGTGGATGTGGAGAGTACTAATATACCCACTCAATGTAACAATGGGTGCAAATCTGAACAATTACAGTAAACCTAACTCATAATAAGAAATCAAATTAATTAAATTAATTTTTTTTAATATTAAAATCAAATCACTAATTAGATCGATTTTTTATCACTTCAATTATAATCGATTTTTTTATATAATATATGATAGTTAAATTAAACAATGATGAATAACTCAAGGACTATAGAACATGTCATTTTGAACATGAAACTATTTCATTAGAATTATCAAAATAAAACTTACGAATTCTAGAAAATAAAGGCAAAAAACTCAATTCCTATAAACACAAACACTTAAATTAAGAAGCAAACTTCAAAAGCAATAGATTAATATATATATATATATATATATATATATATATATATATATATATATATATATATATATATATATATATATATATATATATATATATATATATATATGTATCATAGCGGGAGCTTAAGTGCACCGGGCTGCCCTTTTTATCATAACTTTTTTATGAAAATATTTATTGATCTCGCGAGTTCTTTGTGGTCCCGACTATTCGACGGAAAAAAGGTGATATATACTCGCTCCATTCCATATTAAGTGAATTTTTGAGAGATTTTTTATTGTTAAAATTAATTAAATTGTTCAAAGTTCAAGATAGATGTTTGATTTTTTTTTTCATATTTGTCCTTGTAAACATTAAAATTATATTGGATTTAAATACGTAAATTAATTTGAACTATATTAAATTCAAGAAAATAATCCAAATAATGTGGCAATCCAAGTCAAATAAATGAGTCACTAAAAGCACAGCATGTGTCAAAGTTATGTGGCAATCCAAGTCAAATTAAATGAGCCACTAAAATCACACCACGTGTCAAAATTATATGACAATCCAAGTCAAATTAAATGAGCCATTAGAATCATGCCATGTGCCAAAATTATGTGACAATCCAAGTCAAATTAAATAAGCCACTAAATTCATGTCACGTGTCGAAGTTATGTGGCAATCTAAGTCAAATTAAATGAGCCACTAGAATAATGCCACGTGTATATGTGACATATTCTGACCAATCAAATTAAAACTCTTCACCAAAGAAATTTGATTGGTCAGTTCAAACCAACCAACCAAAATACACCCTCATACCACTCCCTACAACTATAAATAGGGGTCCTCATTATTCTCAGAAGGGAGTTTTTCAAGAACAAGAAGCAAGAAAAGAGCTCGTGGATCAAAGACCGCAAATTCTCTACAAAGCTACAAAGTTCAAGTAATCAATTCAAGTTCAAGAACGAAGGTAAATATCAAAAACTTCGAGATCAAGTTACTTGTTCATATTTATTACTCGTCATAACCGTACAAGTGTTCATGACGAATAATTCAAATCCAAATTTGAAGACGAAGATTCAAGATCAAGTTGTTCAAACCTTTGACTTTAAATCAAATTCAACTCCAACATATTTCATATTATTTAAAGAATTAGAGGATTATTATAAATATTATAACACACACTATATTTTGAAATCAAATATTATACTTAGTTACTCAAATTTCCGGTCTTGATTATTTATTTTTCTCGGCTCGAAAATTTATTGTTTACAAATTTTGGCATGCTCATTGGGACAATCTCTACCTCTCATCTCTTTACATCAATCATCAAACTTCAAGAATACTTAAATGACATCTAAGAAGTTTGACTCCAGGACTATTATTGCTAAGGCTACTGATTCCAAGTTTTCCTCTGAGGTGGAGAACATACTTGATGAGACTATGGGAAGTTTGGGACCCATCACTAGGAACAGAGCAAACTTTCTAAGACAATAAGCACAAGTGTCGTCCGCATCAGTTCCTATTTTTGATCGTTCATCTTCAAATGGGGAAAGATTCTTTTCGAATGAATTGTAAGAAGGAGAGAATATAACTGATATTGTTGAAAAGACATTGGCTTGACTTAGTCCTTTTAACACAAGAAATTGCACTATTCAAGATGAAGATGATGTCTTGATCACAAGATCTGCCCCAGTCACTCCACGTAACTTGTTTCAAACAAATTTCAGTTTGAGGGAAAATATGTGCTTCACTCCATCATCCATAACGGCCATCCAAGCAATGATGACTAACGCCTCAACTGTTGAAGAACAACTCGGAGTTTGACAAAGGCGATCGAAGGTCTAACAAAATATGTGCAAGATCAAGATAATCGAATTGTAAAGTTGATGGACAGAGTTGAAAATGTTATGAAAGGGGACTCAAGTCATACACCTGGAAAATGTCCGATGATTGAAGAAAAGGGAGATTCAGTTACAAAGCAAATAAATATAGGGGATGAGCTGCAAGTATCTGCTGAAGGAGGAATTTTCATTCATCAACTGAAGGACTTCATTATGGGAATTATCAAATATAAGTATGACATGTCTTCAAAGTCATCATTTACGTATGCAAAGCCATACACTTCAAGAATCAATATTTTGAAGATGCCTACAGGTTATCAACCTCTAAAAGTTCAATAATTTGACGAAAAGGGAAATTCAAAGCAACACATTGCCTATTTTGTTAAAACTTGCAATAATGCTGGAATATATAGAGATTATCTGGTCAAATAATTTGTGCACTCCTTATAAGGAAATACCTTTGACTGATATACAGATCTCGAGGCTAGCACTATTGATAGTTGGGAATAACTTGAGCATGAATTTCTCAATCATTTCTATAGCACAAGGTGTACTGTGAGCATGGTTGAACTCACAAATACACGTCAATGGGAGGATGAACATGTCATCGAGTTCATCAATCAATGGAGAAATGCAAGCCTCAATTGTAAGAATAGGCTTAGTGAAACTTCTGGAATAGAAATGTGTATTCAAGGAATGCATTGGGGACTTCATTATATCTTACAGGGTATTAAACCCAAATTATTTGAGGAACTAGCCACACGTGCTCATTATATGGAGTTGATCATGTCTGCAAGAGGGATTAAAGGACCATTTATTTATGAGCCTCGCAAGGGAAAAGATAAAATAGAGGTAAAGAAAGAAGGAAAATTAGCACCTAAGTTTGAAAATAAGGAATCGATGAATGTTAATGATGTGCCTTTGAAAGTGGCTACAAATCTAAGAAAGAATCAAAGGGTGAAGACCACGACTTTTCAGAATAACACTGGTAGAAAATTGACTTTGAAGGAAATGCAGGCAAAAAAGTATCCTTTCTTGGACTCAGATGTCCCACCAATTTTTGAAGAGCTTTTGGCATTAAAACTCTTTGAGCTTCCTGATATGAAGCGTCCAGATGAGGCTGGGAGGATTAATGATCCAAATTACTGTAAATATCACTATTTGATGGGCCATTGTAACGACCCAAGTCTAGCGCCTAGACGTGACATGGCGAATGAGGAACCCGAAAGTACCTCAAAAAAGCCTCTTAGCATTCTTTTAGCCTTTCATAGGTAATAATGATAAATAAACAAGCGGAAATCATAATAGTAAATCTTCAACTTACATATATCCAACAATACCTCTAACTATTAGATTTAACGGGGCTAAGACAAGTCCCTAGCTCACCCTTAATCATAATAGAAGAAATGCCATAGTAAAATATCTTAACATATCGTAAGCTAGAAAGATAAAGGAGTATTATTCCTGGAACATGGGAACTCACCAAAAGTAGTCTTCAACGAAATCTCAACTAGCCACGTGGAGGAGAACAAGGAGGAGAACTGGTCCCTACATGGTGATATCATGTAGGCAAAAGAGTATGCATTAGTAATTTGAATGTACTAAGTATGTAAGAATGCATGAACATTGAGGAAACATTATAACAATTATGTAATATGGAACATAATGTAATGCATGCATAATAAATCATATAGATATTCTTTAAAATATTTATTTTGTGGGAAAATAATCATAACCGACATTTAAGACCATGCGAGCTATTACATGGAATCCAACATAACCCCCTACATTGGCCGGGGAGACTACTTGCTAGGTAAAACTCCGTAATTTCATTCATTTCTTTAGCTTTAACTTTAAGGGATTTCATGGATCCATTAGCCTAAGCCTACAAGGGCTCCTATGTTTGCACATAGTTAATGAGACAAGGGGTTGCTACTAGGATTCCCTTACCGAATCCCACCTCAATGCCTCATTCAGTGCTAAGTCAATCCCACATAATAGTTTAATACTTCAAAATATTCATAGCATATAACTTGAGAATTCAAACATCATATTCGGTAGAATAGCTCATTAAAACATTTGATAATTCAAATATGCAAGAATTGTCCTTATTGCATAAAGAATCCATCATTCATATCATTTCATCATTCTTTCATTTCATAAGACTCCCTTTTGATCATAGATATTGCTTTCATTAACATTTATTTGGAGTCAAAGCTTTTAAGTCAAACTTTATTAAAAACATAGTAAAACTAGGTGGGTTCAAATCACTTCAACTTGCAAATATGTATGTAAATAAATATACATAAATACTTTTAAATCCATTAATTAAAAGTTATGTTTTAAACAATCCACCACGAATTTCAAGAACCTTTAAATAGATAAATAGAGGAATTACTTACAAACCATCAATTCATATATATGAAATTATGTCGCATCAAAATAGAACAATAATTGTTAGTTTAACCATGATTCATACTATTAAGTAAAATTAAGAATTACCATAAGAAAATATTACTTGAAATCAAGAGACTTAATTGAAAGAGTTTTTGAACTACATGGATGGAAGAACCCATGGATAAATACCCACATAACTTAGAGTAGAGCTTAAAGAAAATAAATATAATTTATCATATAATCAATATAATTTAGACATGAGAGTGGAAGAAATACTCTTATTGAAGCCTTACATAATTGGAATTCGAAGCTTTAGTTGGAACCAAAAGACTTAATGAACACTCTTGAGTCCTAGCTTTTCTACTCGCCGGAATATTTTGTGTACTACCTAGAGTATATGAATCACCGTAATAGTATTTCTTCACTACTAAAAACTAAAACTATATTTGAGAAAGTGTAAAGAAGTGTATAGAAAGAAGACTTGCTTGAGAAATCTTGATGAATAAAATGAGAAAATAATGTGGGTATTTATAGGTGGGAAAGAGGGACCTAACAATAAATAAAATAATTATAAAGAAAAATCTAAAAATTTAGTAGAAAATTATGATGCCATGTATGATGTTAATTTGAGGACAATTTATGTCATGAGTGATTTTCAAATGTATCTAGATCTTTCCATGGTAGGTGAAATGAGTTATCTTTGACAGAATACTCCTTTTTGGAGCTACTTTTGAATATGATAAATTCCTTATTAGGATTTGGTGTCTTCAAAAGAATTATAGATATAGAAGTCTAGTTTCATGTAGTTCAAGAATCAACCAATTTGGAGCATCCTATAGTGAGATATGAATTTTTCTTCTACAAACACTCTATTTCATCACAGCACACTGTCTTACAATAAATAATTTATTTGACATACTTAACCTCCGAAACTTAAATTATGGTCACAAACGTTGTAGGTAATGATCTTGTGGTTACGTAGAAATTTGAATTACCCAAGTTGGACAATTCTATAAAAAGTTATATCCAAAATACAGAGGTTGTATTATTTTTAGGAGAGAATTGAAACATCGTATACAACATTTTTAGGGGATGTTATAGCCATCCTATTGAAAAGTGTTTTATCTTTAAGGAAACGATCATGGACTTGGATCGTGAAGGAAAAATATTGCTTGATGACGAGAAAGAGAGTTCAAATCAAGTCTCTATCACTTTTGGTTCACTCAATCACATAGTTCTTTGCAACTTTGTCAAAATACATGATGGTGGCGATGTCCTAGCTATATCACCACCAAAAATGATTAAATTTGGTGACTTTGAACCAATAAATGTTAACACATCATCGCTCGTTCCCTTGATGAATGAAGTAATAGGGGAAGATAAACCTCTGGAGGAAAATTAATCTTGCGGTGCTTATACTGATGATGAGCGATGAATTTTAGTAACACGATGAAGACGTTGTAAAATGAGCTCGCAAAGAGAGCCCAGTAAGAAACTGACAAAGAGCAAAAATGAAGAAACTACCTCAAACTCAAAGGGTAAAGAAAAATATGAAGAAGTCAAGAGTTTAGGGGAATTACTATTAAAAGCAATGTTCTCCGGTGACATTAGAGGAATTCTTACCAAGTTGGTTCCATAAAAATATTTCTCATTGTGACACTAAGGCATCATGTTGTAACATTGATAAAGAAGAGACAACGAGAGAAGACTCATCTCCATAATTACTTCCATCACATGAAGGCCCTATCAAGTCTCACTCTGAATAAGTAGACACTTGTGATACAAAGTTTACATTCACTAATGATGATATTTTATTGGGTGAAGTGTTGCATAATCGTCCTTTATATATGGTAGGTTTTGTGCGTGGATATAAAGTAAATAAGATCGTGGTAGATGATGGATATGAGGTCAATATTCTCCCTATTTATACTATGAAGGAACTTGGAATCTTGATAAATGAACTGTGTGAAAGTCATCTGATGATTCAGGGATTTAACCAAAGGGGCAGAGAGCTATTGGCGCTGTCAAATTAGATATAACGATGGGAGATATACGTTCGAGTGCATGGATGCATGTTATTGAATCAAAGACCTCATATAATATCTTGTTAGGAAGGCCATGTATACATGAGAACAAAATGGTACCATCCACCTACCATCAATGTTTCAAATACTTTGAAGATGGGGTTCAAAAGAAGGTAGTTGCTGATGATGAACCTTTCATCGAGATAGAAGTACACTTTGCTGATGCAAAATTCTACTTAAAGAATCATGTCTCAAAAGAAGTCAAAGTTGATAACGCAACACCAATCAGAAAGGCTGATATCACAAAAAAGATTGATGTAGCAACTGATAATGCGAGGGTCATGATTGAAAAGAATAAGACACTTTCATATATGAGTAAAATACCTAAGACAAGTGAGGCATCTTCAAGTAAGTGAGAGATTCTTATTTCTCACTATGTACTAAAGACAAACAAGGTCAATATCCCACCCTCTGAGTTGTAGAGTAGCAAGTTGACATTTCCTATCAAGCAAATTGATACAATTAAATTATCATCAAAAATAATAGAAGGATTTGTCAGACCATCAAATCATGGTTCATATGAATCACTTCCTAAAAAGTGTACAAATGAGGATTTTGAACCAAATGCATATAAGTTGTTGGTGAAAGTAGGGTACAATCCTAGTGAAGCTTTTAAAGTAGGGAAACTTCTAAATGAAGTTATTAAAAAGGCAAATCATGGCCTAAATACAAATCAAAGGATGATGATAGAGAGAGGGTATGATGTCAAGCGATCGTGTGAAGGCTTGGGTTATAAACAACCGTCCCTAGTTTGAATATCTATAAAAATGATGAGCATCAACTATATTACCCCCGTGGAAGAACCTATGATGTTCAATAAGAAGCCTTCTGTGTTTGATCGACTTAATGACATGATGCCTAATGTTTCTGCATTTGATCGTCTTATCGAATCAACTCCAAAAACTTCAGTGGTTGATCGATTGGGACCAATGAAGAAGAAATACAAGAGCTAAAGAAATTATAGAACGATGGAAGAACGGGTACATGCTTGAGAGCATAATTCACCCCAGAATTGCCTCAATTTGATTTCTTCTAGAATGAGGCGAGAAACAAAACTTGTAGTTTCATGTGGAAATGTCCTGAGAACAAAAAATCACACCATATTTCTCACTAGGGAGCGAGATGAAGATGAAGAAAGTGTGGGATCATCAAATCACATCACAATTTGTGTTGAGAAAAGTACTTTACTCTATGCAAAAATTAAGGATGGGTTTGTTGATATTTCATGCATGCCATCACGTATCTTTTAATGATGGTGATCTTCAAGAAGATGAGGATGCTAAAGATGCACCACCTAAACTCGAAGAAAGGGTAAAAAATATTGTTGATATATTGAAAGAAGTAAATCTTGGGGTTAATGATGATATAAGGCCTACATATGTAAGTGCTTCACTAGATGACGATGAAGAAAAGAAATATATTGAGCTGCTTATGGAATTTAGGGACGTATTTGCTTGAAGTTACAAAGAGATGCTAGGATTAGACTCTAAAGTTGCAGTTTATTATCTTGCTGTGAAATGAGGGACTCATCCTATTAAACAAGCTCAACGTCGCTTTAGACCTTAACTAGTTCCTTTGATCGAAAATGAAGTTAACAAGCTCATTGAAGCAGGTTTCATTTGTGAAGTCAAATATCCTACATGGATTTCGAGCATTGTACCTGTAAGAAAGAAGAATGAAAAAATTCAAGTTTGTGTTGACTTTAGAGATCTTAATAATACATGTCCTAAGGATGAATTTCCTCTTCCAGTCCCTAATCTTATGATTGATTCCACGAATGGATATAAGACAATGTCTTTCATGGATGGTTCATCTGGATACAATCAAATTCGCATGGCACCAAGGGATGAAGAACTTACTGTATTTTGCACTCCTAAAGGTATATATTGCTACAAAGTAATGCCTTTTGGTTTTAAAAATGTTGGGGCCACTTATCAACGAGCCATGCAGAATATTTTTGATGACATGCTTTATAAAAATATTGAGTGTTATGTCGATGACTTAGTGGTAAAATCAAGGAAGAGTGATGACCACTTGTAAGATTTGAGAATGGTGTTCGAACGACTTCGAAGATACCAACTCAAAATGAACCCTTTAAAATATGCCTTTGGAGTTACTTCGAGAAAGTTTCTCGGTTTTATTATTCGATATCAAGGAATCGAGATTGACCAAGATAAGATAGATGTTATTTTGAAGATGCCTGAGACAAAAAAATTCATGAGTTAAAAAGCTTACAAGGAAAATTAGCATACCTTAGGAGGTTTATCTCAAACATGGTTGGGAGATGTCAACCATTCAGTCTCCTTATGAAGAAAGATGTTCCTTTTGAATGGAACCAAGCTTGTACCAATGCTTTCGAGAATATAAAGTCTTATATGATGAAGCCTCTAGTACTTGTAGCTCCTATACCTGGAAAACTATTGATTTTATACATCGCAACACAAGAAAGGTCAGTAGGAGCACTTCCTGCATTAGAAAATAATGAAGGGAAAGAAAATGCCCTATATTACTTGAGTAGGATGATGACACAAAATGAGATCAAGTATTCACCTATTTAGAAGTTATATCTGGCACTTGTATTCTCGATTCAGAAGATGAAGCATTACTTCCAAGCTTATATTGTGCAACTTATCTCTAAAGCAAATCCTATCAAGTTTTTCATATCCAAGCCTGTCTTAAGTAATCGACTAGCAAGGTGGTACCTCTAGTTTCAATAATTTGAAATTGTGTATATATCTTAGAAGGTAGTAAAAGGACAAGTGCTAGCAGATTTCTTAGCCAATCATCCAATTTCAAATGATTAGGAGTTATCTGATGAATTACCTGATGAAGACACAATGCTAGTGGAAATTCAGCTACCTTGGAAGATGTATTTTGATGGTGCTGCATATCGTGAAGGAGCCGTTGCTGGAGTGGTTTTTGTCACTTTCTATGGAGAAGTTTTGTCGTACTCTTTCACTCTAACACAACACTGCTCCAATAATGTTGCTGAATATCAAGTACTTTTTCTTAGGCTTGAAATAACCATTGATGAAACAATTGCAACTACAAGTTTTTGGGGATTTCAAGTTGGTGATCAATCAATTCTTGGGTAATTATGAAGTAAAGAATCCTGAGTTAATCCCATACTGCAATTATGCTTAAAAGATGATAGGATGACATGGAGAGGTGACTATTCAACATATCCCAAGAAAGGAAAATAAAAAGGCTGATGCATTGGCAGCTTTAGCTTCTGCATTAGTATCGCCCGATGAAATGCAAGTTGTGGTTTGCCAAATATGGATAACTCCTCCTCCAAATGAGCATGAAGAAGATTTTTGATAAGTTATCACCATTCGGAGGCTGAAATTGACGATTGGCGACAACCAATAATAGATTATTTATGTTATAGAATATTGCCAAAAAACCTTTAAAGAAGGACAAAAATCCAATGATGAGCCCTTTGTTTTCTTTATTATAAAAATACACTTTACAGGCGGTCATTCAATGGAGTTCTCTTATGATATTTAGGGACAGATGAATCTACTCAAGCTATGCAAGAAGCACATTCGGGAGTATGTGGAGTGCATCAATCTTGGCCAAAACTTTATTTTCACATAAAAAGAATGGGATATTACTGGCAAACCATGGTGAAAGATTGTCTGAATTACGTCCAAAGATGTAAAGCTTGCTAATTCCATGCAAATTTTATACATCAACCCCCAGAAGTATTGCACCCAATAATTGCCTCATGGCCATTTGAAGCTTGGGGTTTAGATGTTGTTGGACCATTGCCTAAGTCCTCGGGTGGACATTTGTACATCCTGGCTGCAACTGACTACTTCTCAAAATAGGCAGAAGTTGTTTCTCTTAAAGAAGTGAAGAAAGAGAATGTTGTTAACTTTATTCGAGTCAATATTATCTACCATTTTGGTATTCCTCGATACATATTGATAGATAATGGCAAGCCATTTGGTAATAAGTTAATAACGAAGATATGTGATCTTTTTGGCTTCAAGCAACGCAATTCCTTTATGTATTATGAGGCTGCTAATGGTCTCGCTGAAGCATTTAACAAGACACTCTGCAACTTGTTGAAGAAAGTTGTTTCCAAATCTAAAAGAGATTGGAATGAATGAATGGAAGAGGCTCTTTAGGCATATAGGACTGTGTATCGCACAAGAACACAAGAGACTCCCTATTCTCTTGTTTATGGAATTAAAGCAGTTCTTCCACTTGAACGTCAAATCCCGTCATTGCGCCTTGCCATTCAAGAAGAGCTCACTGATCAAGAAAATGCTTGGTTACACCTTGAAAAATTGGAGGCTCTTAATGAAAAAAGACTACAGGCCCAATAAAGTCTGGAATGTTATCAAGCTCGTCTAGCTCGATCTTTTAATAAGAAGGTTCATCTTAGATGCTTCTAAGTGGGTGATCAAGTTCTTGTTGTAAGAAGGCCCATTATTACTTCTCATCGGTATGGAAGTAATTTCTCCACTAAATAGGATAGACCATATGTGATACAAGAAGTATACTCAAGTGGCGCTTACAAATTGGTTGACTCGGAAGGATTGTGCATTAGCCCCATTAACGAAAAGTTCATTAAGAGATACTATCCTTAAATAAAAGAAACACACTCCTTAAGGTACGAGTATAAACTGCATGTCACTCTTGGCCCGCAAGAGTATAAAATGTGCACGACATAAAAAAATATCCGCTAGGTTGAAAATATTAAAAGAGGCGGCCTAGGCAAAAGTTAGGATGCCAAAAATAAAAAAATCACTCTTTCAGAACTACATTATGACTTGATCCTCTTCATTGAGGTATGTAGGCAATTGAAATTACATTCTGAGTTCAGTCGCATGAGTATCCAAAAAACTCATAGTCTCTCTTGACCCTCTTCACCGCGGTCCGTAGAGCTTAGAGTTACATCCTAAGTTTAGTCTCATAAGTACAAAAAAAATGGGTCACGCTATTATTTGAGCATCACGATGTTCTTTTAGATTGTCATATATAATGTGTGAATTAGAGAAGGCCAATCAAGGTAGAATTTGAATTGACTTCAAAGAAATATTCATAAAAATTCGTAAAGTTATTAGCTGTGATTATTGTACATGTTGCAATTCTATGAATCTTCTTTTTTTCTTCCCTAAATTAAGATATGAGTATTTTTTTAATAAGATCGTGCGAATATGAATCTGTCAGCTTTTCTATATGTGAAATTCATTTTTGAAGTTTGTTTAGAATGATCCTGGAGGACTTGATCTATAAATTTTGAATATGTCTTAAATTAAGAAGTTTGGTTTATGATAAATTAAGTCTCTCCTGGCTTTGGTGCTCTTATACAATGATATATCTCTCGTACTATCTAAACACATAAGGTATCGCAACTCTGAAGAAGAGAAAGTCAAATCTCTAAAGTAAACCGTGATTCAATCTGCACAAAAAATTATTTTATTAGCTCTTAAATTAGTAATTCAATAATCATGGTCATTAATCTCAATAATGAACGATTATATTCTTTGAGCAAGAACTATGCCTTTGATTCAGACGGTGTAAAGTCTTTACCACAAATCATGTAAAGTCTTTGCCTCAGACATTGTTATGTCTTTGGATTGGACTACGTGATGTCTTTTACTCAGACAGTGTAAAGTCTTTGCCACAAATTATATAAAGTCTTTGCCTTAGACCGTGTATAGTCTTTGACTTGGACTATGTGATGCCTTTGACTCAGATGGTGTAAAGTATTTGCCATAAATCATATAAAGTCTTTGCCGCAAATCATATAAAATTTTGCCTCAGACGGTGTAAAGTCTTTGATTTGGACTATGTGATACCTTTGATACAGATGGTGTAAAGTTTTTACCACAAATCATGTAAATTCTTTGCCTTAGATGGTGTAAAGTATTTATCTTGGATTATGAAATGCCTTTGACTCAGACGATGTAAATTCTTTGCCACAAATCATGTAAAGTCTTTAGCTTGGACTATGGAATGCCTTTGACTCAGACGGTGTAAAGTCTTTGCCACAAATTATGTAAAGTCTTTGCCTTAGATGGTGTAAAGTCTTTAGCTTGGACTATGGAATGCCTTTGACTCAAATGGTGTAAAGTCTTTTCCACAAATTATGTAAAGTCTTTGCCTTAGAAAGTATAAAGTCTTTAGCTTGGACTATGGAATGCCTTCGACTCAGATGGTGTAAAGTCTTTATGTTGGACTATTGTAACATCCCTCAAAATTTGATTTTTTTAATATATATACACCCTAAGAATGCCTTAGAAATAGGCCGCTCATGTAACGGATTATCGTTAATCTTTTTGGAAAAATCTAAGTTCGAAATATCGATAAGGGGTCAAAATCTGAGCAAAAATGGTCTCGGTGAATTTTTAGGACCCGTAGAACGGAAGAAATATTTTTGAAGAAACCACAAAATAGTGTGGTCCGCGACTGGACCGCATCGCGGACCTGGAAAGCTGCACAAGATAGAGTAGTCTGCGTCACAGACCTAGGAAGGGGTCCTGGCCGAATTTAGTTTTTTTTAGGGCGTTTTATACTTTTCCCAAATTATTAGTTAATGATCCTAGACATTTTTAGTACCTAATTCAACTCTATAAATTTACTTAAACCTCTAATTCAATTCATTCTTCTACAATTCTTCTATCAAATATTTCTCTCTTTACAAAAAGACACTCAAGGGTTTCCATTGAAAACTTCAAGCAAATTCACTCAATTTCTCAATCAAAATTCTGAAGTTCTTCCAAATTAATTGGTGTTCTCACTCAAGGTATATGGGTATTGATTCATGAATCGTTTCTTCCACGAAGCCCAATTAATTTCTCAAATTTTCTATCAAATTAAAGTATGATATTTTATGGGTTTTCTGATCTCTATTCCAATTGCATGAATTTTGATTTAAAGCATGATCATGAGTCTATTTAGATATAATTTGATGGTTATTGAATTAAATTGAAAAAAATTTCCATGAATTCTTCTACTTTGATTTCTAGGGTTCATGATGTAAATTATGGGTATTTTAATTTATGCTTCTAAATGATATTATCTATATGAATTATGTATGGGTTGATATAAAGTTTATGATGATGCATACTTTCAAGTTAATTTTATGATTTTAAGTCAATTGATCATGCATTCATGTCATACCCAAATTCCAAGTTCAAGCTATGGTCATGAATTTTCAAAGTATGAATTATGACTATGTATTTCCATTATGATCATGAATTATAAGTATGTTTCAAATTATGGTTTTTCATGCAAGTTATAAAGTAAGGCGACCTAAAGCCTAATGATATGCATTATGCAAATATGATTGTAATGATGAAAGGACAATTCTCACATTACAAGTATGTTATGAAAATGAGCTATTCTATGATTTCAAACCTATGATCATGAATATGATATATGAAATTATGATCTTACGTTATGTATGTATTCCGTGGGATTTGACTTAGCACTGAATGTGGACTTGAGGTGGGGGCTCGAAGCAAGGAGTCTTTATATAAAGTTTCTTTTCTCATAACTACGTGCCACCATAGGATTTGCTTTAATGGCCTAGCTAGTGGATCCACATGTAGCACACGTTCATGATTAGGAGTCTACTTTGGCAAAGTAGCCTCCCTCTTCTCGATGTGGGAATCATCAGATTCCATGTTATAGCTCATATGGTCGTATTGTCAGTTATGGTTCCTATCCTACATATGTATGATTTCTTAAGTATGCTATGACTTGAACTTATATTTTAAATGCTTTGGTCAATATGATTTTCTCATGACTTTACGTATTCCATCTTATCATGTGATTTACTTGACCCTTGCATTTCCATGATTTACGTTGCATGTCGTGCCCTCATAGTTAGTACATTCCAACATACTAATGCATACTTTTTCCTACATTGTCTCATAATATAGGAGTTGAGGTTGAAGATCCTAATCATCCATGAAACTAGTAGGCGATCTCTATCCGACTGTGTTATAGTGAGTCCTCATTAATCGGGGACTAGTTTTCAAGTTAATTACTATTTTCTTTCAAAAGACTTTTGTTTACGTCGTATATTGAGGATGAGCTAGGGACATGTCTTGGTTCCTGCTCATACTCATGTTTAGAGGTATCTAGTTGGACATATGTTAAAGTCTATGTTGTCATAAAACATTTCTTTAGATTTTTATTAATAGTTTAGACTCTCTTATGATGTTTCTACTTTTATATTTTACCTTATGTATGCTTATGATATGTACAAGAGGCTTGGTTGTAGCCCTTTGGGGTTTCGATCGGCGTGTTATGATTAGGACCTAAGTCGGGTCGTGACAAACTTGGTATCAAAGCACAAGATTTTCTAAGTATCCTAAGGTGTCCAACATGCCGCGTCAAGTAGAGTCTTATTAATGGGTGTAAAGCATGCCACACTTATGAGTAGGAGGATATGAGGCATTTTAGGAATTCTCACTTTTTTGATGATCCATGTCGTGCTATAGAGTTTACGTTAAGACTTCTTCTCCCTAATAGTCTTTCTTTGCAATTTTCAGAAAACAATGGCTCTAAGAAAACCACCATTTCTAAGGGGAGAGAATGTTAATGAAGCGCTCCCCCGGCTCCTCAAAACAATGGTCCTCTATTAGACCAAGTGACTAATGCAGAGTTCCGAACTGCTATCACTATGCTAGACGGAGTAGTGACCAACCAAGGTATCATATCTTCTCCTAATGTTCCTACTCCAGCCTCAAGATTTATGGACTTTTCAAGAATAAATCCTCTGGAATTTCATGGCTCAAAGGTCGATGAGGATCCTCAAGAGTTCATAGATGAGGTCTACAAAATAGTGAGTATTATGGGGATGAGAAACTATGTCGTCAAGTTTACTAAGCTATCCAAGTATGCTCCTTCAATGGCTATCGATCCACGTGCCCGAATGAGTAAATTCATATCGGGGTGTCCGACTTGGTTTCTAAGGAATGTTGCACCGCTATGCTTATTAAGAAGATGGACATATCTCAGCTCATGACTTTTGCCGAACAAATTAAAGGAAAAAGCTCAAAGAAATGAGGATGAGGAATTCTAAGAGGGCCTGGTATGAAGGTAGGTTCTCCAATGCTAGGACCATTGGTAGCAATAGACGTACTCATCAAGGTCAAATCTTGGGGAAGAAATTTACTAAGGATAGGGTGCCATACCCTAAAATTCAATGTGAAGGAGGTGCAAATGCTAGTAACCCTTCTATTCTAAAGTATGGAATGTGTGGAAAGAGTCACGGAGGAAGGTGTCTAATGGGAATGGATGCTTGCTATGGATGTGGCAAGATAAGACATAAGATATCCGAGTTCCCTCTTGTAGCCAATAAGGGTGGAGATGGTCGTCCAATAGGAGGCCAAGTACAAAAAGGCACCCAAGCTCAACCTAAGGGTGGCCAACGCAACAATCTATTTTATGCTCTTCATGCTAGGCAAGAGGTCGATGAGGCTCTCAATGTGGTCACGGGTATGTTGCGAGTCTTTAATTTTGATGTGTATGTATTGCTTGATCCGGGTGACAACTTATCTTTTATTACTTCTTATATTGCTATGAGGTTTGATGTGTGCCCCAAAGTGTTAATAGAACCTTTCTAGGTTTATACTCCCGTTAGTAGTTCGGTATTAGCCAAGAGAGCTTATAGAAATTATCCCATATGGGTCTTGCACAAAGTCATTCCATGTGACCTTGTTGAACTTGATATGACTGACTTTGTCATCATTCTTGGTATGGATTGGTTACATGCCGCTTACCCATCTATATGTTGCATAACTCGTGTGGTTAAGTTTCACTTCCCTAATGAGACTATTCTTGAAATGAAAGGTAATGATTCAGTGGTTAAGGGTCGATTCATCTCATGTATTAAGGCTTAAAGAATGATTTCTAAAGGGTGTATTTATTACATTGTGCGAGTTAGGGACATTGACTCCAAAACTCCTACTCTTGATTTAGTCCCTATAGTTAATGAGTTCTTTGATGTATTTATCGATGATTTGCTCGGTGTTCCTCCTAAAAGGGAGATTGACTTTGGCATAGATCTCCTTCCCGATACCCAACCTATCTCTATTCCTCTTTACCATATGGCTCCAATGGAACTTAAGAAGTTGAAAGAACAATTGAAGGATTTATTGGATAAGGGTTTTATAAGACCAAGTATTTCACCATGGGGTGCTCCCGTGTCATTTGTTAGGAAGAAAGATGGGTCACTCCAAATGTGTATAGACTACCGACAATTGAATAAGGTCACCTTAAAGAACAAATATCCAATTCCAAGGACAAATGACTTGTTTAATCAATTACAAGGAGCAAGCTATTTTTCCAAGATTGACCTCCATTCCGGTTATCATCAATTGAGGGTAAGGGAGTGTGATATTCCCAAGATGGACTTTCGGACAAGGTATGGTCATTTTGAATTTGTAGTAATATATTTTGGGTTTACAAATGCTCCCTTTATATTCATGGATTTGATGAATCGCATTTTCAATCCATATTTGGACTAGTGGTGCTTATTGATGATATCTTGATTTACTCTCAAAATGAGGAAGATCATATGTGTCACTTGAGGATTGTGTTGCAAATGTTGAGGGAAAAGAAACTATTCTCTAAATTTAGTAAATGCGAATTTTGGCTAAGAGAGGTTGCATTTTTTGTCCATGTGGTGTTCGATGATGGGATTAAAGAAGATCCAAAGAAAATGAAGGCAGTTAAAAATTGGCCTAGACCATTATCTCCTTCAGACATTAGGAGCTTTTTGGGCTTAGACGGATACTACAGAAGGTTTGTTGAAGGGTTATCATCTATTTCTTCGCCTTTAACTAAGTTGACACAAAAGAAGTCAAAATTTCAATGGTTGGAAGAATGTGAGAAAAGCTTCCAATATTGAAAGATCGTCTTTCGTCGGCTCTTATTTTGACATTGCCCGAAGGTTCAGATGGGTTTGTTGTTTATTGTGATACTTCACGCGTTGTTTTGGGTTGTGTCTTGATGCAACATGGTAATGTTATAGCCCATGCCTCTAGGCAACTTAAAGTACATAAAAGAAACTACCCAACCCACAATCTTGAACTTGCGGCTGTTGTATTTGAATTGAAAATTTAGCGCCACTGTCTTTATAAGGTGCATGTTGATGTATTTACCGACCACAAAACATTAAAATATGTGTTTAGTCAATAGGACTTAAACCTTAGGCAAATGAGGTGGCTTGAACTTCTAAAAGACTATGACATAAGCGTATTTTACCATCTGGGTAAGGCAAATGTTGTAGCCAATGCTCTTAGTCGATTGTCTATGGGTAGTGTTGCATATATTGAAGAAGGTAAAAGGAAATTGGTCAAAGAAGTCCATAGATTAGCACGTTTACGTCTGTGTTTGGTTGATTCCAATGATGCAGGCGTTCTTATACATAATGGTTCGGAATCTTCTCTTGTGGCAGACGTCAAGGACAAATAAGACAATGATCCAATTTTGGTCGAATTGAAGAAGTCGGTTGCTAAATATTCAGTCAAGGCTTTCTCTCTAGGAGAGGATGGGGTATTACGTTACCAAGATCGGTTGTGTATTCCAAATATTGATGGAATAAAAGAGTTGATATTGAATGAGGCCCATAGTTCTTGGTATTCAATTCATCCGGGATCCACCAAGATGTATTATGACTTGAGGGAAGTATATTGGTGGAATGGCATGAAGAAGGACATAGTGGAGTTCGTGGCTAAGTGTCCTAATTGCTAACAAGTGAAAGATGAACATCAAAGGCCGGGAGGTTTAGCTCAAGAAATCGAAATTCCTACATAGAAGTGGAAAGATATGAATATGGACTTTATCACGGGTTTGCCTCATACTAGAAGACAACGTGATTCTATTTGGGTCATTATGGACTGAATAACCAAATTGGCATATTTTCTACCGGTCAAAACTTCTTATGGTGCCAAAGACTATATTAAGTTGTACATTCGTGAAATTGTGAAACTTCATGGTGTTCCTTTGTCGATTATATTGGATAGAGGTACTCAATTTAGTTTATATTTTTGGAAGTCATTTCAAAAAGGCCTTGGCACTAAAGTCAAGTTAAGTACCACTTTTCATCCTCAAATCGATGGGAAAGCCGAGAGAACAATTCAAACCTTGGAGGATATGTTAAGGGAATATGTGATTGACCTTAGAGGAAGTTGGGATGACCATTTACCATTGATTGAGTTCGCTTACAATAATAGTTATCACTCTAGCATCCAAATGGCTTCTTTTGAAGCCTTGTATGGGAGAAGATGTAGGCTCCGGTAGGGTGGTTTGAAGTTGGTGAGATGGATTTGATTGGTCTAGATTTGGTAATTGATACAATGGAGAAAGTAAGGCCTATAAGAGGAAGATTGAAAATGGCTCAAAGTCGTCAAAAGCCCTATTCGTACACTAGAAGGAGAGAGATTGAATTTGATGTGGACGATATGGTGTATTTGAAGATTTCACCTATGAAAGGGGTAATGCTATTTGGTAAGAAAGGGAAGTTGAACCCTAGATATATAGGACCTTATAGGATATTGAAGCGCATTGGCAAGGTAGCATATGAGTTAATCTTTCCACTTGAGTTGGCTTTGGTTCATCTGGTATTTCATGTGTCGATGTTGAGAAAGTTTGTGGGTGATCCAAATTCAATTGTACCAAGGGAAAATGTGAGTATTGAAGAGAATTTGACTTATGAGGAGGTCCCAATTGAGATTTTAGACCGGCAAGTGTAGAGGCTGAGAAATAAAGATGTTGCCTCTGTCAAAGTGTTGTGGAGGAATCAACAAGTAAAGAGTGCTACGTGGGAAGCGGAATCGAACATGATGAAGAGATGTCCTTATCTCTTTCCTTTCACTCAAGCCTAAAAGTATTAAGTTGCTCATGATCAAATCAATTAAACTTCTACGCTTCAGTTCCATATGTCATTCATATGCATGCATGATTCATCAAAATGATTTCTCTCAAGGACTATGTTTTTTTAAGTATGAAGTTTACACATCATATGCATTTTTCAAAGTGTCCTCATGTCCATGTTGGGTTTCTAAATCCTTTTTCCATATTTTTCCTGTATTAGTTGAATCTCATTCGAGGACGAATGTTCCCAAGTGGGAGATATTGTAACATCCCTCAAAATTTGATTGATATATATATATACCCTAAGAATGCCTTGGAAATAGGCCTCTCATGTAAAACATTATCCTTAATCTTTTTGAAAAATTCGAGTTCGGAATATCGATTAGGAGGTCAAAACCTGAGGGAAAATGGTCTCGGTGGATTTTTAGGACCCGTAGACCGGAAGAAAGATTTTCGAAGAAACCACAAAACGGTGTGGTCCGAGACAGGACCGTGTCACGGATCTAAAAAGCCGCACAAGACAAAGTAGTTCACGACAGGACCACGTCGCGGACCTGGGAAGATGTCCTGGCCGAATTTAGTTTTTTTTAGTGCGTTTTAGACTTTTTCCAAATTATTAGTTAATGAACCTAGACATTTTTAGAATCTAATTCAACTCTATAAATTTACCTAAACCTCTAATTTAATTCATTCTTCTACAATTCATCTATCAAATATTTCTCTCTACAAAAAGGCTCTCAAGGGTTTTCATTGAAGACTTCAAGCAAATTCACTCAATTTTTCCATCAAAATTCTCAAGTTCTTCCAAATTAATTGGTGTTCTCACTCAAGGTATGTGGGTATTGATTCATGAATCGTTTCTTCCACGAAGCCCAATCAATTTCTCAAGTTTTCTATCAAATTAAAGTATGATATTTTATGGGTTTTGTGATCTCTATTCCAATTGCATGAATTTTGATTTAAAGCATGATCATGAGTCTATTTAGATATAATTTGATGGTTATTGAATTAAATTGAAAAAAATTTCCATGAATTCTTCTACTTTGATTTCTAGGGTTCATGATGTAAATTATGAGTATTTTGATTTATTCTTCTAAAGGATATTATCTATATGAATTATGTATGGCTGATATAAAGTTTATGATTATGTATATTTTCAAGTTAATTTCATGATTTTTAAGTCAATTGATCATGCATTCATGTCATACCCAAATTCCAAGTTCAAGCTATGGTCATGAATTTTCAAAGTATGAATTATGACTATGTATTTCCATTATGATCATGAATTATAAGTATGTTTCAAATTATGGTTTTTCATGCAAGTTATAAAGTAAGGCGACCTAAAGCCTAACGATATGCATTATGCAAATATGATTGTAATGATGAAAGGACAATTCTCACATTACAAGTATGTTACGAAAATGAGCTATTCTATGATTTCAAACCTATGATCATGAATATGATATATGAAATTATGATCTTACGTTATGTATGTATTCCGTGGGATTTGACTTAGCACTAAATGTGGACTTGAGGTGGGGGCTCGAAGCAAGAAGTCTTTATATAAAGTTTCTTTTCTAATAACTACGTGCCACCGTAGGATTTGCCTTTATGGACTAGCTAGTAGATCCACAAGTAGCACATATTTATGATTAGGAGTCTACCTTGGCAAAGTAGCCTCCCCCTTCTCGATGTGGGGATCATCGGATTCCATGTTATAGCTCGCATGATCTTATTGTCGATTATGGTTCCTATCCTACATATATATGATTTCTTAAGTATGCTATGACTTGAACTTATGTTTTAAATGCTTTGGTCAATATGATTTTCTCATGACTTTACGTATTCCATCTTATCATGTGATTTACTTGACCCTTGCATTTCCATAATTTACGGTGCATGTCACGTTCTCATACTTAATACATTCCAACGTACTAATGCATACTTATGTCTACATTGTCTTATAATGTAGGAGTTGAGGTTGAAGATCCTAATCACCCATGAAAATAGTAGGCGTTCTCTATCCGACTGTGTTGTGGTAAGTCCTCATTGATCGAAGACTGATTTTCAATTTCATTATTGTTTTCTTTCGAAATGCTTCTGTTTACGTCGTATATTGAGGATGAGCTAGGGACATGTCTTGTCCCCTACCCATACTCATGTTTAGAGGCATCTAGTTGGATATATGTTTGAGTCTATGTTGTCATAAAATATTTCTTTAGATTTCTATTAATAGTTTAGACTCTCTTATGATGTTTTTTCTTTTATATTTTACCTTATGTATGCTTATGATATGTACAAGAGGCTTGGTTGGAGCCCTTCGGGGTTTCGATCGCCGTGTTACGAATAGGCTTTAGGTTGGGTCGTGACAACTATGGAATGCCTTTAACTTAGACGGTGTAAAGTCTTTGCCACAAATCATGTAAAGTCTTTGTCTTAATGGTGTAAAGTCTTTAGCTTGGACTATGGAATGCCTCTGACTCAGACGGTGTAAAGTCTTTACCACAAATCATGAAAAGTCTTTGCCTCAAACAGTGTAAAGTCTTTGGCTTGGACTATGGAATGCCTTTGACTCAGACGACGTAAAGTCTTTACCACAAATCATCTAAAGTCTTTACCTCAGACGGTGTAAAGTCTTTTTCACAAATCATGTAAAGTATTTATCTTAGACATTATAAAGACTTTGGCTTGAAGAATGCGGCACCTTTGGGTCAAATGGTGTAAAGTCTTTACGAAGAATAATTTGAAATTATTTATAACAATGCAACACCTTGATTCAAATGATAATAAAATAAAATAAAATAAATTAATACATGACTACAAAGTCAACAAAAATGAGCTTCTTCAACAGTATCCTTGAAGTCTTTAAATCATACCAAGTATGCAAATTGAAGTTTTAAATCCTCTAAGTATGAAAGTTAAAAAATTTTAAATAGTCCAAATGTGCATGTTGAAGTCTTTAAATCCTCCAAATATGCAAGTAGATAACACAAAAAACAACACCAGTAGATAAAAAACTATTACCTGTCAAGACGAGGAAGCCACACTAAACTAACCAGGCTAGACTTGAGACAAGATTTTCTTGGTGATAATGATGCCTTCAAGTCTAGTTTCTAGCAATCCCAACCCTTTTCGATAACGATGTTTCTATATTAAGATATAAAATATTTTGTGAGGCAACAAAAATCTGAAATTTTCAGCATGACAAAATTAAAAGTTAAACTTCAAAAATTTATCTAGATCGATATTGAAGGATTTTAAATCTAAATTTTTGATATGTTGTAGTCGTTCTTGTCTAGTTTATGGATAATCAAGAGAATTACAATTTAGATACTTCTACATTGAGATAAAAAAAATTGGTGCCTTCCCGCAAATGTAGAATTATTGGTGCGCCAAATTCTAAAGCTGACTTTGTAATAATATTTGGAACAATTCTGAAGGTATTAAATTTTGAATTTCGAATATGTTGTAGAAATTTGTGTCTAAATTCATAATAATCAAGTGGGTTGTGATTTTGAAGTTCCTTCATTAATATACAAGAATTTTAGTAAAATCATGCAAATCTAAAACTTTCAGCATGACAAAATTTGAAGTTAAACTTCAAAATATTATCTAGAACCATATTGAAGGAGTTTAAATTTAAATTTTGGATATGTTGTAGTCGTTAATATCTAGTTTATAGAAAATATAGAGAATTTCAATTTTGATACTTTTATATTGAGATAAAAAAAATTGTTCACGCAAATATGAAATTGTTGGTGCGCTAAATTCTAAAGCTAACTTTGTAATAATATCTAGAAAAATTTAAAAGGTATTAAATTTTTAATTTCAAATATGTTGTATAACTTTGTGTCTAAATTCAGAATAATCAAGCAGCTTGTGATTTCGTAATTTCTACATTAAGATACAAGAGTTCTAGTAAAATCACGCAAATCTGAAACTTTTAGCATGACAGAATCTAGAGCTAACTTTAAAAAATTCTCTAGAACGGTCATGAAGGTATTAAATTCTCAATTTTAGATATGTTGTAGATCGAGAAGTCTATTTTCTATAAAATCAAATCGTTCATAATTTATACATATCTACAATAAGATATGAATTTTCTACCATAGTATGTCAAATCTGTAAAAAGTGACAAAAATCATAAAAAAAAGTATAAGAAATTACCTTGTATTATGCTCCCTCGTTGTAGCTTGCAACACTGCAACTGATGCAAAATACAAAGAGCATATCTCTATTTATAGAGATTCCTAAGGTAGCTGTGGAGTATTTGTTTCTAGGTAAAATATTTAAATAATTATACTCCTAAAAGGACTTGAATTATTAATGATGGTGCATTAAAATTGGACTAATAATTATAGTCATTGACCAACATTAACTATCTCTCTAAGTGGATTATGATTTCAAGCTTAAATAATATAATAATAATTATTATTATTATAACTTTGATCATCATGCCTATATAAGGTCCTTCAATTTTTGGTCTTTATCCGATTATGGTGTGCTAGATTTACATATATAATTTAATATTGATCTCAAGTAAAATATTAAGTTAGTACTTCAAGCCCTATCTTAAAAAAATAAAATATTTCGACAAGACTTGGAGTCTCATTATTTACTCCAACTATGTCACTCTAATTGGAGGAACGTATTAATTTAATATGTTCATGGTGCATATTAAATTGCACGACATACTATTATCATTTAGTTAATACTTCAAGCCTAGTCTTTGTATAAAATACTTCGACAAGACTTGAAGTAGGGGGCATTTGTAAATATTAAAATTATATTGGATTTAAATCCGTAAATTAATTTAGACTATATTAAATTCAAAAAAATAATCCAAATAATGTGGCAATCCAAGTCAAATAAATGATAAATGAACCACTAAAAGCACACCATGTGTCAAAGTTATGTGGCAATGTAAGTCAAATTAAATGAGCCACTAAAATCACACCACATGTCAAAGTTATATGACAATCCAAGTCAAATTAAATGAGTCATTAGAATCATGTCATGTGCCAAAATTATGTGGCAATCCAAGTTAAATTAAATAAGTCACTAAAATCATGCCACGTTTCGAAGTTATATGACAATCTAAGTCAAATTAACTGAGCCACTAGAATAATGCCATGTGTATATGTGACATGTTTTGACTAATCAAATTAAAACTCTTCACCAAAGAAATCTGATTGGTCAGTTCAAACCAACCAACCAAATCACACCCTCATACCACTCCCTACAACTATAAATATGGGACCTCATTATTCTCAGAAGGGAGTTTTTCAAGAACAAGAAGTAAGAAGAGAGCTCGTAGATCAAAGACCGCAAATTCTCTACAAAGCTACAAAGTTCAAGTAATCAAATTCAAGATCAAGAACAAAGGCAAATATCAAAAAGGTGGAGATCAAGTTACTTGTTCATATTTACTACTCGTCATAACCGTACAAGTGTTCATGATGAATAATTCAAATCTAAATTTGAAGGCGAAGATTCAAGATCAAGTTGTTCAAGACCTTGACTCTAAATCAAATTCAAGTCCAACATATTTCATATTAATTTGAAGAATTAGAGGATTATTATAGAGATTGTAACACGCACTACATTTTGAAATCAAATATTACACTTTGTTACTTCAATTTTCCGGTCTTGATTATTTCTTTTTTTCGGCTTAAATTTTTTTTGTTTACAACCCTTTTATTTATTGAATTTTTATATTTTTTAGGAGATAAATCACACTACTTGAAAAGTTATATTTATGATTTTATAAAGGACAATAGTGAAAAATATGTTTCAAATTGAGTTCTTAAATGTTTTTCTTAATATGTGTCACAAATTCACGTATTATGGAATGAAGGGAGTACAAATTATTGATCAGTTCATATAAATTTGCATTTTATATCATTATTATTACATTACATATTGATTTTGGGTGGTGAAATGAATTTATGAAAGTTTTTTACTTTTCCCCCCTAATAGGTTGAGACTGTTCACATAGATGGTGTGCTATGGTCGATACTTACTATAAAATTCTTTAATATTATTTGATTTTGAATATTCCTTCTATCTTGAGAAATTATGTACTAAATCACCTTTGAGTTGGGATCTTCTAGTTAGTATTTATGATTAAGTACTTGAGAAAGGCACTATAGGGCTAACCTTCACCATCATTATATTTAAAAGTCAGTCGACGATGCTACTGAGCACATATATTTTTTTGTACTCACATTTGCTTTTCTTCTCCTTTTACATGGAGGTTCAGTACCAGAGACTTGTGATGATTGAGTTGTCATAGTATCTGAGATACATACTGGAGTTCAGGATGAGCTACTTCATTGATTTGCAACACCGAATTGGAGTCACTTATTTTATTTTTCTACTCATCTTAAATGGTTTTGTAAAATGAATGGGGTTCGCATATATGAAAAATGGTGGGTGCCCTCATAGCTTAAAGGGATTTTTGGATTGTGACATTCAGATTGCTTTCACACTAGGTTTTTGCTAATGACCTAATACTAATAGCTGAAAGAAGAAGAATTGTGAGTTTATTGTGGATTCAATTTATCACTTCTACTCATCATCTCAGGCTTTATTTAACTTTGATAAATCTAGAGTAATGTTTTTTTTTAACATATGATGTTGTTTGAAAATGTCTTTGGATAACCTTTATTAAGAGTTTTTCCAGTAACAAAATAAGAAATTGAACTTTCAAATACTCTACACTACATCATCGTTCAAAAATAAAAATATATACGAGTATTGTTACATGTTTAACATGTTATAGTATTATAGTTTCCAACTGATTGTAAAACAGTAGTTATAACAATCTTTTGCCTATATGAAAAGACTAGTGGGGCTCTGCAGAGGTAAATTGTCTATATAAAATCAAGTGGACGTTAATCTTACTTACAATTGGTATATTTACCAACTGCCAAAGATTAGGGAAAACTCTCTAGCTCCTAAGCTTATAGATTGCCTCTACTGGATGTAGACCATTAAATAGAATAAAAGAGACATTTAGTGTTGATTATAAATTGTAACACCTTGTACAATTTAAGAGATAAACATATAATTTTGAGATATAGCCAAGAGTGCCTAATACCATAACAAGGATATGTTATGAGGTGTTCAAATCACAATGATCGCATGTAACGACCTATTTCCATCGTTACGGATAGGCCAATGGGGAAGGATTTTGAACCAGAAAACTTAAGGTAGTAACTTCAAAAAATTAGAGCCTAGGTCATACTTGGACGAATTCTAAGTCAAGTAAAGTCTAGAGTGATCATGTGAATGATGGGAGGTCAAATTTATAATTTGATTGGGCAGGCTGATAGCCAAGATGATATGGAACATGTACGGCTTCGCGGAATCATATTCGGGCGAGTAAAACTTCCAAAATCGAAGTTGGCATGAAGGGTATATTTTAATACATCTTTGAAAAGGGGTGTGTTATGAAATGGGGACTTGGATAACAAACTCTGAGCTCATTATTTCCGCATATCCCTCCAGAGAGCGATCTGTCCCGCTAGAGTAGGACAATCGTGACTTAAATCGTGAAAAAACCAGAAATGGTCATTTCTGCAATAGTTAGTTTCTAAAACCCCAAGAGGCGACCTAGGGAAATTTCCATTGATTTTCCACGGATTTTCATGCTTAAGCTAAGGTTTTTACTCCCTAGATTCATACTTTGATTCTTAGAAATTAGAAGTATGGGTGATAATCATCGGGGGAGGATTTGAACTGAAAATCTATGGTGGAAAATAGCCCTAGAATAAGGTAAAGATCATGGGTTTGGCCTAGGGAGTGAAATTGTGTTATATTTCTTGATAGGTTGTGTAAGCTTGAATTTGAGGTAGGTGATAGTATAATTTCCTATATATATTTTATATACTTGTTAAATTGTTTTATGATATGCATGTATGTATATGAATAGGGAAACAAGCCAGATTATGTGTGAAATGATCATTTGCTTGCCTGTTATTGTGATGAACATGTTCTTAGTGGTATAAATATTTTAAACATTGAATGTTTTTGTGATTGTGATATTTCTTGGGATCAGGTGTCATGTTCTGACATATAATTTATATTGGGTGTCATGTTCTGACATGCATTTGGATTGGGTGTCACATTTCGATATATACTTGGATTGGGTTTCACGTTCTAGGATAAAGTTGATTGTTTGTAGGTCCTTTGAGAGGACCTTTTTGTGAAATTATAGCATGTGGAAGACATTGAGTTGTGATATTGAGATGTGGTTGACTTATTCTGTGTGTATATATATATATATATGCCTATTATATTTAATTTACTTGTGTATGACCCGCTTATTGGCTAACCGTGTATTTCTACCAGTACCCCATTATTTTGTGTACTGATACTACTCTAGCTCTACCTTTTTGTTGTGTACAGGTTATATTCAACTGATTGCAGAGAGACCTCGGTCGGAGGATTAGAAGTTTTTCAAAGTCCAAGGATGAGCTATTCTATCATGCTGGTGTGGGCTTTTTCACTAATCTTACTCCTTCTTTCGGGACTCAGATATTTAGACACTATTCTAGTATTTTGACTTCTGTTTGGGGAGTGTTTCCCCATTTTTTACATTAAAACTAATTAGAGTTTTGGTACGGATGACTTTCAGTTCCTAGAATATATTGACTTCCGCATTTTTATATTCATTAAAATTATTAGTTGAGTTTATGGGAACTCAGTACTATTTTCTGGTTATATTCCTTCTTCTACAAGGTTTTTAATACTTATTTCTTAAGTTGATAAGCTATGCTGTAGAAATGGTTCTCGCACTAAAGTAAGTATTGTGGGTGTCAGTCACAGCAGTTTGGGTTCATGACAAAGTTGGTCTTATAGACTAGGTTTGTTGATCACATCGTACCAAAATGAGTCTAGTAGAGTCTTGCGGAACGGTGCAGAGATGTCTGTACTTTTCTTCGAGAGGCTATAGGATTTTAGGAAAAGTTTCATTGGCTTCCTTCCTTTGTGCTATAACTTGATTCCAATTGGTATATGGTGATCCAAATTGGTATCTAATCTCTTTCACTCTCTTGTATACAAATAGTTAAAACACTCTATAATGGTGTCAGGAAAGTAGCTCCAGTGGAGCTCGAAGAAGAGCCAACCATTTGAGGGCATTGCAGAGGGAGAGGTAGGAGAGGTAGGCGAGGTAGGGGAAGAGACAAGGAAACACCTTCCAGAGTAGAGATCCCTATTGAGGAGGTGCTGGCAGGTGAGGCCCCTTTGGCTCCTCAGAATGAGTTTGAGGGGGAGGTAGAAGCTGGAGAGGAACAGGAGCGGGTAGAACAAGATAAGGGTAGTCAAACTGAGGCTGCTAGTGTCCCTCCTTTGAATCCAATGTTTGCCTAGTAGATCATGGAATTCCTGAGTGGGCTAGTTGGGATTAGCGCCATCCCCATCATGCCTGCAACACCAGCTTCTGTTGATCATCTGTTTCCTGCTGCAGGTCATCCAAAAGATCAAGTGGTAGGCACAGATGCATTCTTAAAGCCAGTAATGGGTTTTGTGATGGCTGGTATTAAGCATGAAATGCTCACCAAATTCCTCATGCTCAAACCTTTAGTTTTCCATCGTATTGAAAATGAGGATGCCTACGAGTTTATTCTTGATTTTTATGAGAGGCTATACAAGCTAGGTATAATGTATCAATATGGAGTGAAGTTTGTGACTTTCCAGCTACAGAGAGAGGCCAAGCAGTGCTAGAGGGCCTATGTGAAGTGTCTTTCGCCTGTGTTGCCCCCACTCACTTGGGCTCAGTTCCATGCTCTATTTTTAGAGAATTATGTATCCTGCCCCCTAAGGGACATGAAGAAGGATAAGTTTATAGACCTTGAGCATGCACTATCCAGGTACGCTACTCAGCTGGTCACTACTGAGAAGGAGAGTATTAGGTTATTTGTGAAGGGGTTAGACCCCGAGTTGCAGGTACTTTTTGTCATTATGACTTCGTCCTGCAAAAACATCAATGAGGTCACAAATTATTTAAGAAAATTGAAGGTGTCAGGAAGGATGGGCAAGCCAAGGCTTTGTCTAAAAGGCCAAAGAGTGTCAGGCAGGACGGTGATTACAAGGCACAAAAGTTATGCATAATTTATGTGAAGGAGATAGTAAGGCTGTACGGAGTGCCCCTTTCTATCATTTCAGACTGTGGAATGCAATTCACTTCCAAATTTTAGGGTAAGTTACATGAAGAGTTGGGTACTCAACTCACTTTCAGCACAACTTTCCATCCACAGACCAACGGGCAGTAACAAAGGACTATCCAAGAAGATATATTAAGGTCATGTGTGATAGACTTTGTGGGATATTGGGACAAGTTCTTAACCTTATTAGATTTCTCCTACAATAATAGCTACTACACTATTATTGATATGACACCATTCAAATCCCTGTATGGGAGGGAATAGGGTCCCCCATAGGGTGGTTTGAAGCTGAGAAAATAGAGACATTGGGGGTTGACTTAGTGAGGGATGCTAAAGATAAGGTAAAAAGCATCCAAGCTATGTTTCTAACTGCTCAAAGTCGCCAAAAGGAGTATGCTAATCGCAAGGTGAGGGATATGACATTCGAAGTTGGTGAGGAAACACTTCTAAAAGTATCACCCAATTAAGAGGTGATGAGGTTTGGCAAGAAGGGTATGTTTGATCTTGTTATTATTGATCAATTTATGCATAATTCACATCATATTTCATAATTTCAAGATGATTTTTATTGACTCGTGCTATATTCTATTTTTAAGTATGTTTTCAAGAAATTATGATCATGAATTTCAAGTGATTTCAATGAATATTTATGAATGAATATCATGGTTTATGAATGACTCATGAAGGCTTATGAATGATCTTTCAAGAAAGTTTATGAAAAAGGGTGACTTAATATCCTAAATGGTGACTTAAAACCCTAATGATACCCCTTATGAAATAAGATTAGTAATAATGGAAGTCCTACACCCATATTACATGAATCAAATAATAATGACCTATTCTTATGAACAAGTTTTATATATTGGATTGGTAGCTTTGATTGCCTTTTCAATGCTAAGTTTATGATTTATGAAAAGTATGATTTATGATTATATGTATTTCGTGGGATATTGACTTAGCACCAAGAGGACTTTGAGGTAGGGACTCGACCCAACGGGTTCTTAGTAGAAATTGCTAGTCCCTTAACGACGTTTCCACTATAGGTTTACCTTTATGGCCTAGCTAGTGGATCCACATATACCTCATGTTCATGTTTATAAGGAGTCTACCTTGGCAAGTAGCCTCTCTCTTCTCGATATAGAGTTACATCAGATTCCATATTATAGCTCGCATGGTCTTATTATCGATTACGGTTATATCCTATATATGTATGGTCCCATATGATGATTTAGTTAACTAATCCTAGCCTTTACTTTTACATGATACTCTTATAATTTATTGTAAATTGTCCCTTTTCATATATGATTATGATTTTACTACCTTTGTTATCATTCTATTTGAAATGATCATTTGCACAACAAGATTTTATTATGCATTCCATTTCCTACATACTTAGTACATTAAAATGTACTAATACATACTTCATTGCATATATTATATCACAATGTAGGGACGAGCACTACATCCTATTCTTGTGTCTAGTTGGTGATCTATCGAAGATTGTGTGGTGAGTCCTTATGCTTCGAGGGCAAGCCGAGTCTATCTTTACTTCTCTTGTAATTCCTAGACTATGATAATATTGAGACTATCCCATGTTATGTCATTACTTTTCCAATTGAGGGTGAGCTAGGAACATGTCCTAGTACCCTCTTATTTTAGTTCATGTAGAGGTGTGTTGGATATCTGTATGGAGTCTATCTTGTATTACTTCATCCTCATTGTGCTTTGTTCTTGGATTTCTTATGAGTTTCCGCTTTATTGTTATCTTATGTATGCTTTAGCCCTCACTATATTGGTTCTTTTGAAATTTTTGACTGTATAGGGCCAGTGTCATACAAGTTGGCTTTACCACCTAGCTTTTCTAGGGTACACTCAGTTTTCTATCTGTCTATGTTGAAAAAGTACCATGGAGATGGGGACTACATCATTAAATAGGACTCGGTATTATTAGAAAACTTCAATTCTTGATCATGACATCTAAATATTAAGGACTAAGGAGATTAATATGGTTAAAGTGCAATACAAACATTGTTTGGTAGAGAAATCTACTTGGGAACTTAGAAAGACATGCAAGACAAGTATCCTCAACTGTTCGATAAAACAGATACTACTCTATCTTTACTTTAGCCTTTTTTTTACTAGTTAGTCACTCGAGGACGAGTGATGGGTAAATTGATATCTATTATAATGACCTATTCCCTTTGTTAGGGATAGGCCAATGGAAAAGGATTTCGGTCTAGAAAACTTCGGGTAGTAACTTCAAAAAATTAGAGCCTAGGCCAGACTTAGAGGAATTCTAAGTCAGGTGAAGTCTAGGGTAATCACGTGAATGATAAGAGGTCAAATTTATAATTTTATTGAATAGTTTGATATACAAGATGATATACAGCATTTATAGATTTGTGAAATTCCATTCAGGCGAGTAAAACTCCCAAAATCGAACTTGGCGTGAAAGGTATATTTTAATACGCCTTTGAAAAGGGGTGTGTTGTGAAATGGGGGATTGGTTCACAAACTTCAAGCTCACTATTGTTTCATATTCTGCTATATTTGGGCCGCCAGAGTGGGATAGTCGCGACATAAATCGTGAAAAAGACCAGAAATGGTCTTTTCTACAATAATCAGTTTCTAAAACTCAAGAGGTAACCTAGGGCAATTTCCATTAATTTTCCTTGGATTTTCACACTTAAGCTGAGATTTTTACTCTTTAGATTCACACTTTGATTGATAGAAACTAGAAACATGGTTGATACTCATTGGGGGAGGATTTGAACTGAAAATCAATTGTGGAAAATAGCCCTAGGGTAAGGATAGGATCATGGGTTTGGCCTAGTGAAATATGGTATATTTCTTGATAGTTAAGGAATTGTATTGATCCTTAATATGTATTTAATGTTTTCTAGACCAAGAATGAGAAGAACAATCCCGGAAAAGGAAGGATCTTGCATTGTAAGGTTGTGAAAGCTTGAATTTGAGGTAGGTGATAGTCTAGTTTCCTATTTGTGTTTCATATACTAGTTAAATTGCTTCTAGATATGCATGTTTGTATATAAATAGGTAAATATGCTAGATTATGTGTGAAATAATCACTTGCTTACCTGTTATTGTGATGAACATGTTTTTAGTGGTATAAATGTTTTAAACATTGAATGTTCTTGTGATTGTTATATTGCTTGGGATCGGGTGTCATATTTTGACATATAATTTAGATCAGGTGTCATGTTCCGATATGTATTTGGATCGGGTGTCACATTCTGACACATACTTGGATTAGGTTTCATGTTCTGGAAAAAGTTGATTATTTGTAGGTCCGTTGAAAGGATCCTTGTGTGAAATTATAGCATGTGGAAGACATTGAGATGTGTTTGACTTATTTTGTATATATATATATATATATGCCTATTGTATTGAATTTACTTGTGTATGACCCGCTTACTGGCTAACCATGTATTTATACCAGTACCCCATTATTTTATATACTGATACTACTCTAGCTCTGCCTTTTTGTTGAGTATAGGGCATATTCAACTAACTACGGAGAGACCTTGGTTGGAGGATTAGAAGTTTTTCAAAGTCCAAGGGTAAGCTATTCTATCAAGCTGTCGTGGGCTTTTTCATTAATCTCAGTCCTTCTTTCAGAACTCAGATGTTTAGACACTATTTTAGTATTTTAACTTCTATTTGGGGAGTGTTTCCCCTTTTTTACGTTGACACTGATTATAGTTATTGTATGAACAACTTTCAGTTCCTAGAATGTGTTGACTTCCGTATTTTTTTGTTATTAAAATTGTTTCTTGAGTTTATAAGAACCCGGTATTATTTTCTAGTTATATTCTTGCTTCTGCAATGTTTTTAATACTTATTTCTTAAGTTGATAAGATAGGCTGTATAAATGGTTCTCCCACTGGAGTATGTATTGTGGGTGAAAGTCACGGCGGGCTAGGGTCGTGACATCGCATATTATGAATTGAAGTCAGGCAAGTTGTAAAATAAAAGTCGACAAACATTACTGCAATTTATTTTCATAAACTTTCAGAATTCTAGGTCAAATTCTGGGAGCTTTTATCTATATATATAAAGAGTTAGAGGACCCCAACATATCAAATCGAAGGTGTACAAATCAAGTTTTCAATGAAGAATATTTTTTTCGATACAACTTCAGAATAGAGAAATATTAGTGTTTCATGAGATAATGCATGTTGACACGAGATGAGCCCCACATCGGCGGAGGCTTATAATTATCTCCTTCTTCGGGTTTACCTCATATTTTTCATGGAAAACAAGAGAAACCTAGAAAAGTAGTACCTAAATCATCAAAATTATAGATTTTCTTAGCCTAAGTCCTTAACATAAGTTGTTCTACACATTGAACTAGTCGTCATTGTATAGTTTGCCTCATTGATTTTGTAGCATATCTCTGTTAGTGTTATGGAAGCTGGGGTTTTTCTGCATTGTGAGGCTTCGAGATATATTCCTGTCTTGAGATCAATTTAAGACCCTCATTTCATTGGTTCTATACCTTGCCAGAGTATATGACAACGAGTCAACTTTTGGATCTATCTAAAATTCCTTACCAAGGACTGAAGTTCGGAGTCTTCCAAACTAATGGTACAATCCTATCCTACGCTGGATATGTAGTTTATGGATTTCAAGTTGTCTGAACTCTTACCCTAATTGATTCTCATTACTACTCCCAAAATATGCAATAATTTTATATGTTAACTGTGAGTAGGATACTCAAAACTGCTTCTTTACGTCTCATTGAACTTTATTATGACTGGCTCAAACCTCTTTCTCAAACTCTTTATACTTTCATTAAGATAAACATGTGTTTGGAACTACTCATGTTCTCTCAAACTCATCCTCAAAATAAAAGTAATGCATAATACTTTATCTTATTCAATACTAAAAATATCATGCATAATAATTAGTGATGCAAAGCTTCACAAATTCAAATAATGAACTTCGGGTACTTGAGATCCCTAAAAACTCTTCATTTACTCGTGGCTTTGAAATACTCTTTATTTAACTGAAATTATGCATAATATGAAGCAATGAACCAACTCAATCAGGGTTCATATAAAAATAAGCATGAATTATAATGCAAGGATCAGAATTATATAATTAAACACAATCCCAATAAATGTACATAAAACTCAATGAAAAGAAGCATGACTCAAAAAACTCAATACGAATTGGGTTAAAACCCTAACTTAAACTTCTACTGACTGAATTTAGATATAGAGCGTGAGGATGAACTTTGTCCAACACTATGAGTAACCTTACATACCTGGAAGAATAATGTTCTTGAAGAAGCTTGAAGAACTCGATGAATACTCTTGAAACCCTAGCTTTTCTCTTCTTGGAACCTTGCTCTAAATCTTGAGAGTGATTATGAGGAGGAAAGAGTTGAATGGTACTATTAAGGGACTTAATTAGGTTTCACAATGTTGATGCTTAGATTGGCAAAGGATGGAAAAAGACCCAAATACCCTTCATTAAAAGTTGATAAAGTCGCCTACGAGGGGCCATCTATGATATGTAGAAGCTTCTATGGACCACAGAAGCCCTGTTGTGAAAGTTTACTAGAAATTGGAAGTTTTAGATATTTGGGTCTATGGACCCTTCTATAGGTCATGGACCCTGCTCGTAGAAAGGATCTGATGGTGGAGTTTTAATTCTTTGGGTCTATAGGGCCTTATACGATATGTAAACCCTTCTACAGATCGTAAAGACCCTTCATCTTACACACTTACATTTCAAGTCTCAGGAATTGGTCTACGTGTCAGGTCTACAACTCATAGAAACTTCTAAGATCCGTAAACTTACGTATGTAGACTTCAACTCTTAATACATTAACAAAGGTTCAACTCAATTTTCACGCCCTGAGTCTATACCCTAAGCGTGGTCGGCACTCGAAAACTATTGATGGTCCTAAGAGAACCCTTGGCCTGGCTAACTACTCAGTCGAAGAATCAATTTAGATACAATAGCTTAATAAGATGGGCATGCAAAGTGTAAGAATATCGCTTCTCAAATATAAGTCTAAAATACTCTAAAAAATATATAAAAGAATGTTTAAAATATAACCTCTGAAAAGTGAATTAGCTCTATACTCTATCTATAAAGCCTCTAACTACTAAAGATAGGTACCGAGACAAGCCCACAGCTACCTCAAGAGGACTAATAAATAAAAAATAAATAGACTAAAAGGCGTTCCTCTGAAAGCAAGGAGGTCTCACCAAAATCTGGATGAATGTGACCTTCAACGATTCGCCTGTTAAGGATATTTAACACCTGTATCTATATCATAAAACGATGCCGTATAGAAAGATGTCAGTATATAGAATGCGCAGTATGTAAAATAGCTGAAAGAAAACATACTCAGGGCATACTAAACTAAAATGAATACTAAAACTATTTGATTGAAAGTAAGGCATGTAAGTGTAATGAAAACTTCAAAACTTTACAATAAAATAAGATAATAAATACAACTCAAAATAATATATTATTTTTTCTTAGTGGGAAGTTTCTCTAACTAACAACCATCACAATGAGCCTTATAATGATACAATGTATTGCTCACGTTACTAGAGCCATCCATTACCTTGCAGGATAAGCGATACAAACTCAACGTATGCATTTAAGACTACTCGTGTACCCTAAAACTCTTTCTCAAAAACATTATTTATGTGTTATACTCTAACTCATTTAGACTTAGTAAAATCAAGCGTACAATCAATAATGCAAAGTTCTATAACTCAAGTATTATAATGTACTCAAAACTCACTTGTCAATCAAGACATAAAAATACATCATTCTTCAACTTAAGATGATGCATGGTAAGAAGCAATTACAAATACTCAATTAGGGTTCATGGAAATGTAAACATGAACATTAAATTCAAGAATTCTAATTATGGGAATGTTCACAATCTCAAATAAATATACGTAGAACTGAAGGATAGGAATCATAACTCATTCAAAAACTCAATACAATAGAACTAAACTCAAGCTTGAACTCATACTGACTGAACGAAGTTATAGGGAGAGAGGATGAACTCAGTCCAATGCTATGGTTAGCCTTACATACTTGGAAGAATAATGTTCTTGGTGAAAATTGAAGAACTCTACGCTTGAACTCTAGCTTTTTTTCCTCTCCAATCCTTGCTCTAGTGTTTGAAGTGTTAATGAGGGAAAAATGTAAGTAGGGTACTGACAAGGGACTTGATTTGGTCCCAAAAGTCAAGTTTTTGGTTTGAAAAGGGTCGATAAAAAAAACTAACCTTCATTAAAACTGAATTTAGGCCGTTTACGAGTCGACGAGGACTGGAGTTAGAAAGTTAGGCTAAATTTTGAGTCTCTGAAATTTGGACCTACGAACCCTTTCTACAGATCATAGTCCTAACTATGGATCGTCCTGCTAACTCTTACGGAAAGTACTGAGGGTTGTTTCTCTAAAGTTGGGTCTACGGACCCTTTCTACTGATCGTAGACCTGCTCGTAGAAAGGTGGCACACTTAAGGGAGCTACTGGAATTGCAGGGTGGGTCTACGAGTCCCTTTTACGTGTCATAGACACTCCTACGGGCCGTAGATGCCCTTTATCCTACATGCCGTATGTTTTAAGTAGCTGAACATGTTTTACAAGCACCCCATATGGTCCATAGGAACTTCTATGGATCGTAGAAGCCACTTGTAGGAAGGGTTCAAAGAAAATCTCTGGGAGAAAGCTACGAGCCCTACCTATGACCCATTATTCCTCATACAGTCCGTATGTACTGTTCATGGGTCATTACTTCTGAGGAATTTTTTAACTTTCTTCTAAGTTTTCTGGACTGGTCTAAGTCAGGAAATTTTGTAGTGTTATATTATCTCCCCTTTGGGATCAAATGATGACCAAGCTAAATATTTACACAAGGCACGAATGCAATGCAAAGATTGAAATACTCAACACTAAAAATGCACTAACTCTGAGTTGGAAAAAGGAGTATTACCTTGAACATCAACATTAGGAGGAACGAATAGATGAAGGTATTTAGCTTTCATATCTTCTTTGGCTTTCCATATAGCCTCTTCAACAAACTGATTCCTCTATAAAATTTTGATTAATGCAACCTCTTTGGTCCTCAACTTGCGAACCTAAAGATCAAGAATCTTAACCAGAATCTCCTCATATGACAAGCTATATTTTACGCTAATCTTTTTTCTAGAAACAATAAGGGAAGGGTCTCCTAAAAACTTCTTAAGCATAAAAATGTGAAATACGGGATAGACAACCGCTAACTTTGGTGATAGCTCTAACTCATAAGCTACATTACCAACCCTCTTTGTAATCTAATAGGGACCAATGTAATGGGAACTAAGCTTCCCTTTCTTACCAAATCTCATGACAAACTTTATGGGTGAAACTTTCAAATACACCCAATCATTCACTTCAAACTCTAAATATCTTAGCCTAACATCAATGTAGAAATTTTGGCGACTTTGTGCTATTTACAACATCTCTTGGATGAGTTTCACTTTCTCCATAGGCTGATGAACCAATTTTGTCCCTATTAATTCAGCTTCACCAACCTCGAACCAACCAATAAGAGATCTACACCTTTACCCATAAAGATATTTTTAAGAAGCCATCTGAATACTTGATTGTTTGCTATTATTGTATGCAAACTTTATGAGAGACAACTGGTCATCCTAATTACCTTTAAAATTAATAACACATGCCCTCAACATGTCCTCTAGAGTCTAAATTGTATGCTCTTCTTGACCATATGTCTATGGATAAAATGCGATATTAAGGTTCACCTTCGAACCTAGACCTTTCTAAAAAGACTTCCAATACTAGGCGATGAACTCAGCACCTCTATATGAAATGATAGACAAAAAAACTCAATGAAGCTTGACTATCTCGCAGATGTACAATCTGGTGTATTCCTCTACTAAATCGGTAGTCTTAACTGGTAAGAAATATTATGATTTAGTCATTTGATCTAAACTTACCCAAATCAAATCATGTTATCTATGAGATCGTGGTAAGCCTGTAATGAAATCTATGTTGAGCATCTCCCATTTCCCTCTGGAAGTTCTATTTTCTGAGCCACACCACATGGACTTTGGTGCTCAACTTTGACTTGTTGACAATTCAAGTATTTAGAAACAAAATTTGCTTTATCTCTCTTCATACCACTCCACCAGTAGACTTTTGTCAAGTCATAGTACATCTTGGTATATTCTGTATGAATAGAATACCTAGAGCTATGAGACTCTACTATGATTCTATCTCGAAGGCCATCAATATTCAAAATGCACAATCTACCTTGATACCTCAATACACCATCTCCCTTTCTCTAAAAACCATCACTTTTGGCTTATGAACATTTTTATTTAATTGAAGTAGGATGGGATTTTTATATTATTTCTCCTCCAATTCCACCACTAAAGATGATTTCATCCCATTCTGAATATTAACACCTCATTCATCCGAGTCCACGAGGAGAACTTCCAAACATGCAAGCCTATGCACTTCCTTAGTAAACTTCTTCTTTCCTTCCTTAGAATGAGCAGTAGTACCCATGGATAACCTACTAAGAGAATCAAAAATAATATTAGCTTTAGCTGGATGATAGAGAATGCTCATATCATAATTCTTGAGAAACTAAAGCCACCTTATCAGCCTTAGGTTTAGCTCTTTCTAACTGAAGACATATTGAAGACTCTCATGAGTAGTAAAAACATCCACATACATGCAATAGACATAGTGATTCCATATCTTTAGAGCAATTACCACCACCACCAACTCAAGACAGTTTATTTCGTCAATGTTAAGCTATCTAAAGGCATAAGCTATAACTTTACCTTTCTTCATCAGATTACTACCAATTCCAACTCTGGAGCATCACAATAAACAACAAAGCCATATATTCCCTTTTGTAGAGTCAACACCAGAGTAGTATTCAACCTGGTTTTCAACTCCTAAAAATTTTCTTATAAGCTTTAGACTATTAGAACTTAGTCTTCTTCTAGGTCAAATTAGTCAATGGAGATAAAATATATGAGAATCCTTCTATAGTAATCATCCAAATCCAAAAAACTCTTTATATTAGTCAGGGATGTGGGTTTGGGCTAATTCTTTACTACCTCAATATTTTGTGAATCAACTCGGATACCTTTTACAGATACAATATGGGCCAAGAATGCCACAGATGCTTTAAAAAAACTCACACTTCAAAAACTTAACATATAACTCTAGATCCTTTAAGAGTCTAGAGAATAATTCTGAGATGGTTTACATGTTTTCCTCATTTCTAAAGTAGATCAAAATATCGTCTATGAACATGTCCATATACTGCTTAAATACTCATTTCATGAGGTCCATGAATAATTCAGGAGCATTAGTCAAACCAAATGACATAACAAGGAACACATAGTAACCATCGAGTTTTGAAAATGTCTCTGGGATGTCACTTTCTCTTACTTTTAATTGATGATAGTCGAATCTAAGGTCTATTTTTGAGAAATGAGTGGCACCTTGAAATTGGTCGAATAGATCATCAATTCTAGGAAGAGGTTACTTATTCTTAATGGTGACTTTTTTAACTGATGGTAGTCGATACACATTCTAAGGGAACCATCTTTCTTTTGCACGAATATGATAAGAACGCCCAAGGGTGATACACTTGGTCTAATAAAACTCTTATCTAAGAAATCTTTCAACTGCTCTTTTAACTTAGTAGGAGTCATCATATATGGTAGAATATAGATAGGCTGGGTATCAAAAAATACATCTATCCCAAAGTTTGTCTCTCTTTCGGGAGGGACTCTAGGTAGATCATCATGAAAAACTTCTGGAAATTCATTCACGATTGGAACTAATTGAAGGGATGGGGTCTCAACACCAGAGTCTCTAACTCAGATAATGTGATAGGTACATCCCTTGGAAACTAACTTTCTAGCCTTAGTATAAAATAAAATGACCCTTAGGCACTGAGGGACTACCCCTCCACTCTAAGACTGGCTCATTTGGAAACTAAAACTTGACTACTCAATTTTTACAATCAATGGAGGCATAACAAGCATGAATCCAACCCATGCCTTCAAGGACATCAAAATTAACCATGTGTAACTCAACTAAGTAAGCTATGGTGTCTTTGTAATAGACTAAGATGGTAAAATTTCGATAGACTCTCTTAGAAAGAATAAACTTACCAATTAGAGTGATACACCTAAAGACGTTTGGGGTCAACCCCAAACTTCATGGCTATATATGGAGTCACAAAAGACAAATTTGCACCTGGATCAAGTAAGCCATAAACATCAAGGAAAAAGACTTTAAGCATACCAGTGACAATATCTAGAGAGTTATCTTAGTCTTGGCAACTAGACTTAGCATACAGACGGTTTGAACCTCCACCAGTTCCTAAAGTAGTACCCATTTGGACCACTCAAGCTGATGGTGCTGCTGATGAAGATTGGTCCTTATTTCCCCCTATTACTCTACTTCCATATCTGACGATCCTTCAAGAAATGACCTATCTAACTATACTTATAACAACCATTTATGACAATAAGACACCTCTTTAGATGAGGCCTACCAGACTTACCACAGGGTGGGTGTCCATAAGATCCTTGTGCCACACTACCTTGAGATTGAGAACCTTGATATTTAAAGTTTTGACTATTCTAGTACCTCTAATCATTTATGTTATTCGATGCTGGTGCACTTTTTGATGATGGTGCATGACTAGATGAACTCTTCTGGAAGAACGAGTTGTTGCCATTACATTTTTTTAGTGATTAGGATCATGCTATGCCGACCTTGCCCTTTTGTTCTGATGTTCCTCCCTATCCTTCTTATTATCATCCTCAACCTATTATGTATAGATCATAAGCCTAGAGATATCTATGTTAGACATTAACAAAGTGTCCTTGCACTCTTTCTTCACATGTTTACTCAGACTAGAGACAAACTTCCTTATCTTAGAACTCACATCTAGGACAATCTCTGGAGCATATCTGGACAACTGAATGAACTTAAGACTGTACACTTTCACCACTAACCCTTCTTGGTCCAAGTTCACAAACATTTCCACATTCATATCCCTTAGTTCTCAGGAAAAGAAATGGTCCAAGAATTCCTGCTCAAAATCATCCCGAATAGCTATTTCAGCATCCTCACCACAACTCTTCTCCCACTAGGTATTTTAAAATATAGCTACCTCATTGAGCTGGTAAGAAACAAGTTTAATTCCTTCCATCTTGGTAACATGCATATCCTTAAGAATCTTCCACATCTCATCACTGAAGCTCTTGATATCATATTCTACCTTCAACCCTATGAAAACTAGTGGATTCATCCTCAAGAAATCTCTAATCTTTGTAGC
The DNA here is from genome assembly GCF_947179165.1 of Solanum dulcamara. Taxonomy (NCBI): domain Eukaryota; kingdom Viridiplantae; phylum Streptophyta; class Magnoliopsida; order Solanales; family Solanaceae; genus Solanum; species Solanum dulcamara. The sequence continues at coordinate 62,791,405 of NC_077238.1, read as the reverse complement.
AGCTAAAGATTCTTAGGAACTGAAGCTAGGTATTGGTGTGCTCTAACCACCTGATAGAGCAGCCATCAATTGAGTGAGCATTATAATCGCTCCCCTAAATTCTGCCTCAAAAGTAGGGTAAGGATGAGTAGCAGGGGTCTATGGAAATCTTGTAGTGATAGTAGACACCTCTTGAGTTGTATTATCAGTGCCTTGACCAGCTACATGGGCTCCATTCTTAGTCTGCATCCTTGAAGTTGGAGACATAGTAGTAGCTGGGACATTGGTGCTGACTATGTTCCTTTGACTGACGATACCCTTTTGAGGCATGATTCTTAAATGCATAAACACACGAGTTAGAAGAAACTTTTGTAGAGTTAAACTCTATTGAACGAATAGTGAGTGTGAAAGAAATGAGACAATTCCTAGTGTATTGTAGTCTTCCCATTATAGATATGGCGCAATTCACACCAATAAGGAAGACACTACTAGGCACAGATTCATAAACACCCTGGGACTCTTAAAACCTAGATCTGATACCAAATTTGTCATGCCCCGAGTCTACACCCTAGACATGACTGGCACTTGAAAATTATTATTGACCCCAGGTGAACCCTTGTCCTGGCTGACTACTTAGCGTAAGACTAAACTTAATAGGAAAAGCATTAAACAAGGGTGAGAATTTAAATTACTTAAATGTAAACTCATGCATGCCTGAATTAATATCTGAATATAATGAAAATAATGTTTAAAATATACTCTAAAAAGACTGGAAAATCTCAACTCCATCTATGATGCTTGTAATAACTATGAAGAGGTGTTAGGACAGGTCCACGACTATCCCAAAATAACTACTAATGCTGAGCAAAATAATTGTGAAAGAGTCCTCCAAAAGCAAGGATATCTCACCAAAATCTGATGTAGATGTGATATCAACAGAGTGCTTGTTGATGATCTCAGACACCTGTATTTATATCATAAAATAATGCAGCATTGAAAGATGTCAGTACATGAAATGTGTGATATGTAAAATGGCTGAATGAAATAATAACTAAATTAAAAGGAAATAGTGATAATAAATTCACTGAACTGTAAAGTATGAATGTGAAGTAAAACGTGTAAATCTTAACAACTGGGAAATTGAGAAGGACATCTAGGACAAGTACCCTCACTTGTTTGAGGATTCATGTACTACCTTATTCTTGACATACCAGTTTTTCTTGTTCGATTATTAGAGGATAAATGATTAATAAATTGGTATCTATTGTGATGAATCCGTCTTTATTTTCTTCCCTGTTTAAATATGGAAACTAAAGGAAGGCTGTTAGTAAGTAGTCATAGATGTCAGGCTAACCAGTCTAAAATGTAGTTAAAGAAAGGGCAGTCCAGATTCTCGACATCCAGTTGAGGGCCAGACCACATTAGGTCTATAGTATGCAATCTTTTCTACATTTATACCTGGAGTTGTTCCCATGGATTGAACCCATTATATTCTAGTCACACATCGATCCGATCGTTATGGATAGACCAATAGTGAAAGAAATTGCACCAAAATAACTTTTGGTATAGTTACCTAAAAATTTCGAACTAGGCCAGTCTTAAATGGAATTTGAGTGAGGTGAGGTCTAGGAAAATCCAATAGGATTGGGGTTAATGTCTAAGCGTGGATTTTATTTTCTAGTAGCTAAGTTGTTACGGAGTCTATTGGACTTTTCAAAATTGAAATCTTGTAAGTAGAACTCATGATATTGACCTTGGTGTGAAGGGGTTAGTTTAGCACGTCAAGATTTGAACGTAAATTGCAAAATGGGGGATTTTGGGAATATATGTTTAGTTTTTTTCCTGTGCAAGCTGCTATAGTGGGCGACATCCCGCTATACAAGGGCCGCAATAGCGGGCTGGGTGCTGCTATAGTAGGGTAAGTTGGGTTTTAGTGCAAAAAAGTCCCAAAATTGATCATTATTTGACAATCTCATTTTGGAGAACTGTAGGCAACTAAGGGCCATTTTCATTTATTTTCCATTGTTCTTTTCGATAAAAGTAAGTTAATTACTTCCCTACTTCATAATTTAATTTTTAAAGCCCTAGAATCTATGGTGGTAAACTTAGGAGAGGGTTCTGACTTGATTAATGATTAGGATTAAGTCATAATCTGGGTTTAATTAGGTCATTGTTCATTAATTATGCCTTTTGTGATTGTTTTAGACCAACAACAAGCCAGAACTCAAAACAAGGGGAAAGAACAGGTTCAATAGCCTTTCAAGGCTTGATTAGAGGTAGGTGATGATTGTTTGTTTTCCAATGTATATAATGTGTGCACGTTAACTGCTTTATAGTATTACCTATGCAATACATATGGGAAAAACATATGGGATCATTATGAAATGAAATCATGTTGATTAGCTCATGAAATAAACCTATTTTATTTACTTGTGGCTTCAAGTGTGATTGTTTATTGTGATTTGATTGTGCATATTCTTTGTGATTGCATGGTTCGTACGGATACCATGCTTGGTAACGATAACCTTGATTAGCATAGGCACCATGCTTGGTACATGATATCATTAACTGGCATGGGCACTACGCCTGGTACAGGTTATTTTTTGGCTCAAGCACCATTCCTGTTACAAAAATAGTCTCGATTAGAATGGGTACCACACCTGGTACATGATATCATTGATTGGCTCGGGTACCATGCCTAGTACAAGTTATCATGTTTGGCTTGTGTATGTGATTGATTTATTGAGTGAATCAAATTTTATTTATGGTCATATGGGACATGTTTCATGCATTTGTTAAGTCAAGATTTGAGATTGAAAGTCTATTTTTGTGGTTAACTTGTTGTTATATGTGTTAACTTGTGTTACTGTTGTCACGCCCCGGGAGGGTACCCTAGACGTAACCGGCACTCAGAAACCATTTCTGGCTCCCAAGCGAACCACATAGCCTGATCCCACATCCGTTCATTCATTCGATCAGCGGAAGACAAAAGAATAAAGAGAATATTCAGTGAGCAACTCAAACCTCAGTCTAACTCAAAGAATAAAGGCCATGGGCCAACAAATTCGACTCTAATATTTGTCATTATAAATAGTTTGACAAGAATAACTCGATCGACTCATCACTATCTAGTCTATGAAGCCTCTATCACTACTATCTAATTGGTGCCAATGACATGTTCATGGCTACCTCAAATCAAAATGAAAAGGGCTAACTCGATGCGAGAATACATAGACGGTGTCCTCCGAATGTAGGGGAGGACTCACCAACACGCTGAGTGCGAATAGATCCCCAATGATGCTCCTATTGACGATCTCTCAAACCTGTCTCTGCATCATGAAACGATGCAGGCCAAACGGCGTCAGTACGTGGAATGTACTGGTATGTAAAATGGCAGAATGAAACATACCTCAAGGAAGAATAGCAGCGGTCCAAATATCTCAAATTGAAAAGATAAGAGAGACTCAACAAGGCGTCATAAGTCTAAAGTACTAATACATTTTTAGACAAAGATCAATCATATACCATACAGTCCAATCCAATCATACACAATACCGTTCAATCAACTCATTTACAATTCGATCCCTTTCAATCATGTGCAATCCGATTATATACACTCAACTCAACAATTAACTCAATAATCAAATCCAATCTAGTCACATACCATTCCATTCATTCTAATCACAATTCATCTACTCCAATCCGACCGTATACAATCTACTCAACATTCAACTCAACAATCAGCTCAAAGGACTCAACTCAGTAAATATGCAAATTAAATTATGCAACGTTTTACAATTCAACTCAAAGGACTCAACTCAATAAATATGTAACAACTCACTCAAGTGTCCTAAGTCTAACAAGAAATAGTGTAGACCGGACTAACTCATAAGCATATAGCAACTCACTCAACTCAACTGACTCAGAGTACTATCAAGACCTAAATGGGAGTTTCTCTTAATCGACAACCAACACTTATGAGCCAGTGAAGGTACAACGAAACGACGTCGTTGCCACGCCCGTTCATACCTTGCCAGGGCATGAACGATGAACCTCATGGATCCAATCCAACCAAGTCCTATAATGTCAGGACAAATCTCTCGGGGAAGCATCCGACTTAACGGTTCAATCCCCCCTACGTTTGGCAACACAGGTATTGGGTTTGAGTACGGACTGTACTCTTGCTCAATTCGGTGCTCGATACTCCTCCCATGACTCCATGCTCATAAAACTCCTTCAATCATCTCAAACAAGCCCTCACGGCTAGTTTCATGTGGAACATTGCCACCTCATCAACTCTGTTCTCATTTCAACTCAATTAACTCATAATGACAAGTCTCATTGGACCCTTTTTTTTCAAATCGACTCATCTCAAATCATCAAACTCTTCTCTTTAAAACTTAATACAATCTCGACTCAATGAATGTAGAAAATGTTATGTACATCAAAATATAATTTCAACTCCTCAACTCAAACTCAAAATAAATACTTTAATGTAACGATACTCAACTCATTTAAAGGCTCTTCATACTCAACTCATACTTAAACTCCTTTCTAAATCAAAGATAAAACTAATAATTCTTTAGACTCAAAATAGTGTATAAGTAGTTTATGCAAAAAGGTTCACAATTAATTTATTTAAAGCTCCTCCTCAAGAGATAATTTATTTTTAAAATATTTCTAAGACTCCAATCAACTCAAATTATGCACATCATATACCACAAAATCACATTAGACTCCAATCCACTTCATCACACAACATCCTCATCAATATACCTCTTCATCAATCATTCTACGCATATTAAATAATCACTATTCACATCATCACTCACACCATCATCAAAACATCGTCATTCACGTCACCATCAAATATTATCATCACATCATTATCAAACATCTACTCCGCAAATCTTCATTTTAGTCCTATGTTCACATTATAGAAACAAAGGGGCATTCTTAACTATCCAATTCATCCTTTTCATTCCAATCAATACATATATACACAAAACCATCCACCTCAACTCAAGACAAATTATGACCAAAGAAATCTCATCTTGGGTTCATGTGAATGAAACATGAATCCATACCTTCAACAAAACTCAACTCAAGAATATCGTCAATACCTATAAATCTATATACAAAGATACATTCGTAGTTAATAATATGAAATATAACTATTTAGTAACTCAAATCATTAAAAACATCAATCAACCAATAGTATCTAAAAACCTTCTATAGTTTAGGAAAACTTTCAAGAAAACCTTCTTAGAAGGTTCAACTCTTTCACAACTCCTATTCAACACATCTATGGGCATATGGAAGAACTCAATCCATATTTTAGGTTAGCCTTACATACCTTGTTTGAAGACTTTGAAGGAACTTGATGTTAGGTCTTCAATGGAAGACTTGAATCCTTGAAACTCTTGAAGGCACCCTTTGTTGGAGATGGATTTGGAGAAGAAGAAGAAGAAGAGAGGGAAAAATATTTAGGGCTTTTTAGAGAGAGAGAGAGGACTGAAAAATGGTCCAAAAACGTCCAAGAATGGTGTATATATAATTTGGAAAAAGTCCAAGTTGCCCCTCTTCAAAAATCTGAAAATTGGGCAAAAAGTCTTGTTGGCGCTATAGTGGCGCGTCGCGCCACTGCAGCGCCAAGCCAAAATAGGCCTAAAACCCTGCACATCTAATAGTGGCGCGTCGCGCCAAGGATCAAACTACTGAGGCTATTTTCTGGCGCTATAGTGGCGCGTCGCGCCACTGGGGCGCCAAGCCTATATTTCGCCCAGGCCTGAATATTCCTGCAGTGCTAGTTCGTAGTAAAATGGCCATAACTTTTGACTCTGAACTCCAAAAATTGCAATCTTGGTGGCGTTGGAAAGAAGACTCAAAGACCTTTAATTTGGTAGGTCGTGGTCCACCCAGTTATTTATATACTAGGAGATATGGTCGTTTGAAGTGGACCCTTATACTAACTCGTCCGAAAACTTAATCGATTGGCGTTCTTTGGACTCGATTTGGTGTTAGAGATCCCTTATGACCCCTAAACACATCTAACAACTTCAAATACTTAGGAATTAATCCTAACTCACATGTAGAATTACAAGTCCTCCGGCCCGAGCCTACCCACACGTGAAGAAATGTTTGATTATTTGCGAAAAATTTTCCGGGGTGTCACAACTGTATTGTGGTTACATGTTTACATTCTTATCTTGGAACATATCGCGTGTTCCTGCCAGTACACTGCGTTTGTGTATTGATTCTATACTTGCTCTTTTCTCGTTGAGTACAAGACATATTATAGGTTGTTTCAAGGCCTCAGTTGTGATCCATGCGACTTCTAAATTCAAGGGTGAGCTATTTCTTCCGTGATGCCATGGATTCCTCCTAGTTTCTTTGTCCATCTTTTCAGACATAAACATTCTTAGACTTTAGTTTTATATCTATTGTTTGGGGGTTGCATCCCCTTATTCTAGATTCTGGTAGAGTTTTGGTACTATAATTTCAAGTCCAGGGGGGTATATTCCGCAAATGATTTTGATTACTGATTGAGTTTAGGGGGACTCAAACTTTTGTTTGTTTAAAACTAATTTCTTAGTGTTTTATTTAATGAATTGTGCTTATAAATGATTATGATTTAAGTTGATTAGTAATCGATTTTCCCACTAAAGGATTAGTGTGAGTGTTACTTATGGCGGGTCGGGATCGTGGCAATAAATTTTACTTTTAATAATCTCTATTAATTTTATGTCTTTTCAAATTCATAACCCAAATAATACGTTATTTCATTACTATTTTAAGTTTGAGTTCAAGATTATTCTTTTTGAATTTAATGTAAATCGAATTGCAGAAGTCCACATTACTTGAGCTATAGTTTAGGGGACTTCCAATTATATTGCTTTAGAAAAAAATCTCCATTGTCAAACCTAATGTGTGCTTCTCTTTCTTTTCTTCAGCTAGTAAAATCATTTTAAAATGTAATAAAAATATAATATTAATACAAAGTAAAACTAGATCCTAATAAAGTATCCTTTTATTTTTTTATTTTCTTTAAATATTCATCTTCATATCTCATATATCATATCTAATTACATCTTCAATTGTTACTCTTAATATCTATAACTCTCATATTTTTCATATTCTTAACTTTCAAATATTTAATTTAAAATTTTAAGATACTTTTTGATATTCCTCAAATTTTGTCTATAGAAATTCATCTTTTTTTTTTATTTCATGAGACCCCTAGCTAATGTTATCCTTTTTGTTGTATAGTTAAAATAGTGAAACACTTATATTTTATTATACTACTAGTATACATATCCGTGATGTGCGGATAATATTAAAATATTATTTTAATTACTTTAGATTTTGATATCTTATTTGAGTATGTTAAATCATATTACATTATAAAAGTCAAACTATTGTATTATTTTTCAATGCAATGTTCTCTCTACCCCTCTCCTCCAATCAATTTTATATGAATAGATACAACGAATCATGTGTTTATCAAATAATTTTTATGTCTCAAATATTTCTTTATTTTGTTGTTCAATGTTCATTATTTAAAAATAATTATATTGTTAATATTGATATTTATTCGCTTATCACTTGGCTTAATATAATTATCAAATGTTCTTCTTATTAATTTAAAATCGATATATTTATTTGTTTACTTGTTAGTTTTAAATTTTAATATTTAATTTCATTGTTCACATTTCTTCAATTTATGGACAATTATATGTATATTATCCAGCTACTACATTTTCAAAACAATCTCCCCCATCCTCTCCACCCTTTTTTGTATTTATTGATATTTGAGCTATGTGGTATACACAATTGAAGAGTTTGCTCGTTATAATTTAAAAAATACTCTCATTTAAAAGAAAGTCGTTTTTTAAAAATTCATACACTATAGTTTGTAACTTATTTTCTAATTTTGTCTTGACGTAATAGTTATTGCATTATTCATTAATTAATAGTTTTAAGACATTACTATATAACTTTTTAATAGATTGCCACTTTTCTCTAACATCCTTACATATTATTTATTTTTAATTTAAGATAAATAAATATTCATTTTTCTTGAACTTGAAAAATTTATTTCTAAATTCTTGTTTGATTGCTGAATTTTTTTTTAATAATTTAAATTTATCTATCATATTTTATTTTATTTGAAATTATAACTTCGTATTCAAAAATACAAATAGAGTGTAGTAGAAGGTTTAATCTAGAATGTTTTGACATGTATGATAAAATGGAATTAAGTTTCACACTTGATTCAAAATATGTATTTTTTTTAATATATAAATTTTTAATTTTAGTGATAAATACTATTTTTTTGTGGTACTAAAACTTGATAGTTTTTTACTCTCCTATTATATATAGAGAGAGATTTTATGAAAATCCACTTGGCATTTTTAAGTTTAGTTACTAAATATCGTAATGAAACCTTTGAATTGAAAAATTAAAAATATTTGAATTAGAAATTTTTTAATTTTAAGAAAAAGAAAAAATGTTCTTATTAGCTTAATAAAAACTTATATCCATGAATTTAGAATTCTAAATGAACTTTTACTATTTGAATTCGATATAAATATGTGTGTTTATTTTTCACGCAAATTCAAATAATCAAAATACATTTTTTTTCCTGAAATTATCTTATTTTTTAAAATTAATTTAGAAGGTCTTTTACTATTTGAATTCGATATAAAACTCATGGAAAAATTAATTAAAAGTGGTATATTGCAAAATAAAAAATTATTTTATTAATTTTGAGTTTGTGATAAGTGAATGTAATGGGAAATCTTAAAACTGCCTTTTTAAATTTAAATTGTAGTTAAAAAAATTAATTTTAGAGGAAAAAAAGGAACATGGTAATATTAAGTTGGTTACTCAATATTTACATTCGTGTTTTGTTCAAATAAAAAATTTAAAGTTTTTAAATTTTTAATTTTAAAACAGATCATTCAAATTTGTGGTTTGATTTATATTTTTCTTTTACAAAACAAATAGATAATTGGAAAGGGTGTAATGGCAAGTTTAAGCAATGATCTTCCTAAAAAATTTCAAATTGAGTTTAAAAGTATATATACATATATTCATCATAAAAGTAATATGCCATATAAATATTATTTTTTAAAATATAAATTTTATAACGATCCGAACTGTCGTTATTTAGGTAGAACAAATTTTTTTGTGAAACTACCCAGAATTGTACCCTCCCGCCACAATGGGAATAATCCTACCACAGTGGCGCCGCCATAGTGGGATGAGAGCCGCCATGGAGGGATAGTCAGACAAAAAATTAAAATACGTGAAGTCTTATTTTCTCCTCTTTCCCTTAATTTCCAAAATAGGTGAGGGTTACCCTAGAAATCCTCAAAAAGCTGCTCTAAGCTTTGAAAGGAGGGAGAAAGAGATTTTTAGCGCAAGGAAGGTTACAGTCGGTGAATTTCGGGCGTGCTCCATTGTTTCACCATCTAGAAATCAAGAATCAAGCTATTATCTCTCAACAACTGCTTGGAACCTAGGTAGGCTAAGTTTCCTTCATTGAGTAGTTGATAACTTGTTCCCACTAATTAATATATTTGTAAATCGACTGGAAATTTCATGTTTAGACCTTCGGCCACGGAATTGAGAAGTTTGTAGCATTGTTCTTGTGGTGGAAATTGTGTGAGCTATGGGGGTGGACTTGTCCTATGAATTTGGGCAAGGTGGTGCTTTTAAATTCTCTTGTATGATATATTCTTGCCTGTTATCTATTTCATGGTATGCATGCACGTATATGAGTAGGGAGAGATTGATTAAATCTACTGAAATGACTATTGTGATCAAGTACATGATATGAACCTTTTACTTGATTGGGTAACTATGTGAGCCTATTTAGTGTGATTGTGATTGTGGTTGATTGATCGGGTGTCATGTTTCGACACATATTTAGATCGGGTGTCATGTTTCACACATCATTGAATCAGGTGCCACATTCCAATATATAATTGAATCGAGTGTCACGTTCTAACATAAAATTGGATCAGGTGTCACATTTCGATATATTATTGAAATGGGTATCACATTCCGACACACTAACAGATTGGGCGTGGGTTCCATGAGAGAACTATTGTTGATTTATTATCTATGAATGAGTATGATTTCCTGTACAATAATTGACTTTTCACAGAATAGTAATTGATCATTCTCATCCTGTGTATAATCGATATGTAAGGACCAGAGGTCTGAAGGTTACTAATTTATGTATTATGGTGGTATTATCTGTGTTGCTATATTGTGGCTTCTAGATGTGTACCGTATCCAAGGTTGGGGAAGGTGTGTGTCACAATCCAAGCTAGGCCTTAGGTGTGACACGATGATTAGAGTCCTGAGGGACCCCAACCAAGCCTCATAGCATATCATTCATGAGCATATATAAGATAAATAAAGCAATAAAGTCAGGACATAGATGCAAAAACAAAGCCTCAACATGAAAAGTCTCAATAAAAAAGAAGAAGTCTCAAACTAAAAATGAAAAGACGACATAGACTCCATGACATCTAACATTCCTCTACTAATCTAAATGGGGGCATAAGACAAGATCCTAGGTCACTCAATATAAATGATGAAATACTATAGGAACATAAGGAAAAGTAAAATCTCACGTCCTCAAAATATGAGGAATCATCATAAATAAAAATGGTTTTAAGCTCTAGCCATGAACGGGAGGATGATCGTGATCGTCGAAACCTAAATTATGATACAATGTAGGCAAAAGTATGAGTTAGTACATGCAATGCTGAGAAGTATACATGAACAATGAAAATGGGGCATAATCAATATGAACATGAGATGCATGACCAACATCTTAAAACATGAATAAAACTTTGAAAATATTTAAAGATCATAAATATGTGGTCAATGCATTATAAAACATGATCAGAAAGCTTGTAGAATATAATATATACATATGTGGGATATTAACCTTAACCGACATGTAAGACCATGTGAGCTAGAATATGGAATCCGATGTAACTTTCACGCCTAGAAGAGAGAGGCTACTTGCCAAGGTAGACTCCAGATCATAAACATATATTATCCGATGTAACTCCCACCAATTGAGGATTAAGGTGGTGGACATCCTTAAGACTGCCTTTAAAACTCGATACGTCCATTAATAGTTCTTAGTATCTTTTGGGTTGACCAATGTCCCAGTAACATTTATGGAGTTGATGAACCGTGTGCTCAGGACCTATTTGGATTCTTTCGTGATAGTGTTCATCAATGACATTCTAGTCTACTCCAGAAGTAGGGAAAACCATGAGCAGCATCTGAGGGTTGTACTCCAGACCTTGCAGGATCAGCAGTTATATGCGAAATTCACTAAGTGTGAAATTTGACTTGACTTTGTTACATTTTTGGGACACGTGGTATCCAAGAATGGGATTATGATGGATCCGGTGAAGATTGTCGCAGTTCATGATTCGGCTAGGCCCACTTCTCCACCTGAAGTTCACAGTTTCTTCGGTTTAACAGGATACTATAGGCGGTTTATGGAGGGGTTTTCTTCGATAGCGACACCTTTGACTAGATTGACTTAGAAGAATGTTCCTTTCCAATAATTTGACAAGTGTGAGACGAGCTTTCTGAGGCTCAAGGCCTTGTTGACTTCAGCGCCAATTCTGACTCTTCCAGTTGAGGGCCATGGGTTTAAAATCTATTGTTATGCTTTCAGTGTTGGCATGGGATGTGTGTTGATGCATCAGGGAAGGATTATTATTTATGCTTCTAGGCAGCTGAAGCTTTACGAGAGGAACTACCCTATTCATGACTTAGATTTGGCGACGGTAGTCTTCGCGTTGAAGATATAAAGGCACTATATCTATGAAGTTCACTACGAGGTGTTCACTGACCATAGTAGTCTTAAGTATATCTTCAGCCAGAGGGATCTTAATCTTAGGCAGCGCAGGTGGTTGGAGTTGCAGAAGGACTATGACATCTCGATTCTTAATCACCCGAACAAGGCTAAGGTGGTAGAAGATGTCTTGATCTAGAAGGCAGTGAGTATGGAGAGTTTGGCTTTCTTAGCTACAGAGGAGCGACCTATGGCTTCGGACATCCAGTCCTTAGTAGGGGTGTTCAACACCAAACCATAATCGATAAGCCAACCACAAAATTGGCTTATTGGTCTTGGGTTATCGAATAAACGGTTGATGAATGAATTAAAATTTTATAAGTAACATCTTATCGGTGTGGGGATGGATTACTCAATTTCCTTATCGAATAAAATCGTTAATCAGTTAAGAATTACTATACTTACACTTTTACCCTAGGTATATAAACTAATATGCGTACATATAATATTAATTATTAATCCTAAAGGATAAAGCCTCATTTGATATTTCTCCATAATATCTAATTAAATATTGTTAGTCCAAAGCATAAACTGAAAAGCCTATTTAATTTTTTATTGTATTATTATTATATTACTATTAATCTATTATAATTATTAACCTAGAGGGTAAAGTCAGTGAAGCACTAAATGTAGTAAAACCCTATTTTTCTTGATTTCTATCCCTTTTGCCCCTAGGTCTTCGTCTCTTCTTGATGACAGCTCAGGTACTGAGTAAAGTTTCCATCTCTGTTTTCATTTATCTATTTACCGCTTTTTCTAGTGAGATGTGGACTTGTCCTTGTGTGTTCCTCTTCGAATAACAATATGTATGCGTTTAGATATGTGAAAAAAAGTCATTTTTTGTAAGTTGCGTAAACAAATGTACCATAGAAGTTAGTCGATAGACCACCCGCTAACAGTCTGATAATTCTTGATTTATTATAGCACTAACCTAGGTATTAATGGTTAGCTAGCGGATTAGTATTTATAAAAATTGATATCCGATAGGTCAAATTGTTAAGCAAAATTATCCGTCCAATCCACCCGATAAGAAGCCCTAGTCCTTAGCTAACCAGATGATTAGACTTGATTTTTTTTAGTCTAGAAGGGTACTCGCTTGTGTGGAGGCTAGATATTTCTTGATGGAGCAGATTCGGGCAGAGAACTTTGAGGATCCGCAGTTGAGGATGATTCGAGATAAGGTGCTTATCGGCGAGGCTAGGAAGGTGATCTTATATTTAGAGGGTGTTTTGAGGATTGAAGATCGTATTTGTGTTCCTAGAGCTAAAGACTTGGTTAGGCTCATTTTGGAGAAGTCCCATTATTCTAGATATTCTATTCATCCTGGTGTAATAAAGATATATCGTGATCTGAGGCAATACTACTGGTGGTGTGGGATGAAGAGAGACATTTTACCTTTTGTGTCTAGGTGCTTGAACTGTCCACAGGTGAAGTACGAGCCTTAGAGGCCAAGTGGTTTTACCCAACAGCTACCCATTCAGGAATGAAAGTGGGATCAAATAGCGATGGACTTTGTGGTAGGCCTGCCACGTACCTTTTTAGGGTTTGATTCTATTTGGGTAATCGTGGATCGATTGACCAAGTATACTCACTTTTTGTTGGTTCATACTTTCAAAAGTTCAGATAGGTTAGCTTAGATCTATATTCGAGAGATTGTCCCTTTGCATGGTGTACCGATGTCTATTATCTCATATCATTGTACTCATTTTACTTTACACTTCTGGAGATCTGTTCAGAGAGAGTTGGGTACTAGAGCTAAGCTTAGCACAACCTTCCACCCTCAGAAAGATGGTCAGTCCGAGAGGACTATTCAGGTCTTGGAGGATATGTTTTGGGCATGTGTTATTGCTTTCGGAGGAAAGTAGGATCAGTTCTTGGATTTGGTAGATTTGCATATAATAAAAACTATCATTCCATCATCCAGATGGCCTCATTCGAGGCATTGTATGGTAGGAGGTGTCGTTCATCGATGTGCTGATTTGATGCTTTTGAGGTTAGGCCATGGGGAACCGACTTGTGTGTGATTCTATGGATAGTGTCTATGTGATACATGAGTGACTCCATACTTCCCAGAGTAGGAAGAAGAGTATGATGATCAGAGATTGCAGTCTATGGAGTTCATTGTTGGTGTTCGAGTATTTCTGCGAGTATCGCCCATGAAAGGTGTAATAAGATTTTGAAGGAAGGGCAAGGTAAGCCCCAGGTTCATTAGTCTATTTTTGAGGAGGATAAGGTAGGTAGCCTATAAGATAACCTTTCCCCCATCTCTTTCGAGTGTTCACCCTATTTTCCATGTTTCTATGCTTAAAAGGTATGTTCTAGATGAGTCTCATGTGCTTCAGTGGGATTCGGTTCAGTTGGATGAGTGCTTGACTTTTGGGGAGGAGCTTGTTTCCATTCTAGACTTGTAAATTAGGAAGTTGAGAACTAAGTATATCCTGTCAGAAAAGGTTCAGTGGACGCACTGTCTAATTAAGGAGGCGACTTGCGAGATCAAGCTTGATATACGGACTCAACATCCTTACCTTTGCGAGCCTTCAAGTACCTTCCTTTATTTTACTTTTGAGGACAAAAGTCCTTTAAGAAGTGGATGTTGTAATGACCCTCAAGGTCATTTCTGTGTTGTTGTATGTTTTTACTATTTTTCCTCTTCCCATAGCTTCCTTGTAGTACTTATGCAGTATTGGGATGGGTGGCATGCTCCTCAAGGTGTTCGGCTGAGTTTTGATGTGGTTTGGATATTTGTGAGGCTTAAGGCTTGAAAGAGTTGACTTGAGTCAACATTTGGAGATTCTGATGTCGGATGATGATTCCGCCAGTTCCAGAAGGGTCATTTTGGTCTAGAATGAGTGTTGGTTCGAGTTTTGGAGTTTTTGTTTTGAGTTTGTGCGATTAGGCGTTTTAACTTTAAAGTTTTGGCCAAAGTTTGACTTTGGTCAATATTCTTAGAAAACTTACTCGGATTAAGATTTTGATAGCGTGATTATCTCTAGAACGCCAAATTTGGTTTAGAACGACCTTTGGCTCGGTTCTCGAGGTGCTTGGAATGCATTTTTAGTTGTTTGTGTGCTAATATGTTTCCTTGAATTAGTGTTGACTTTCATCAACATGGATGAGATGACCTCTTTTAGATTTTTCATTGATCCAGTTGAGTCTGAAATGATGTTTACAAGTGGTTTGCACTTTTGATTTGCGTCATATGGACTCTAAATGATTTATGAGGGTCGGTTTGAAGTTGTGGGCCTAAGGCTTAAAACTTTGCAATAGGCCACTGGTGTGATCGCTTTTGCGACACTTGGTCGCTTACGCGATAGCCACTTTTTTGTCCAAGGGTTCGCTTTGGCGAAGGATACCCCTGGGGCGGGGTTCGCTTACGCGACCATACCATTGCTTAAGCAACGGTTGGTTTTGTGACCCGTATGTCTCTTTAGCGATAAGCGCCCCTAGGTGGGGGTCGCTTTTGCAACCCATATGTTGTTTAGCAACGACTATATTGGGATTTAATCCCTATTCTTTCTTCATTCTTCAAAAATGAAGACCCTCGTTAGGAGAGCTCGGACCAAGTCCCTTTCCCTCAATTCTTGATCGCTTTAAGTGATTCAAAGGCAATTATCTTCCATTTCCTTTTCCTAACTTTATTCTAGCTTCAAATTCATGATTTATCCCAAATCCCTTGATTTCTAATTTCAAAGAATGGTATTTGGACCATCTGAGGTCCGAATTGAACTCTATGTATGCCTAACTTTTGGGCATGTGATCCTTACCACAAGGAAAATATTATGACTATTTTGTTTTGTAATTCTATAACGTCGATTGGAGGGTTAATTTTTGACCCATTTTTTACCCAAATTTTATAATTGTAATATGGAGACCGTCGGATTCATGTTGACTTGCTTGTTTTATTCTTGATAACTTGGAAGCAATTCGAGGCTCTTTGGGAAGGAAAAGCACACGAATAGAAGTTTGAGTGCGGTTTTAACTTCAAGGAAGGTTATGGTTTACCCTTTTAGACTTGGCTTAGTTGATTTATATATATTAGAGTAGGTTGATGGATAGGATGGTGTTAGGACTAGTTTACAGGTATGCTTGATCCTTCTGAGCTAGGTCGGCCTATGATGCCTACTGAGTACTCCGTGTTTCGTACTCATACTATATTTCTACATCTTTTATGGTGTGGCTCCCAGCACGAGCCACCCTCCCTTAGCATTGGATCTTCCTTTTCTATCACCGACTTAGATCGTGGTGAGCTCATGGCATCCAAAGACTTGCTTCTTTCCATTTTTTGTACTGACTTATGTTTTGTATTTTTCTTAGTCACTTCTCTTGTATATATGGCCCCTCTATGCTTAGTAGCTCTTGTATAAGTGACACCAGGTCTGAATATTTAGTCTTGTGTTAGTTTGTCTTTCTAATCACTTTTGGGCCTCTTTTGTATATTTTGTATCGAACTATAGGTTTATGATGTGTCTATTTTCTTATATGTTATTCCTGACATTCTTTATTATTATCATTATACTTAAATTGCTGTCTTCTGCATATTTGTGTCCTTGGGTTGAGGCTTGCCTACTTGGTGGGTTATAGTAGGCGTCATCATGGCCCAATTTCGAATCGTAATAGTATTAAAGTGGATATACACACGGCTCGGTGGGTTGGATCGTGAAAAATTCCTTCTTCATATTTCAAATATAATAAAAAATATTTTTAAAAAAATACACAAATCTTTTTTCAAATCTGAATTATGAAATTACTTGGTAGTTTTGTTGACTTTCCTTCTAGATTCTTGGCACTTCTTTGCTCTTGTTTGGTCCAGAATTAATATTGTTTGAAGGATGTTTAGAATTTGGTACTTTAGTAAATCTGTGAATGACTTTCATCAGAAAGAGGACCTGAAAATCTACTTCAACATTGATTTCACCCATGTAAAATGTTCATTTGAATTCATAGTGAACCTAATGAACCTACTCAGGTGTATGATTAAGAAATGAACATGCATGTTTTGCACAGTGGCAGATCTAGAAATTTTACCTAGTGGGTTCAACATATGAAGAAGATTAAAAAAGTCAGGAAATTAAATATTATTAATTAATATTTAATTAATTAATATATAATTATTTTTTAATTAATACTTTTTAAAATATATGATTTAATCAAAATAATGAGGCCAAGCACAAGAAAAAGGGTTGGAAAAGGGTAAAAAATAATGTAGTACATTGTTGTCTGGTTTCGAACTCAAGACCCTATGACAAAAATGAACTCGGAAAGTACATATTTTGTTTAAAAAATATTAATATTATTAAGACAAAGATTAATTGAGGAAATAAATATACTACTTGATATCTACAAAAAAAATGAATTGTCATGTGGTGACTTATTTGTCGAGATCAAGATGATTAATTAGGTACATGTGTTTTCTATACGTTTTTAATTTTTTAAATACAAACATGTAATGAACAGTATCATATGAAATACTTAATAGACGATATTATATGTTTGATTGAGGAATACTAATATGGAGATTTGAAGCAAATGTAAAAATTGTACTGCGCATCGATGGATCATGTTTATAGGAAGGGAAAAGCTCAAATATGACATCAGAATTTGAGAAAGGACTCATTTATGTCATCCCTTAATATTTGGCTTCATCTATGGCTCTGTTATGACACAATTAAACATAATCAATCTTGGTATACCACTTCTTACACATGCCCAACAATGAATGAGTTACATCACTAATTAAATTTGGCAAAACTAAAAATTCACAAAAAATTAATTTATCCAAATGACATCTCCATTTAACCCATTTCAATATTAAATCCCTCATTCACTAATGCAGAGAAAGTGGTGCAGTGTTGAGATTCTAATGACGTCGACACCGAATATTACATTATTGAACGGATGTTAGAGATGGATCGAAGCCAAAAAAGGGTATTTTTGAGAAAAAGAAATGATGAATAGCTTAATGCTGATAAAAGAAAATAATTTCACACAAACTATGAAATTTATTTTTTTCTATATTAAAATTACTTATAATTTGCGGTATTTGTATGTAAAAACATAAATATCAAACCCATAAAATTGATGAACCCATCACGTATTGCCCAATCAGTTTCCGATATGCATCTCCCATCGCTTACTCGATTTACAAGATGAATGTTTTTCAATTATGTACAAATTACCCCGATAGATAATTAGTGATGGATGTGTGACCATCATCAGTGTCCATATGTAAAATATTGTATGTCAAATCGAATATGTTTCTCGTTAATAATTAATAACACTAATGGGAACTTTGATTCACAACAATGATATAAATGTATCCAGTTTTTAACGGATAACATAAATTAGCAACTTTTTCTCAAAGTTTGATAGAATATTTAATTTTTTTTGTGCATAAAATAACAAAAAAGTATAATTAATTTGGGTTTCAGATATTTAAAATAAATGGGTCAAGTAGCACATTTTTAAAATCAACAATTCATATCAGTAAATAAGGAAAGATGTTCACATGAGGCATCCCTTCATCTGAAGGCACATATTGGTCGTAAGGTGTAACGATCTAATCCGTCGTTACTATAAATATGTGCGATAAAGGCATACAAATCTCTTTCATCATATGACAAGGATCAATTTCTTAGTATGCGAGTGCATTAGTTCTGAATTAATGTCGTACTATGCTCCTATCTCAAATTTAGTTGAAAGTGTCTTTCCGATTTAGTTTTAGACTTAAGTTCAAACTAGGGTCAACTTCAAATGACCATATCTCTCAGCCTATAATGAATTAGATAGCCCATTACCTATCAAATTAAAGGTCTATGAGTCTTCTTTCTAGCACAATCAAATTTGCCTCATTTGAAGTTTGAAGTAAATATTTATGCCCATTTTATCGAGTACTGTCCGTACTGGGCTGTTAGAGTAGGATTTAAGCCGCTATGGCGGGATTTGATGGTACAGAATGGAAAAAGGCGTCTTGTTATTATATCATTCTTCCCTTAAGTGTAAAAATATATGAGGGTTACCCTATAAACCCCCAAGAAGCTTCTCTAGGCTTCAAAAGCAGGGAAGAAGAGATTTCTAGCACAAGGAAGGCTACAACCTATGTATTTCAGGCCCGTCAACATAGATTCTCCTTCCGAAATTTAAGGATTGTGCTATAATCCTTCTACAATAGGTTGGCACCCAGGTATCTAGGTTTTCTTAATTAAGTAGTTTTAAATTTATTCCCATTGCTTAATATAGTGTAGATTGACAGGAGATTTTATGAATAGGCCTTAGGACACAGAGTCTGGATGGTTAAATGATTCTCAATTATTGTTCAGAAAGGGAATGTATGTTGTGGGTCATGATTATTATTTGACTAGTGATAAAGGTCCAATCTTTGAATGTTGAACTTAGTGAAACTGTTTAGAAGGCTAATGATTCTTGTGAATTAAGTGTAGACAATAGCTGGATTATAATAGAATCCTTAAACTTAGAGATTATGGGCTATTGATGTATATAGAGGACTGTGTTTGTATAAATAACTATGTTTGTTTATGTTGATTATTCCATGTAAATTACTTAAGTAATGGAAATCATGAAATAAAAGAGTAAATACGAATGACTTAATGTTGATAGATCTCATACCGTGAACCTATTTGATTACATATGGCTGTAGATTATGCTTTAGTTTATATCATAGAGAGACCCTTAATAGTGATTGAGTAATATTGTAATATTTACCATGAATTTAATTATTGTGGTTGGATGATTGATATGTTGTTTGATGGGTCTACAATCCCAAGGCTATGAAATCCATAATATTGTACTTGCTCTACCCAAAAGTGATGCCTTAAATAAAGAAGGCTTAATGAAATATTGTTAATGACAAAAAAGATAGAATAAAACTAATGAAATGACTATTTGTGAATAATTATGTGCAATGAGCCTGATTACTTGATTGTGCAAGAATATAAACTATTCATTTTGGACTATGATTCTGATATTGAATCGGGTATCGCATTTAGATACATGTATTGGATTGGGTGTCACGTTATGATATATATATTGGATTGGGTATCGCGTTCTGACATATATATTGGATCGGATGTCATGCTCTAATATATACTAACTATTGGATCGAGTGTCACGCTGACACACTAGCAGTTTGAGTATGAGTTTCATAAGAGAACCATTGTGTGGCTATCATATGTGAATTGATCTTGACTTTTTGTGTGATAATAGATAATTTGAGTTGATTATTATCGATCATGCCCATCTTGTGTAATATTTGATATGAAAGGATTGAAGGTCCAAGTGTTACCATGTTGACTATTATATCTGAGATTTACATTATGAAACTGTATATTGCTCTGAAATGCTAAATTGATAATGTATTCATGTATATACTCCGTTTGGATTATGTTATGGTTGTTAGACTTGTCCACATTGTAGGCATGAGGTCATGGGTAAATAAGTGAAGAGCAATTGATGCATTGTTAAGTGAAAGTAGTAACTTAAAGTCAGATATTATTGATGTTCTATGGGCACATATGCTAAAGAGGGATTTAAAGAGAATTCAGAGCTTCTGCCTTCAGACAGACCGCTCTGGCCGAATGAATATCGTTATGGCGAGGCCTTCAGAGAGGGATAGGTCCCACCACAATGGGCTAGTGTGGTTACAATATGAGCATTAGCCCACCTAAAGGTTTCCCTCTTTCGAGTGAGATTCTAATTATTCTAGGGCCAGGTGTTGGTGTGAAAGCTAAAGATAGCAGACTGGTTAGACATAGTTAGTAATGGCCCATAGTTTGAAAACTCCTCTATGTGATAAAAAGTCTAGGCCTTGATTTGTATTAGAGTTGGCAGCGAACTAACTAGAAGGGATGAGAGTTAGGCTTGAAAAACTTTAACGAGGTTAATAGGAATAAAAAGAGTTTGTACATAAAGGTTGCCATGTATTTCCTTAGGAGCCATCTTCTTCTTGATGATTTTTTTAGATTATGCAGTGGATATCGAGTTGACCGATAATGCCTACAGTACGTGTTGTCTATACTGATACTACTCTTCCTATACTACTTGGGATAGTCTAATTGCATAGTTAGTGATGTTTCATAGGTAAGGAAGAAGATAAGTCTCCAACATCTTCTACTCTTCATTCCTTATGGTGGGAGTTGTTTCTTATTTTTATTTATACTCTGTATCCTTAGAAGCTCTTTTACCTGTTTAAACTAATATCATTGGGGGTGTTAAAATTTTGTTTCTAATAAACCTTAGAGTTTAATACTTAATTGTGGTGTATTCTTGACTTTTTAGGCTGTTATTTTGGTAATTATTAAATTTCTGCATGATAATTTTTAAGAGTTCTCCTATCTAGTTGTTAGATTAGGTGCCCGCACGGCTCAGTGGGTTAGGTCATAAAAAGTTGGTATCAAAGTCTAGGTTACTGATCTCTCAATACAAGTGCAAGTGGAATAAACTCCTATGGATTGGTGTCTTGACGTCCACATCTAATCTTCAGTAAGCTATGAAGCATTCTAGGAAGTCGTTTCATTTCTTCTCTTATTTCATGTGATTTGTTATTTATGGTATGGGTTGAGTTTAATTGGTATCTTTTGATTTCAATTGGTATCTCAAAGAAGTAAATTTGATGTCATTATCATTGCTGAAGGGACCTAAGCATGAGAAATTAGAACCGAGAAGGTTCCAATTGGTATCTGGCCTTAGAGGCTGAGTACATGCATGGATGATCAATTAATGGTCATTAATGAGGAGAATTAAGTTAATAACTTTGACTTGCTTGTGTGATGTGGTTCCAAATTTTGTAATTTTGTGCATAATGATGTCTTTTTGATTGACGATGAATGAATTATGCTTACATGAATAATATGATGTGTGAATTGTACTTGCATGGATAATATAATATGTAGTGAATTTTATGTTGCTTAAGATAAATATCTATGTGCGAAAGGTGCTTGCCTGAATGATTGAAATGATGTGAGATATGATTGCTTGGATTTCTGTGAACTTGTTGTTAGAAAAAGGTCATAGCTTGGTTATGTGCAATGATCTAGTGATAAACTGTAATATGATTAATGAATGAACTTCTGACGTGTTAAATGATATACTCATGTGAGGGAATACAACTCTTAATTATGTATGGACTTACCGATCGAGAAAATAGTAAGGAAAAAGAATGATTTATTAGTGTGGAAAAACTCTGATTTTTGGACAGTCGAAATTGGTTAGAAACCATGTGACAAAAAAGGGGGCTATTGTTGCATAATAATGAAATTGTGGTTATAAAAGATTTTCTAAATGTATCTCATAACTGGTTTTCAATAATATGGTATTGAGTTCTTGACTATGCATTGCTTGGTTTGGTCTTGAAACTATGTTAAGGGCATAGTACAATTTTATGTGTTTACTAAGCTAAGACTTGAGACTGTGAGTTCAGGATATATTGTCCTTGTGATCATAATTATTTTGACTATTGGATTGAGTTTATGGAAACTAAATATTTTAGTTGTTTCTAAATTTATGTTTCTAGTTATCATGACGTTATAGGTTTAAGGTGGGTGATGAATCGATCTCTATAGTGTGCATGTTTTTTTATGCTAAGATAATGGGGAAAATTCTTAAGTGTGTTACTGATCATAATTGTCTAGTATTTTTAGAACCTATTTGATAAAGGTATAAAAATTATTGATGTGATATGGGTAATGCTGTCGGGTTGAGGTGATGGTTTCTTTCCCATAAGTGATTCATGCACCTGCTAAATTACTCCATTGTATGCATATGTATATATGAACAGGGAAGAACCTTTTCTTGGTAGATATATAAATGTGACTATTCATTGTGATTTTGGCTGAATTATATGCTTGGATCGGGTATCATGCTCTGACACATATTTAGATTGGATGTCATATTTCAACACATACTATATGATTGTGGGTCCCATGAGATGACTCTTGTGTGAAAATACTTGATATTGATATTGATGTGAATCTTATGATATACCTTGATAGTCCCATTATGATCGTGAATTACTTAAACTTTTCATTTCCTCATTATTGTGTGAACATGACAAATCGTATTTTATTCCTAGACTCTATGATGAGATGAGAAGTGTACTGCTGAGGTCATTGCTGACGAATGTGACTAATGCTCGATTACTGATTTTGAATGAGCATCATTACATACTTATTTGGGGTGTTTTGATTCTGGTGTTTGATTCATGAAATACATTGTGGTTACTTATTTTTTGTTACTACTCTTTGAGTGGGGATGATGTGATCGTTATAGCATTTGTTAGGGTGTAAGTGCCCGGGTAAAGTTTCCCCTAGTATGAGAGTTGATAAGATTTTAGTTAGAATATATTCCAATGAACTTTATGAATTGTGTCATTTAGAGGTATTTAGTACCTTGAGATGTAGAGTTTGAGAAGATTAAAGTAGTATCATGATATGCTAGGGACATAATATCCATAAGAATTTTTAAAATAGAATTCGAGTTAGTAGAACTCCAGATATAGCATTGATGAAAAAGGGTTAGCCTGGATGTGATTTTTCCTAAGTTGTAATGATGTCTCATCAATGGTTTAAAAAACTCTTAGATCGGCTTGTACCATTTCTTCTCTATTGTCAATCGAGGACAAACTAGGGATAAATTGGTATTTATTTTAATGACTTAATCCGTCATTACTAAAAAAATTTGCGATAAAGATATACGAATCTCTTTCGTCATATGACTAGGATCAATTCGTTGTTATGCGAGTGCATTAGTTGTGAATTAAGATCGTACTATGCTCCTATCTCAAAGTTGATTCTAAAGTGTCTTTTCAATTTAGTTTTGTACTTGAGTTTAAATTAGGGTCAACTTCAAACGACCATATCTCTCAGTCTATAATGAATCAGATAGCCCATGTCCTATAAAATTAAAGGTGTATGAGTCTTCCTTCCAACGGCACTGAATTTGCCTCATTTAAAGTTCTAAGTAAAAAGTTATGCCCATTTTATCGAGTATTGTCCGTATTGGGCTGCCAGAGTGGGATTTAGCCGTCTTGGCGGGATTTAATGGGACAGAATGGAAAAGAGGCATCTTTTTATTATTTCATTCTTCCCCTAAGTGCCAAAATAGATGAGGATTATCCTAACCCCCCCTCCCAAAAAAAAGCTTCTATAGGCTTCGAGAGAAGGGAAGAAGATATTTCTAGCACAAGGAAGGCTACAACCCATGGATTTCAAGTCCGTCTCCATAAATTCTCCTTCCGAAAGTCAAGAATCGTGTTATAATCCTTCTACAATAACTTGGCACCCAGGTAGGCTAGTTTTTCTCAATTGAATATTTATAAAATTATTCCCATTGCTTAATATAATGTAGATTGGAAAAAGATTTCATGCATAGGCCTTTGGGCACGGAGTTTGGATGATTAAATGATTATCAATTGTTGTTTAGAGAGGGAATATATGTTGTGAGTCATGATTATTATTTGACTAGTGATAAAGGTTCAATCTTTCAATGTTAATCTTGGTGAAACTATTTAGAAGGCCAATGATTCTTGTGAGATTAAGTGTAGACATAGCTAGGTTATAACAGAATCCTAAAACATAGGGATTATGGGCTATTGATGTATATTGAGGGATGTGTTCATACCAATAACTATGTGTTTTTATGTTGATTATTTCCTATGAATTACTTGAGTAATGAGAATCATGGAATAAAATGGTGAATGTGAATGACTTAGTGTTGATAGATCTCATGCCATTAACCTATTTGATTACCTATGGATATTGATTATGGTTTAATCTATATCATAGAGAGATCCTTAATAGTGATTGAGTAATGTTATAATTTTTACCATAAATTTAATTATTGTGATTGGATGATTGATATGTTGTTTGATGGGTCTACAATCTCAAGACTTTAAAATTCATAATTTTGAACATGCTCTACCCAAAAGGATCCCTTAAATAAATAAGGCTTGATGAAATTTTATTAATGAAACTAATGAAATGACTATTTGTGAATAATTACATGCAATGAGCCTGATTACTTGATTGTGCAAGTATGTGATCGTTGTGGACTAGGATTGTGCATTGTGATTGTGATATTGGATCGGATGTAATATTCTGACACATACTAATTATTGGATCAGAGGTTAAGCCAACACACTAGTAGTTTGAGTATGAGTTCCATAAGAGAACCATTGTATGGCTATCATATGTGAATTGATCTTGACTATATGTGTAATGATAGAGAAAATGGCTTGATTATAATCGATCATCACCATTTTGTGTAATAATTTATATGAAAGGACCGAAGGTCCAAGTGTTACCATGTTGACTGTTATATCTGAGATTTACATTATGAACCAGTATATTTCTCTGAAATGGTAAATTGATAATGTGGCCATGTATATGCCCAGTTCGGATTATGTTATGGTTGATAGACTTGTCCGCATCGTAGGCATGAGGTCATGGGTAAATAAATAGAGAGAAATCGATGCATTGTTAAGTTAAATTAGTGACTTGAAGTTAGATATTGCTGATGTCCTGTGGGCACATATGTTAAAGGGGGATTTGAAGAGAATTCGGAGCTTCTGGCTTCTGACAGGCAGCTCTGATCGGAGGAATTCCACTATGGCGAGGCCTCTAGAGGGGGATAGGTCCCACTACAGCTAGCCAGTATGGTTAGAATATGAGCCTTAGCCCACCTTAGTATTTCCCTCTTTTGAGTAAGATGTTAATTATTCTA
Organism: Solanum dulcamara; assembly: GCF_947179165.1. NCBI lineage: Eukaryota > Viridiplantae > Streptophyta > Magnoliopsida > Solanales > Solanaceae > Solanum > Solanum dulcamara. Next base: position 62,765,796 of record NC_077238.1, on the reverse strand, counting down.
AGGCCATGTGTTGGTGTGAAAGCTAAAGATAGTAGACTGGTTAAAAGGTTAGTACTGGCCCATAGTTCAGAAACTCCTCTATGTGATAGAAAGGATAGCCTTGATCTATATTAGAGTTGGCAGAGAACCAACTAGAAGGGATGAGAGTTCGACTTGAACGACTTTAATGAGGTTAATGGGAATGACAAGAGTTTGTGCATAAAGGTTGCCGAGTGTATTTTCTTAGGAGCATGCTTCTTACTGATTTCTTTATATTATGCGGTGGGTATCAAGTTGACCGATGATGCCTACCAGTACGTATTTTTTGTATTGATACTACTCTTTCTATGTGACTTGGTATAGTCTGGTCGCATGGTCAGTGATGTTTCATAAGTGAAGACATAGATGAGTCTCCAACAGCTTCTACTCTTCATTTCTTATGGTGGGAGTTATATCTGGTTTTTATTTATACTCTAGATCTTTAGAAGCTCTTGTACCTGTTTAGAATAGTATCATTGAGGGTGTTAGAATTTTTCTTATAATAAACCTTAGAGTTTAATACTTAATTGTGGTGTATTTTTGACTTTTTAGGCTATTATTTTGGTAATTGTTAAATTTCTGCATGATTTTTTGTAAAGGTTTTCCTATGTAGGTGTTAGAGTAGGTGCCCACATGGCTCGATGAGTTGGATCGTGACATAAGGAATTGTTGCTAAGCTACTTCTTTAAAAATATTATAGTTATATTATATAATAACACTTAAGATTTTTGGAGGGCATGTATTAAGGTAATTCAAAATTTAAATTTAGGTTTCCATTTACATATATGATATTATTTTCAATGTTTTTGCAGATCATTCTTGTACTATAATATATAAGGCATATAAAGTGTCCAAATTAAATTCATAAGTAGCATGTTAGGTTCATTTTCTTTGAAAGATAATATTTTTAAGCTAATATAAATATATTTAATAACTTGTTGAAAGTTGAGAAGGACATTAATAACTTGTTGAAAGTTGAGAAGGACATTAATTTTTTGGGAAATTTATTAAAACAACAATATTTTATCATTAAGTAGGACTCTATAGCTATAGTTTGCTTAATTATAGATAATAACAAAATGTTAGGAGAGGATGGAGGAGAGAGGCGAGCGAGATGAGAGGAGAGAGTATATGTTTTCACTGATTTAGGAGGAAAAGAATAAATAAACAAACTGATTTGTATCAAAATGAATACATATTAAGAGGAGAGAGGCGAACGAGATCGAGATAGGGAGGAGAGAGGATTGTATTTTATATTTATCTTGCATTGTATTCTATATTTATTTGTATTAATTGTATTAAAAATACAATAAATTGCATTTTGTATTTATTTTATATCAATTATATTTAAAATACAATGAATACAACTGTATTCATCCTCTATTTGATTGGATACAAATACATTTGACATAGAGGATGAATGCATATTGTATTCGTATGAATACAAATACAATTGATACAAAAAATATAAAATGCAGTCTTTCGAATACAACTAAAATAAAATACAAAATTTTCACCTATATTTATTGAATACAATTGATACATCTATTTTGCAAAGTATTATGTATTTATCTTGTATCAATTGTATTCTAAATACAATGAAGACAACTGTATTCATCCTCTCTTTGATTGGATACAAGGATATTTGACAGAGAGGATGAATGCATATTGTATTCATATGAATACAAATACAATTGATACAAAAAAATATAAAATAAAAATTTTCGAATATAATTGAAATAAACTACAAAACTTTCACCTATATTTATTTAATACAATTGATACATAATATATTTGAATGTATTTTTTCTTATTGAAAGGAGAGAGAGAGAGAGAGAGAGAGAGAGAGAGAGAGAGAGAGAGAGAGGCAGGAGATAGGAGAGGGCAAGAAAGAGGGAGGAGAGGCAAGGGAGAGAGGAGACAAAGAGAGAGAGAGAGAGAGAGAGAGAGAGAGAGAAAGGAGAGGGCAAGCAAGAGGGAGGAGAGATATCAAATTAGGATACTATTAATTTGATATACAACCAAAATATTGTTCTTTTTGATAATTTTTTGAAATTATAACTATTTTCTATAAATAAATTCATAATTTTGCCTAGTTTGATAATTTTTTCTAATTGTTTTCTCCGTTCTAAACTTACCAAATTAGCAAGAGTAGACACTTCAAAATTGAGACTGTTCTAATATTATTTTTTTTATAAAAAAAACATAGTAAGAAATCTATTCCCTCCATTTTATTTTATTTGGCCTCTATATAAAAATGTATATTTTATTTGTCCATTTTAGCAAATCGAGAGAGTTTTATTAATCTTTCTCATACTACCTTAATTAATATTAGATAACTATTTAAAATAGTAATAAAAAAATTTATAGTTTCAAAGCACATAATTAACTAGGTTCGTTTAGTAAGATACATCTCTAATAAAATTTTTATTAAACAATGTGTCAAGTCAACATGGGTCAAGTAATGTGTAACTAAGAATTTATTTTTACTAAATCATAAGTACTCCCTTTGTTCACTTTTATTTGTCACATTTCACTTTTCGAGAGTCAAACTACGTAGAGTTTGATAAATATTTTAAGGTATATATTTTTTTTTCATTTTAATATGAGAAGGATTGCAAATTATAATTTTTTTTGTGGGGTTTTTGAACTCTAAATTTTACATTTTACATTTTACATATTGAATTAATGTATCAATTTAGCTTTAAAAATTAGTCAAAATGACTTTCATGAAAAAAAAAGTGACAACTAAAAATAAACGGAGGGGGTAAGTGTTACACACACCAAAAAAATTAAATTATCTAGTATTTAAATACTCAATCATCCTTCGAAAGATGCGTGAATTAATAGATTTAGATCATGCCTTTTAAATTATGGAAGAAATATGATACTGACTTCACAACAAATAGGGTCAACAATTCAATCTTAGAATGACAAATATTCTAAGTTGCTCTTTCTTTCCCTCGTATTGTTTCTAAGTTTATTTATTCCATTTGAAGTAGCCACGTGATTTTTTAAGATCTTGGATTTTGATATTGTACTCTATACTGTAAAGACTCCATTGTCTACAGATTTGTTTTTTATATCAACGTGTAACAGAACTTGTGTGAAGGATTGCATCCATTTGTATGTAACTGGTTTTGGTGTCATTGCTAAGTATTGTTTTAAAATTATTTATAAATGGGTTAATTAGATTTTTAAGAGGTATTTTACTAATTTAATTTTTGACTTAAGAATTCCCTCCCTATTTTATCATTTGTATTAATGATAGTTGTTTTTTAATTGTCATTTATATCTAGCAATTTATTTAATAATCAACGTATATACATGATTTTAGGATTATTGATTTTGGTTAGTTATTATTTGTTACAAGTCAGTGGTGCACTAAAGCACATTATACTATATGCATTTACTTATATAAGTTCATGGATTGAAAAATAAAAGAAATCATCACAGAAACTTAATATTTGGCGAAGTTCAATTTCTAAAAGTTCTATCATTATCTTCAAGGGAAACAAAAACAAGAAAAAGTTCATGCATACTTATCTTGGAAGAAGTTGTCTCGTACCACAAGAAAATGTGAACCAGAATCATAAAATTTATTTTTTAGTTCATGAAAAATATATTGTATATATATGGCTAAATTATTTTTTATGTATATATAATAGAAGTTTAATCTTATTAATTTCTTGATATATTTATTTTTTTATATTTTGAACACTTTAGTAAAATCCTAACCTCACCATTTACGTATGTGGTTAATGAAACATTTGGAAAGCCATCTTCCCTTCATTGTCCATTTGCCCATCAATATAGGTTAATAACCTCAATACTTGAAAAGAAATTCTTGCAAGCTTTCGATTGCATTGATAAAAAGATTTCATATTTGTCATCTGGTACATTAATCATATACTTCAATAATAAGCTTTCATATACTAAATTTAGATTTCCCGTTGATATACCACCACTGAACAAAAAGGCAGGTGTCTACAATATTTTGATTAGGCAAAAACTATACTGTTAGACATTATTTGTTTACTCCTCCAATATTGTATTACTTTTTTTTTCCTCTAATCTTCCCCTCATGATTTTCCATCAGTAATTAGTATTCTAGTTTTTCCTTCTTTGTACAATGTATCATGACATTTAGAACTCTTCGAGTATTTTTTCACTCCTCGGGCAATATCCACCAATTTAGAATTTGATTTAAAAGCCATATTTCGATCCTAACATTTTTTGGATTCCACTAATAACAAACGAAAGACAACTATTTTTTTTTGGATTCTATTTCAATGAAAACTTGATGAGTCGATCCACCTACACATCTTCCTTTTACTATTATATCGGGAGATACATATTGCTTGATGAAAGCCAATGGGGGAATCAGTTTTTTTTATTAAGATGATTCAAAATATAAAGAAGTAAACACACGAATAAATCAAGACAATTTTGCATCTATAATATATTCATAAAAACTGACTTTAAACTTAAATACATACTATGCTTTTTTGCCAAAGGAGGTCAGATAAATCCTTACACCGATGTGGCTCCGCCTCCGCATAAAGTAGATGACTTTTTCTAGAATTATTGAGATGACTGAGAGAGAGAGAGAAAATAAAGTGGAAAATGAGTTTTTCTGTTGCGGAGAGACACGAATAGTGTCGACGATCCTTTTGTTGTATTCATTGTTATTGCTTTTTGGTCACCAGTACCATTTGGCCGAAGAATATCAAATTGGAAAAGATGCCAAAGGATGAAAAAACTATGTTAGTGTTGTGCCAAACAAGCGCGTTATTGACTTTGCCAATCATTGCGACTTTAATATGGCAACGTTTTAGTTTTTTCTTTTAAAATTTGTAAAATAAACATTTAGATTATGTAGAAGGGTGTTAAAGTAAATTAACTTTTAAGTTTAAGAGTTCATGCTTTTAAGGTAGTATAAACACACTTGACACCATGTAGGTCCGCTGTAATGACCCTCCTGGTATTTCCTCTATTTTTCAATCTTTTCAGCGTTTAGAGCTTTCCTGTAGTGACCCCGAGTCATTTATAACTTGCTGACACTGACAGTTCGGTCGCTTGGTCATTCGTTTGGGTTTTATGCATGTTACCCTAATTTGGAGCTCTTAGAGTTTAAACGGTTGACTTCGGTCAAAATTCTAGGAAAATGACCTTAGAATGAAATAGTGATGATTCCATCATCTCCAAAATGGTCATTTTAGGCTAGTAGCATATTTAGCTCGAGTCTCAAGGCTTTTGGTGCGAGTTTGAGTCATTAGGCGTTTTATCCTTTAAGCTTGACCTAAGTTTGACTTTAGTCAATAATCTTGAAAAATGCGCTCGGATTGAAATTTCGCCAGTGTGGATAACTTTGAAATGTCAAGTTTGGTCTAGAATGACCTTTCGTGCTGTTTCTGAGGCTTTTGATCTCATTTTAAGCCCTCTTGTAGATTTTGTCTTAAAATGACACTTGGTGTGGAATCCACTTTTCATCGAGATGACCTCGGATGAAAATTTTGATTGCATTATTGAGTCCGAAAAGTCGAATTTGATTGGGTAGCATAGTTCACCTGCGTGCACGGAGTTTCAAACGAATTCCGAGTATCTCTTCGAAGAATTTGGAGTTGCCAAAATGAGATGTTACAACAGTTGCTGGTGTAAGGAAAAAATGCCTTCGCGTTCGCGAACCCTAGAGGTCGCAATCATGATGCTTCCTCCGCTTTCAAGAGGGTTTGGACAACTGACCCTTCATGATCGCGAGGTCACACTCCGCGTTCGCGATGGTATCTTCGCAAGTTGGCCACAATCATGAGCTTCGAGCTCTGTGATCGCGATGAACAGTCTGGGTGAGTCTTTTAAATAAGACAACCCATTTTTCAGTCTTATTCTCCAACTTCAAAATTTGATAACTAGAGTTAGGAGACTTCGTTTTGAGTAATTTGAAGTCCAGCGTGTTTGGAAAATTTGTGGCTACACATTAGATTCTAGGGGACTGTTGGGGGACCTACGTTTGAGGTATTTTTTTGTGTTTTAGCTGCTTCCCTCTCTCCTTTCTTAAGCTTTAATAGTGAATAAATTACATGGGCTGCTTTCTTCCGTTCCGAGAATCAAATTGTGTCCCATTTTGGGACACAAGTTCAGTAAGCTCAAATGAACTGTTTTGTGGAGTTGATGTCGAGATTCTCAATGAGGGTCCTACAATTCCATTTTAGACCCAATTTTGGGTCCGTCTTCGAAAAATATAATTTTTGTGTCAATGCATTGGTACTGACGAGGTGATCGATATTTTGTTAGTTTGACAGCTATTTTTGGTGATCCGAAAGTGAGAATCTTTAAATTGGAGGATTCAAAGCGTGTGTGATCTGCTTCGAGGTAGGCTACGGTCATCTACTTTGGATGAGCTTTATTAGATATCGTTTAGTATATATTGCATATGATTTAGGTTGGTACTTGCCGAGGATAGGGATTTCCTCCCCCCCCCATTTTGTTTCTTGATTCTCGATTGAGCTTTAGACTAGAATGGTCTCGTGATCTTAGTTTAGAATATAGGCCTCATTTGTGGTATTGTCTTAGCATTATTATCCTCTTTAGGATTGATATTGATGGCCTTAAGCTAGGTTTGAGCCTTAGATTCTTTAGCATGTGTTTTATTTCCCTTATAGCTAGGTGTAACTTTTGGTAGGGCTTGTTTCGGATAGTGTACATTATGCTAGTACTTGAGATCTCAGAGGCTCGTGATGCCTTATTGTCTGTTGTCTATTTTTGGGCATGCTGCCGTGTTTGAATAGCGATTGGATCCTAGGTTTGTTTCCTTCACCTTGGTCGAGTATTAAGTTTTGGTATTACATTTCTGATTGCGTGTACCTTGATTGGATGCTGGTGATGACATGCTTACATTGTTTGAGTAGTTTCACATGTTTTTTGTACCATCCCAGTTCCTCTTTTGGAGTTTTCACTACTGTTTTTGAGAAGGCATTCTCACTCATTAACTATTTTAAAACTTGTTTTAATGGGATTCATACCACCTGAATCATTCGTACACTAGTTATTAAGACTTATGAAGCCTTGAGAACATACTCCTTTTATACTAGCATTATCAGAGGCATCGAGCATGCACTCAACTTTTTATTGATATTCGACACGACATCACCTTTTTTCTACATTAGCTGCATCTGGGATGCACTTAGCATTACTTGACTATTCGGTGCGACATCACTTTTTACTGAATCTGCTTGGCTACTAACTCTCTGTTACCACGATGAGAATATTGTATATTATGTATAAGACTTGTTTTGGGACCAGGAAATGTATACAGACTTCCTGTATTCCCTATAGGACCCTCTGACCATGAGTACCATTGTATTTCATGAGAAAGTTACATAGGTCCTAACTGGCCGGCCGAGGTCCAAGGTGAGTCAATACACTTATTTATTGATGATCATCGAGAGCCACCAATGATGTTACGGGGTTTTACTACAAACTTGAATTCATTCACATCGTCTATTATCAATATACTTGTGTAAGAATCGAAAGCTGTAAAGTCAGAAAAAGGGAAAAACTTGGGAAAATGGACTGGTTCATAGTCTATGACTCAACTACCAGTAGTAGGGACTCCTACGAGTCATAAGAGAGACTCATAGGTTTGATGCCGGGGTGTGGAAATTTTGCTAATACTAGATGAGGGATTACAAGTTGCCTTATAACCCATCTAAGTTGTTACGACTCATAGAAAGGAGTCATAGGGTCAGTACTTGAGTCTGCATATGACAAGTCTCACAACATTTTAAATGACTCGACATGATGAGTTGTAGAAGAGAGGACTAATTGTAAGAACGAGTCGTAGGGAAAATTCAAAGGCTTAAGATTTTAGGAATTTTCAGGCTCTGTAGGACGAGTCATAGAAATGACTCGTCAAACGGTGTACGACTCATAAAGAGTGACTCGTAGGGTCTTTCGAGTATAATTAATAAGGGGTATTTCTGTCTTTTTTTCGTGTTGTGTATAATGAATCTAGATACTTTTGGAGAAAATTTCAGAACCTATAAATATCTAACCCTTTAAAATCCCCCCCCCTTCCCAATTCATTCTCAAAAATTCTTATTAGGCAATCAAAGGTCTTCTCTCAAAGTGTTCTTCTACAAGCCAAGCTAGGGTTTCAAGATCACAAGTCTTTTCTTCCAAATTCAGAGTTATATTTACCAAGGTATGCGAGATTTCATTCATGGTCTCTGTTCACTCATGAAGTCTCAAGGTTTTCCTAAAACACATTTCAATTTCAATTTCTTTCTAACTCTAGATTGATGGTATTACATTCAACTATATTAATTAAGTTTTTACTTGTCTTAAATGATTATTGTAAGCATGATCCTATCTTAATTGCATGATTTCAAGTTGTTTTATAATTACCCATGCATAAAGTTATATTAAATGATGATCTCCATGAATTATGATCATGAATTTCAATGGTTTTCAAAGAGGTTTTTGTGAAAGAATGTTTTATGAATGATAAGGTCTTCACTCAAGTTTTATGAAAGTTATTCAATCATGTTTTATTGAAGTCCCTTAAGAATAAATTAAAGATGGTGAGATGTTATGTCATGGATACTTATGGTGTGATAAGGACAATTCTCACGCAATCATGATTAAAGGGTGATAAGGACAATTCTCACCAAGTTTATGGGTTCTTATAAATCAACTAAGTTAATGAGCTATTCTAATGGCTATTTTCATGATGATGTTACTAATAATGTATTAATATTTTAATGAATTCTGTTGGGATATTGACTAAGCACCGAGAGGATATTTAGGTGGGGTTTGGTCCGATAATCAAAGGTTTGTTACCCAAGGAAATTCTAGTAGCAACCTAAAGTCCCAAACTATATTTCCCCCATAGGTTGCCTTTATAGCCTAGCTTGTGGATAAACATATAGCTTATGATGTTCTCATGGATTCTACCTTGGCAAGTAGCCTCTCTCTTGTCGATGTAGGAGTTACATCGGATTCCATGTTATAGCTCGCATGGTTTTAGATGTCGGTTAAAGGTCTTATCCCACACAAGATATATGAAATAATGTAAATTTTACTAAGATGCTTATGATGCATTGACCACGAGCTTTCAATATGATTTCAAATGCTTTTAAGTCTTATCTATGCTTTCATTACATTGGTAATGCATCCTATGTCTATATTGCTCATGTTTTACTTCATTGTTAATTCATATATCACATACTTAGTACCTTTTATGTACTAACGCATAATTTTTGCCTACATTATGTCATAATGTTGGGACTGACGATCATGATACGCATTCTATTTGTGGCTAGAGATTGCTAGTACTTCAACGTTGTTGGTGAGACTTTATTCATCGAGTATGAGACTTTGTTTTCATGATTTCTACTTTTGACTCCTTTTATGTTAGGGTGAGCTAGGAGTTTGTCCTAAGCCACCGTCTATCTATAGGGGCATGTTTAGACATAGAGTGATGTAGTCCCTTCTCGGACATTTGAATAGAGTTGTTTTTCATTCCTAAACATCTTTGATCGATATTTGTTTCTTTATTTTTTTTTCTTTATGTTTTACTTGACCTTATGAATGCGATATATTCTAAGAGGCTTGGTTGGGATATTTTGGGTTCTTGATCGCTCTGTCACTCCTAGGGTCTAGCTTGGGGTGTGACAAACTTGGTATCAGAGCACAAAATTTTAGGATTGTGGTAGGAAGTCTAACATGTTATGTCAAGTAGAGTCTTGTTCATGGATGTGGAGCGCGCCACATCTATCAATAGGGGCTATGATGCATCTTAGGAAAATCTTAGTTCTTTCATAATTTGTCATGCTATAGAGTGGTACTCTAAGGTTTCCCTCTAACGATTGTTCTTTGCGATTTTTAGAAAATACCTCCACGAAGAGATCCTATATGAAGGAATGTTGAGGAGGAGCAACAAGCTCCAAATGATCCCTTGAATGAACAAGTTTCTCATACCTAATTCCGAGCGGCTTTCCAAGTGCTTGTTCAAGCCATGATGCGCAAACCAACCGCGATATGGTTGCTCCCATTAACTAGAATGTAGGTACGACGGGCGACAAAGGTTCGTGACTTTATAAGGATGAATCCTCCAAAGTTTTGAGGTTCCAAAGTGGATGAGGATCCACAAGAATTTGTTGAGAGTATTCATAAGATTGTAAAGATAATGGGGGTTAGACCGGTTCAGAGGGCAGAGTTGGCTACTTAAAAATTGAAGGGCATTTCTAGAATATGGGTTGATCAATGGAAAATGAGAGGCTTAGAGAGGCAGATTCCGTGACTTGGGAAGAATTCAAAAGAGTGTTTCTTGGTCCCTTTTTCCCATTGGAGTTGAGGGAGGCCAAGAAAAAAGAGTTCATCAACCTCAAGCAATAGAATATGAGTGTGAAGGAGTATATCCTCAAGTTTACCTAATTGTCCAAGTATGCTCTGTTTATGGTTGTCGACCCGAGATGTCACGCCCCGAGAGGGTACCCTAGGCGTGGCCGGCACTCAGAAACCATTTCTGGCTTCCAAAAGAACCACTTGGTCTCATTTCTTATTTATTCATCAGTGGAAGACTTAAGAATACTAATGTGGGCTTGTCATAATCAAAGGAAAAATAGATAATTCTTAGAAGAAGTAGTTTCTAAGGAGAACTACTCCGATTACATCATCAAACTCTGTCTATGAAGCATCTAATACTCTTAGATGGTGCCAATGACATATCCATGGCTACCTTAAAAGAAATATAATACTCAACACTAATTAAAGGATAAAGAGTTCCTCCGAATACAAGAAGGACTCACCAAATAGCTGAAAAATAATGATCTTCAACGAAACCCCTGTTGAGGATCTCTAACACCTGTATCTGCATCATAAAATGATGCAGGTCGAATGACGTCAGTTCGTGGGATGTACGAGTATGTAAAATGGCAAGAAGGTAAGAACAGATATCAATAAAATCCTCTCAAGAAAACTCAGCTCAAAACTCAACATCATCTCAACATCAATATGTAATACAAGTTTAAAATATAATAATAAAAATAATAGTAATAAGCAATGCTTACTCAGTTGGGAGTTTCTCTAACCGACAACCATTACTTATGAGCTAGCGATGATACAACGAAGCGATGTCGTTGCCACATCCATCCAATACCTTGCCAGGGTAAAGGACATCACCATCTTGGATCCACTCATCAAAGTCCTCTTTTTGGGACTTAAGAGGCATAGCCTCCATCCTACGCTGGCTACGTAGTTCTGGGGTTTGAGTCAATTAAACTCTTACCCAACTCGGTGCTCAATACTACTCCCAAAATATGTGCTCATATTAAACTCATCATCTAGTCTTATTGGACTTTAATTTAAATCATCAAACTTATCTCATTTCATGTTCATCAATCATTATACTTCCAAAAACATCATTTACATCTCATCAAAACATCTTGCTCAAAATATTATTTGCTCAAATTCATTCAAATTCAACTCTTTTGATCTTTCAAAACTCAATAAAATACATATATAGTATTAATTCATATAACTTCTTTTTATCAATGAAAATAATCAAAAGCCAGCATCTTTACTCAAAACATGTGTAAAAATATTCATGAATATCAAATCAATTAGAATTCATGGGAAAGTAGCCATGAACAATAATTCCAATAATATGAGAGATAACAATAATAATAATATTAATGCATAAATATATCAAACTCAACAGAAGAAGAATTAATTTATTTAGAATTTAAGATTTGGATAAAACTCAACTATAACTCAATTATAATGAATTTAAATATTGGGCGCATGGACGAACTCAATCCAATGCTATGAAAGCCTTACATACCTTAAATCTGAAGCTTTACTCCGAATTAGAACACTCTTGGACCCCTAGCCTTTTCTTCTCGCCGGAGCATTTTGTGTACTACCCGGAGTATAAGAATCACCGGAGTAGTATTTTTATACTACTAAAACTAAAACTATATTTGAGAAGAAGTATATAGAGAGAAGAGTTGCTTAAGAAAGCTTGATGAATAAAATGAGAAAATAAGGTGGGTATTTATAGGTGGGAAAGAGGGACCTAACAATAAATAAAATAATTATAAAGAAAAATCTAAAAATTTAATGGAATATATTGATGTCATGGATAATGTTAAATGGAGGACAATTTATGTCATGAATGATGTCAAATGTATCTAGATCTTTTCATAGTAGGTAAGATGAGTTCTTTTTAACAGAATACTCTTTTTCAGAGCTGCATTGAATAAGATAAATTCCTTATTAGGATTGCGTGTCTTCATAAGAATTGTAGATATGGAAGTCTAGTTTCATATCGTTCAAGAATAAACTAATTTGGACCAACCTACAGTGAGATATGAATTTTCTTCTATAAACACTCAATTCCGTCACAGCACTATATCTTGCAAAGATTAATTTATTTGATCTACTTATACTCCGAATCTTAAGATATGTTCTTCATGAAAGTTGTAGGTAAGGATGTTGTGGTTACTCTGAAATTTGAATCACCTAATTTGTACTAACCTATGAAACGTTATGCCCAAAATACAGAGGCTGTATTATTTTTGTTGAGAATTGAAATACCGACATACAACATTTTAGGGGTTGTTACAATATCTCCCCCTTGGGATCATTTGTCCTCGAATGAAGATGAAAATAGGAGACATAAAGAATTAATATCATCAATACATCAATTTCTCAAAAACTCCGATACTCAAATGGTCAATTTCTCAAAAACTCCGATACTCAAATGGTCAAAGGTAGAAGTAAGGAATATTAACTTGAATATCGTCATCAGAAGGAACAAATAGATGAGGATAGTTAGCCTTCATATCTTCTTCAGCTTCCCATGTAGCCTCTTCAACAAATTGATTTCGACATAGGACTTTGACAGATGCCACTTCCTTAGTTCTTAATTTGTGAACCTGACGATCAAGAATTTGAACTGGAATCTCTTCATAACTCAAACTCTCTTTCACCCCAATGCTCTCAGCTGGGACAACAAGTGAAGGATCTCCCAAACACTTCTTAAGCATAGAGATGTGAAATACGGGATGAATAGCAGATAATTTTGGGGGCAACTCCAATTCATAGGCTACGTTACCTACCCTCCTCATAATCTGATAAGGACCAATGTAGCGGGGACTAAGCTTCCCTTTCTTTCCAAATCTCATCACACCCTTCATGGGTGAAACTTTCAAGTATACCCAATCGTACACTTCGAACTCCAAATCTCTTCTTCTAACATCAGTGTAGGATTTCTGACTACTTTGAGCAGTCCTCAACCTTTCTTGTATGGTTTTGACCTTCTCCATAGCTTGGTGAACCAAGTTTGATCCAATCAACTCAGCTTCACCAACTTCAAACCAACCAATTGGTGATCTACATCTCCTCCCATACAGAGCTTCATAAGGAGCGATTTGAATACTCGAATGGAAACTATTATTCTATGCAAACACAATAAGAGGTAAATGATCATCCCAATTACCTTTGAATTCAATGACACAGGCTCTTAACATATCCTCTAAAGTCTGTATCGTACGCTCTGTCTGGCTATCTGTTTGCGGATTAAAAGCAGTACTAAGGTTCACTCTTGAACCCAAGCCCTTCTGAAATGACTTCAAAAACTGAGTAGTAAATTGAGCTCCCCTATCAGAGATGATAGACAAAGGAACTCCATGCAGTCTAACAATCTCTCTAAGACACAGTTTGGCATAATCCTATGCAGTGTTCGTAGTCTTAACCGGCAAGAAATGGGCCGATTTGGTCATCTTATCCACAATCACCCAAATAGAGTCATGTTGTTTGCGGGTTCGTGGTAAACCGGTAATGAAGTCCATATTGATCATTTCCCACTTCCATTCCGGGATGTCTATATTCTGAGCCACTCCACAAGACCTTTGGTGCTCAACTTTAACTTGTTGGCAATTCGGGCACTTGGACACAAACTCTGCTATATCTCTCTTTATTCCACTCCACTAGTATACTTCTCTCAAGTCATGATACATCTTTATTGAACCTGGATGGCTGGAATACTTAGAATTATGGGCTTCTTTCATGATTCTCTCTCGAATACCATCAATACTTGGAACACATAATCTTTTTTGATATCTCAACACTCCATCTCCCCCTTTGGTAAAAGCCATTACCTTCTGCTTGTGAACCTCATCCTTCAGTTGAAGAAGAATGAGATCCTGATCTTGCTTTTCTTTCACCTCTGCAACTAGAGATGATTCAACTTCATTTCGTACTATTATACCACCCTCACTAGAGTCAATAAGTTGAACTCCCAAACGCGCAAGTCTATGCACTTCCTTTGCCAACTCCTTCTTTTCCTCCTCTACATGAGTTGTACTCCCCATAGATAACCTGCTAAGAGCATCAGCAACTACATTTTCTTTACCTGGGTGGTAGAGAATGCTCATGTCATAATCCTTGAGCAACTCTAGCCATCTCCTCTGCCTCAAATTCAGCTCCTTCTGGCTGAATACATACTGTAAGCTCTTATGGTCTGTGAACATATCCACACGTATACCATAAAGATAGTGACGCCAGATTTTAAGAGCAAATACCACAGCTGCCAACTCAAGGTCATGAGTGGGGTAGTTTCTCTCATGAGTCTTAAGCTGCCTGGAGGCATAGGCAATGACCTTACCTTTCTGCATCAATACACATCCCAACCCAACTCTTGAAGCATCACAATAGATTACAAAACCATCCGTTCCTTCAGGTAGGGATAGTACTAGAGCAGTAGTCAATCTAGCTTTCAACTCTTGAAAACTTTTCTCACAAGCATCAGACCATTGAAACTTAGCCTTCTTTTGAGTCAGCTTAGTCAATGGTGAGTATATGGATGAAAATACCTCAACAAACCTCCTGTAGTAACCAGCCAAACCTAAGAAACTCCTTATGTCGGTTGGAGAGGTGGGTCGGGGCCAGTTCTTAACTGCCTCAATCTTTTGAGTATCAACTTGGATTCCATCACCAGATATAATATGGCCTAGGAATGCTACAGACTCAAGCCAAAACTCACACTTCGAAAACTTAGCGTATAACTCCTCCTCCTTAAGAGTTTGAAGGACAATCCTAAGGTGATTAGCATGCTCACTCTTACTTCTAGAGTAGACCAAAATATTATCGATGAAGACAATTACAAACGTATCTAAGTATGGCTTGAATACTCAGTTCATGAGGTCCATAAAAGTTGCTGGAGCATTTTTCAATCCAAAGGACATAACAAGAAACTCAAAATGACCATAGCGGGTTCGAAAAGCCGTCTTTAGAATGTCACATTCTCTGACTTTCAACTGGTGATAGCCTGATCTGAGGTCTATCTTAGAGAAGCATGTGGCACCCTAAAGTTGGTCAAATAAATCATCTATTCTGGGGAGAGGGTACTTGTTTTTAATAGTAACCTTATTTAGTTGTGGGTAATCAATGCACATTCTAAGGGACCCATCTTTCTTTCGCATGAATAGGACAGGAGCACCCCAAGGTGAGACACTTAGCCTAATAAACCCCTTATCTAGGAGGTCTTTCAGTTGTTCTTTCAAGTCTTTCAACTCAGCAGGAGTCATCCTATAAGGAGGAATGGAGATAGGTTGTGTATCAGGAACGACATCAATACCAAAGTCTATCTCTCTATCAGGAGGGATTCCGGGTAGATCCTCAGGAAAGACTTTAGGAAACTCATTCACAATGGGAACTAACTCAAGAGATGGAGTCTGATCATTAATATTTTTGACTCGGACAATATATTTTCTGGCCTTAAGGTAGGAAATAAATTTACCCCTAGGCACTACAGAATTCCCCTTCCACTCTAAGATAGGCTCATTTGGAAATTGAAACTTGACAATTCGGGTCCTACAATCAACTGAAGCATAACAAGAATAAAGCCAATCCATACCAAGAATCACATCAAAATCAACCATGTCTAACTCAACTAAGTCAGCCATGGTATCCCTATGATAGATTGACATAGTACAATCTCTATAGACCCTCTCAGCTAAGATAGACTCACCAATAGGAGTAGACACACTGAAAGGCTCAAGAAGACACTCAGGAAGGATTTCAAATTTACTAGCCAAGTAAGGAGTCATAAAAGATAACGTAGCACCCGGATCAAGTAATACATACACATCAAAAGAAAGGACTCGGAGCATACCAGTAACAACATCGGGTGTATTCTCTTGGTCTTGGCGACTACCCATAGCATACAGACGGTTGGTTCCCCCACCTGCACTTGAAGCTGCACCTCTATGATTTCCTCTATTTTGTGGAGCTGCAGAAGAAAATTGAGCTCTACTACTTCCATCTCCCTATCTCTTTGAAAGACACTCATTCTGGAAGTGACCTATCTTTCCACATCCGTAGAAAGCATTAGTGCCCACATGACACTCTCCCAAATGGAGCCTCCTACATCTAGCACATGGTGGTTTCCCTCTATAACCTTGAGCCATACTTAATTGGGACTGAGAACCCTGAGATCGGAAGTTTTGGTGACTTAGCGATCTCTGATCATACCTGGTATTAGGTGTAAAAGTATTTGTTAGGGAAGGTGCATAATTGGAAGACCTTTTCTGAAAGAAAGACTTGTTACCCTTCCCTTTCTTCTGTTCATTCTCATGCCCAGCAGACTTAGCCTTCTTGCTTAGGTGTTCCTCTCGGTCTTTTTTCTTGTCATCCTCAACCTGCTGAGCATACACCATCAATCTAGAAAAATCCATGTCAGAAATCATTAGCATTGCCTTATATTCTTTCTTTACATGTTTGCCTAGGCTAGAGACAAACTTTCTCATCTTAGACCTCATATGAGGAATCATTTCTGGGGCATATTTGGACAACTGAATAAACTTCAAACTATACTCTTTCACAGTCATACTCTCCTGCTTGAGGTTTACAAACTCCTCAATTTTTGCTTCACATAGCTCTTGGGGAAAGAAGTTATCAAGAAATGCTCTTTTAAACTCATCCTAAAGAGCAGGCTCTGCATCCTCACCTCTACTTTCTTCCTACTGGTTATACCAGACATTTGCCACATCTTTGAGTTAATAAGACACCAACTCAACCCCCTCGATCTCTATAGCATGCATCGCTTTTAGTATCTTCCATATCTCATCAATAAAATTTTGGGGGTCTTCATCAACATTGGAACCTGTGAAGACCGGCGGATTCATTCTCAAAAAATCTCTGATCCTCGTGGCAGCAGATGGCTCTTGATAACTAGAGCTAGGAGTTGGTGAACTCTGGCTACTATTTCGAGCAGCCACCAACTGGGTGAGCATAGCAATCGCTCCTCAAAACTCTTCCTCAGAAGTAGGAGTGGTCTAAACAGTAGGTACTTTGGGTACCTCAGTAGACCTTGCAGGTCGGCCCCTAGTTCTCCGTGGAGGCATCACTGACTGTGGAATCTCAGTGCTGGCAGCGTTCCTCTGACTAGCTGAACGTTTAGGAGGCATGTCTGAAACGTGTAAACGCATGAATTAGAAAGGAAGCTTTTATAGAGTTAAACTCTATCGCACGAACTCAGATTATGAAAGAAGTGAAAAAAATTCCTAATGTCCTATAGCTTCCTGATTATAAGTGTGGTGCACGACAAACCCATACACAAGACTCTACTGGACACGGCTTCATAGACACCCTAGGACTCTTGAACTCTGTGCTCTTATAACAAGTTTGTCACGCCCCAAGAGGGTACCCTAGGCGTGGCCGGCACTCAGAAACTATTTCTGGCTTTCGAGAGAACCACTTGGTCTCAATTCTTATTTATTCATCAGCGGAAGACTTAAGAATACTAATGTGGGCTTGTCATAATCAAAGGAAAAATAGATAATTCTTAGAAGAAGTAGTTTTTAAGGAGAACTACTCCGATTACATCATCAAACTCTGTCTATGAAGCCTCTAATACTCTTAGATGATGCCAATGACATGTCCATGGCTACCTTAAAAGAAATATAATACTCAACAATAATTAAAGGATAAAGAGTTCCTCCGAATACAAGAAGGACTCACCAAATAGCTAAAAAATAATGATCTTCAACGAAACCCCTGTTGAGGATCTCTAACACCTGTATCTGCATCACAAAACAATGCAGGTTGAATGACGTCAGTACGTGGGATGTATGAGTATGTAAAATGGCAAGAAGGTAAGGACAGATATCAATAAAATCCTCTCAAGAAAACTCAGCTCAAAACTCAACATCATCTCAACATCAATATGTAATACAAGTTTAAAATATAATAATAAAAATAATAGTAATAAGCAATGCTTACTTAGTTGGGAGTTTCTCTAACCGACAACCATCACTTATGAGCTAGCGATGATACAACGAAGCGATGTTGTTGCCACATCCATCCAATACCTTGCCAGGGTAAAGGACATCACCATCTTGGATCCACTCATCAAAGTCCTCTTTTTGGGACTTAAGAGGCATAGCCTCCATCCTACGCTGGCTACGTAGTTCTGGGGTTTGAGTTAATTAAAATCTTACCCAACTCGGTGCTCAATACTACTCCCAAAATATGTGCTCATATTAAACTCATCATCTAGTCTCATTGGACTTTAATTTAAATCATCAAACTTATCTCATTTCATGTTCATCAATCATTATACTTCCAAAAACATCATTTACATCTCATCAAAACATCTTGCTCAAAATATTATTTGCTCAAATTCATTCAAATTCAACTCTTTTGCTCTTTCAAAACTCAATAAAATACATATATAGTATTAATTCATATAACTTTTTTTTATCAATGAAAATAATCAAAAGCCAGCATCTTTACTCAAAACATGTGTAAAAATATTCATGAATATCAAATCAATTAGGATTCATGGGAAAGTAGCCATGAACAATAATTCCAATAATATGAGAGATAACAATAATAATAATATTAATGCATAAATATATCAAACTCAACAGAAGAAGAATTAATTTATTTAGAATTTAAGATTTGGATAAAACTCAACTATAACTCAATTATAATGAATTTAAATATTGGGCGCTTGGACGAACTCAATTCAATGCTATGAAAGCCTTACATACCTTAAATCTGAAGCTTTACTCCGAATTAGAACACTCTTGGACCCCTGGCCTTTTCTTCTCGCCGGAGCGTTTTGTGTACTACCCGGAGTATAAGAATCACCGGAGTAGTATTTTTATACTACTAAAACTAAAACTATATTTGAGAAGAAGTATATAGAGAGAAGAGTTTCTTAAGAAAGCTTGATGAATAAAATGAGAAAATAAGGTGGGTATTTATAGGTGGGAAAGAGGGACCTAACAATAAATAAAATAATTATAAAGAAAAATCTGAAAATTTAATGGAATATATTGATGTCATGGATAATGTTAAATGGAGGACAATTTATGTCATGAATGATGTCAAATGTATCTAGATCTTTCCATAGTAGGTAAGATGAGTTCTTTTTAACAGAATACTCTTTTTCAGAGCTGCATTGAATAAGATAAATTCCTTATTAGGATTGCGTATCTTCATAAGAATTGTAGATATGGAAGTCTAGTTTCATATCGTTCAAGAATAAACTAATTTTGACCAACTTACAATGAGATATGAATTTCTTCTATAAACACTCAATTCCATCACAGCACTATATCTTGCAAAGATTAATTTATTTGATCTACTTATACTCCGAATCTTAAGATATGTTCTTCATGAAAGTTGTAGGTAAGGATGTGGTGGTTACTCTGAAATTTGAATCACCTAATTTGTACTAACCTATGAAAAGTTATTCCCAAAATACAGAGGCTGTATCATTTTCATCGAGAATTGAAATACCGACATACAACATTTTAGGGGTTGTTACACGAGAGCTCGTTTGAGCAGGTTCATTTTGGGTGTCTTGAATTTGGTGTCTAAGGAGTGTAAGATGGCTATGTTGATTAGGGAAATAGATATATATAGACTCATAACCCATGCGGAGCAAATACGGATGAGAAACTAAGGGAGAAAGCTAGAGAGAGCCCGTTTGGATTGGCTTTAAGTTGGTCAAAACCAACTTAAAGCCCCTTTTCAGCTTTTGGACGTGTTTGCCTAATGCTAACTTTAAGCCAGAAAGTTCTTAAAGTCAGTCAAAAATGAAAAGTTAGGATTCCTAACTTTTTTTTTCTAAGTGCTTAAAGTCATTTTCTTTGACCATGGAAATTACTTTTATATCCCTTATATTTTAACTAAATTCCCAAACTACCCTTTTTATTCTTTTAACCCTAAAATTCACATAATTTTCCTTATTTAAGCACTTTTATCCAAACACTCAACTGCTTATTTATAAAAATAACTTTCAGCACTTTAAAGTTCTAAAAGCACTTTATACATAAAAGTTACTTTTTTTAAGCCTATCCAAACGGGCTCAGAGTCCAAAAGGGAAAAGGACTGATGGTGGTGATTCTTCTAATGCTAGATCCAAAAATAGTGGGCGTCCTCAATTTTACCAAAGGTATTCTGGTCAGGGATCTTCAAATGCTCCTACTCCAAGGATTGGTAAAGAAATGGTGCCCAACCCTAAGCCTCAAGATGCAGTCTCAAATGGCCAAGTTATCCCCGCATGCCAGAAGTGTGGAAAGAATCACAAAGGAGAGTATCTAGTAGGATTGAATGTATTCTATAGGTGTGGCAAGCCGGTTCATCATGCTAAGGAATATAGGGTTAAAGAAGGTCGTCCTCAAGTCCATGTTTCTTAAAGAGGGCAAGTGAAACAAGGTGCCCACGCACAACCAAAGGGTGGTTAATGCAATAATCAGTTTTATGCTCTTTATGCTAGGAAAGAGGTGGAGGAGACTCCCAATGTTGTTATGGGTATGTTACTGATATTTCACTATGACGTTTATGCCTTACTTGATCAGGATGCAAATTTATTTTTTGTTACTCCTTATGTGACTATGAGACTTGATGTTAGACCCAAAATATTGTTGGAACCTTTTTCCACTTATACCCCCGTAGGTGAGTTACTTGTGGATAAAAGAGTTTATAGAAATTGTCTAATTTCAATTTTCCACAAAATCACTTCATGTGATCTAGTTGAACTTGATATGACCGATTTTGATGTTATCCTGTAATATTCCTAAAAAATGCTCACAAGTGCCTTAAAATTCCTTGGGAATATGTCGCTTGCGTAACGCATTATCCTTATCCTTATCCTTTTTGAAAAAATATGAGTTCGAAATATCAATCAGGGGGTAAAAACCTGTGGAAAATAGTCTCGGTAGATTTTTAGGACTCGTCTATCAAAAGATGAATTTATCAAGAATTGCACAAAATAGGAGGGTGCGCAGCATGTCCGCATCGTGGACTTGCTCCCCCATAGTGCAAATTTACATAAAATTTGGCCAAAACTCATTTCTGGACAAATAAGGCATAAAACGCATTCAAATGCAGTTTACCCCTTTTCACATAAAACGCATGTAGCCAATGTGTTTTACTTGTGTCCAAATTTACTTTTTAATAGGGGGTATTGTAGATATTTCCCAAATTATTAGTTAATGAACCTGAACGTTTTTGGAGCCTAATTCAGCTCTATAAATTAACCTACACCTCTAATTTCATTCATTCTTCTACAATTCACATATTCAAATATTTCTCTCTCTACAAAAGTCTCTCAAGGACTCCATAGAATGACTTCCAAGAAATTCACTCAAGCTCTCCATCAAAACTCTCAAATTCTTCAAAATTCTGTTGTCTTCTCATTCAAGGTATGTGGGTATTTGATCCTAAGGTACTTTCATCCATTGAGCCCAACTAATTCGCTACTTTTAAAATCAATTAAAGTATGTACTCTTATGAGTTCTATGAATTTTCTTCCAATTTCATCAATTGAGTTTAATTACATAATTCTCTATTCAAATATATATATATATATATATATATATATATATATATATATATATATGAATTTTATGATATTGCATGATTTCAATGATTTTCCAACAAATCCTCTTACATGATACTTAGGGTTCATGATCTCATTATGGGTTTTATTTAATTCTTATTAAATTGCATTAATTCTAATTCTAATTATGATTATGAGTCTATTTTAATATAAATTGATGGTTATTGCATTGAATTGAAGAGTTTTTCCATGAATTTTCCTATATTGATCTTTAGGGTTCATGTTATGAATTATGGGTATTTTCAATTATACTTCCACATGATACTATCTTTATGAATTATGTATGGGCTGATAAGAATTATATGATCATGCATGTTTTCAAGTCAATTTCATGATTTTCAAGTCAATTGATCATGTATTCATGCTTTATCCTAATTTCAAAGTATAAATTAACATTATGTATGTATGATTTGTAATGTGAAAGGACAATACTCACATTGCACTTATGTTATGAAAATGAGCTACTCTATGAATTTCAAACTTATGATCATGTCTACAATGTATGTTAACTATGATTATTATGTTATGATACGTATTTCGTGGGATTTGACTTAGCACCGAGTGGACTTGAGGTTGGTGGCCCTACCAAAAGCCTTAGTAGAAACCTCATGTCTCTTAAACTATGTGCCACCGTAGGTTGCCTTGTGCTTAGCTAGTGGATCCACATATAGCGTACATACATTACTCTTCTAGCAGGGTTGAGTTTACCTTGGCAAGTAGATTCTCCTTTTTCCGATGTAGGAGAAACATCGGGATTTCATGTTATAGCTCGCATGATCTTATTGTTAGTTATGGTTCCTATCCCATATATGTATGGTCCTTTTTTATGTTTTAAATGACTAAACCTATACTTTACTTAATATGATATTCTTATGGTTTATTATGCATTGATCCTTCTTACGACTACTTATGATTTTTACTATTTCTCCTAGCATGCTATGAGAAATATTCATTTGCATAAACATGATTTTTCTATGCATTGCATTGCCTACATAATTAGTATATTCAAACGTAATAACGCATACTTTTTGCCTATATTATATCACAATGTAGAGCCGGATGCTCCATCCTCTTTCTGTGGCTAGTTGGTGTTCCATTGAAGATTAGTATGGTGTGCTTCGAGGGCAACTCGAGTCATTCTTTCCTTTATTGTTGTTCTTAGACTATGATGATGTTTAAAGACTATTCTATGTAGTGTCATTACTTTCTTTGAGGGTGAGCTAGGAATATGTCCTAGTTCCCACCTATGTAGTCATGTAGAATCGGCCTGTTAATTGGGTTGGTCCACTCGGTGGTCATCCCTTTAGGGGCTCTACACCGGCAAGCCCTGCACGATACCCTTCCCACGTCCTTAATGGATTGGGCCGGTCCAGTGATTTTTTGGCACTGGCCTAGTAAGATTGGCCCTGTAAGGGACTGGTAACCGGCCCACCTGTTCACCGGTTTGGTATAAAAAAAAATATTTTAAAATTATATCCGTTGGGCTACTTTTTGAAAAGTGGCTAAAATTGTCATTTTAAAAAAATTATTAATGAATTTCTTTTTCTATAAATACCTACAATATTTAATTATTTTATCCCACCAACAATCATCTAATTCTCTCAATTTCACAATTCTCTCTTAAAGTGATCAATCTTTTATTATGTTTTGCAATTAACAATATCAAAAGGAAGTTTTGAACTTTCAAGTGTTCAACATTTCATCAATTTTACGATTCTTTGTTTGATTCCGATATTTGGTATAATCGTTCCTTCTCTTGCTTTTATTTAGTTAATTAATTCTAGTATATTTAAATATTTAATTTTTATATTTATGATTTTTATTAGTTTAATTTTTATAATGGATAGATTAAAAAATATAGGTAAAAGTCTTTAAAATTTATGTCCCGGTGTAGGTAGTGGTAGTAAGAAAAAAAGTATTTTCGGTAGAGGTAATACAAGTAGAAATTATTCTCATATGCCTAACGCACCACCTGGTGAATTTGAAGAAATAGGTGTAGGTGCACATGATATGAATGAAAATGAATATCAAGAAACTTTTGATATAGAAGAACCAAATGAATTTGAAGTAGAAATAGAACAAGATAATAATAATAGTTGAGGATAATCTACCTTTTTCATTTGCTTCTTTTGATGATTTTATTCATAATATACAATCAATTTTTAATCACATTTTAAAGATATTCCTAGAAGTACTTGTAGATCAGATATTTTTAGACTTTATGGATAATATGCATATTATTTACGTTGGTTATTAACAAATCTTCCACATAGAGTTTCACTTACTTCTGATCTTGATCATGCTATAAATAAAAATAATTATTTAACTGTTACTTGTCATTGAATAGATAGTGATTTTATCATGCAAAAACGTATTTTAGCATTTCAATATGATGAAGATCAAAAATATAATACACAATTTATTTCTGATTCTATATCAATGGTTGCAAAATATTATGGTCTTCAACACAAAGTTTTATGTATTTCTTTTGATAATGCATCTAACAACACCGCTACTATTAATTCTTTTAAAACTGAGCTCCCCCCCCCCCCTTAGAAGATATTTTTCATATTAGATGTGCTTTTCATATATATAATTTCATTGTAAAAGATGGATATTATTTTTTTGAGCTAACAATTGAAAATATTAGTCATGTAGTTGGTTTAATTCAAAGAAATAATAGAAAATCTAGACTTAAAGAATTTAAAAGAAAATATGAGGAAAATAATCTTAGACCAAGATTACTTTCCGAAGAAATTGAGACTTGGTGGAATTCTACTTATGATTTTTTAAAGACTTGCAATATTTATAAAGCCTTTATAATTACAACTTCTAATCAATATGCATATAAATTTTCCAAAGTCATGTTGGAAAAATCTGATTGGACTAAAGTTGATGTTGTTGTTATGTTTTTAAAAAATATATATTTGGCTACTATTGTATTTTTTGATGCTTATTATCCTACTGTTTTTAATATTTTAACTTATTTAGCCAAAATTTCTGTATTGCTCATGGAATATAAAAAGAAAGATGATTACAAAGTTGTCGCTAGAATGATAGAAAAATTTAAAACTATTTTTTTCCTATTCCTCCTATTTATTTAAGTGGTGCTATGTTAAATCCGTATATGAAATTTAGTACTCTATCTGAATGTGTTCTTCTCATATATAATTCTATGAAAATTGAAAAAGATGAAGAATCTACTATGTTTAAGGCGATGAGTGATAAAAATGATCATATTCAAAAACTATATAATCATTATATCGATTTACTTGATAATACCACCCCTAGTCATATTGTTCCTCTATCTCGTCCTTCTGACGAGCCATCATCTTTTAAATGATAGGCATGTGGTATGCCTGCTCATGGTGTTACTAATTTATCTATTTGGAATAGAATACAACCTACATGACAACAGAACATAAATCGAGACGAGCTTAATTATTATTTGAGATAGGTTCTAGAGACCTATGATGAAAATAGTATCACTACACTAGAATGGTGGAAGAAAAATCAAAAAGAATTTCCAGTACTATCAACTATAGCTAGGGATGTACTAAATATTCCAATGTCAATTGTTGCATCAAAGAGCGCATTTAGTCAAGGAAAGCAGCTGATCGGAGATAATTGATACTCTTTAGGGAGAAATTTCATGAATATTTTAGTTTGCCTCAAAGATTGGATTAGATCAGAGCGTAGAAATAAAGGAAGAGAAGAAGAAGAAGAAGAAGAAGAAGAAGAAGAAGAAGAAGAAGATGATGAAGAACTTGAAGAAATAATGTCAATTAGAGATCCTTCGGCATAAGCTAGTCCAAATTACGGATTAGTTGATTTTGAAAATTATGAGCCAATTCCTGATAATGTTAATATTGATGAATTGGAGAAAAATGATTAGAAAATTATAATTTATTATATACAACTAATTGTAAGTTTATAACTTGTATGTTTTGAATTTATCAATATATTAATAAAGTCAAAGACTAATTGAATCTTTGCATTTCTTAATTTTTTCTCTATAAATTTTGTATGATGTAATTAAATAATTTTTTTTAACTTTACATAATCATATATTGAAAATTAAATTTGTAGTCACTAAGATTTTAATACTTGAAAAATATTATTATAATAGATAGTCTATTATGAGTATATTTATTATCCATTGTAAGTATATATAATATATAATATAAGTATATTATTATAACTATATATTATATTTTGGGTATATTAGATATAGATTTTAAGTGTATATATATAGATTTTAAGTATATATATATATATATATATATATATATATATATATATATATATAAAATTAAGTATATCACTATTATAAATACTATATTGTGAGTATATTTGGTATACTTTGTAAGTATATATATAATATATAATTAATTCTATCACTATAATATATAGTATAATATTATTTGAGATATATAGTACATAGATTATAAGTATATATATAATATGTAATTAAGTATATCACTATAATAGATAGTATACTGTGAGTATATTTGTATGTGATAATTACTTCTAAATTAAATCAATAATGATACACTATATTGATGATTGACTCAAATTTTGAATATATAAACGTCGCAAAAAATAAATTCCAGCCCAACGGGCCCAATCCTGACCCAGTAGGCCTAGTCACTATACCCTTAATGGGTCATGGGCTGGGCCGTTTGATATTATAGCATTGTTGGGCCCAGATCGGACTGACCCATCAAAGGAAAAATTGGCCCAGCCCAGACTGGTTACCCGGTGGATATAAAAAATAGTGGGTCAGGCCAGGTCAACAGGTATAATGTAGTGGCATGTTGGGCATATGTATAAAAAGTCTATGTTGTCTTGATTCTCTCTAGCTATGTTTTATTTCCTTGGACTTTTATGAGTTTCTGCTTATTGTTTACCTTATGTATGCTTATGATATGATAAAAGGCTTGGTTGGAGTTTCTTCACAAATCTTAATCGCTGTGTCACATCTAGGCCCTAGTTTGGGTCGTGACAAACTTGGTATTAGAGCACAAGGTTCAAGTGTCCTAGGGAGTCCAACATGCTACGTCAAGTAGAGTCTTATTCATGGGTATGAAGCGCGCCACATCTATGAGTAGGAGGCTATGAGGCTATTTAGGAAATCTTTACTTCTTTCATGATCCATATCGTGCGGTAGAGCGTACTCTAGGTCTTTTCCCCCTAACGATTATCTTTTGCGATTTTCAGAAGATGCGTCCAAGTAGAGCTCAAATCCAAAGGATTGATACTAATAAGGGTTTCATAAGGCCAAGTATTTCACCATGGGGTGCTCCCGTGTTGGTTGTTAGAAAGAAGGATGGGTCACTTCTCATTTGTATAGTTTACCTACAATTGAATAAGGTCACAATAAAGAATAAGTATCTCATTTCAAGAATAGATGATTTATTTGTTTAACTCCAAGGTGCAAGTCACTTCTCCAAGATTGACCTCCGGTCCGGTTATCGCCAATTAAGGGTAAGTGAGTGTGACATTTCCAAGATGGCTTTTCGAATGAGGTATGGAAATTTAGAGTTTTTGGTTATGTCATTTGGGTTGACTAATGCTCCCGTTATTTTTATGGACTTGATGAATCAAATTTTCAAACCGTACCTACATAGATTTGTGGTGGTCTTTATTGATAATGTATTAATTTATTCCCAAAATGAAGAAGAGTATATGTGTCATTTGAGAATTATGTCGCAAACCTTGAGAGACAAACAATTATTTCCCAAGTTTAGTAAATGTGAATTTTGGTTAAAGTCCGTGGAAAATTCTTGGTCACATTATTTCTGATGATGGTATCATAGTTGATCCAATAAAGACGGAGGTGGTACATAATTGGTCTAAACCATTGTCTTTTTCGGATATTCAAAGTCTCTTGGGCTTAGCTGGTTATTATAGACAGTTTGTGGCAGGTTTCTCTTCCATTGTATCACCCTTGACAGCTTTGACTCAAAAGAATGTGAAATTTCAATGGTCCGAAACATGTGAGAAAAGCTTCCAAGAGTTGAATGACAGGCTTACCTCCACTCTGGTGCTAACTTTACCAGAAGGTTTCGATGGGTTCATCGTGTATTGTGATGCTTTATGAGTTGGTCTTGGTTTTGTGATAATACAAAATGGTAAAGTGATAGCTTATGCTTCAAGGCAACTTAAGGTTCATGAGAACAATTAACCCGACTCATGACTTGGAGTTGGCGGTGGTGGTATTTGCTTTGAAATTGAGGAGACACTATCTCTATGGTGTCCATATAGATGTTTTTACTGATCACAAGAGTTTGCACTATGTGTTTAGCCAAAAGGATTTGAACCTTAGGCAAAGAAGATGGCTTGAACCATTAAAGGGCTATGATATGAGGGTGGTGTTTTTGTTTGAAATGGTTCGAAATTATGATTTGTAGTACATTAGAAATTGGTGGTTGATGAGAAGATTCGAGGTTCTCTCACAAGGGAGAGATGGAGTATTTCGTTACCAAGGTCGGTTATGTGTTCCAATGTTGATGGCCTAAGAGAAATGATATTGAGAAAAGCCCATAGCTCTCAATGGATGAGTTAGAGAGGATTGGGGGAAGAGTGGGTGTTCTGTATTGTGATAATTGTGGTATGTTTGGTCCATTTAAGGTTATAGAAATGGAGGAACATCTAGATGAGACCTTGTTGTGTGAAATAGATAGGTAAGAGTATATTGGTGTAACCTTTGGTAGGAGTGAATACCAATGAGGATATAGAGATTCTACGGTAGACATGAAAATTCTTAAGTGATGTTGACTTCAAGGGAGCCATAAAGTGTTAGAATGGTAGGCTTGAATGTGTGGTTGTAGATATGTGAGTGATTGTAGTAGGCTATTGATGACTTCTTGTTAAGGGTTTCAAGTGAGTGTATTAGAGAGGATATGGAACTAGGCTTGAATGTAGTATTGATGGCATATGGGTGAATGTACGATGCATTGGGTGTTTCTTTATTAGGTCTCGAGGTTTGTTGAATATGGTAGTAAGGGGTAGTACTCTTGGGATAGAATTTCCTAGACCACCAGGTCGTGAGGCTTTCCCAGGGGATGTTTCCTATTTACATTCCCGTCTCTGAGGTAGAGGGCCCTAAGGTGTATTTGTAAGTTGGCCTATGAATTTGATTTGTTAGTATAGTTAGCCTCGGTTCATCCAATTTTCCATGTATCAATATTGAGGAAATGTGTTGGTGATCCTAATGTCATTGTAACTTTGGGTAATGTGAATGTGAAGGAAATTTGACTTATGAGGAGGTTCAGGCTAAAATTTTGGACCGCTAAGTTAAAAAGGGTTAAGAAACAAGGAAGTTGCATCTGTTAAGGTCCTATGGAGGAATCAAGAAGTTGAGAGCGCTACATGGGAAGCGGAAGTGGACATGAGAAAATGATATCCTTATCTCTTTCCTTCTGATCCATCCTAAGGTACTTAGGCATCTATACAGAAATCTTCTAAAATCCTACGTTTCGACTTCTACGTGTCATGGCATATGCATGCATCCATGAAAATGATTTTTTTAAAATGATGTTGATGTTTAGAAGTTGCATTATTGCATCCATGGTTAGGTTGGTAGTTATACTGTCTCTCTATTCAAGCTAGTATTTCCATATTCTAGGACGAATGTTCCCAAGTGGGAGATATTCTAACATTTCTCAAAAATGCCCACTAGTGTCTTAAAAATGCCTTGGGAATACGTCGCTTGCATAACTCATTATCCTTATCCTTTTTGGAAAAATTTTAGTTCAGAATATCGATTAGGGGGTCAAAACCTGCGGAAAAATATTCTTAGTAGATTTTTAGGAATCATCTATCAAAAGATGAATTTTGCAAGAATTGCACAAAACAGTAGGGTACGTGGCATGTCCTCATCGCGGACTTACTCTCCTATAGTGCAAATTTACCCAAAATCTAGCCAAAACGCATTTCTGGACAAATAAGGCAGAAAATACATTCAAGGAATGCGATTTACCTTTTTTCAGATAAAACACATGTGGCCAATGCGTTTTATTTCTTCCCAAATTTAGTTTTTAATGGGGGAACTGTAGACATTTCCCAAATTGTTAGTTAATGAATCTGGACATTTTTAGAGCCTAATTCAGCTCTATAAATTAACCTACATCTCTAATTTCATTTATTCTTCTACAATTCACATATTCAAATATTTGTCTCTCTACAAAAGGCTCTCAAGGACTCCATTGAATGACTTTCAAGAAATTCACTCAAGCTCTCCATCAAAACTCTCAAATTCTTCCAAATTTTGTTATCTTCTCATTCAAGATATGTGGGTATTTGATCCTAGGGTACTTTCATCCATTGAGCCCAACTAATTTGCTACTTTTTAAATCAATTAAAGTATGTACTCTTATGAGTTCTATGAAATTTCTTCCAATTTCATCAATTGAGTTTAATTACATAATTCTCTATTCAAATATATATGTGTGTGTGAACTTTATGATATTGCATGATTTCAATGATTTTCCAACAAATCCTCTTACATGATACTTAGGGTTCATGATCTCATTATGAGTTTTGTTTAATTTTTATTAAATTGCATTAATTATGATTCTAATTATAATTATGAGTCTATTTTAATATAAATTGATGGTTATTGCATTGAATTAAAGAGTTTTTCCATGAATTTTCCTATGTTGATCTTTAGGGTTCATGTTATGAATTATGGGTATTTTCAATTATACTTCCACATGATACTATCTTTATGAATTATGTATGGGCTAATAAGAATTATATGATCATGCATGTTTTCAAGTCAATTTCATGATTTTCAAGTCAATTGATCATGTATTCATGTTTTACCCTAATTTCAAAGTATAAACTAAGATTATGTATGTATGATTTGTAATGTGGACGGACATTACTCACATTGCACTTATGATATGAAAATGAGCTACTCTATGAATTTCAAACTTATGATCATTTATACGATGTATGTTAACTATGATTACTATGTTATGATACGTATTCCGTGGGATTTGACTTAGCACCGAGTGGACTTGAGGTTGGCAGCCCTACCAAAAGCCTTAGAAGTAACCTCATGTCTCTTAAACTACGTGCCACCGTAGGTTGCCTTGTGCTTAGCTAGTGGATCCACATATAGCATACATACATTACCCGCCTAGCAGGGTTGAGTTTACCTTGGCAAGTAGATTCCGCTTTTTCTGATGTAAGGGAAACATCGGGATTTGATCTTATAGCTCGCATGATCTTATTGTCAGTTATGGTTCCTATCCCACATATGTATGGTCCTTTTTATGTTTTAAATGACTAAACCTATCCTTTACTTAATATGATATTCTTATGATTTATTATGCATTGATCCTTCTTACGACTACTTATGATTTTTACTATTTCTCCTATCATGCTATGAAAAATGGTCATTTGCAAAAATATAGTTTTCTATGAGTTGCATTGACTATATACTTAGTACATTCAAATGTACTAGCGCGTACTTATTGCCTACAGTATATCACAATATAGAGCCGGACGCTCTATCCTCTTCTCGTGGCTAGTTGGTGTTTTATTGAAGATTAGTGTGGTTAGTCCTCATGCTTCGAGGGCAACCCGAGTCATTCTTTCTTTTATGACTTTTCTTAGACTATGATGATGTTCAAAGACTATTCTATGTAGTGTCATTACTTTCTTTGAGGGTGAGCTAGGAACACGTCCTAGTTCCTACCTATGTAGTCATGTAGAGGCATGTTTGGAATATGTATAAAGAGTCTATGTTGTCTTGATTCTCTCTAGCTATGCTTTGTCTCTTTGGACTTTTATGAGTTTTCGCTTATTGTTTACCTTATGTATGCTTATAATATGCTAAGAGGCTTGGTTGGGTTTTCTTCAGGAATCCTAATCACCGTGTCATATCTAGGCCCTAGTTTGGGTCTTGACATATCCATGGTATGGATCGTCTATATGCATGATATGCTTCTATTAATTGTAGAACCCATGTGGTTAAGTTTCAATTTCCAAATAAACTGATCCTAGAATGGAAGGGTAGTAATTTTGTGTTTAAGGGTCAATTCATCACGTGCCTTAAAGTTCGGAAAATGATTTCCAACGGTTGCATCTACCATCTTATTCAGGTTAGAGATATAAATTCTAAAGCCCCTACTCTAGAGTCAGTCCTTATTGCTAATGAATTTGTGAATGTGTTTTTCGATGATCTACCTAATATTCCTCCCAAAAGAGAAATTGACTTGGGCATAGACCTTCTTTCCGACACCCAATTTATTTCTATTCCTTCTTACCCAATGGCTCCGGCGGAACTACAAGAGTTAAAGGATCAATTGAAAGATTTGTTGGACAAAGGCTTTATTAGACCAAGTGTATTTCCATGGGGTGCTCCCATTTTTTTTGTTAGAAAGAAGAATGGGTCACTTCGTATGTGTATCAAGTACCGACAATTGAATAAAGTGACCACCAAGAATAAGTATCCAATTCTAAGGATAGATGATTTGTTTGACCAATTGTCAGGGGCAAGCTACTTCTCTAAAATTAATCTTCGTTACGGTTATCACCAACTATGGGTAAGGGAGTGTGATATTCCCAAGAAAGTATTTTGAACAAGGTATGGACATTTTGAATTTCTAGTTATGTCTTTTGGACTAACCAATGCCCCTGCG
The DNA here is from genome assembly GCF_947179165.1 of Solanum dulcamara. Lineage (NCBI taxonomy): Eukaryota > Viridiplantae > Streptophyta > Magnoliopsida > Solanales > Solanaceae > Solanum > Solanum dulcamara. The sequence goes on along the minus strand of NC_077238.1, from coordinate 62,733,201 downwards.
GCCTTTATGGACTTGATAAATAGGGTGTTCAAGCAATACTTGGACATGTTAGTAATTGTGTTTATTGATGATATTTTGATTTACTCTCGGAGTGAGGAGGAGCATGACGATCATTTGAGGATAGTGTTGCAAGTACTTAAAGATCATCAATAAGTTGACAAGTTTAGCAAGTGTGAATTTTGGTTAAGATCGGTTGCTTTTCTTGGTCACATTGTTTTTTATAAGGGTATTATGGTTGATCCAATGAAAACAGAGGCAGTAAAGAACTGGCCTAGACCATTGTCTTCATCGGACATTAGAAGCTTTTTGGGCTTAGGCGGATACTCTAGAAGGTTTATGGAAGGTTTCTCATCAATCTCTTTACCTTTGACCCAATTAACCCAAAATAAAGTGAAGTTCCAATGTTTGGAAGCTTGTGAGAAGAGTTTTCAAGAGTTAAAAGATCATCTTACTACCACTCCTATTTTGACTTTACCAAAAGGGTCCAATGGCTTTGTTGTGTATTGCGATGCCTCAAGAATTGGACTTGGTTGTGTGTTGATGCAATATTGTAAGCTGATATCCTATGCTTCTAGGCAACTTAAGGTGAGTGAAAGAAATTATCCAACTCATGACTTAGAACTAGCAGTGGTTGTGTTTGCTTTAAAGATTTGGAGACACTATCTTTATGGTGTCCATGTGGATGTGTTCACCGATCACAAGAGTTTGCAATATTGTTTTAAGCAAAAAGACTTAAGCCTTCAACAAAGGAGATGGCTTGAATTGTTGAAGGACTATGATATGAGTATATTGTACTATCTAGTTAAAGCTAATGTGGTTGCTGATGCACTTAGTAGGTTGTCCATGAATAGTATTTCCCATGTTGAAGAGGGTAAGAAAGAGTTGGTGAATGATGTGCATAGATTGACCTAGTTAGGTATTCATTTGGTTGATGCAAATGATGGGGTATTCTTATTTGAAATGTTTTGGAATCATCTTTTATGGAGGATGTTAAGGCTAAACAAGATAATGATCTTGTGTTGTTTGAATTGAAGAAGTCAGTTGCTGAAAAATCCATTGAGGATTTCTCCCGAGGAGGAGATGGTGTGCTTCATTATCAAGGTCAGTTGTGTGTACCCAATGTTGATGGCCTAAGTAAAATTATCTTGCATGAGGCTCATGCTTCTGAGTATTCAATTCATCTAGGATCTACCAAGATGTATCATGATTTAAGGGAAGTGTATTGGTGGAATGGCATGAAGAAGGATATAGCAGATTATGTGGAAAAGTGTCCTAATTATCAAAAAGTAAAGGTCGAACATCAAAAACTGAGAGGTTTAGCTCAAGACATTGAGATTCCTACGTGGAACTGAGAAGATGTGATTATGGATTTTGTGATGGGTTTGCCTCGTACTAAGAAGCAACATGATTTTATTTGGTTTGTTGTGGATTAAATGACTAAATTTGCACATTTTCTACTGGTTAAGACTTCTTATAGAGCCAAAGATTATGCTAAGTTGTATATTTATGAGTTGGTAAAGCTTCATGGTGTTCCCATGTCTATTATATCAGATTAAGGTACTCAATTCACCTCACATTTTTGGAAGTTATTTCAAAATGGTCTTGGTATGAAGGTCAAGGTTAAGTACCTCTTTTCACCCTCAAACAGATGGCCAAATCAAAAGAATAATTCAAACTTTAGAGGATATATTGAGGGTGTGTGTCATTGATTTCAAGGAAAGTTGGGATTAGCATCTATAATTGATTGAGTTTGCCTACAATAATAGTTATCACTCTAGCATCCAAATGGCTCCTTTTAAAGCTTTGTATGGGAGAAGGTGTAGGTCTGTGGTGGAATGGTTTGAAGTGGGTGAGATGGCATTGATTGGTCCTGATTTAGTGTAGGAAACTATGAAGAAGGTGAGGCTCATAAGAGAGGTTGAAGACGGCTCAATGTCGCCAAAAGTCCTATTCTTACATTAGAAAAAGAGAACTTGAATTTGATGTGGATGATTGGGTCTATTTGAAGGCTTCACCCATGAAGAGTGTGATGCTCTTTGGTAAGAAGGGGAAATTGAATCCTAGGTATGTTAGACCTTATAGGATATTGAAACATATTGGCAAGATGGCATATGAGTTAGACTTGCCATTTGAATTGGCTATGGTTCATCCGTTGTTTCATGTTTCAATGTTGAGAAAGTTTGTAGGTGATCCGAATTTTATTGTTCCATTGGAAGATGTGAGTGTTGAAGAAAACTTGATGTATGAGGAGGTTCTGGTGGAATTTCTAGACTGGCAAGTGAAGAGGTTAAGAAACAAAGAGGTTGCATCCGTCAAAGTATTATGGAGGAATCAACTAGTAGGGAGTACTACATGGGAAGCAGAACCATACACGATGAAGCGATATCCGTACCTATTTACTTCCACTCAAGCTTAATATATTAGGTTGTTCTTAATCAAATAGCCTAAATTCCTATGTTTCAACTTTCCTATGTTTTTCATAAGCATGCACGTTTATGAAGATTAATTTTAAAGTCATCTTTTATGCTAAGTTTGAAAATCTCATGTTTTATGTATTTAGATGTGTCGTTACATTCATGTTGGGTGTTAGTCCTCCTTCCGTTGCCTTTCTATACTAGTTGAATCTCATTTGAGGTTGAATGATCCCAAGGGGGGATATTGTAAGACCCCAGAAGCTGTAAAGTCGTAACAAGGGAAAACTTGGGAAATGTATTGGTTCAGAGTCTACGACTCAACCTACGAGTCATAGGAGGGACTCATAGGGTTGATGTTGGTGTTTGGAAATTTTGCTAAGAATAGATGAGGGATTTCGAGTTGCCTTAAGACCCGTCTAAGTTGTTATGACTCGTAGAAGGGAGTCATAGGGTTAGTGCCAGAGTTTGCACATGACAATCTTCAGAACATTTTAAACAACTCGACAGGATGAGTTGTAGAAGAGATGAAGACTCATAAGAACGAGTTATAGGAAAACTTCATAGGCTCAGGATTTCAGGGATTTTCAGGCTCTGCAAGACGAGTCATTTCTACGACTCGTCAAACCGTGTACGACTTGTAAATAGTGACTTGTAGGATATTTCAAGTATAATTAATGAGGAGTAATTCCATCCTTCTTCCGTATTATGTACAATGAATCTAGACACTTTTGGGAGAAAGTTCAGAACCTATAAATACCCAACCCTTTAAAAATCCCCCCCCCCCATCCCAATTCATTCTCAAAAATTCTTCTAAGGCAATCAAGGGGTCTTCTCTCAAAGTCTTCTTCTACAAGACAAGCTAGGATTTCAAGAGCACAAGTCTCCTCTTCCAAATTCAGAGTTAGATTCACCAAGATATGTGGGATTTCATTCATGGGTTCATTTTACCCATGAAGACCCAAGGGTTTCCTTAAAAATCTTCTCACTTTTGATTGCTTTCTAACCCTAGATTGATGATATTGCATTGAGTTGTTTCAATTACATTTTTACTTGTCTTCAATGATTATTGTAAGAATGATTATATCTTAATTGCATGATTTCAAATTTTTTTACAAATGCTCATGCATAAAGCTATATTCAATGATGATCTCTATGAATTATGATCATGAATTTCAATGGTTTTCAAAGTAGGTTTTTATGATAGAATGTTTTATGAATGATAAGGGCTTCACTCAAGTTTTATGAAAGTTATTCAATTATGTTTTATTGAAGTCCCTTAAGAATGAATTAAAGATGGTGAGATGTTATGTCATAGATGTTAATGGTATGATAAAAACAATTCTAACACAATCATAATTAAAGGGTGATAAGGACAATTCTCAGCAAGTTTATGGATATTTATGAATCAACTAAGTTAATTAGCTACACTTTATGACTATTTTCATGGTGATGTTATTGGTAATGTATTAATGTTTTAATCCTGTAGATAAATGCTTTATACAGATGACGATAAGACTTTCCAATCAATAGCTGGGCTAGGGCTTAATGGATTTTATTGGGATATTGACTAAGCACCGAGAGGACTTTTAGGTGGAGTTCGGTCAAGTAACTAAAGGTTTGTTACCCAAGGGAATTCTAGTAGCAACATAAAGTACCAAATTATGTTGCCCACATAGATTACCTTTATGACCTAGCTAATGGATCCACATATAGCTTATGATGTTCTCACGGAGTCTACCTTAGTAAGTAGTCTCTCTCTTATCAATGTGGGAGTTACATTGGATTCTATGTTATAGATCGCATGGTCTTAGATATCGGTTAAAGGGCTTATCCCACACCATTTATATGAAATGATGTAAATTTTACTATGATGCTTTTAATGCATTGACCAAGATCTTTCAATATGATTTCAAATGCTTTTAAGTCTTATTTATGCTTTCATTACATTGGTCATGCATTCTATGTCCATATTGCTCATGCTTTACTTGATTGTTCATGCATATCTCACATACTTAATACCTTCTATATAATAATGCATACTTTTTGCCTATACATAATGTAAGGATGGACGATCATGCTATGCATCCCATTCGTGGTTAGAGCTTGCTAGTATTTTGAAGTTGTGTGTGAGTCCTCATTCATCGAGGATAAGACTTTCTTTTCATGATTTCCACTGTTGACTGCTTTTATGTTTGGAAGAGCTAGGATCTTGTCCTAATCCCCCATCTAGTTATAGAGGTACTATTAGATATAGAGTGATGTAGTCCCTTCTCAGACATTTGAATTAATTTCATTTCATTCCTAAACATCTATGATCGAGATTTATTTCTTCCTCTTATTTCATTATGTTTTAGTTGACCTTATGAATGCAATGTATGTTAAGAGGCTTGGTTGGGATATTTTGGGTTCCCGTTCACCGTGTCACTCTTAAGGTCTAGCTTGGGGTGTGACAATGTATTTGTTGTTTGGTTCACCGATTTTATAGGGGTCAGGGCATGTTTGTCAATGTTTGTCCCTTTCTTGGGTATGGGCGTCCAATCGGTTATTGTTTGATTATGCTTATACTTATATATTATTGTATTTATAGTTAATTACAAGGGTCTTAGTTTGGATTTGTTATTGGTACTCCTTGTTAGGCTGAGTTAGATTAGTCTCTAGATAGTTATATGGTTAGCAGTGTTGGCCGGCTTTCTTCTCTTGATTAGTCGACTTCTATAGTACTTTCTCATTGTAAATAGGTGATTGGCTTGCACTTTTAGGTGTGTTCCTTGACTCTGGTTCTTTTCTCTTTTTATATTATCTCTTCATTCTTTTTTCCTATTCTACATTGTGTTAGCTCCTATTTATTTACTTGTGCTTTACTTACCTTGTTATATGTTATTTAAACTTGCTTTATCTGTGGAGATCAGTCGGCCTATGGCTACTGAGTATCAGTCGTTTGATACTCATACTATACTTCTACACCCTACAGATCATAGTACAGGTTATTACTGGTAATTTGGACTTGGTGAGCTCTTAGCATCTAGAGATGCCGATTTCCATCTAGTTTGGGGTAGAACTAGTTTTTACTTGCTTTTGAAGACTATCTTTATCTATATTTGTATTTGTAAAAGCCTTAAATAATTATTTTAACTAGATGCTCGATTACTGTCTGATGACAGGTTTTGGGCATGGTTATTTGGATATGTACCTATGTTGACTCCTCGTTCTTCTTATTATTATTGGTTTCTGCTTCATTTACTTCTGTTCTGCTTGATAGCCCATCTAGGCTATGATTTAGGTTTACCTACTAGTGGGTTGGAGTAGGTGTTATCATGACCTTAAAAATTGGGTCGTGATAAGTTAGTATTAGAGCTCTAGGTTGACCATCATCATTGGCATGAGATCAATGTATAGTAAATTCCTGTGCAGTGTTCGTATCTTATTTTTGGGAGGCTATAGGGCATATTTAGGAAATTATGCTCTTGACTCCTTATCGTGTGTTTTCATTTCGAATAACCTCTAAAGCTGATCTTTTTGAATCTAATATCTTTTAGAGGGATACCACGAGGTTTCTGATGGACAGATAAGAGCATCAACATGCTTCACCAGAGTTTTGGCAGATGGTTCTCAAGACAAAGATGGGTTGATAGTTCCCCAACAAGGCTCGTCGTTAGTATCTGAGTATGTCTTGGGATTCCTTGAATGGTTCGGGAATAACCCCATATCATCCCTTATGGATCAGGATATGAGTCAGGAGTTTGTTAGGGGGTTGTCTCTGCTACTTCGATTGGCATCGGAGCATTTGATTGCAGTTGGATCTTCCTTTCCCCATGTTGTGAGCTATGTCATGAGGCATACATAAACAGTAGCAAGAGCCTCTTCATCAATATAATGGTGAAGAAATCCCATTTCGAGGTGAGTATCCATTAGGTGAGGGTTATTTTCCTTCCCTACCCATCAGACCTATGGCGGTATCACCTAAGGTTCCAGGGGCTGTGGAGGCAAGTTATGGTGCCTGATCTACCTTGGATTTATGGTACTTTTAATACTTCATACTTGAGAATTTGCATGTCTTTTAAGAATTTGTTAGCATATTTGATGTTAGTTGGAGTTATTTTGCAGGAAACTAAGTTGGAGAATGAATTGAGGAAGCACAACATTGAGTCTTGAGGATTTTGGTGCTTCAAGTTCATCCAATGACTCGTAGTTACTTCTATGAGTCGTAGGTATCAATCATCAAAAATAGAAGAGAAAAAATAAAGTTTAAACTAAAGGTTATGAGTGAAGTCTACAACTCATTTTCATCTGTACAATTCATCATTTGGAGTCGTCAAGTAAAAGTGAAAGATTGAAGGCAAAGTGAAGATGACAAGTCAATTACACGACTCGTTTATATTCCTACGAGTCGTAGAAGGCACTCTTGGAAGATATGTACAAAGGTTGAACCAAGATCTAATCTACAAGTCAAGATTACGGGTCGTCATGGATATTACAACTCGTAGAAGGCCTTTTGTGAAGAAGAAAAATGTTTTAGTGCAGTGTGATGGATTACAATGGGTCTGCGACTCATCAAAGACTTTACAATTCGTAGAAACGAGTCTTAGACCCGAACCGACTTAAAATTTCCTATGTTTTCTAAATTCATATTTACTTAGGATTATTTGTCTATAAATACACTTCTAAGGTTTATTTTAATGAATGCGTGTTTTTGGGTTTAAGAATATAGATTGAACTATTTTTGGGATTTTATTCTTAAATTCTGATTTTTGTTATCGATTTTTACATTCGAATTTTATTGAAGATTTTAGATTCTCACAATTACTAATGTAAGTTCATGATTTCTTTTAACCTGAATATTATTGATTGTTATCACGCAGTTATGAGTTGCTAATTCCACAACTAGGGTTGTGGAAACCATAATGAATTAATGATGTAGAACTTAATAAAAGTAATTATTGAATAGTGTGCATGCATGTATTATTTTTTTCTTTGTTTTGATTGCTTTTTAATGGTGGACAATGTTAGAACTCGCCTTATCCTTACTTGCCGGATCAAGGAGGTAACGGATGGGAAAATGGATTAAAAATGAGATTTGGGGCTAATCATCCTCATCTAATTAGCTTGAACGGATCAAGGGATAGCTAAATATAGGATCATTGGTAAGGGTTAGTAAAGCATACATTCATAGATGGATCAAGTTGCGTAGTGAAATTCACTTATTTACCGGATCAAGGACATAAGTGAAATTAACTTACCGATTTTGCATGTAACACACTAGGAAAGAATTACTCATAAAAAAAAGTCTACTTAGTTAAGGATTCGTGGGGAACACATAAACCCCTAATTTCACTTCATATTGATTTAAACCACATTAAACTGTTACTTTTGTTCGTTGATGCTTTTTATTTGATTTATTAGTTAGTTTTATAAAAATCTCCCCTTTCTTTATGGAAATAAATTAATTACTAAAGCAAATAATAAACGATTAATCTAAAGTCTAAATCATATTCTTTGTGGGATCGATTCTAACCTTTGTTAGGTTCTATATTTGATCAACGATCGCTTTATACTTCTTTAGGGAGGTGTAATTTGAATGTATCAAATTTTGGAGTCTTTGTCGAGGAATTTGGATTTTATATTAGATTAATTTTTATTATTTGATTTGTTTTCAATATTTCCTTATTCTACTAGGTTTTGATTCATAGTTCATGCCAAATACGAGAAGTCAAGGCATTTCCTAGATTCCATTTAATTCCAAAATTGAAAGAGCATTACGTAGGATGGAAAACAACAACAATAACCATGATGGACACGAACGTGGTGATCGCGCGGTATATCTTGGAGGGAAACACGAAAATGCACTGCAACATCCTCCATAACATCAACCACAGAATGTTCTTAACAATACACCAATAGCAAGACAACGTCCTCCACCTAGACAGCGCCCTGAATTCGGCATATGGAATAACTATAGGGTCAACACTGACACCATCGGAACTACTGGTGCTATTGTGTTACCTCTATTGTCGTCGAGAGCTAAGTTTAGTATCACAAGTGCGCTGATTCAAATACTTCATACTAGAGGAATGTTTGTTGGATTACCATCTGAGGATCCACACATTCATCTCCAGAATGTGGCATAATTTTACAAGTGTAGTGTTGGCAACCCAGGCCTTACTATGGATGTGCCTCACTATGGATGTCATTAGACTGAGTGTTTTTCCATTATCACTTACTGGCGAAGCTACAATTTGGTTGTCTGAACTTCCATGCAACTCCATCACAACTTGGGATGAATTACACAATGCATTCATGGATAAGTATTTCCCATTGTCTAATAAGTTGAAACTAACATACTGAATCAACAACTTTCAATAAATGCTGGGAGAGTCAATTAGTAGAGCTTGGGAGATATTTGCAAAGTATCTATAAAGCGTGCCAAATCATAGAATAGAAGATGAGTCATTTCTTGAGTTGTTATACCGCGCACTTGATGATAATGGAAAAGATGTTGCAGACACCATCACTGGCAGAGCATTCTTGGCCAACACTTTCCAAGAGGCTGCAGGGAGACTTTATCATGTTACAAATACCAACCGAGATTGGAGAACTAGGGATATAGAAACTTCAAAAAGCTCTTTTACTGTTAGCACGAATCAAGGTTCCAAGATACAAAACTAAGAAGTACAACAAGAACTCGCTCAATTAAAAATCGAACTCAAACTAGCATTCAAAAGCATGGTAGTAGAGAAAATCAATGCAATCGACAATCAAGGTAAGGCGCCAAGTTATGATGATTATGGATATGGGGGGGGGGGGGTTTCCGTACTAACGCCCATGCATCCAATTAGGATTCTTGGCGCCAAGGTCAAGGAAATCAAGGTCAGAACTATAAAAAGTTCAATAGAGAGGCCCATTACAACTGCGACAACAACTACAATCACGAAGGGAACTATAATCGTAAGAACAATTACAATCGGAATGGATACATTGATAGCAACCATGGGAACGATAGAGAAGGTGATTGGGGAAGGAGAGATAACAACAAGAGTGGTGCATACATCCCTCTTAAAAATCAAGATGGGGGATCCGGACTAGCAAGAATTGAAGACATGATGACAAACATGATGAAAAAGTATAACACAACAGAGGATAATCCTAAGGAGATACGCAATGATCTTTTTGGAATGAATCAAAAAGTTGACTCACACTTTACATCCATAAATATTATTGAGCAACAATTGGGACAGATTTCATCATTTTTTAATCCACACCAGAAAGAAACTCTCCCAAGTATTACAATTCAAAATCCAAAGAACAACGGACAATGCATGTTTATGACCACCCGAAGTGGCATTCAAACAGTGGATCCACCTATGCCAGAAATTGAGGATGATGCACATGAATCGACTGTTAGTAGGGATGAAACCGAAAGAAAAATCGAGGAAGAAGTAGTATGTGAAGAGCTAAGAACCACACAACCTGAAAAAAGAGATAGAAAGCATGGCAAGAAAGCAAGCAATGCGAAAGACGTTATTCCAACTCCAATTCCAATGCCATGATCTCCTCTACCTTTTCCAGAAAGATTGAAAAAGAAGGTCGAAGATGGAAAGTTTCTTAAGTTTATTTCCATGTTGACACAACTTTCAGTGAATATTTCTTTGATAGAGGCACTAGAATAAATGCCAGGATATGCCATGTCTATAATGAATCTTGTCACAAAGAAGATAATGGTAAGTTTTGAACCAACCGATAACCTGTATCATTGTAGCGCAATTGCCATTCTCTCACTCATGCAAAAGAAAAAGGACCTATGCGTATTCACTATACCATATACCATATGGGTGTTCAACTTTGCAAAAACATTGTGTGTCTTGGATGCTAGCATTAACTTGATGTTGCTAGCAGTGTTTCAACAATTGGGCTTGGGAGCCCCCAAATCGACATTAATGCGACTCTTGATAGCAGATTGTAATGTGAAGGAACCCGTGGACATTATTTATGATGTTCTAGTGAAGGTTAAATCATTTATATTCCCGGTTGACTTTGTCATTCTTGATTGTGAGGTAGACTTTGATGTTCCATCATTTTGGGAAGACCATTCTTGAAAACTTGACGTGCTTTGGTGGACATAGAAATGGGCCACCTGAAGTTTTGACTAAATGATAAAGAAGTGGTTTTCGATGTATGTTAATCAATGAAGCATCACAATGACCTACAAGTAGTGTCCACGATTGATGTTGTTGATGATTTACAACCAGAAATATCTATTTAGGAGAGATTGGGTGTTGAAGCTCTAGATGTTGTCATCATGAACTTTGATAAAGATCACATTGGAGAGTATGATAAGATAGTTTGTGCACTAAATGGCCTTGGGACTTTTAATCACGCACCAAAGAGACTCGACTTCGACTTGAAGAATAGAGCAACTCCGCCTGCGAGACCATCCATCAAGGAACCTCCGAATTTGGAACTCAAAGCAGTACCATCTCACTTGTAATATGTATTTTTGAGACCCAAGAACACATTTCCGGTCATAATAGCTATTGATCTTCACCAAAAGCAAGTGGAAGCTCTTACATCTGTCTTGAGGCATTTCAAAAGGGCAATAGGATGGTCCATAACTGACATCATAGGCATACCACCGGGCATATATACTCATAAAATCTAACTCATGCCAGATTTCAAACCAAGCATTGAACACCAATGATGTCTTAACCCACCTATGAAAGAGGTAGTTAAAAAGGAGATCATCAAGTGGTTAGATATTGGATTTGTTTATCCAATCGCGGATAGTAATTGGGTCAGTCCTGTCAAATATGTACCAAAGAAGAGTGGTATTACTATGGTGACAAATACAAAGAATGAGCTCATTTAAATCAGGCTTGTGACTGGTTAGAGAGTGTGCATGGATTATCGCAAGCTAAACTCATGGACCAAAAAAGATCATTTTCCAATGCCTTTCATAGATTAGATACTCGACCGTCTTGCTGGAAAAGAATGGTACTATTTTCTTGATGGATATTCGGGCTACAATCAGATCTCTATAGCACCCGAAGATCAAGAGAAGACCACTTTTGCATATCCATATAGGACATTCACTTTCAAAAGGATGTCATTCAAATTGTGTAATGCACCGGCGACCTTTTGTATGATGTCTATGTTTTTAGATATGGTCGGATACAATTGAAGTTTTCATGGATGATTTTTCAGTGGTTGGTGACTCATTCGATAATTGCTTGGCTCAACTCCAAGATGTACTAAGAATGTGTGGAGTGCAACCTTGTGCTAAATTGGAAGAAGTGTCACTTTATGGTGAAAGAGGGCATAGTGATGGGTCACAATATTTCAAACAAAGGCATTGAGGTAGATCGAGCAAAGATTGAGGTAATTGCAAAGTTACCCTCTCCCATTTCTGTAAAAGGTATTTGAAACATTTTGGGACACGCTGAATTTTATCGTCACTTCATCAAAGACTTCTCCAAAATAGCTCATCCTTTATGCAAACTACTAGAGAAGGAGACGAAGTTTGTTTTTGATGAGTCCTGTCTATAAGAGTTAAAGGAGTTGAAGCAAAGGTTAGTATCAGATCCAATCATCATTGCACTGGATTGGGAGCAACCATTTGAAGTCATGTGTGATTCTAGTGGAGTAGCACTTGGCATAGTATTGGGAAAAAGGCGCAAGAATCTTCTACCTCCAATATTCTATGCTAGTAAAGCCCTTAGTGTTGCTCAAAGAAACTACACCATGACTGAAAAAGAGTTGCTTGTCGTTGTATTTGCTTTCGAGAAGTTTAGATCCTACTTATTGGGCACCAAAGTAATTATACACACAGACCATGCAGCATTGAGATATCTCATGGCAAAGAAGGATGCTAATCTAAGACTTATACATTGGGTATTATTGTTATAAGAGTTTGATTTTGAAGTGAAAGATCGAAAAGGGACAGAAACCCAAGTTGCGGATCATCTCTCTAGACTTGAAGAAGAGGAAATATTAAAGCTGGAAAATGGAGTTGAGATAGATTACACCTTTCTGGATGAACAAGTATTGGTAGCATCACACAACTTAATTCCATGGTTTGCCGATGTTTCTAACTACTTGGTAAGTGATATAGTGCCGTTCGAATTAAATGTTCACCAACATCATAAGTTCATGTCCAATGTGAAGAAGTTCTTTAAGGAAGAACCATACTTGTTCTGTGTTTGTACCGATGGGATTATTCATCATTGTGTACCTGAAGTAGAGATGATGAGCATTTTAGATGCATTCCATTCATTGCCCATTAAAGGCCATCATCGTGGTATACAGATAACCTACAAAATTCTTCAGTGTGGTTACTACTAGGCAACAATTCATCAAGACTTTCATGATTTCTCTAAGTCTTGTGATCATTTTCAAAGGAAAGGAGGAATTTCAAGGAAACATGAACTCCCACTCTCCTATTCTAGTCATTGAACTATTCAACGTATGGGGAATTGACTTCATGGGTCCTTTTGTGAGTTCGAGTAGAATGAAGTACATCCTTGTTGTGGTTGACTACGTATCTAAATGGGTAGAAGCTATCGTACTTCCCAACAATGAAGCAAGAAGTGTCACTACCTTCCTCAAGCGAAATATCTTCTCAAGATTTGGTACACCTAGGTCAACAATCATCGATGGAGATTCCCACTTTTGCAATCGATTTTTCAAAGAATTACTTGAAAAGTATGGGGTTCGACATAGTGTAGCTACTCCTGATTATCAACAAACTAGTGGACAAGTTGAAGTCTCCAATCATAAAATCAAGCAAATACTTGCAAAGATGGTGAGCGCAAATAGAAAGGATTGGTGAAGGAAACGTGATGATGCTATATGGTCCTACCACACTACATTCAAGACTCCCATAGGTATATCACCTTATCAACTTGTTTTTGGGAAATCTTTCCATTTGCCCATAGAGTTGGAACACAAAGCTATGTAGACGTTGAAGAAGTTGAATATGGATTGGAATGCCGGATCAAAGCAAATAATGAATCAAATAAACGAGCTTGATGAGTTTTGCCTAAATGCATATGAAAGCTCAACCTTGTACAAAAAGCAAATGAAGAAGTACCAAGACCAAAAGATTGAAAATCAAACATTTGTACCCGGAGACTTAGTCCTTCTTTTCAACTCAAGGATGTGTTTATTTCCTGGTAAACTCAAGTCAAAATAGTTAGGACCACTCTGAGTGATTTAAGGTTTTTCACATGTTGCAGTTGAGCTAGAGAAGAAAGATGGTACAAAGTTCAAAGTTAATGGTCAAAGAATCAAAGCATACATGGGCACCGAGGATGAGATCAAAACTATGGAAGCATAGAAACGACCCTGTTCTTCTTCTTCTCCAACAAATCTCTCCAAATTCCATCTAGTTCCTATCATTGAAGCTTAAACACAGTCAAAAAGCCTAGTTTCCTAAACCCTATAGTGTGTCAATAGTACCAGCACAAAATTAAAATCAAAGGATCAAATCTTCAATTATGGTAAGTAAGCTTCCCATGCTATTACACTTAGACCATATTTTACATCTACTCCATAGTGGTACTATAGGATCAGTTGGTACAAAGTTATGGTCTTATGATTTTGAATTCAAATTATTGAACTGGATGTGTGAATTGGGGAACTGGAAAGATGCTTAATTTAATGTTATAATCAATGAAATAAGGAATGGATGGGGATTTTGAACTAAGTGTTATGTTGTCTTTGTGAGGGATCACTGAACTTGAGAATTTTTCAGTTGGGGGTTTTCTAAGATTCGTAGGTCATTCTACGAATCATAGTCAGTGGTTCAACCTTAACAAAAAACAAATCTTATGAGTCTAATTACGACTAAACTTAGCTTGTTGAACTGATTTATGCATTGGGGAATGGATCTTTGATCAAATTGTCATTTAAAATTAATGGATTGAATAAATTAGGGTTATTAAACTTGTTTTGCCGTAATAAATTGTGAAGATCACTTATCTTGAAATTTTTTCAATCGGGAGTTTTCTATGAGTCGTAGGAAATTCCACGAGTTGTAGTTACCCCTCGTAAATGAATACCTCATGATCAGTGATCAATCCTCACAAACAACAAGTATTACGAGTCTAATTATGAGTTGTAGAATATTCTACGACTCGTCAATTAGACTCGTCAAACTAAATGATCCAACTCTTGTACTTAAGTGTTTTAACACGTAACATATACGAGTATATCTTATGAGTTGTAGACTTCTCTACAAATGACCTTTACGATTCGTATAAACTTCTATGAGTCATAAGGTACAGTAGTAGAGAAGATTTAGAGACCAAAACCTGCAGGGTTGATTCTACGAGCTGGTTCTATGAGTCGTAGACTCTTCTACGACCCGTAGATACCTACTCGTAGACTCAAAAAAATTAAGTTTCCCTATTAAATGTTTTTTTCTTTTCTTGTTTTTCTTTATATGTTTATGAAATAACTCCTGCCTGCATAGGTACTAATGCCTCTCAAACGAACTCCGAAGCATGGTGGTGGAAATAAGAACATTTCAAAAAACAAAGCCTTAAAAAATTTAAAACGACACATCCAGGATGTGCCAACAGACGCCGAACTTAATGGTTCCAAGGAGGAGTTCTCTTAGGACTCTGAGACACCCCTTGTGAGGTAGTCTAAATACAAACACTCTAAACAAATCATCCCAGTGCCGGAACCAAGCGGAGGCTCTTCCCTTTCTCATTCGTCAGCAACATCTACACCCCCTCTAGTCTGAAGAGGGGGATTCAGCAGAGGCAAAAGAGAGAAATGAAGACTTTGTACCCCAATCCGCTCTAGGATTAGTGTCCTCCTAAGGAAATTCAACACTTAAGAGTCCCTCCATACCATTCTACATAGGAGGACAACCAAAGTGATGGTGTGTTGAAGGGCTACTTGACTTTTATAGGATAGGGAAAGAGAGGAACGATCGCCAAAATTTATGGAGGCCTATTACTAAGGAGTCATGTGTGATCACAACTGGGTTAGAGGCAGTCCCGAAGATTTGTGATTTGTTTGATCACTATAGACTTAAGTAGATGGAAGAACACCCATGTATTTATAGTATTAACATGGAGTGTGAGTTTTATGCTTCGTATGTGCAAAATGATAAAAAAGATGGATCCATCCAATTAAAAAGAGTTGGAGAAGTTGGTGCATTAAAATTATTATTCCAAGAGGTCCTGGTTGATTAATCAGAGGACACAGTCCTACGGGTCATCTACGACCCCAACTTTCCATCGGTAGCCTCGATAGTCAGGTTTGATCATAAAATGAAGATGGTGCAAGATAAAAATGCCATGAGGGACCCAGTTCAACATGGAGAACTACTTTGATGGGTAGCTGGTTATATAGCGAAGCATGGCATAGCAGCGGATTGAGTATCATACCTGACTCTGATCAAGAAAGCATCTTTGAACTTTGCGATAAAGTTTTGGTAGGCTATCGTCCGTCATCGACTTTGCCCAACCAATTCCAAATATTACTTGAATCCAAATTGTGCAGTGATCATTGCTAGCTTGATGGCGGGATATGAGGTAGACATCGTTAAAATTATCAGTAGAGATATATGAGCGAGCTATTCGGTGGAATACCACGATCCCTTTTCTTTGTCTTGTATTTGCATTGTGCTGGGATGCCATAGTTCTGTTGATTTCAGAGGTTGACCTGCTAATTAGAGTGAATAAGACACCAAACCCAGAGCTCATTCTGGATGATACAAACCCCATCAGATAGTAGCATGCTTCCTATTTGAAAATACAGCTACTTGATTTTGAGTGCGTCCAACCGACTGTGTAAGTTGATTCAGCAGTTGCTCTGGACCACAAGACACCCCCCATGGAGCCATATGAGTCTACTCGCCTACCTCTATAGTCCCATCCACTAGTACGCTGCGTCCCAGTACACAAGCTTGGTCACCATCTTGGTCGAAGACTTACACACCTTGATGGCAGAATATGAGGTGGACATTTGTCAAAATCATCATTGTAGAGCTACATGAGCGAGCTATTCGGCGGAACACCATGATCCATTTTCCTTATCTTATATTTGCACTATGCTGAGATGTCATAGTTCTATTGATTTCAGAGGTTGACCTACTAATTAGAGTGAATAAGACACCAAACCCAGAGCTCATTCTGTATGATACAAACCCCATCGGACAGCAGCATACTTCCCATTCAAAAATATAGCTACTTGATTTTGAGAGCGTCCAACCGACTGTGTAAGTTGATTCGGCAGCTACTCTGGACCATGATACACCCTCCATGGAGCCATATGAGTCTACCCCATCTATATTTGTAGTCCCATCCACTAGTACGCTGCATCCCAGTACATAGGCATGCTCACCATCTCGGTCGAAGACTTACATGCCTTTGATGCAGTGGCAGGCAAAGACAGAGGCCCAACTTGATTAGTTGATTCAGCAGCTTAAGCCATACATCCAAATGGCTATTACTGAATCATAAAAGCGTGTAGCAGCAAAGTTTGAGGTGACCTTGACTGATCAGGAGCGGCAGATACATACGCGCATAGATGATGTTGAACTAAGGGTGAATGAGAGGTTTTATTCCTCGTCTAGTTCTGATATTACTGCCATCTAGACAGAGGTTGGCTTACTATGTGACGAGGTTATATCTTTGGACACCGTAGTTCCTATACCATTTGTTGTGCCAGTTGTCCAGCCACCAATGTTGTTTGATCTGTTTGAGGATAATGAGTCAGAGGTGGGCTGAGACATGAGTCCTCATACTATTAATGACACTTCGTACATGGTTAAGACTATGAAGACAAAGAGAAAGGAATGTCAGGATCTATAAGAGGCCATACAAGCATCTAGATTATCCGAGGAGATATGATGAGAGAAGGAGAGGCAGCGTGCTATTGGAGCTTCAAGCTCACGATTTGATACTTATGATGATGTACAGGATGTCATGGTACCATATGCTACAGCATCGGGATCCACACCTATGGATTCGGATGCCACCATATAGACTTTGGTGCTTATGCGCCACGGGTTCTTTTTCTTCTCCCCATACTTTTTACTTAATATTATATTACATTGAGAACAATTCAAGTCTTTTTAAGTAGGGGTGGGGTGTTTATGAATGTACGAGTATCTAGGCAAAGTTTTCGTACCCTAGACACTTGATTAAATCTTTAGGGTTTTCTTGTCTGTGTTATTTTTCTACATAGGACCTTTTTAATTTATATTGAACCGGTATGTTTAGGATGTATATGTGAAATAAGAGTAGGTATTTATGGCATGATGGCTAAAAGGTTTTAAACGAAAACAAATAGACCCCTCCAAAATATTAGTTGAAATATTAACTATTTTTTATATATATTAACTGTGTAGGATCTTTGTGTGACATGGTGTAAACTGGTATGATAACACATGACTTAGACTGAAACATGAACCAAAGATTGATAATTCACAATAAAACTTGATTCCAAGTGTGTGTGATATATTTGTGTAATCTGACTATTTGTGTCAATCTAGAACTTGTTCCATTGTTCATACTCTGATAATTGAACTATTGATTAGGAAAGGATCATATGTCATTTTTGAATTAGTCTACTTAGCCTTAAAAGAACCAACCAAACATTGGTTTACCCTTTGAGCCAAATATATGAGCCTTTAAAAGACCTTTTTGATCAAATAATGCATGTTTCAAATGTCCCTAATCCTAATTATAATCTTTTGTTTATGCCTTAGTCCCTTCTAGAATAATGTGCACCTCAACTTGGGTCAAAAGCCTAAGTTCAGGGTCACTACTATGAGAGGAAAGAAAGAAGAGAAAGGGTATGAGAAAATAAAAGCAAGAAAAGAGAAGGTTTGAAAAGATATGTGTGATAAGAAAGAGAAAAAAGAACAAGAAAAGGGTGCTTGGATAAGATGAATAAATAGGTTAGCAAGATTTAGCAATGAAAAGTACAAATTATAAGAAAAATATTGTGAAACGAACAAACAAAAGCCACACCTAAAGCAAAAGCAAAAAGCAAAGAAAAAGAGTGAAACAAATTATGGGTTGTAATATGTGGATTCAAGGTTAATATAGTATTTGAGGAGGTCCAAAAGTCACTAAAATCTAAATGCACCACACATTTCCCCGAGCCTATGTTACAAGCTAAAAAAGTCTGATAGTAATTCTAATTCAATTATTGAAGAGTCTAATTATTGAAAATAAGGCCAAGGCTATGGTATTGTGCATAAAGGTATGAATTACTTTTGTGAGTGTGAGTGTTTTCCACGTCCCTGAGTTTTAAAGAAATATTTACAAGGTGTGTAAAAAATAGACTTCTTTTAAATGAGGGCACAAGTGACATTGTCGAAATAGTCTCGAAAATGGTGCATGTTGTTATTGCATGTGAGTTTGTCTATTGGTGTTAAAAGTGTCTAATTTTGATCTACATAAGCTAGTTTGATTTAAAATAAAGGTTTCAATAATATAATGGATGAAAAGTGGAAGGGGACGGTGGCCAATAGCCGTGTGAATGGTATACATTCTTAATCTTATATTGCAGTATGTCGTTTAAGTATAGTAATGTTGCTTGAGGAAAATAAACCATTTGAAGTTAAGGATGATGATGTATCGTGGATTTACGGTACTTTTAATACTTTAAACTTGAGAATTTGTATGTCTTTTAAGTATTTGTTAGAATATTTGATGTTAGTTGTGTTTATTTTGCAGGAAACTAAGTCGTAGAATGAATTGAGGAAGAACAACATTGAATCTTGAGGATTTTGGTGTTTACGAGTTCATCCTACGACTCGTAGTTACTTCTACTGGTCGTAGGTATCAATCGTCAAAAAAATAAGAGAAAAAATAAAGTTTAAACTAAAGGTTATGAGTGAAGTCTACAACTTATTTTCATCTGTACGAGTCATCATTTAGATTCATCAACTACAAGTGAAAGACTGAAGGTAAAGTGAAGATGACAAGTCAATTCCACGACTCATTTACATTCTTACAAGTCGTAGAAGGCACTCGTAGAAGATATGTGTAGAGGATGAACCAGAATCTAATCTACTACTCAAGATTACGAGTCTTCATGGATATTAAGATTTGTAAATGACTTTTTTTTAAAGAAGAAAAATATCTCAGTGCAGTGTGATGGACTACGAGTGGGTCTACGACTCATCAAAGAAATTACAATTCGTAGAAACGAGTCACAAACCCGAACTGACTTAAAATTTCCTAAGTTTTCCAAATTCATATTTGCTTAGAATTATTTGTCTATAAATACACTTCTTAGGTTTATTTTAATAAATACACATTTTTGGGTTTGAGAATATAGCTTGAACTATTTTTGGGCTTTTATTCTTAAATTTCAATTTTTGTTATCGATATTTACATTTGGATTTTATTGAAGATTTTGGATTCTCACAATTACTATTATAAGTTTATGATTTCTTTTAACCTAAATATTATTGATTGTGATCACGTAGTTATGAGTAGCTAATTCCACAACAAGAGTTATGGGAACCATGAAATATTAATGACGTAGAACTTAATAAAAAGTAATTATTGAATAGTGTGCATGCATGCATTGTTTTTCCTTTATTTTGATTGTTTTTTAACGGTGGCCAATGTTAGAACTCGCCTTATCCTTACTTGCCATATCAGGGAGGTAACGGATGAGAAAATGAATTAAATAACGAGATTTGGGGCTAATCATCCTCATCTAGTTAGCTTGAATGGATTAAGGGATAGCTAAATCTGGGGTCATTGGTGAGGTTAGTAAAGCATACACTCATAGACGGATCAAGTTTTGTAGTGAAATTTACTTATTTTTTGGATCAAGTACTTAGGTGAAATTAACTTACAGATTCTGCATGTAACACACTAGGAAAGGATTACTCATAAAAAAGGTTGACTTAGTTAAGGATTGTTGGGGAACATATAAAACCCTAGTTTTACTTTATATTGATTTAAACCACATTAAATCATTATTTTTGTTTGTTGGTGCTTGTTATTTCATTTGTTAATTAGTTTTATAAAAGTTCCCCCTTTCTTAATGGAAATAAATTGATTACTAAAGCAAATAATAAATGATTAATCTAAAGTCTAAACCATATTTTTCGTGGGATGGACCCTAACTTTTGTTAGGTTCTATATTTGATCAATGATTGCTTTATGCTTCTTTAGAGAGGTGTAATTTGAGTGTATCAGTACCCGCAATAGACAGAGTGTGGGTTTGACTTCTGAGGCCTCGCCTCCTGGGTATTCATATCATGGAGCCCATGTTAGTCTAGTTGGGTTATTTTAGTCGGCCACGTTTGGTGATTCATTTTTCGAGTAATGTCAATTAGGACACTTTGTTAGGGATTGTCATAGGGCCCCAATGCAGTCAGCTAAGGGTGGCGCGATGGTGTTAGTGATGGTTTTCAGCCTTCCAAAGGTAGTCAACCTAGATCATCATGTCCTTCACATCGAACCTTGGGCCAGATGGGTTTCTTTGATTGTGGTGAGCTTGGACACTGGTCCAGGTATTTCCCTAGGCAAAAGTTGATCATTCAGATATTTTCAGCATATGTTAATCCCCAAGCTAGGGTAGTATAAGCTTGTCATATTTGTGGAGAGTTTGGGCACTAGTTAAGATATTGTCCCCAGTATAGGACTATAGTGGAGTTTATTCATCCAGGTCAGCTTCATGGGTCTATAATACATCAAGCCAGCAGTAGTACCCCAGATGTAGCAGGTGGTAGTGTGGGTTCCTATTTTGGGGTCGGTCATGATCCATTCTATGCTTCTACAAGCATGCCAGAGTCCAAGGTACCAGGTATCCATCGTATTTGTATAACTTCCTTATTTGTCCTTTATTACTAATAATATTTGGTTTGGGGTTCTTATAACCATAAATGCTTATTTGATTTGTTACTCACCTAATAATTATTATACCAGTCTTATTGGGAACTGTGTGTATATGTTTCAGTGTCGTAGTTGATTTCTTTTTAGTAGTGGATCGACTAGGTCAAGTTTCTTTATTGAGAAGTGGTAGTTGATAAACTCTCCATGCCTTTGCCTTGGTGGTTGTGTTGTGAGTTTGCGGCTGGGCTAGTTAGTTATTCCTTTTTATTTCCCTAGCCAGTTATTGGTGTTGTGGTACCGATCCTTGTTAGATAGATGGCTAGACCAGCTTTGTTAGTTTTGGAAGTTATGGTGTTGGGGGATTTAGTTGGATTAGAAGGTTGTCTTAGTCGAGCATCATCCCATTAGATTAGTTTTGGAATGGCTCTTCTTACCATTTTGTACAACTAGCTTTGCTTTGATTAGTATTTCTCTTCTGTCATTCTGGTTTTCTTGTCTTAGATAGCTGTCTTTGTTACTTGTGATCATTTGGTTTGTGGGTGAGAGGCAGTCTATTGAGGAAGTAAGTAATTGGGAGATGTATCCTTTTTATAGAGTTGCGGTAGATCTGTCTTATCAATTCTTTCCTATGCCTTATTAGTATTTTTATCCCTAAGACTATGAAGTCGAGATTCGCTCTCTTGACCTACCTAGTTGGTTCCTTTATGGCAGTCTTGGTATAGGGTTTAATGGAAGTTGGGAGACTTGTGGTTATTGGAGTTGTGTGAAAGGTAGTATAGCATTTTGTTGTATTATGGTAATCCTAGTTGGCCATCTCTTCCCTTATGCCTTAGTCTTATTCTCTATTGCAAAGTTGTGGTTCGTTCGTTCAGTCTTTTGAAACCATAATTTTTAGGGTTTTGGTGCTGACTTTGGCTAGTTGGGAGTTTTGGAAGTGTGATCTCTCATTTTGCCTTGTTACTGCAGTTGTGTTGGTAGCTCTCAAGGCTTTGTATTTCTTTTGGAGTTTGAACTGTGGTGTTTATTGGTGGCTTCAAAGGTAGCCTAAGCTTGAGGATGGAAAGTTGCTTATTAGGTCCATCTATATGATGGGATCAAAGTAATTTGTTTAAGATATAACTTGGTTCTTATTCGGGATTCGAGGTCTGCCTTGGTCATATTCGATAGCTTGTCGTGTCTGTGGATAGGAGTTGGTGCTATTGGGCCATTACCGATCAGTTGTCTATGTTTATATGCCGCCTACATGCTTAATTTCCCTTGGGCTAGATGGTTGGATCAAGTTAGTGCTTGCATAGTAGTTTTGGGAATAAGGTGATAGATTTTGTGAAGTTCCTATGGTAGAAGTAAGTCATTGGATTTGGGCTCCATGCGACCTTGTCGTTCGCAAGATAATCGTCCCTTGGAGTGGAGTGTTTAGTTTTAGAAGGTGAATTTCAGCTTGGGTTGTTGGTTTCTGAAGTGATATTGGAGTTTTAGGCCTTTCCCTACATTGTGTTCCTTACTTTGGTTGTTTTCACCCCTAGAGGTTCAGTTGAAGTATGTGACACCTTCGAGGTTTGTGTTTTATGGTTCTGTAAAAGGGTTTCAGATGCTGTTAGAGGTGTTCAGGATAGCTAAGGACCGGTAGAATGCCTTTTGGTGGCTAGAAAAAGATGGATTTGGAGCATAAGGCAAGTATTTTGTATTATTAGCTGAGTTGCATCTGCCATGGTCCTATGTTTCTCATTTCAGTGTAGTTTTGGTTTTCCTTAGATGAATTTGGTGTTTTCAGTCATGTTTGGGTTAATTGAGCGAGAGTTGGAGCCCAAAAAGGGAATTGGTGGAACTTTTGGATATGAAGTGAATTTGAGGATTTTTCCACTCAGCCTGAGTTCAGTAATGGCATTATTTGACTCAAGAGGTTGTTCCAGGGTCTGGAGGAGCATACAAGCCCGTACCCTCATCGTTTCTTTCTTTCAAATTGTAACTGTCCTTCTACTTTCACAAATGAAAGTTTATTTAGTAGTGGATATTGTAATGACTCTCCAGGTCATATCCTCTATTTTTAAATCTTTTCAGTGTATAGATCTTTCATGTAGCAACCCTAAGTAATTTATGACTTGATGGCATTGATAGTTTGGTCGCCTAGTCATTCATTTGGATTTTATCCCCATTTCCCTGTTTTGGAGCACTTGGAATTTGAATGGTTACTTTGGTCAAAACTCTAAGAAAAGGACCTCAGAATGGAATTATGATGGTTCCACCAGTTCCGAAATGGTCATTTTAGGATAGTAGCATATTTGGGGTAAAGGCGTTGTTCCTAGAGATATTTCTCCCCTATATGATTTTTTGCCATTTCTCGATTACTTTGCTTTGTGATTAGCGATAGGCTTGTGATACCTTATTTTCTATTGTCTATTTTTGGATCTGGGGCCGTTTTCAAGAAGTGATTCGATCCCAGGTTAGTTTCCTTAACCTTGGTTGGGTGGTAAGTTTTGGTATTACATTTCTTATTGTGTGTACCTTGATTGGATGTTAGTTATGGCATGCTTGCATTGTTTGAGCATTTTCACATATTTTGTGGTACAATCCTGGTTCCTCTTTTGGATTTTTCACTACTATTTGGAGAAGGCGTTCTCACACTTTTACTATTTTTAAACTAGTTTTAATGAAAGTCATACCACTTGGATCACTAGTTTTTGAGACTTATGAAGCGTCGAGGACGTACTTTTTTTATACTGGCATTATTAGAGGCATCAAGGATGTGCTCAACTTTTTATTGATATTCAGTGCGGTGTCACCTTTTTTCTACATTGGTTGCATCTTGGATGCACTTAGCCTTACATTAATATCCAGTGCGACATCGCCTTTACTGCATCGGCCTACTCACTCTCCATACCATGACGGAGATATGATATGTTATGTATAAGACCTGGTTCGGGGCCAAACAGTGTATACGGACTTCCCATGTCCTCTATGGGCTCCTTTGATCGTGAGTACCACTGTACTAGATAAGGGAGCTACATAGGTCCTACCTAGCAGGCTGAGAGCCGGGGTGGGTCTATACACTTATTTATTGATGATCACTGAGAGCCACCGATGATGTTACTGCTTTTTTTTACAAACTTGCATTTATTCATATTACCTATCACCAGTATACTTGTTTATTGTTTGATCCCTCAGTTTTATGGTGGATGGGGGTATGTTTGTACCTTTTGAGGATATGGGCATCTGGTCGGTTATTATTCGATTATACTTGTACTTATCTATTATTGTATTTGTAGCTAGTTACAAGGGGTCTTAGTCTAGATTTATTGTTGGTACTCCCTACTAGGCTAAGTTGGATTAGTCTCTAGATTGTTATGTGGTTAGCAGTGTTGATCGACTTTCTATTCTTCATTAGTCGACTTCAAACTGCTTTCATATTGTAAATAGGTGCTTGGCTTGTGCTTTCAGGTGCGTTCCTCGACTCTGGTTCTTTTCTCTTTTTATATTATCTCTTCATTTTTACTTCCTGTTCTACCTTGTATTAGCTTGTGTTTAGTTACTTGTGTTGGACTCACCTTTTTTATATGTTATTTATACTTTCTTTATCTATGGAGATCAATCGTCCTATGCCTACTGAGTACCATTCGTTTGGTACTCATACTACATTTCTGCACCCTGCAGATCATATTATGGGTTATCGCCGGTGATTTGAACTTGGTATGGAGCAGCTTGGATTCGGAGATTTGGTGAGCTCCTAACGTCCGGAGTTGCTAATTTCCATCTATTTTGGGCTACGACTAGTCTTTACTTGCTTTCGAAGACTGACTATATCTATATTTGTATTTGTAAAAGCCATGTACTCTTATTTTTTCTACATGCTCGATTACTGACTAATGCTAGGTATTGGGGATGGTTATTTGGATATGTTCCTATGTTGACTCCTCTTTCTTCTTATTCTTATCATTTTTTGCTTCGTTTGTTTCTCTTCTACTTGATAGCCTATTGCTTCTGGCTCCGGGCTTTTGGTTATACTTACCTATTGGTGGGTTGGAGTAGGTGTCATCATGACTTGAGAAATTGGGTCTTGACATCTGTCCCTGGCTTTGCAAGTGACTTGATCTACCCATGAATCTAAGTAAGAGGAACGTCCTAACCTGTGCAGAAAATACTAAAATTTGAGAATCCATAATTCATAAAAAAAAGCATAAGAGGATAGAGCAATTGTATGGATCCTTATGTATCAACAACAAATGCTTAAGATATATAAATCAATCAGTGAAGACTCTTTTTAATTACTGAAATCCCTATTGAACTGTTCAGTCATATATTACAAATACCTACTCATACTATTGATCTCTATACCCTTTGACAGTGCAGCCTTGCATATTGCCACCAACAAAGTTGCTACCTCCTATGACTAAAATTGTTGTAAAAAAAATTAAAGATAAATAAAAGAGGAATCAAACACGAAAAAAAAAAATAAAAAAAAAATAAACATGAAAGAGATATATAAAACAAGAAGCAAACACGAAAGGGAACAAAAAAATTAAAATAAAGAAAAAACAATTTACTTGGATATTTGGGAAATGAAAAGGAAGAAACAAAAATTTACATATGCACAAAAATAGAAGAGGGGGAGGAAATATTATGATGTAGTTAAAATGAACAATTAAGATACTGATCAAATTTTAACTGTGAAGAACATATGTCAATAAAATTTAAAACTTGTAACTGCACAGGATAATGATTTAAATAAGTATAATATTTAAAAATAAAGTAAAACAAGGATAAAAACTTATTGTTGGAGTTGTTATACAAGCTGATGCAACTACTATGGTTAAGGACTAACTCGAGCAGTTACAAAAGTACTTAGAAGTTAGTTAGGTAGTTAGATTGACAGTTGTAGTTTGTTAGAGCTGCAGATTCCATTCCAATTATCTGTATTAATATCTCACTAACAAGAGATAGTTGAATTGGATGAATGGAAATACAATTTAGATATTTTTTAGCTTGCTATTCTCTCTAATCTCTTCATATTCTTAGATTTAGTTCATCAGTAAAGCTTTATTCATGGAAGCTAACATGGTATCAGAGACTAGATTTGAGATTTACAGTTGACCAGAGGTTGCCATTGTAGAAAGAGCTTTGATTCAATAAAAGGTTCAGTAGAAGAAAAGGTCTATATCAGAGAAGAGTTATCAATGGTGACTGAAGAAGCAGATATGGCTCTTAATTTATCCACAGCTCGTAGCACAGGAAAAGTAGAGATAGATCACAACCATCCATTATATGTCCAACCAAATGACACTCCAGGTAGTTCTCTCATCTCTTTTTAGTTAACTGGATCTGAGAATTATGCACTCTGGAGTAGGTCTATGGCTTTAGGTTTGCTAGGAAAGAGCAAGTTAGGCTTTTTTGATAGTAGGCACACCAAAGACAATTTTGATGAATCCCTTCATGATCAGTGGGAGAAAGTGAATGCAGTGGTGCTATCATGGATCATGAATGTTGTAAGGAAGGAGCTACTAATAGTATAATCTATGCCTAAAATGCTCATAACGTTTGGCTTGATTTAAAGGAGAGATTCGATAGTGTAAATGGCTCTAGAGTGTTTTATCTACATGTGGAAATTGTCACTCTAATACAAGGAAATTTATCTGTCTCTGATTACTTCTCTAGAATAAGGAATCTATGGGATGAGTTTGATGAAATCATGCCTTGTCCAGGCTGTAGTTGTCCTGAATCTTGAAATTATTCTCAACATCATGGATATCAAAGACTCCTGCAATTTCTAATGGGACTCAATGAGACCTATGCTTAATGCAGAAGTCAGATCCTGATGATGTCTCCAATTCCAACACTTAATAAGGCCTATTCTATGATTATAGATCATGAGATTCAAAGGTCCTTAGCAAGGTCTTCATCTATTAGTAAAGTCATTGAATCATTGGAAAGAGCATCCTTCTTCAATCACAAAGGAAGTTCTAGCTCTTGATTCAGGGGAACTACTGGTAAAGGAGTGGTCATGGGATCTAGAAATACTTATGGTAGAGGAAACATTAGCTCTGGAGGTAGCTTCTTAGGTGGAAACTCAAGCTCTGGAGGTAACTATGCTAACAGGAGGCCATCCACCTGCAACTTCAGACCATAGAAGAACAGTTCACTAGTATGTGAGTATTGCAGCTACAATGGCCATACCAAGGAGAATTGCTACAAATTGATTGGATATCCTCCTGACTAGCCTTGATCTAAGAAAAAAAGGATAGGTCTATTTGCAAATGAACCAACAAGTTTTGGAAATCATGAGTCTAATGTAAGTTATTTCAATAACCATGATAACTCTGCTCAATACAACCAGAATACCTCTACTGCTAGCACGTCTCAAGTCTCACCACAACTTCTTCCCTATTTTACTTAGGAGCAGTATCAAAAAATCTAACAAATGTTGAGGAAAGGAAATAAAGAACAGGTCTCCACTCTAGTTGCCAATGCAAGTATCATGAAATCTCTAAACACTAATACTATAAGTACTAGTTGGATAGTGGATTCAGGTACAACAAATCATATGACCTCTGATTTTAAGTTGTTGGATAGCTATCATGAGCTTCCCAAATCTGAGAAGAATACAATTCATCTTCCTACAGGTAGTGTAGTACATGTATCTCATAGTAAAAGTTCAAGAATTCTCACTAATCACCTTATTTCTAATATCTTATACTTACAAGATTTTTAGTTTAATCTGCTCTCAGTAGCCAAGTTGACTAAAGAGTTACAATTCTCAGTAGGTTTCTTTCTTGAATTGTGCATCTTTCAGGATCTCTACACTAGCATGGTGAAGGGGATTGGTAGGGAGGATTAGGGATTATTCATTCTGAAGGGATGTTCTGTAAGTCAATCTTCACAATGTTCAATAACTAAGTGTGTCAACATAGCTGAGTAGACACCTGATTCTTTTATTCTGTGAAATAGAAGGTTAGGACATGCTCCTCTGGATATTATCAAAAAACATGAAAGTCTTAGACATCTAAATCTTAAAGATCATGTATGCACTGTATGCCCTTTGGCAAAACACACAAAGTTACCTTTTACTGTTAGTAGTTCTAGCTCCAAGTCTGCTTTTGCCTTGTTACATTGTGATATCTGGGAACCATATAAAGTTTCTACCTACAATAATAAGAGATACTTTGTCACAATTGTAGATGACTTCACTAGGTTTACTTGGGTGTTTTTGATACAATGTAAGTCTAAGGTCATTGTTGTAATGAGAAATTTTCTTATAAGAATCCACAACTTGTTTTCTACTTCTGTTAAAGTACTAAGAACATACAATGGCCTTGAGTTCTTCAGTACTGAATTTCAATCCCTCATGTCCACTCTTGATATCCTACATCAGAGTTCATGTGTTTACACTCCACAGCAGAATAGAGTAGTAGAA
The DNA here is from genome assembly GCF_947179165.1 of Solanum dulcamara. NCBI lineage: Eukaryota > Viridiplantae > Streptophyta > Magnoliopsida > Solanales > Solanaceae > Solanum > Solanum dulcamara. The sequence goes on along the minus strand of NC_077238.1, from coordinate 62,704,570 downwards.
AGAAAACATAGAACTAGTCTAGGCATTGCTAGATCACTTCGATTTCAGGTTGCTATTCCCCTATGTTTTTGGGGTGAATGTGTCACTGCAACTATGTACCTTCTAAATATAACATCTTCTAAACTTTTATACTTTAATTCTTCTTTTGAAATCCTGTTCAATCATCCTCCTTCCCTCTTTCATATCAGAGTGTTTGGATACCTCAGTTATGCCTCCACTACCAGACCCTTAGATAAGTATTCAGATAGAGCCATCCCTGGTGTCCTTATAGGATATTCAGTAACTTAGAAAGGTTACAAGATCAATGATATTCTCTCCAAAAGTTTCTTTACCAGTAGGAATGTTTTGTTTCAAGAGGTTATCTCTCCAGATGCTAAAATGGTGACTGTCAGGTCTCTTGTAGCTCTTGCAGCATCCAACAAGTGGTACATCTATCAAATGGATGTTCATAATGCATTTCTCAATGGTGATCTCCTAGAGGAGGTCTATATGCACATTCTTGAAGGTTTTCTAGATAGGGGGAGTCTAAGAAGGTCTGCAAACTTCACAAATCACTTTATGGACTTAAGCAAGCCCCAAGACAATGGAACAAAAAGCTCATTGATGCTCTTACATAGATGGGATTCACTCAAAGCCACTATGATTATTCTTTGTTCACCAAAAAGGGTAGATAAGGAGTTAGTGATTATCTTAGTATATGTATATGACTTGTTGATCACTGGAAACAGTCATAACATGATCAAGAAAGCAAGAGAAGATCTACAACATAAGTTCAAAATGAAGGATATTGGAGAACTAAAGTTTTTTCTAGGAATTAAAGTAGCCAGATCATAGGAAGGAATAATGATGTGCCAAAGAAAGTATGCCTTGTAGTTAGTCTTAGAGACTGGATTAAATGGAGAAAACCAATTAAGAATCCATTGGAGATAAATCAAAAAATGACCACAGTAGAATATGACAAATATGTGTCAAATAGAAAAGCAAATGAAGATGAGATACTACATGATCCTGTAGTATACCAAAGACTAGTAGGAAGATTGTTATACCTCACTATGACCAGACCTAATATAGCTTTAGTAGTGCAAGGACTCAGTCAATACATGCATTGTCCAAAGAAAACTCATTTAGAAGTTGCCTTAAGAGTTGTAAGGTACATCAAAGGTACACCTAGTTTGGGATTGTTCATGCCTACTAAAACCACAAATCAGTTGTCTTCTTACTATGACTCAGACTGGGGTGCATGCCTAGAAACTAGAAGATAAGTCATTGGTTAGTTAGTGAAATTTGGTGGAGCCTTAATCTCTTGGAAGTCAAAGAAACAAGAGACTGTTTCCAGGAGTTCAGCAGAGGCTGAGTTTAGGAGCATGGTTGCCTGCACTGCAGAACTCACTTGGTTGATAGGGTTATTTAGAGAATTTGGAGTCCATGCTCAACAACCTATAGACCTGAAGTGTGATAGTAAATCCGCAATCCAAATTGCTGCAAATACAATATTTCATGAGAGAACCAAGCATACTGACATAGACTATCACATTGTGAGAGAAAGAATAAGTCAAGGAATGATTAGAACCAATCATATACCTACTGAAGAACAACTAGCAAATATACTCACAAAAGGATTAGGAAGAAGTCAACATAATATTTGATAAGCAAGACGGGACTAAAAGATCTATTCAAGCCATTAGGTTGAGGTAGAGTGTTAGAGCTATTATACACGTTGATGCAATTACTGTAGTTAAAGACTAACTCGAGCAGTTAAAAAAGTAGTTAGAAGTTAGTTAATTAATTAGATTGACAGTTGTAGTTTGTTAGAGCAACAGATTCCATTCCAATTATGTGTATAAACATCTCACTAACAAGAGATAGTTGAATTGGATGAATGAAAATACAATTTAGATGTTTTTCAGCTTGCTATTCTCTCTAAATCTCCTCTTCTTCTTCGCTTTAGTTCATCAGTAAAGCTCCATCTATGGAAGCTAACACTTATATTTAGTTGCTACGAATAAGGAGTAACTTTTTTTGTTTGTGTAGTTTAAAAACGTGTGTTTCTGAGTAAGTGGAGATTCCTTTTTTTTTAGTGGAGAGATGGTTTAGGGATGTTAATTTTAAAAACTATTTTAAATTATAAATGGATAATTTTTAAACTACTTTCACATTAATTTTTAAAACTGTTTTAAATTTCTATTTTGTTTTTTAAATTGTAATTTATTATTTAATATAATTACAGATAGTTAATTCATTTTAATTATACCAAAAATTAAAAAAAAATTGTGATGCTATATATATATAGAGAGAGAGAGAGAGAGGGGGGGGGGGGGGGATGGTGCTGCCATGTAGTAGTTAATTAGTACGTGTGTTTCAAATTTATATAAATAAATTCAAGTTCCTAAATTTAGTAGCATTACTTGTAATTATCTTCCAAGAGTATTTTGTGGAGATATAGAGCCCGTTTGGATGGGCTTAAAAAAAGTAACTTTTATGTATGAAGTGCTTTTAGAACTTTGAAGTGCTGAAAGTTATTTTTATAAATAAGTTGTTGAGTGTTTGGATAAAAGTGCTTATGTTGAAAATAAGTGTTTAAATTTTAGGGTTAAAAGAATAAAAATGGTAGCTTGGAAATTTAGTTAAAATATAAGGGATATAAAAGTAATTTCCATGGTCAAACAAATTGGCTTTAAGCACTTAGAAAAAAAAAGTTAGAAATCCTAACTTTTCATTTTTGACTAACTTTAAGAACTTTATGACTTAAAGTTAACATTAGGCAAACACGTTCAAAAGCTAAAAGGGGGTTTTAAGTTGGTTTTGGGGTTTAAAGTCAATCCAAACGGGCTCATAGTTCCACAAAAATAGGTAGTTCCACGAATAGGCTTATATGATTTGTGTTTTTTTTACCCATTTTGAACGTTTTTTTGTTTGGTTTTAATAAATAAGTGCTTTGGCCATGTTTTAATTAAAAAAATTCTCTAAAATCGTGTGTTTTAATATAAATATATATTTTGAATAATTTTTTTAATTTTGCTTTATCTATATCTCACATCTATGAGGAAATGGGATATATGGGTGAGGGCTTGGGGATGGTTAGTTTAGATATAAGATATATATTTTTTAAATTTTAGAAACTCAATGTTAAAACTACACAAATTGTTAAATTGTTAAATTGTTTATTCTTTTTATCACATTAACTGCTTATTTAAGGAAAACAAATGAAAAATGGATTGTTTTTAGTTTAATCTTCAGTACTTTTTGCATGTTATTTTAATCATCAATATTTATTTTTAAAAAATTGAATAGTTTTACAATTTATTTAGAATTTGAAGGGAATGAGAAGTTTTAAAACTAGGAAGAATTACTTGATTGCACACTTTATTTTACTGTATTCTCTAATAATTTCTATTATTTGGAAAAGATTCAAAAACCACTCTTTTCTTCTTTCTTTCTCTAACGTCCGGATACATTACTCTTTCCATTTTCATTTTACTGTTAACTATCCTAAATTCACACCAAAACTCAAGTTCATGTATCAGCGGTTGATATTTTGAATAACAATTGTGTCATTCTAGGCTTCTTCATCAATTTTAATTTCTAAAAAAAAGGAGGAGAATTTCTTCATCACTGTTTTTGTGTTTTCTTCTCCAATTTTTTATCAAAGTTTTTTTTATGTTTCATGCTCTTCATCTATAACTTCTGATACATATGGATTCCCGTCCATCTTTTAGTATTGGTCTTATCCAATGAAATCCTCGACAAGAAAAACTTGCTACTCCTGATTCTAATTTTTCTAGTGGTGGTGGTTATGGTGAAAATAGATCCAAATACATGATCCTTCAATTATGAAGAAATTGCATGAGGAGTATTTAGTGAAGGATGATGTTGCAAGTTCAAAATCTCCAATTAGAAAAGCCTCAAAAAAAGGGAGAAAAACATTGAAGGTGTTACAACACACCCTTTTCTACCCAAGGTATGGATTTTTAATGTATGTAGTAATTTTTTATTCTTAATTTCTTATATAATCCTTACATTACACTGAATCATATTTAAATATCATTCTTGATACATAACCGTAATTTATTGAGATAAATTTTATTATGTATCTTGTTCATAGTTGTATTTTTGATACAAAAGTTGTTATTATATATAATGTTCATGATTTTGTTCATAAGGTTGTTGTATCTAGTATGGATAGTTGAATGCTTTCTTCAGAATTTGAGTGATTGTATCTCATATTATGATGCATAAGTTTTATGTGTATAATGTTCATGGTTTGTTCTGTTCATAATACATAAGGTTGTTATATCTGATATGGGGAGTTGAATGAATGTATCTCATATCATGATACATATGTTTTCTGTTATGTATCGCGCTCATGCTTTCATATTTGATACATAAGTTTACCAAACTTTTCTCCTTTTATTGTTGTGCATTTGATACATAAATATGCCAAATTATTTAGTTTACTATGTATCATTTATTGTAATGTATCTACAGTTAAAAGTTTACTCATTATGTATATTGTCCTTCAATGTATATGTTGTAATGTATCAAAGCTTATGATATTGATACTTATTCTTTGTTAATGCTAGGTTTGATGTATGTAATTAAACAAATTTCTTTTCACTTTTTGAAATTACATGCTCGACACGTTAAGAGGAACGTCTTTCATTTTTTCATCAAAAAATTTGTTATTATTGTTGATTTGAGATTCAAAGGTAATATTGATAATTTTCGATATCCGAATGTTCTTTCTAGCAGGTTGTTGGAAAAAAAATTATAGTGCACGAACATGTGTAAACAAAGGTTATTTGGTACAACATTTTTCTGATGGAAAGATGGAACAATAATTATGATGTTGTTCAAATGGCATTTTGTACTTTATACACACCTTTTTATTTTCTCTACTAGGTGATACACCAATATCGATTGATGATTCTAGAATGGTAGAAGATGATCGTTATGAACAATTTCCATGGAACAATTAGCCTTTTCTAAACTGATGAAAAGCTTGATGAAAGAATTTACAATTGCTCAACAGATGTATCGTTTAGGAGGTATGCTATACGCATTGCATGTATGGATGTATGAATGTGCATCAGAAGTTCTGCCTGATATTATTGTTAGAGAGGAAAATTACATCCCTAGAATTTTGAATGGGCAAGTTGTTGGAGTCAAGCCGAAAGATGAGATTTTTATGGCTAGCATGTTTAGTGAGATAAATTTCATAATCATTTTTTATTTAATTTATATAGCCTTCTTATTATTTCAATTAAATACATTCAAATTGCACATTATATTATTTTAATAATGTATCTATCTACTTAAAGCAAGTTATGATACATACTGATATTTTTTATGAATTGACTATTTATTTAAAAATATTTCAGAATGTGTGCTTCAACATAATCCCATCACAGGAGGAAATGTCATCCCTTAATCTCCCTGGTACTGAAGTTATTTCAACTACTAATACTTTAACAATTTTTATTCCAAAAGACATTCGTTGTCAAGCCCAATCAAGCGGAACCTCAAGAATAGACTGGTTTTGAGGACTTTACTTCTAAATCATTTGAACAGTTGTTAAGAAACTCCGGTCGACTTACTGATACATTTTATCCCCCTCCTCCAAAAAGAAGGAGGATTGTTCTTGGTAAAAATTCAATAACAGTAGAAGTGGCTACTGAAGAAAAAACTTATCTACCTCCACAACTATCAAAAAAGTCAGTGTTCACTATTGAAATTTCATATGCACCGACAGGGATAGAAAGTGTATCTCCAGTTCCAACTGAACAAATGGTCACAATGAATATCAATAAAGTAAAAAAGTTTCTTAAGAAATACATAAGTTTTTAGTATACATTTTCATTCAATATATATCTAATTAGAGATACAATCTAATTTTTATAGCTGTGTTTTTTAAGATTGACCGAAAGTTCAATCGTCTTGAGGCTTTAATCAAATCAAATCACGCCGAGCTGTTGAAAGCCATTGGAAGTGAAGTTCATCCATCCTTCAAAGTATAAATGTTATTTTCAAACAATTATGTTTATAATATGTTACAATTATTGATGTACCTAATTTTGTAGATGCATGACCATGCTGGCACATCAAATTCAAATCGAGAGGATAATTTTGTGCAAATATTTCATGTGATTGAACAACCTCAACCACCTAGTGTTATGGAGGTGCACATCATTGATCCCAATGATGTTGATGCTCTTAAATCTAAAGAACAAACCAATATTTAGGAAGATAGTGAAGCAAATATATTATGTATATCATGATACTTTAATAATTTCAATGATACATTTCAATGTAATGTATCAAATACATCATGTTATTACATTTTAAATGTCAGTTGTGAACATGTTGTTAATCTGGTACTTATAGACTGATGAAAGATCCAATATTCTACAACCAATAGAGGATGTATCAGCAAAATCAAAAACAACTGTTAAGGAAGAAGGTGTTTCGAGTAGATTAAAGGTAATGTATCAGGCTATTATTTTGTGATACATTATTAATCGTATGTTTCAGATTAACATGATACATATCATTTAGGGTGATGCATCAGATGAATTACCAAATGTCATGAAAGATGTAACCATGGATCCAGATATGACTAACACAATTCAAGATAATGTTAGACATATAGATAAGATCTAACAAAGCATAATATGTCGGTAAATTTTCATACTTCTACTTTGATTCATTAACTATATCATTTATTAATACTTGAGCTAATTTATAAAAACACAAAATATACTATAATAATTCTATTTTACTTCATTCTTATCTTATAGTATTCCACCACATCCACTCCAATTTCTGCTGAAACTCAAGACGCGGTAGATGCATTTTTATTCGCCCTTCTCGCTTCTATAGCTGCTCAACTATTGAAGGTGGTTAGTCATCAAGAAATAGTTGAGGCCGAGTGTCTTCTCCACGATAATCAATTACCTACCACTCTTTCATGCAAATAAATTATGTTGCATGACGATATCAAGACTCCTCTTCCACGCAGTAGGATGCCTTCAAAGATTCTCCAGTCACCATATTCAATCAAATTTGATTAAAGTGAAAAAGACAAGGAGAAAATGTCATCTGATTTTCTTCAATAATAAATTTTTAAAGGTTTTGGCATCTGTTACGAACATCCTTCCGAGATAATCACATACTACTGCATATGAATATATAAAGGCCTTTTAAGATCACATGCCAAAAAATAATTTTTCTATTAATATTCTTCTAGAACTAATTCTTTATTCTACACTTCCAATAAATTTACTAGCAATATTCTTACAGGAAATCAAATGAGGAATATTACAAAGTTAAATGCTCTTCGCTCAATTTTGACAAAATAAATTTTGTTGTTGCATTTTCACATGATAAGAATTGATTTTATTTATGTCCTAGCCAAACAGATGCTAGAATGATAAGGTCAGTAATTTATATATAATTTTTATATATCTGATACATAATTAATTATTTATTTAATCTGTCAGATACATTAATAGTCATGTATCAGGTACACAACTGTAATATATTTACAATATAAATGGCATAAACACGTTTAAATGTGTCATATTTTATTGATTATGTATCATATTTTATAATTAATATATGTTTTTAACTATTTGATACATTGTGGAGCACATCGATGTCATCTTTTACTATCTTCGGAAGAAATCAAAGCATTAGTTTGATAATCAGTACAGATACACAACAGTAAATTATATCTTTAAATTCTACATAAACACGACACACACAAGGTATTATTCCAGTCATGTTGATGCTAATCTTAGTACGCAAGAAGACATGGCACATGGGGCTGTTGTATCTCGTCATGAGAGGTTAGTGACCAACATCATCAAAAAATATTTCATCCCTACTGATTTGTCTTGATATTTAGTAGCTGCAATTGTGATGGAGACTTTTATTGGGTGTTGACTATCATTGTGTTAAAAGAGAGGTTGATACGTGTTTACGATTTATCGGTTGGCTCAAGAAAAAGAGATTCCTCCATCGAGATACAAAAATTGATTGTAATGTTAAATACGTACATTTAAGACAATGAATTTTATGAAAAAATAGATCACCTAATTGGTCATAACTTGATGCACACAAGGACAGTGTAACGAACAGTTTGCTTGGACTACAACACCATTTTCATGTTGAATATGTTTAAGTCATTGCTCAACAAGGAAGTGACAGTCTGCAAGTATTTTTTTCATTATATTTTTACTTTCCTTTTTAATGTATTCTACATTATTATGCAGGGACTATGATATTTTTGTAGCCGTTTTAGTTGAATATCTTAGCTATGGAATTCAGATTCCATCTACTAGACTCCAAGCTTTCACGATCTGATTTCTCAAGTCATGATGGCACCTGCTATCACCCCACAGTACGGAACCATAGGCAATGGACCATCACAAATAGAAGGAGAGAAACAAATAATGATAATAATATTACTAACAAGAAAAAAAGAAAGAGAACAATACAACTAGATAAACCCCAAGACCTAGTATCAGTAGTCGAGCTATTAAACTAAATAAGGAAGTACATGATTTATATAGATACAATAATAGTGCAACTGTCTCCGAATATAAAATAAAGACTAGTCCAAGACAAAACAGAGGAAGATAGGCAACTCTGAATGCCAAGATCTCACTCAGGTCTCCAAATTTCAAGTGCTGCTACACACGATACCTAAATCAGTAAAAAAAATTCGTACTATGATCTGCAAGGTGTAGAAGTGTAGTATGAGTACCAACAAGTGACACTCAAAAGGCATCGGCCAACTGACTTCTAAAAATAAAGCAAGTATAAAGAGCATGTAAGCAAATTTATATCACAAGTAACCAACAAGAATAATACGGAAACCTGCAATAAGAAACATCCAATATAAGGAATGGAGAAGATAGGAAACAAGCAAGTAAACAAAGGACATACCTGGTGGCGCCAGCCCAAAACCTAAACAGGACAACACACTATAAAGGAGGACAACTAAGTGACAACCAACTAACAGAAGTAACATAGATATCTCCTAAAGGCCTAAAGTATCATATCAACTAAATTCCTATACAAAAGATTAGATAAATAAGAACAAGGGCATTAATTACCTTCAAACAAGGGACCACCTTTTATACTGCCATAAGTTCGCAAATAATCAGAAAATACCTCCCAGGCCCTTGTGTATCCAGAAGGTCCACTCAAAAATAGGTAAATTTGCATGATATTTCATACTACCAACATGTACAAACAACTATACTAGTGATAGGCAACGCATATATTAATGAGAGTTATACAATAAAACCAATAAGATCATCAGTGCAAAGTGCCTCATATCAAGATATATTGTAAGACCCCCTAAGTTGGAAAGTTGGAACCAAGCAGAAAAGCCTCAATATTTTGAATCTATCCAGGTGAACGAGTCTCCCTACAACTCGTAAAGATCTCTACGGCTTGTATAGTTGAGTCGTAGAGCGACCTTTTGATCAAAGTTTAATGTTGTCATCAGAAGAGGTGCTATGACTTACCGGGAAGAGTCGTCGGATTAATGACGGGTTATAAGAACCACCCATCACAAAATTTTAGAGACTTATTTTTTGTAATTTTTTTAGACTTACAGAAGAGCCAACAGGACGACCCGTAGACAAGAAGATGGGCTATAAACCTTTTCCATTCCCAAACATTAGAGACTTGATATTTGGTACTTTTTTCAGACCTGCAAGATGAGTCGTTTAGATGATTCGTCAAAACTTCGATGACCCGTAGAAACTCATTCGTAGGTTTGAAATCCAGGATTAAATGAAGGGTAATTTTGTCTTTTCTAAAGTTTGGTTCAATGAACCTAGAGACTTTTATGGCCATATTCAAAGTCTATAAATATTCTATTCTTCAAATTCCCCTCCTATTCAATTCATTCTCTCAAAATTCCTAAGGCAAGAATAAATTCTCTCAAGGTTTCTCCTTCAAGCTAAAGTTAGGGTTTTCAAATTTCTCCAATGTTCCTCTTCAATCCTTAGTGGATTCAAGCAAGGTATGTGGGGATTAATTCATGGGATCTTTTCACCCATGAAGTCCCAAAGATTTCTCAAGTTTTCATTCAATCTATAATTGATTATGAACCCTAATTTTGATGAATTACATTGGACTAATTTGATTACTCCTTTAAATGTTATAAATGATCTTTATATGTATTTATCATATGAATTGCATGATTTTAAGTTGAATTATTGATGTCCATGCATAAAGCTATATTTTCAAGGTATGATTATGAAGTTAAGAAAAGTTTATGAGTTGATCATGAGTTAAATGATTTTCAATAAAAGTTTTATATGAGTTAAAGTTGAGATTCATGATTCTAAAGTTAAAGTTATGATGATGATCAGAGTTAAGATGAAAAGATGTTTAAATATGGTAATAAGGAAGATTCTCACCGAAGTTATGGATTCTTATGAATCATCAAGTAGATGAATTCCTAATATGTTTTAAATATGGATTGATAGGCAGTTACTAACTTTACCTAATATGTTATGATTATGTTTTAATAAGTTTCCATTGTGATATTGACTAAGCACCAAGAGGACATCTAGGTGGATTCGATTGGATAACGCAGTTGGTTATCCAAGGAAATTCTAGTAGCAACCTAAAGTCCTAAACTATGTTTTCCACGTAGGTTGCCTTCATGGCCTAGCTAGTGGATCCACATAGCCCAGTTGAGTTGAGTTACTTTTGGAGTATGCCCTGTCAAGGTAGCCTCCCCAGTTTCAATGTAAGAGTCATCGGCCTGTGTCGATGCAGGAGTCATCGAATTCCATGTAATAGTTCGCATGGTCTTAGTTGTCGGTTAAAGGTCTTATCCCACACAAGTTCAAGTTAAAGCTATGAGATGTCAAGTTATGAGTTGGAAGTTGAATTTCTTATAATATTCATTGACCATGAGTTCCATATGTTTTAAGTTGCTTTTAAACTATACTCATGTTCATTGTGGTTGGTCATGCATCCTGTAGAATATTGATTACGTTCTTTAATTGTTCATGCATACCTCACATACTTAGTACATTCAAATGTAATAACTCATATTTTGCCTATATTTTCTCATAATGTAGGGACGGACGACACACGCGATCATCCTATTCGTGGCTCGAGTTTGCCTTAGATTCTCGAGAAGTTGGTGAGTCCTCATTCTATCAAGGACATGACTTTTATTCATGTTGCTATGGTCTAGACTTTCTTCTATTGTTAGGGTGAGGTAGGAGCTTGTCCTAAGCACCCGTCAAAGATTAGACTAGAGGCATGTTTAGACGATATATTGGTGTAGTTCGAATTGCACGTTTTTAGAGTTGATTTTTCTTAGTCTCATTCCCCATTTAATGATTACTTCTGCTCATATTTATGTTGTTCTTTACCTTATGTATGCGATGTATGCTAAGATGGCTTAAGGTTGGGGTCCCTTGCATCCCGATCATCGTGTTACGTCCAAGACCTAGGTCGGGTCGTGACATATATACACCTACTTCCAGTACCGGCTAAGAAGTAGGACCCATGTGCCTCTCTGAAATTACCATGGGGACTCAAGAATGCCCCTTTATACCTGTCTGGTCCCGATCCAAGTTTTATATCAATATGTATGTATATATATATATATATATATTAAAAATTTCTCAATAATGCAATGTCTAGATACATTCAGATGTAAAACAAATAACTGATATTTATTCAACTGAAAGTTGAATGTATCATCAAAATGAAATTATACTTCTCTTTGAAAAAGAAATTAAAAGATCACCTGTTTTGACCTTCATGTCCACAACAGTTTGTGCTCGTAGTTAGCTTCTTACTAAAGTTCTTTTTCCTTCCATTCCTTGGTCTTTCGGGCATTCTTTTGTATTTTGGAGGCAAGACCATTTCCTCTAAAATTTCTTTCGGAGCAGACCAATCTTCCTTATTGTTATGTATGGGAAAGGACGATTTAAAATTGATTTTAAATTTTTAGGGAAAAGCTAACTCAAAAGGGAGTCGCCACTTAATTTTTAAAGAAATTAAGAAAACTTGATTTAAAAGACTTTAACAGATTTAAGTCTTAATAATTAGAGAAAAATGATAAGGATTCTAATTTCCACTTTGAGAAGGTGTTAGCACTCAAAGTAGCCGCTAATGCACGGTTATCCGACGATTTAAAAACTTATATTTTTGACTAACTTTTTGGAAAAATTTACTTTTAAATAATAAAGACATTTGAAAAATATTTGAAAGAAATATTAACTTAAAACGCTTATAACAATTTTATAAAGGAAGCAAACTTTGTCAAAATGACAGTGAAAAGAAAGATAATTAAATAAATTATTCAAATAAAATAAATTATCATAACAAAGATGGTTTCTCTTTAAGAAATTTAATTAAGTTAATCTAAACTTAGAGTTAGAATTAAACAAATTACAAACACAAAAATAAACAATTAAATAGAGCAAGTAAATTTAGGCTTCTTGCCCAAATTCAAAATTATTGAACTAACAGGTCCATCTTCATCCCTGTCCAAAATTTCTAACAAGAGACCTGCTGGAGCAATGAATTTCAGCCCATTTTTTATCAAAAATTCTTTTGGACAGCTACTGCACTTGGGCTTTGGCCCATTTCCGTGTATGTATATCAACTGTACACGCACTGTATCTCAGTGTATATCGGTTGTTTTTCCATCTGCATCGCCTATATCTAGACTGTATATCAGCCTATTTTTGACCTTTAACACATGTAATTCAGCTTCGTGCCCTGTGCATCATCTTCCCTTTCAATGTATACCAGCTTCCATTTCAACTTCGTTGGATCGATGAATAACTTGAAGCAATGGGAATTGGGAGCCATGATGGCTCAAGTCAAAATGCAAAGGGGAATTCCGATGGACTCATCCGAGAGAGCTCGCATGTACAAAAGATAGAAGAATAACTTAGCAGTTGTTTAAGGAGAATAACATGGCTAGAATTTATTATAATCATTATGGCACCACGTAATGGCAATAACAATGTAAACGAGACTAATGAATGATAATTTCATATAGTTATGAACCAATTGGAGAGTGATTGTAGCAAATCTGGAAAACACATATATGAAGTCACTGCAATTTCTGTAATGAAAGCATCACTGACCATTATTTCAATATAAACCACATGATCAAATATTGAAGCAAGAGATTTTACTAACACATTTGGCCTAGATTTGTAATGAACCTCTAGATCATTTTTGCCTTAATGCCTTCTTTACATCATTTAGAGAGTTTCTGTAGCGACCTCAAGTCATTTATGACTTGCTGGTAGTGACCGCTCAGTCGTCTGGTCGTTCGTTTGGATTTTAGGCCCATTTTCCTATTTTGGAGCTTTTATAACTTGAAAAATTGATTTCGGTCATTTCTTTAGATAAACGAACTCAAAATGGAATTTTGACGGTTCCATCAGCTTTGGAATAATCAAATTAAGCTAGTAGCATGGTCAACACGAGTATCAAAGCAATCGATGCGAATTTGGGGTCATTAGGCGCTTTAGCCTTTGAAATTTGGCCTAAGGTTGCATTTGGTCAATATTTTTAGAAAACACACTCGGATGAAAATTTTGTCAACGCGGGTAGGTATGAAATTTCAAGTTTGGTCTAAAATGGTCCTTCGTTTGCTTTCCGAGGCTTTCGATCTAATTCCGAAGCCCATTGTAGAATTTGGCTTTACATGACATGAGTGTGGGACCCATTTTTCATTAAAATGACCTCGTATAAAAATTTTAAATGAGCCAATGAGTCCAAAAAGTTGACTTTGGTGGGGCAGCAGATCTCATTTGCATGCACGGGATTTCAAACGAATCCCGAGCACCCCATCGGGGATTTTGAAGTGGCCAAAACTCAGCTGATGCATCAGCTGAGTTGCAGGCCCCTATACCCATCGCGTTCGTGAGGCCTAGGGCCTCGATTGAGAGGGTCTATCCTCTTGGTCTTTGCGATTACGAGGACCCTTCCGGGATTGCAAAGGGTATTTTTTCGGTGGCTCGCCATTGCGAGCCTAGTGCTCCACGATCGCGATGAGAAAATTCGTCATGATTTTAATTTAAGACCAGAGATTAGTACTTCTCTCAACGCTTAGAACAATCATATCTCACTCGTTTCTTATCCAAATTGAGTGATTCGAAGGCTGGGTTGTGGGGATTTGCGAGGAGAACGTGTGGGTAGCTTCGGAAGGTATCAAATACGCCTCATGTGAGGTAATTTTCCTGTTGAAGCTGCTTCCATTGTTGAATGTTTAAGCTTAAAATGTGATTTCGATGCATATCTTGTGAACAACCCCAAATTATATTTTATTTTGGAACACAAGTTCGAGGTGGTGTTTGAGGTCTTTTCACGGAGTCAATTCTAGAATTACCATAGTCAGTCCTGTATTTCCATTTTTGACTTCAAAATTGGTCCTTCTTTGATTTTAGTAATTTTAATGTCAAAACGATTATATTAATGGTGTGTACCTATATTTGATAGTGTGAAAGCATTTGGAGACCGTTCTAAAAGGGAATGCTCATATTTAGTGACTTTAGAGCACGTGTGATTGTCCTACAGGTAGGCTACGGTTTTTTCCTCTTTAGATTGAGCTTGAGAATGTGACTACATGTTGATTAGTTGGAATTTAGAATTGGGTAGTATTGAATCATGATTAAATGTTTAGAAATCATGTTTTAGACCATTATTGGGATTGTACCGGGTAATTGCGAGCATGCTACTTTCCTTGTTGATCATCCATGCCTTGTGGTGTATTTTTATACTTTTTTTATTTTCTATTTAGAGTGTGTTTGGACTTAGCCTAGGTTTGACTAGAGCTTGCCATAGAGATGCATGATTCAGACCCGATAGGCCTTAATTTTGTTCTGATGTAGTTTCGGCTGGTTTAGATCCTTGTAAATTAGTGTAGAAGACTCGAGTCTGATAGTCTGAGGCTTATCTAGGTGGTGCACTGGTTTGATGACTTTATGCTCTTTCCTCCCCGACTCTACAGTTTTATGAGTTTTCGGCGATGGTACCGAGTTTTATTTGGCGATTCAAGATTTTGTTTGGAGCTTGGCCTGGCTAGTTTAATTAATTGAGTAGGAGTGGACGGTGATCCATGGAGATTTGTGATTATAGACCTTTGGAAGTACTTTCAGCAACTACCTTGGAACTCATGGTGGGCATCCGAATTCAGGGTCTGGCCTCGACTAAAGCGATATCATCGGCAGGCATCCAAATTCAAGTTCTGCCCTTTACCACCTTGATACTTTTGGCGGGCATCTAGATTCAAGGTCTGGGCTCGGCCAGACTGGACTTTTGAAGAGCATCCAGTTTTAGGTTCGACCTCTATACTTTTGGATTCTACTAGTTCGGTACAAAGATCTGGTTCTACATTCTTTGATCTTGGGTTCTCAGTTTCAGTTCTCAGTAGTTATAGCTATTTTGTGTACTCATCAGGATTATAGGGGTCCGGTTGGATTTTTATTAAACTTGCGCACGAGTGTACCTTTTAGGCTTATGGGGCCTCAGTTAGGTGTAGTTTTGTTGTAGATTACTTAGTTAGTTCTTTTTACACTCGTGTGCATCAATTTACTTTACTTTAGACTTCCTCTCATAACCTTGTTCTGTCCTATTCCTTCTTTTCATATTGCTTCAACTTTTCAAGCTCAATCGGTCTATGATGCCTACTGGGTACTTGTTATTTTAGTACTTAAACTACACTCTGCATCTGTTTTTATGATGCAAGTCCGAGCACCAGTGGCCAGCATTAATTCGAGCTTGGAGTATCCTGATCCGTAGACGGGCGTGAGCACTTGGCGTTTTGTACTATTCTGGTCTCCATCAATATATATATGCCTAGTCTTTTATGTTTTAAGACAAGTCTTGCTATTGTGTTCCATTTTTAGGACTTGTACTCTTTTGTTTAGCCAACTCTATACTAGTGACTTCCATGTTCTGGGGGGGATCAGTTGTATATATATTTTTTTTTGTATTCCACTGATCTA
This sequence comes from Solanum dulcamara, assembly GCF_947179165.1. Classification (NCBI taxonomy): domain Eukaryota; kingdom Viridiplantae; phylum Streptophyta; class Magnoliopsida; order Solanales; family Solanaceae; genus Solanum; species Solanum dulcamara. The sequence continues at coordinate 62,688,557 of NC_077238.1, read as the reverse complement.
TGCTATTTAAGCTAAATTGCTTATTCATATTTAATTTCTACCCTTAAACTCATTACTAGCTAGTTTGGGTTACGGGTTGGCTTACCTACTGGTGGGTTATAATAGGTGTCATCATGACTTGAGGAATAGGGTCATGACAAGGTTGTATCATAGCCCTAGGATCACTGATCTCACTTGTACAGTGCTAATGTCTAGTAGATTCATGTGGAGACGTTCGTAACTTATCTTCAGGAGGCTACATGATGTTGTTAGAAAAAAATTCTCCTTTTGTCTCACTTTCATACAACATGGGTCTTATTGGTTCCTTGAAATCTTACTTGTTTCACTCTTTCGCAGAATGGCTCGTACGCAAGGCACAACAGCCAGGGATGATGCTCCTGGGCCCATAGTTAGAGCCCCAGGTAGGGGTAGAGGCCGACCCAGAGATAGTGCGAGGGAGGGCTACAACACCATCTTGTTATAGGGAAGAGGCTCCTAAACTAGAGAAGGAGCCAGAGCACCATTCGCACCTCCATAGTCGGTAGGGACGAGACCAGCCCAACCACCCCCTCACTAGCTGCAGAACAAGAGCTCATGCCATACTCACCTAGATTCTAGCGGCTATAGGTGAGATAAGACAGGCACCAACTTCAGCTCTAGCCTCAGCACCACAGGGTCAGATTATAGTAGTAGCCCTAGCGGGCCAACCACTACTTGCTCACATGGCAGCACAGCAGTGTATAGATGATGGGGTCATGCCACTACATGAGCAAAAGATGCTTGGGATATTTCAAAAACTTTCACCGTCGATATTTACTGAGGCGATTAGGGAGGACGCCCATGAGTTCTTGACTACATTCCAGGAGTAGCTTCAGTCCTTAGGCCTCATGCAGTAGAGAGGAGATAACTTCACTGAACATCAATTCCGCTAGCCCACTAGGAAGTGGTGGCGCTCACACTTGTAGTCTAGGCCAGTTGGGTCGCCTCTGGTATCTTGAGATGAGTTATCAGAGGCTTTTTTGGCCAAATATATACCATGGAGCATTCGAGATAGGCATTGTGATCAGTTCTCCAGATTGGAGCAAAGGTCCATGACCATCTCAGAGTATAAGGCGAGGTTCCATGAGTTGTCCCGCTATGCCACCATGATCTTACCTACAAAGGAGAAGAGAGTTTGTTGCTTTGTATATGGGTTATGGTACAGGATGAAGGTTGATACGAAGTATCTGGCTTCAGCATGTCGATCATTTCTTGATGTGGTTGGCAATCCCCAATCCATGAAACATATTCATCGTGAGGCCCAAGTGGGCAGCTATAAGAGGCCTCGCTACCAGGGCAGCTATAATGGGTCCCAGACTAGAAAGAGGGACTCCTATGATAGGACCCACTAGATATTTCAGCAGGTCAATATAGTCGCCCTGTTCAAGCTGCATTACCTACTTCTGATGGCATCCAACATCAGCAGGGTGGTCCTAGCACGGGCCAGAATTCAAGGGGATCAAATGCGGGTTCTTCAGGCCATGGTGGTCGTATTCTTACAGGTAAATATTCTCATGGATGCTATGACTGCGACATCTTAGATGATTGGTACCGAGAGTTCCCTTGACCCGGGCAAGGGGCGATTGTACTAGCTCCCCCAACAGCTAGACCAGTGAAAACATTGCCTCCTTTAGTTAGAGACGAAGTCGGGATTAGGATTGTTGGAGAGGCCGACAGGGTTCTAGAGGTGGAGTGCAGGGAGGCAAGTTAGGCGTAAGGTCAAATGCACCGGGCAGAGGTACTCAAGGCCATTTCTATGCGGCTCCAACGAAGGCAGAAGCTTAGGCATCTGACGATATTATTACATGTATGCTTCTATTATGCCACCATCCTGCCACATGTTTATTTGATCGAATATCCACTTTTTCATATGTATGTATCTATTACGCTCCCGATTGGATATGAGGTCTGAGTCTTTGGTAGAGACGGTTCATATTTTGACTCTAGTGGGTGAGTCTTTAGTAGTGGATCAGGTGGTGCGGTCTTGCTTAGTGATGATCCAGGGTTATGATACTAAAGTTGAATTATTCAACTAGATATGCTAGATTTTGTTGTGATTCTGGGCATGGACTGGTTATCCCCTTACTATGTGGTCTTGGATTTTCACTCTAAGACTATTACCTTATCCATGTCTGGCATTTTTGCGATATTGTGGTAGAGTGCTAATAGTGATGCACCAGCAGGGATTATCTCTTATATGCAGGCTCGATAGTTGGTTGCTTCGGGTTGTCTATCTTACTTGGCCTATGTGCGTGATGTTAGTAAAGAGGGCCCCTTAATTGACTCAGTTCTTGTGGTTTGACATTTTATGGATGTGTTCCCTATGAACCTACCTGGCCTTCCCTCTAAGCGCGATATTGATTTTTTCATAGATTTGGAGCCAGGCACTCGGCCTATCCACCTTATCGGATGGCACTTGCAGAGCTCAAGAACCTTAGTGTTTAGCTTGAGGACCTCTTAGGTATGGGGTTCATCCTTCCGAGTGTGTCGCCATAAGGTGCTTCTATTTTATTTGTGAAGAATAAGGACAAGACTATTAGGATGTGCATTGACTATAAACAGCTGAACAAGGTGACAGTGAAGAACCATTGTCATATGCCTTACATTAATGACCTATTTGATCAGCTTCACAGTGCCGCAGTATTTTATAAGATAAATTTGAGATCCGATTACCATCTGTTGAGGATTAGGGCAGTAGACATCCCTAAGACCGGATTTAAGACACGTTACGGCCATTATAAGTTCCTTGTGATGTATTTTGGGCTGACTAATGATCCTACTGCCTTCATGGACTTGATGAATCGAGTATTCAGGCCATACCTTAACTTATTTGTCATTCTCTTCATTGATGACATAGTGGTATACTCGCGGAGCCGGAGTGAGCATCAGCAGCATTTGAAGATAGTGCTTCAAACTTTGAGAGATCAGCAGCTTTATGCCAAGTTCTTAAAGTGCGAGTTTTGGCTTGAGTTTGTAGCATTTCTTAGGCACATGGTTTCCAAGAAAGTACTATGGTCGATCCAGTAAAGATTGAGGCTATTCGTGATTGGGACAGGCCCACTTCCATTACTGAGTTTCGTAGCTTTGTTGGGTTAGTGAGTTACTACATATGCTTTGTTGAGGGCTTTTCTATTATTGAATCCCCGTTGACTTCCAAGGATGTTCCTTTTGTGTGGTCGGAGAAGAGCTTTCAGAGGATCAAGGAGTTACTTACCACCGCTCTTGTTTTGACTCTTCTAGTTGAGGGTGAGGGCTTCACGGTATATTGTGACACATCCGACATAGGTTTGGGTTATGTATTGATGCAGCGATGCCGGGTCATAGCTTATGCGTCGAGGCATCTTAAGCTGCATGAGCGCAACTACCCTACCCATGACTTGGAGTTGGCGGTGGTAGTTTTCGCGCTTAAGATCTGGAGGCACTATCTGTATGGAGTCCGTTGTGAGACCTACACTGATAACATGAGCCTTCAGTACATTATGAGCATTTGATGAAACAACTTGATATCTTCTCACTTTTTTCAATTAGTATTTGACATATATACTGAACTCCCTTGTAGTAACTCTCATTCAAATGTTTCTCTTTTAAACTGCTCAATAGTAATGGCAGGTCGTAGAAAATGGGATGGAGTTAGTACTAGTTTGGTTATTCAAGTTGTTTGGTAGAGGAAACTCGCTCCTTCTTACCGAGGCCTGGTTTTGGTGTTTCTAACACAGCCTGTGTATCAAGCTAGAAAGGGCAAACCATGAAATTGCCAATATGGCCATTTTCATTTTGGTAGTTTAGTTACTTCACACTACTGTAAGATTGTTGAACCTTTTGACCTACTTTCTCTGCGTCTGTCACAATTTAGTTGATCACTGCCCTCTAAACTGGATAACTTGTGGTAATTAAAGAAAAATGGTTGTCTTGATGTAACATCTTTTAGTAAAAGACAATTTATGCAACATCATAATGAAATGAATCAGAATAGAGCAGGATGGATTCATATAGCTTACCAATGAATCAGAATAGAGCAGGATGGATTCATATAGCTTACCCACCCACAGAACTAATATGGGGATTGAGGCACAGTTGATTGATTGATTCCACGTTTAGTCATTTTATATTAGTTAAACAATTTATTGATCATATTGATATATGAAAGTACATTCAAGAAACCTGCATTCTAGCTACACTAGGTTGACTAATTTGATAATTTGTAATCTGAATAAAGAAAGATCTCCAATATGTTGTAATAGGATACAGTTCAGCCTTAAACTTGAGTATTTGACAGAGAACAAATGTACCCACATCTGAGCTGCTGATACAGCCAAATTAATACTGCAACACAATGTTCTTTAGACCCTTCTTGCTGAGTTTAGCTTATGGTTTGTCAATTGGTTGGAACTATATACATCTATGTGTCTGCTCTTTTGATCTTAGCTCATCTGATATGCTAAAACTCTCTAGGCTTTCAAGCCGTGGCTAGGGTGACTGCTGATGCTGCTTCACATTTACGTGCAAACAGACACATGGAGGGATATAGTACTAGTGCCTTCATTCACAACTGACGGACCGTGTTTGTACTTGCAAAGAGGAGCATATGAATAAACGAAATGTTCTTATAGGAACTTTAGTAGAATATATGTCCCATGTTTCATGGGATATGCTTGTAAACGCGTTCCTTTTAATTGTTTGATAAGAACCATATGCCTCTCTTTTTAATTCTTCGGATAGTGAAATTGTTCTTTCCAGAGTTGGTTTTTGTGCACAGTACATGTGACTGACTTATTTTCATAGAGATAATTATAAGATGAGATCTCATCATAAACACTCTGGAAGCATAAAATGCATTACTATATTGGGAGTTCTTTTGCATTTTAGTTTTTATGACTTAAGTTGGTGAACTGATAATAGTGATTTGTGTTTAACATGTAAGTGATTTTTGAAGAATTACTGGACTAGCTAGGTTCTTCCACTTGGTTAATTACAATGTGAAGCCTTTTGTCTTATCTTGAGATGACAAAAGCATTGAATCCTAATTTCATGTTAGCATTCTCCTTATTTTAGTCTTGGTTTATGGCCTAGAGGTTAAACTAGTGGTTAATGAAGTTGGTTGAGAACTATATATGATAATGCAAGTACAAAAATTAAGAGATTTCTTTTTATATGTCTAAGTCTTGGCAGATAGGATTATTTGATATTTGTTCTGATTGGAGATGGTAATGGATAGCATATGAAATTAGTTGAGACGTGCGCAAGCGATTAAACAAAATTAATCACTTGAACCCCTTAACTTTTCAACTAAAACATGTCGCATCAAATCAAATAAAATGAAAAAAGAAGAAGGAAAGTAAACTTTAAACTGCAAATATTTTTCTTTAATGGATCTAGTAATTTATTTATTTATAGAGAGAGGCTAATATATCATTCAACTTTAAACTGATGTGATTTAGTAATTATGTCATGATCTTTTCATTAAAAAAATAAATGTTGTTTCTAAATTTGTAACTCAAAAATCCAACTCAAATCATTCTATTTTTAGAGGGAAAACTTTAGTTATGAACTCAAAGACGCGAAATCTTAAAAAAGAAAAAAAATAGGACTTTCTCCTTGTTAATAAAATGCCAAACTAGTTAAGAACAAAAGCAGTGCGATTGGATGCTATAAAAATTCAAGAAACATCTTTTTCCAAGAGTTGGATAGCTTCACTTTGACAAAAAAATGTCGTGACATTCTCTTTAGAGCGTTGAAATTGAATTGTCAAAAGTTTATACTATACATGTAGTGAATTTGAAACTTGTGACTTATAAAAAAAATAAAAAATTATGGGTTGTTAATTCTAATCTTTTCAAGTTATTGGGTTCTAAATTAATAATTTGTACATATTCAATTATATTTTAAGACAAATACAATATTTGAACTAAAGTTACTGAATTCGATCGAACCCACCGCCAAAATTCTAGCTTCACCCGCATATATATGGACATTATGGAATTGCAGAAGAAGACACAAAGAAGATGTGAGTTTGAAGTTCCTTTTCATAGCTACTTCCACTTTTGTAAATTACACTAAGTGTAGGTAGTGATGGAGCTCCATTCTATTTTTTCTTCATATACCACTTACCCATACCCAATTTTGTAGCTTTGCTTCTTTATAGGGTGGGGAATCTACAAATAATTCCATCTTCATTCTTTTATAATTAATTCATTTCTAGATCATGCTTTGATTAAAAATTTCCAAAATTTGAATAAAAGTATTTAATAGAAACATTATACGTATCATGTGTTTTATTGGATCATGGGGACTCGCAGTTCATATACTATATCACATCTCAAAATCACATCAACTTGCCATCTAGCTCGTGCTCAAGGATCAATAAGGTGCCACATTTTCTTTCTCAAAAAGACTTTCACTATTCTCCACTTCCAAGATCAATGCTGTAATGGATGAGGATGAATGCATCACAATACACATGTCACAGACGCAATATTCTACTCAACATGTATACAGTAGGTTCAACTTCTCTAAACTCAACCTAAGTATGATGTTCAGCCTCAATAGATAGTAATATGAAGGAATTTTTACTAAAATTAATGTTCACCCTCTACTAGATACAACTCAGTACTCAATTGTACTCAAAACCCCCAACTCAACTCCTCAGGCAGGTATCTCAAGACAAATAACATTTTCATATCTCTAACACAATTAATTCATGAATTACACAATCCCAACACAGATAAGATAGCAATTAAGGCCCCCACACGGCTACACAACAGAAATAAGCCCCCACACGGGCATCTCGAGTAATTAAACAGTCTCAATCTACACTACAACCCCATCTCAAAGTCTATAACGTAGGATTAACTAATTACCCTAATTCAGTCTCAAGAAGAATAGTCAAACCTACCTCAATTAATGAAATCGCACTCGAATACTTCTATCGGGCGATCAACCCTCGAATTCAATGCCCGAATTGACAACCCACTATCAAGAATGAAACATACACATCACAAGGAGTCTAATAACATCCATATTGATAGGTTTTGAAATCGGGGATAAAATCATCTAAAAATCAATCAATTTCGAAAGAGGGCAACAAAAATTTATTTGAAAAACATGATCTACTCATCAAGGGAAGTTCGTGGTTGGAAAACCCACAAAATTTGACCAAGAATCGAGTTAGAAAACATAGATTTTTGAGTTTGAACTTTGGAAGAAATCTCTCCAAAAACCCTTCTTGAAATCATGGTATTTAAAGATTTTAGAAGATAAATTTGATTTAGGAATGGTGAAAAACTTATCCAGATGAATTTCCCAAAAATATCCTCAAATATTGCCTTCCCAAAGCTCCAAGGGATTGAAAATGGAAGTTTTGAGAAAAATGGCCTAAAACCCGGTCAAAACCCCTCTCAGATATCGCTAAAGCGGAGATTTGCTTTCGCGAACTATGCTTTAGTGAGTCCTTCACTAAAGAGAAGGTTCGCTTTTGCGAACCTGATCCGCTTAAGCTGACCTTGCACCAACAACACAATAACAACACAAGTTCCAAATACCAAGTCCCTGATCAGACCCTCGGAATTCGTTCGCAATCCCGTGCACAAAAACCATATATGTATTCCTACTAAATTCGATGTTCGGGACTCAATGGAACCATCAAAATTAGAATTCAAAGTCTTTTCGATTCGAAAATCGATAAATCGCAACTAAACTAACTTGAACCTCAAAAAGACCAAAATGCCCTCGAAACTTTTGAAAAATATAACGAAGCCTCTTTTAGTCCTAATATCACCCACTGAATCCAACGGAGCTATCAGAAGTCCAATCCAAATCTTCGAATCTAAATTGTTGACTAAAGTCAAACTTGGTTCATTTGAAACCAAACTTTCCAATTTAAGACCTCAAATCCACGTATCAACCCCGAATTTGTTTCCGATGACTCTCCTGGATCAATTTCCACATTCCATAGCTGATGAAACTGACGGAATTCCGTTCTGAGACTCGTAGTTTTGATTGGTACCGAAAATCACTTTTGAGTCACTTGAACCTCTAAAACTCAAAAACCCACTCAAATAACAACCTTTTAAGAATTCACCAAAACCAACCACACAAACCAATCAATTAACACTCGGGGAAACTAACGAGAAGGAAAAATTGGTAATTTCTCGAAAATTTCCGAAAATGACCCTCAAGGTCATTACAGCTTCTTAAGGAATCAAAGAGGTAAAAACAATACTTTCATACTTCCTCCATCTTAATTCATGTGACATGACTTTTTCCTCCATCTTAATTATGTGACATTTTTTGCTTCTCAAGAGTTAATTTATCTAATCTTTAAAGCTAAATTGAACTAGATCATCTAAATAATTTGAAATTAAAATTTACATATTCAAAAAAAATTATAAGTTGCAATTTTTCTCATGTCAATATATATGATGGAAAAATAAATATTAATGTATTGATCAAAATTTATATAACTTGAATCTCGAAAAATGAAAAATCCCGCATATACATGATTTGTCTTTTGTCCTCCTATAATATATAGATTAATAGCTATTTTTAGATATATATTCTAAGATATAATGACTTACTTAAAACTATATATAACGACATGAAGTAAATTTTTCTTCATTAACTGCTAATAGTATACACATTTGTTTTTAACCATTATCTCTTATTATTACTAATTATATGCTGAATAAGATTAAGCATCCTTTTTGTGGAACAACAATTACACATGGATGACCCATGAATGCAAATATCATGATATAATAATAATCATCAGTAGGAAGTCTTTCTTTTAATAGTTTCTTAAATGAAGTATTAGACTATAAAAGGAATTTTCCTGTACCGGATTTTTTCTTCCATGTTAAGATAGTATTATTTGATTTTCTATAAATGTTATATATGCTTCTCTTCTTTTAATTTTAGTTATTTTTAAAAATTATTGTAATTTGTAAACTATCCCTTAATGCCATGGTGAAGTGTTCACTTTTAAATCGTTTTTACCTTATTGGCTTTTTCTCATTTCCTTTTTTTTGGTAAGTAAAAGCTTTTATTTAACAAAGTGATCAGTACACAACATAAAAAGAAAATAGTAGGCTTGATTTGGTGAGATCCTCTATCATGCACATCTCGTATAATTTGTCTAAGAATGATCTCCTTCGTCCTCTATTTGTGTTGAAAGATTCTATAATTGCGCTCCATCCACAAGTGATATATAGTTCCAGGCAAATTCATCCTATACACTTGTCCTATACCATTTCTCCCAGTCATGTGTGTTACTGCCCATTGAATTTCTTCATGCCATTTTCTTCCTGATCTTTGTATTCCTTGCCAAGCTAGTAGTTTAGTCCATATTCCAGTTGTGAATGAGCATTAGAAGAAAAGATGATTAATGTTCTCATCCTCCACTTGACACAAGGGACATGTCAAGTTAGTTGTTATTCCCCACTTAGTCAATCTGTCCTTTTCTCATTTCTTTCTTGTGCTAATTTAATCTTTTTTTAATATATATACTTTTTAAAAGTCGTTTATAACAAACATAAACTCATTCTTCTTTCAGTAAAAATAAAAATAAATACCATTTATTAAGAAGCAAAAAGTGATTACGACGTTTTGGCATAATGTATATGTGTTCAGATGGAATTGACATTTTTTTTTTCACATTCATAATCATGAAAATTTTTAAATCTTAACTCAATTTTCTAAAGTCAAATATTTCCAACACAATAGAAAATATAGTACTACTATTTATTATAAATTTATAATCATCTTTAATTAGAATATGGAAAAGGGCCTAAATATTCCTCAACTATGTGAATTGATACAAAATTACCCTTCATCTATCTATCAAGCCTAAACTTCCCCCCACGTTAACCTTTCGGCTCTTTTTTACCCTCTCTAACGGTCTAAATGTTAAGTACAATTAACAATTTCAATAGTGACATGTCACTATCCTATTGGTTACCCTAATATTTAATTAAACTAATTTAATTTTCAAAAAACAAAATCTATATCCGCCCGCTCCACCCAAAGGCCCCACGTGTAAAAATTCCTAATCCCTTAACCCAAATAAGCCCTTCATTCCTCAAACCTTGTAACCCAAAATACACTCATTTCCTCTCTTCTTCACCATCAATGATCTATCGAACAAAATTTTCTGGCCAACAAATTGAAGTTGTTTCTTTTGTTCCTTTTTTAAAAATGTCGGAATCTTCTTTTGTTTTTTCTCCTCAACAGTTTTAGTCCCGTACATGTAAGTGAGGATTGAGTGCAAAATATTTTACTGCTCTTGAATCAAACTCTTGTGGTTATTGGAATTGATTTGATGAAAACTCCGACCTCATGTGTTAATAATGATTCATAACCAAAAAGTTGAATTAGATTCAATTCATAAGGAAAGAGACCATTTAAAGAAAATTGTGGAGGATATGGATGGTGTTGAAATTTTTTATTTGAAAAATATGACTGCTACTAATGAAAGTTCACATTCCGGAGAAAGAGGAAAAAATGTCAAACTTGGAGTTTAAGGAAGGTAATAGAAGTGCAAATTTGAAGAAAGTGAACAACTTGGATGATAAAGTTTCGAAGTTGGAGTTGAAAGTGTATCAACTGATAAGCTTGCTTGTACTTTCTTGGGTTGATATTGTTGGGTTTGTAGCTGCCAAGATGTTGTAGTAGGTTTGTGTGTTTTTTTAGTAGGTTTGTGTTACATTAGTATTATTAGTTGGTCAGGTTAGTTTAGTGTCTTGATGTTTTTGTCAAAAGAAAGAAATTTGCAAATTTGAAATTTGCATTTGATTGTAATGAAAAAATCTGCAAAATTGTTGTTTTGCATAGTAATAGTAATAAAAATTATGGTGTTGTGCCTAATGAACAATCTGTAGTTTTATATTATTTGTTAGCCTAAAATTATTGTATTTCTTTGTGCACAACAGATAGTAGGTACTTTATTAGGAAGGTGTGTTATTCACATTGTTTTTTTTATACATTTCGTGACAATTCCTGGTGGTATTGTATATGTATGTATATACTCAAGCTCTGCAGCACATAAATACATAGTACTAGTAGTAGTAATTCAGGTAGTTCCCAGTATGTATATACTCAAGCTTTGCAACACATAAATACATAGTACTAGTAGTAGTAGTACCCAGTATTATAGATAAGGTAGCTTGATTATAGTACTATATATATATAGAAAAAGCAAAATGTAAAGACATACATTCGGCACTCTACAAGGCATAAGTAATGCAAATCATAAAAAAAATTATAGATAGATATACGTCTAGCCCACAAAATATTCAAATATTATTTTCTTGTCATTGGCATACATGGCCAGTCACAAAACATAAGCACACCAAACGACCACTTTCAAGACTGATTCACAAAAACAAAATAAAAACTTTCATTGCGCATTTATATAATGAACAAAAATCACTACATAATGCATAATTGCCATTCCTAATGCTAGCGTCTCTTTGCATTCAGTTTGCAAATATTTTTCTCCTTTATTATTTAAAGCTGATTTGAGGTCACACATGAGTTGCCTTTCCAAGTCAAATTTCTTGATGAATATGGAAGATTAGTAGTCATACTTACACCACTCTCATCATCCCTAAAGTTAAGTTTCCTTGACCCTGTAGGTAGTTGATGCAACTTCTTCATTTGAAGGCCTAGTTATAGCTTCGTATATTTCCCTAGGCCTAATTATTGTCGTCTCATCCTCACTTCAAACTCAACTTCATATTCATCAATAAGTGCTCTTGAAGGTACAATAGATTGTTGAATTGTGCTTGAAGTAGTAGCATTATTTTTGGCAAACCTCTTTGAAGGTGCAACATGTTTGTCCTTTATTTTCCTCTTTGAATTTGAAGGACCAGCAACTTTATTACTTGGTTGAATTTTCTGGTGACTAGAAGATAGTACAAATCCAGGAGTTGGCATGAAGACAAATTCTTGACTTGATTGTGGTGCTGACAGTGGCACATCCGGAAGAATTTGTGCTCTTCTTTCAAGCTAAAAGAATTTGACATAGTAGTTAGACTATTAAATAGACAATGTAAAATATGACTAAGGAATAATGAATTTACCCATGGACATTTCTTTTATTGTGAAATGTTGCACTACAATGGCCACATGTCATTTTTCGCCCCTTTCTACTTTTTGACCACAATCCCTCTCTCTTCCTTGCCTCATCCTTTTACCTTACTCTCTTAACTTTTGATCTACCAACCATTTTATGTATTTCTTGTGGCTCCATAGCATGAGAGGGTATACTTTTCAGAATTTTTCACCTCTAACTGATTGAATTTTAAGTTGGTACACCAACATGTAAGCCTCTTTTGAATATTACCAATGCATCTCATCTAATGATTCTTTTTTATCATGTTCTAAAGCTTTAATGGCATGAAGACATGGTAATCATGTCAAATCTCATGTCTTATATATGCACTTCTTCCTAACAAGACTCGCAATATGCCCATAAACACCCTCAACCACTTCATAACCTAGGTCTCCATTAGATTTGACATAACAACCATGTGAAATGATTTTGAAATCATTATAAAGATCAATAGCATATGAACTGAAATATCTTGCCCACTTTCTACCCTCCTCTTCAAGATCTTTCAACCTATTCATAATCTATATACCTATACATAACATAAAAATAATGATATATACATATACATATATATATATATAGCAGTTATGAAAAAACATAGGTAATACCTTGATTCTGATATATTCCAACACCTTAATTATTGATTTTTTCCTTGCTTCCAAAATTCATTTATTTAATGACTCACTAAAATTATTTTTGTAATGACCTATCCCCGTCATTATGGATAGGCCAATGGGGAAGGAATATGGTTCAGAAAAAACTTCGGGTAGCAACTTAGGAAAAATTTAGCCTAGGCCAGAGGTGGACGAATTCTTAGTCAGGTGATGTCTAGGTTGACCTTCTGATAGGTAGGGGATCGAATCTTTATTTTGGTTGGGTTAGATATTAGCCAAGAAGATACGGAGCTTTTATGGCTTTACAGAATCATATTCGGGTGAGTAAAACTCCCTAAATTGGACTTGACGTGAAGGGTATAAATTAAGATGCCTTGGGGAGAGAGTATGTTGTGAAAGGAAAAACTTGGAGACTCTTTACGAGCTCTTTGTCTCCACCTATCCTGCCAGAGCGGGATTAGTGCCGCCAGAGTGGGATAGTCCCGTAGGAGCGGGACAGTCGCGACTTATTACAGGGTAAAAACCCAGAAAATGATATTCTCCTGCAAAAACTGTTGATTTTGTGTACTGATACTACACTTGTTCTGTCTTTGTTGAGTACATGGCATATTCAGCCGGTTGCGGAGAGACCTTGCCTAGAGAAGTGATTGTGTTTGAGTTCAAGGGTGAGCTATTCTTCCAGGTTGCCATGGACTCTCTCTTTTGTTCTAGTCCTTTTCCCAAGACTTAGATTTCAAACACTGGTTTAGTTTCATGACTATGTTTTTCTTTGGGATTGCATTCTCTTGTCTTAGACTTGACATTGCTAGAGTTTTAGTACATTCGACTTTCAGTTCTTAGGAGTTAAATTCCGCGTACATGTTAGGTTGTTGACTAGGTTGATTTTGATTTTATGGGAACTCGATATTAATTATTGATTAAGACTGCTTCCGCATCCTTATCTTATTTATTTACTACGTTATTTAATTATTGTGCTGTTGAAATGGTTCTCCAACCGGAGGGTTAGTGTGGGTATTGTTATGCCCTATTTTTAACCGAGGTTAGATAAAGCACAACATATGGACTCTAAAAGGATTAATTATTGTATAGAGTCGCCACCTAATTTATTAAGGAAAATAAGGAAAACCTATTTGATGCATGACCTGTATGACTCACGTTTTAATCTGCGAAAAACCAGTTTAGATTCTAGGAAATAGTTTACATTATTCCAAAGGGAAGGTGTTAGGCACCCTTCAAAATTCACAAAATGTGATACCCGACTAGACTTAATTTATCAATGAGGGAGGGATAAAATTATTATTTACAAGTATAACACATATATATGTAAAGAATATGTATTAAAATTATATAAAATATATGTATAAAAAAATATGAATCAAGAAAATGTATGTTATTGTCAACTATGTGTATGAAAATATGAGAAAAGATACATACATATATATATATATATATATATATATATATATATATATATATATAAGTAATTTTTATGCAATATTAAAAGAATAGCCCTTTATTAATATGAACAAAGAAATCTTTTATCATATGAAAAGAGAAATAATTTTGAATATCATTTGCAAAAAATATCTCCGAATACCTATACAAACACTTGGTAAAATATTAATAATGAATAAAATATTATCAAAATAATTTTAAAATATATGTGTCTATATGTATACTACAAAAAAATAGAATTTTATTATATAGTGGGCTCAGAAGCGTAACTATAATAAGTGTTATATCCCTATTAAATGTCGTGGTGATTTGTAAAAAAATCAATTCAATTGTTCAAAAGAGATTTTAAAAGAAATATATTTAATTTAAGGAATCATCATAATTTGGGATAATTAAAACCAATTAATTATTAAAAATATCTACGAAGCCAATGGATCCTAAGTAAGGGGTTCAAGTTATTCCGAAGGGAAGGTATTAGCATCCTTTAAAATCCACAATTGCGGGTCCCAGCTGAACTCATCATTTTTTTTTAATTAAGGAGATAAAAATATTGCACAAATATATAATAAAATATACATAATGAGTAAATTAAAGCAATAATATAAAGAACGGCCTAATATTTGCCTAACGTCAATAATATACACAATAATAAATTAAAATGTTATTCGAATTTAATTCGAATAACTTCCTCGGGAAGCAGTTCTGAGTACTTGTTAAAGACTTAATAAAAGTGTTAGTAGGGGATAAATATGAATAATGATGATAATAATAATAATAATAATAATAATAATAATAATAATAATAATAACCAAAAATAAAATCCATCTTATAAACATGGAAGGCCTTGGAAATCGACGGTAATTTTTTCATCGACCTTTTAGGTGTAATCTCTATTTAATATGATGAATTACAATAATAATTAAAAAATAGTAAAATTATTTCAATAAAATGACGTGAAAGCCATGGCAACCAATAATTGATGAAACAATCGACATAATAGAGACAATATATAAGATATTTGAGAAGTGAAACAATAATGGCGTAATTAATAACATAATAAGAAATAAACTAGATAAAAGATGTAAAATCCAAACCAACAACAATAATTCAACAAAAATAGTAACATAAACAAAATAACAAAAAATAAAAGCTAGTGAACATTTACATCACCAAGCACCAACACCCACAAAAATAAAGGTACAATATGACAAAAAAATAAGTGAGAAGATTTTATCAATTAACTTAAACACATGATAATATAAAAAATAAAATAGTAATACTAAAGTTAATATCAAGTGAATCAACCTAGCTTTAGCATATCCTAAATACTCAAAAAGAATAAAAAATAATAATATCAACATCCATTAACTAAGAAATCATTTATTAAAGAAAGTAAATTATTATTAATCATCAATTATAATCCTTTGATGAATAAATATAGTCAAAAATAAATGAAGTTAAACTATTAGCAAAAATAATCAAGCAAAGTTAAAAATAGATACAAGATAACTATAAATAAATAAAGTATACACTAATCATCAATTATAATCCACCAACAAACAAAAGTGATGAATAAATATAGCCAAAACAAATGAAGTTAAACTATTAACAAAAGTAGTCAAACAAAAAACAAAATAATAATTTTCACTCAACAAACAATAAATATCACTAATAGAGAGATATAATGGAGACAACAACAATAAAGTAAAAAAATAATAGAAACAAATTACAATAATTATATCTATCATCAAACAAAGTAGATTAAAACTATCATATCTTTTAAAACAATCAATTAAAATAATCAAAAACAAATATATATGACAATAGATGTCACTAATAAAAGATATGATGTAGACAACAACAATAAAGTAAAAAATAATAGAAACAAATCACAATAATTATATCTATCATCAAATAATTATATCTATCATCAAACAAAGTAGATTAAAACTATCATATCTTTTAAAACAATCAATTAAAATAATCAAAAGCAAATATATGTGACAATAGATGTCACTAATAAAAGATATGATGGAGACAACAACAATAAGTAAAAAAATAATAGAAACAAATCACAATAATTATATCTATCATAAAATAAAGTAGATCTATAAACAAAAAAAGAAAGTAAAACAACAATAAAAAAAATAATAAAACAAAGGAGAGATAGAGTTGTTACTTGTTAGTTTCTTATCGGATTTACCATCGCGATAGCTAGTTGTTGTTTCCCGAAGATGGAGCTACTCCGGAGGTTATTGATTTAACACTATTGGACTTTGTTTTAGCTTGCAAAATATAACGTAAAATGTAAACTTAAACTAAAATTTCCGTCTTTTTTTATGGGGAGGCCTCGAAAATCGACGGAAAAGATTTTTTCATTGGCCAATTACAATTTGAACTATATATAAATTTGAAGTAATATTTCATATTATCACTTAAGGCTATACAACAACAACAACAACAACAACAACAACAAACAACAACACTTAAGGCTATCAAAACAGTAAATCCGACCAAAAATGTACCTCATGTTGTACCTAAAATGTGAAACTCCAAACGGCAAAACTGGACTTTATGTCCTTCATGAAAGTTGTAGATATATGTCTTAAGCTTGCAAAACGAAAAGAATCATCACAAAATACATTTTGTACAGAAATATATGATCAAAATACTAAAGGTTGTACATGCTGGAATTTTAAATAAAAATCTGGACAAAACTTGTCCTATGTTGCGTCCTATTTTTCGACCCAATAACAGTAGATCTAGGCTCTAACATAAACATAAAAGTTGTAGGTACGTGTTTCATCTTTTCAAAACATATTTATTTACTAAAAACAAAGATCTATACAATGAGATACACCAATATTACTAACAGTTATGCAGTTTCAAAAATCAATTTCGATTTACTTACCAACAAGGGAGGGGTTGCTTTGTTCTAGCTGAAAGGACAAGCTTCATTGGAGACTTTTTGAGGGAGAAAAAGAGAAGAGAATGGAGAGAGTAGTTTGTTTATGAGGGAGAAAAAGAAAAGATAATAGAGAGAGTGGTGTTGAAAGGGAGAAAAAGAGAAGAGAATGGAGAGAATAGTTTGTTTATGAGGGAGAAAAAGAAAAGATAATGGAGAGAGTGGTGTTGAAAGAATTTTGTTTTAAAATTTTAATTTTAGCTTGGATGAAATCTTCTATCTTAGACTCCCTAAACAAGTTGTTTGAACAATTAATCAACCAAAAATTAAAAGTTCTTTGACTTCTTGTATTGATAAAAAAAAAGTTCTTTGGCTTCTTATGTTAATTAAAAGAAAAGTTAATTGATTTCTTGTGTTAATAAAAAGCTATTTGATTTCTTGTGTTGATTAAATTGTTGAACATGAATGAGAAATCATTCTCAAAATGACTTAATGAGTCATTAATATATATATATATATATATATATATATATATATATATATATGTATCGATATGTAACACCAAAAATAAAAAAATGTAATCGATATTTTTTAAGATATATTGTGTTGTAGAGAATAAATTACAGTGTTATGTTGTGTACGTTTAAAGATGATTGTAAAAATAATATGACTATTAAAATTTTCAAATGACAATAAATTCATAAGAATCTTATTATTTACGAAATTAAGAATGTTTATCCATAAATTATTAAAAGGGAAAAATAAAATAAAAAATCATAAAAATGCTAAAATAAGGATAATTATTAATAAAAAAAATAATTAAAACTAAAAAATATATTTAAAAAAATTATATTTTGTGTTCTTTAACGATCAAGTAGTCTGAAGACGTTAATTTTGAGTATAGAAAGCCACAATTGGGTGTCAACAGGTATCAGTCACAACGAGTCGGGGTCGTGATAAAGTTGGTATCAGAGCCCTAGGTTCATTGATCTCGTCGTACCAAAATAAGTCTAGTAGAATCTTATAGAATGGTAAGGAGACTTCTGCACTTTTCTTTGAGAGGATACATGACTTTAGAAAAGTTTCTCTATCTTCTTTCCTTCGTGCTATAACTTAATTCCAATTGGTATCTAACCTCTTTCACTCTGTTGTCTGCAGATGGTTAATACCCGCTATAATGTTATTCGGCCCATATCTCCAGTTGAGCCAAAGAAGAAGTCAGCCGTTCGAGGGTACAATCGAGGTAGATGTAGGAGAGGAAGATGCGGCAGAGGGTGAGGGAGAGCATCACCCGCCCGGGATGGAAGTTCTAATTGAAAAGGTGCCAATAGGTGAGGCCCTTCCCGCTCCCCAGAATGAGTTAGAAGAGAATCTAAAGGTTGAAGGGGAGGAGAATACTAATCATGTGGAAGACAACTCATGACCTTTCTGAGTGGGTTGGCTGGCACTGGAGCCATTCCCACCATCCCCACAGCACCAGCTCTTGTTGCTCGCCCTTTTGCTGCTGCAGCTTCGCTAGTAGATGAGGTAGTAGGCACTGATGCCTTCTTCAGACCACTTACGGGCCCTGTTATGACCGACACCGAGCATGACATACTCACTAAGTTTCTAAAGCTCAAGCCTCCAGTCTTCCATAGTACAGAGAATAAGGACGCTTATAAGTTCATCCTCGACTCCTACAAGAGGTTGCACAAGCTGGGCATAGTGCATCAGAATGGGGTAGAATTTGTCACTTTTAAGCTGCAGGGTGAGGCCAAGCAATGGTGGAGGGAGTATGTGGAATATTGTTCATCAGTGTTTCCCCCACTTACTTGGGTCCAGTTTCAGGCCTTATTCCTGGAGAAGTATGTACCACACACCTTGAGAGACCATAAAAAGGATGAGTTCATGGCCTTGAAACAAGGTGGTATGTCGGTGGCCACTTATGAAGCCAAATTTTCTGTGTTGTCTAGGTATACTATGCAGCTGGTAACTATAGAGGAAGAGAGGATCCGATTGTTTGTGAAGGGGTTCAACCCCGAATTGCAGGTGTTGTCACTTTACATGACTTCGTCGGGCAAGAGTTTCAACGAAGTCACTAACTTTGTGAAGAAGGTACAAGGTGTGAGGAGAGATGGAAAGGCCAAGGCTTTGGATAAAAAGCCCAAGAGCACAGGTAAGTTCCAGTGATTCTATTCTAGAGGTTCAGGTAGGCCAGTAATTGCAGCCCGGATAATTCAATCAGCTCTGCCTGCTTCTACTGGCAATTTTTTAAGTACTTCGCGACAGCATCAGGCCCATGAGGGTCAAGGAGCATCATTTTCAGGCAGCAGTCCATCTTTTGAGCGCGACTATTTTAATTGTAGAGAACCGAGGGATATAAGGAGAGAATATCCTCACCCCACTGGACAGTTTCAGTAACCTAGCATGCTAGAGAAGTAGTACCTATAGTCGGGAGAGACAGCAGTAGAGGACATCCACAGGGTAGGCAAGGCAGAAACTCGAGAGGTAGTGAGGGCCAAGGTAATGGTAGTGCAAGTTGAGAAGTAGCACAGCTAGTTAGGGAGGTAGCCCATCAGGATGACCGAATGTATTTTCGAGAAAGATCGAGGCAGAGGCGTCTGACACAATGATCACAAGTACTATTCTTGTCTGTGACCGGATAGCTACTATTTTATTTGATCTGGAGTCTACTTATTCGTATGTATACATGAAATATGCCTTGAATTTTGATACATTGTGTGATATACTTGATGCCTCTGTCCATGTTTCTACGCCTATTAGAGAATCAGTCATAGTCACCCTTGTTTATCGTGCTTGTTTAGTGATGTTTATGGAATTCCAGACTTGGGTTGACTTAGTAATTTTAGACATTATCGATTTTGATGTAATCTTAGGTATGACTTGGTTGTCCTCCTATTTTGCTGTACTTAATTGTAATGCAAAAATTGTGGCTCTAGAGATCCCAGAGAGGAAAAGGTTAAAGTGGTAAAGGGTGTACAAGCCTAATCCAGTTAAGGTCATATCATTTCTCCAGTCTAGAAAAATGGTGGGGCAGGGTTTTCTAGCCTATCTGGCCCATATTCAGAATATGGATGTAGAGTCTCCCTCTATTGAGTCTATTCCAACAGTAAGCGAGTTTCCAGAAGTGTTTCCTTCAGACTTGCCTAGTATGTCTCTCGACAAAGATATAGACTTCTACATTGACTTAGAGCTGGGTACTCATCTAATTTCTATTCCTCTCTACCATATGGCTTCGGCAGAGTTGAGAAAGCTTAAGGCTCAAATCCTAGAACTCCTTGTTAAGGGATTCATCTGTCCTAGTGCTTCTCCGTGGGGTTCTCCTGTGTTGTTTGTTAAGAAAAAGGATGGTAGTATGAGAATATGCATTGACTACCGACAACTGAATAAGGTTACCATCCGGAATAAATATCCCTTATCGTGGATTGATGACATTTTTGAACAGTTGCAAGGTGCATCGGTCTTTTCAAATATTGATCTCAGATCTGGGTACCATCAATTGAAGATTAGGCCTGAGGATGTACCAAAATAGAGTTTAGAACTAGGTATAGGCACTATGAATTTTTGGTGATGTCTTTTGGGCTGACCAATACACCTGTAACCTTCACGAATTTGATGAATGGGGTGTTCAAGTCATTCCTAGATTTGTTTGTGATCATTTTTATAGAATATATTTTGGTGTATTCAAAGAGTGAATAGGAATATGCAGACCATATTTGTATTGTTCTAGGTGTTCTGGGAAAGCAGAAGTTGTATGCAAAACTCTCTAAGTGTGAATTTTGGTTTCCTTCAGTTGCCTTTTTAGGCCATGTTGTTTCAAAGGAATGGGTAATGGTAGACCCACAGAAGATTGAAGCAGTTAAGAACTGGGCTCGGTCTAGTTCCGTGACTGAAGTTAGGAGTTTTGTGGGAGTGGCCAATTACTATCGCCGGTTCATGAAGAACTTTGCTTCTATCGCCACTCATTTGACCAATTGACTAAAAATGAGGTACCATTCGAGTGGACTGACAAATAAGAAAAGAGCTTCCAAAAGCTTAAGACTATTCTGACCATAAAGCCTATTTTGACCCTGCCGATCAAAGGTAAAACTTCATTATTTATTGTGATGCTTCACATTTAGGTTTGGGTGTTGTGTTGATGCAAGATAAGAACGTCGTAGCTTATGCTTCGCGGCAGTTGAAGGTGCATGAGAGGAATTACCCGACTCATGACTTGGAGTTGGCAGCGGTAGTGTTTGACCTAAAAATCTGAAGGCATTATCTCTATGGCGTCAGGTGTGAGATGTTTACTGGTCACCGCAATTTGTAGCATGTGTTCACCTAGAAAGACTTGAATTTAAGACAGCAGAGGTGGATGGAATTTCTCAAAGACTATGATGTCATCATCTAATATCATCAAAGTAAGGTTAATGTGGTAGTAGACACATTAAGCTGGAAATGGGTTAGCATGGGCATTCTAGTCTATTTGGTAGCCTACAACTAGCCCTTGGCTAGAGAGATTCAGGCCTTAGAGGCCAGATTCATGAGGTTAGGCATCTCATAAAAAGGTGGGGTGATAGCTAGTGTTGATCGAAGGCTCATTTTTATAGAGGAGACTAAGGTCAAGCAGTTTGAAGATGTAAGTCTGAATGAGATTAGAGAAAAAATGTTGATAGGCAAGACCTAAGATTCAAAACTTGATGCAGGTGGAGTGCTCAAATTTAGGGGAAGGATTTATGTTCCTTGGGTGGATGGAATAATTCAGAAAATTCTATTTGAATCACATGGTTCGCAGTACTCTATTCACCCTGGAGTAACTAAGATGTATCAATACTTGAAACATCTATATTGGTGGCCGGGAATGAAGAAATACATAGAAGAATATGTAGCCAAGTGCTAGAATTGCCAACAAGTGAAATATAAACATCAAAGACCTCCAGGCTTACTTCAAAGAATGCCCATTCCTGAATGAAAGTGAGAGAAAATAACTATGGATTTTATGGTGGGACTTCCCAAGACCTTTGGGAAGTATGATTCCATTTGGGTGGTGGTTACAGGTTGACAAAGTCAACACACTTCATTCCGGTTAAAGTGGACTATAATGCACAACAACTGACAAAGATTTATGTGAAAGAGATAGTAAGTCTACATAGGGTGCCCCTTTCTATCATTCCAGACCGTGGTACACAGTTCACTTCTAAATTTTGGGGAAAGTTACATGAAGATCTGGGAACTCGGCTCACTTTCAGCACTGCCTTTCATCCACAAACAGATGGACAATCACAAAGGACTATCTAAGTGTTGGAATATATGTTGAGGGAATGTGTGATCGACTTTGGGGGACATTGGGACAAGTTCTTGCCCTTGTATAAGTTTTCCTACAAATATAGTTACCACTCCAGCTTTGAGATGGAACCGTTTGAAGCACTTTATGTGAGGGGATGCAAGTCTCCTATAGGGTGGTTTGAAGCTAGAGAAGTGGAGCCATTGGGGTAGGCTTAGTGAGGAATGCTCAAGATAAGGTAAGGAGCATCCAAGCTAAGCTTCTAGCAGCTCAAAGTCATCAAAAAGAGTATGTTGACTGTAAGATAAGGGATATGACATTCAAGGCTGGTGAGAAAGTGCTTCTAAAGGTTTCACCCATTAAGGGGATGATGAGGTTTGGTAAAAAGGGCAAGCTCAGTCCTCGCTATATTGGCCCCTTTGAAATTCTTGACTATGTAGAGCCAGTGATGTACAAATTAGCCTTATCACCTAGGTAGTTGGGAGTACATCCGGTGTTCCATGTGTCAATACTAAAAAAGTACCATGGAGATGGGGACTACATCATTAAATCGGGCTCGGAGTTGTTAAACAAGGATCTTCAGTATGAGGAAGAGCCAGTTGCAATCCTTGATTGAGATGTTTGGAAGTTGAGAACTAAGGAAGAACTAGTTGCAATCCTTGACCGGGATGTCTGGAAGTTGAGGACTAAGATAATCAACATGGTAAAGGTGCAATGGAAGCATATTTCGGTGGAGGAAGCTACTTAGGAGACCGAGAAGGACATGCAAGACAAGTATCCTCAATTGTTCATCGAAGCAGATACTACTCTATCTTTACTTTAGTCCTATTTTCCCTAATTGGTCACTCAAAGATGAGTGATGGGTAAATTTATATATATTGTAACGACCTGTCCGTGTCATTATGGATAGGCCAATGGGAAAAGAATTTGGGCCAAAAAACTTCAAATAGTAACTTCCAAAAAATTTAGCCTAGGGCAAACTTGGATGAATTCTGAGTCAGGTGAAGTCTAGGGTTACCTTGTGATAGGTGTGGGATTGAATCTTTATTTTGGTTGGGTTAGCAGGATTCGAAGAATTTACGACTTTACGAAATCGTATTCGGATGAGTAAAACTCTCTGAATTGAACTTGGCATGAAGGTTATAAATTAAGACATCTTAAGGAGATGGTATGTTGTGAAAGGGGAGACTTAGAGACTCTTTACGAGCTCTCTGTCTCCGCCTATCCTGCCAGAGAGGGATTAGTGCTACCAAGGCGGGGAACTAAAGTAGGATGGTCCCGCCAAAGAAGGATAGTCACGACTTATTAAGGGGTAAAGACCCCAGAAATGGTATTTTTCTGTAAAAACTGTTGATTTTATGTACTGATACTACACTTGCTCTGTCTTTGTTTAGTACAGGGCATATTCATCCGGTTGCGGAGAGACCTCGCCTAGATGAGTGATTATGTTCGAGTTCAACGGTGAGCTATTCTTCCAAGCTGTCATGGACTCTCTCTTTTCTTCTAGTCTTTTTCTCAGGACTTAGATTTCAAACACTGGTTTAGCTTCATGACTATGTTTTTCTTAGGGATTGTATTCCCTTGTCTTAGACTTGATGTTGTTAGCATTTTGGTACATTCAACTTTCAGTTCTTAGGAGTTAAATTTTGCGTACATGTTGGGTTGTGGACTAGATTATTTCTGAGTTCATGGAAACTCTGTATTAATTATTGATTAAGACTACTTCTGCATTTTTGTCTTGTTTATTTATTGTGTTAGTTAATTGTTGGACTGTTGAAATGGTTCTCTCATCAGATGGTTAGTGTGGGTGCCAGTCACGATGAGTCGGGGTCATGACAATTTTTTATATTTATGATTCTTGCAAATTATATCAAAATAGGTCCTACACTAGTGTTGTGCAGGGTACCATAACAGATCTTCAGGAGCTTGTTCAGATATAAAATCCATGGTATTTAATTGGTCTTCAAATTCTTCTTGATATGTACTCAAAGCAGACCACCACAATAATTTTTTTTATCTCTACACCTCTCTAAGTCTTGGCCCAATTGGCTTCTATATACCTTACACACCATCTATGGTGTTCTTTTGGAAGCAACTACCCACCAGCACCGATCATCCCTTAAAACAATAAACAACAAAAAAACATAAAGTAGTTCAAGTGTATACATAAAAAAATTAGAAAGTGATGAAATTGACAAATTATTACCTTTTGCATATCATACATAAGTTCATTCCTTCACCATCTTTTAGCTCTAATGAATTTCTCAACAACTCAATGAACCATTTCCATGTTCTGGCTATTTCTCTTTCCACCACTGCCCAAGAAAGTGAATAGAATTGCTTCACTAAATCTTGTCCAAGGCCAACCAATAAAATTCTTTTACACCTCTTTTTTAAAAATATTCCATCTAGCCTTATAAATGGCCTCAAACAACCTCTCCAGCCACTTTTCAAAGCTTGAAAGCAAAGATACATTCTTGAAAATGTTATTTTTCCTTGTTCCAGATCATCTTTAGATATGTTTATCACCACATCAGAAACCAGGATTGCTAATCCTCAATTCTTGAGCATAAGCCTCCAACTTGTTGAAATCATCAATAAAGCTACTCTCCAGTTTCTCTAAGACAAGTCTCTTAACCTTCCTCATCTTTGAATAATCTATATCCTGCCTCATGTCTTTCACCATGTACTTGGGGTTATTCTAAACCTTGTTCTAGAAGTAGTGTGATAAAGATTGTTGAGTAGCTTTTTTGTTCTTAAAGGCTTCCTGTCACGTATGTTCTATTTTTAAGGTATTAATTTTAAGTCCTTGACTTGCTTAACTTCTAATGTCAGACACACAAACGGACAATCAATATCATACCTATATCTAAGTCTGGTAGAGTCACTCTCAACAACTCTAAGGCCCTTCTTCCTATCAATTGAATAATAACTCACAATTCTTTTAGCTTCATGAAGATTCTTGAAGGTCATACCTTTTTCCAACTCTAATAAATTATCTAGTTTCTCAAATACTTGTCTTCTTTTTTTCTTCCTAAAAAAATTCGAACTCATCACTATGATAATCACTAGCTAAAGGTTTATTTTCATCTTCCTCTTCCTCACTTGATTCACCATCAGTTATTGCATCTATTGTCACATGAAAAATTTCATTAGGCTGACTAATGTCACCATCAATTAGAGAATCTACTGTAATAGGGAAAGAATCATTAAGTTGATTGGTGTAATACTGAGAAACGAAAAGAAATTTTTTAGAATAGTTCGCTGTTACAAGTTTACAAGCATCTTTACGGTACATACAAAGATATACGGACTGTAGGGAGCCATACTTAGAAAATTTTGGGCACTAGTAGTTGTACAAGACCCTCTACAAGCCGTATAAAGTTTCACAGTCTGTAGAAGGGCCTCGTGGAAGGGATTCTAAGTGCCAATTGGTGGGTTGTTCAGGACAAAGGGGGTCTATGGTCAGTAATGTCTTCTACGACACGTAGACCACGCCCATAGAAATTAGGTCCAATTCTAGTAGCTCATTTTTTGTGACACAACTTCTACAAATAGACTTTACGATCCATATAGGATTCTATGGCCATAAAGGACCCATAAAGCTTGAACCCCAAGCCTCAAAATTTAAGTCACTTTCTATAGATGGCTCTCTATGGGCCGTACAAATTTCTACGATCCGTAAAGTTGGTTGTATACCTTGATGGGCAGTTTATTTTAGGGGTATTTCAGACTTTTTTCATTCCTTTAATATTGAAACCATGTCATTTTGGGACTAATTTTGGATGACCTATAAATTCCCAAACCCTTTAAACAAACCCCATTCCCACTCGTTCATCTAAAATTCTCTAAGAATCACAAGGATTTCTCTCTCAAGGTTTTCTTCAAGTTCAAGCTATGATTTCAAGAACTCAAGTCTCCCTTTTCAATTTAATATCTAAGGATCATCAAGGTATGTGAGAATTTCATTCATGGATCCTTTTCATCCATGGAGTCCCAAAGAATTCTTTCTTTTTCTATCAATTTTAATTCACTGGTTCTAGGGTTTTGATGACTTAGCATTGGGTTTATTCACTTATAATTTCACTCATCGCCAATGATATTATAAGACATGAATTGATGTTAATATCATATTTTCAGTATTTTTACATGAACCCAGGCATTATGACTAGTTTTATGACGATGAGCTATGATTTGAGATTATGCATGCATCATCAATTTATGAACTATGATTTAAGGATGCTTCTATGTAATGTCCCAATTCTTGAGAAAATTACTTTTAAGTATAAAATAACCATTTTCCCGTCCCCCTAGTGTTTTCATGCTTTGTTTATATTGTGGGGATGGTTGGTGCGGTTCTCGATGCGATCAGGTGAGATTTTAGTGATTTTGAGACCTTGAGTGGAGTTTTATTCAGATAATTGACTTTGGTAAATTTTTCAAGATTTGAGCACCGGATGGGAAATTCCAAAGTTTTGTTGCATCCAGATGGTCGACTTTGATCTAGTTGAGTGTTGATTTGGAGCCCAAGACCTTAGAATTCATTTTGATAAATTAGGTAAAAAATTGAGTTTTAGGCCTAAATGAGGTCTGGGAGGGTATTTTCATCATAATAATCTTTTTTTGGAAATCCACTGATTATATTGAGTCTGGAATATCGATTCTTGTGAGTTAGCATATCCAATTTATTTTTATCTGACTCCGAATGATTTTTGAGGGTCCAATTGAAGACATTTTTAAGTTGGCATAGCTGGTGTTTTCTAGTTTCTAGTGCAAGGTATTTTCTCACGATCACAATGTACAACATCAGTGAGCTTTGGGATTGCAAGAGAGGGGTGATTCACGATCATGATGGGTCTACTCTTTCAGTGTGCTTCACGATTGCGAAAAGGGGGGTCTGTGATCATAATGGTTAACCCTTCATGTGCTTTGTGATCATGAGGATTAATGGCTTGTGATTGCGATGGGTAAATTATGCATGAACAGTGTCAAACTCGGGAGTCCTTCCCATTTCCATCATTTTCAAACATTTGGGGCTTAAGGGAGACGACGTTTTAAGAGTTTTTCAAGGAAAATCAATTAGGTAAGTTCTTTTATCATTCCTAAATTATTTTATAGCAATTTCATCTTTCAAAACTCTTTCAAAACTCTTTCAAAATTAAGATTTCAATGTGGGTTTTGGGATTTTTTTCCTAAATTAAAAATTGGTAATTTCATGATTTCTAATCTATTTCTTATTTCAATTTTAATGTGGTTTTCAAACACGAATTCCCTTTGATATGTAGAGTATGAATTTCAAAAAATTCTAGTTTTACCCTTGTTCGTTTTTGCAGTGAGTTTTGGACGATTTTGATTCTGATTCTAAAACCTTGTAATAGGGGTATCTATGGCCTCTTTTTGATGAACTCTTTCCATTTTTGATAGTTAGTCATCATTTTAGAGTCGGTGTCTGTGTAGAGCTCTGGTTAGAGTGTTTGAGGTGAAGTTTTGGCTTTTGAAGTAGGTTTGACTATCCTTTTTTGAGACTGAAATTAGGTAAAGACTTTGGGATGGGGTCTTAATGCGAATTAGGAATGTTGATTATATCGTGATACCCATGAGGGTATTGGTTATACTGTGTTGCCCATGTGAAGGCTTATTAGTGCATTTTAGGCTCGTGGGGATGCCTTATTCGCTATTCTATTTTCTTTAGGAGCATGTGATTCAATATTTACCTGTGACAGATGCTCGTAGCACTATTTGACTTGTAATGCCTACGTGAGGGGTTGATTTGGGGGTTTTGATCACACTTGAGTAATGAAATATTTTTTAAAAGGGTGAACACTTATTTCAATGTATTTCCTTTTCATTACTATCTATTGAGGGTGTATATCATGTTTAGATTGAGGTTTGAGAACTTTGAACTTTATATTACATGTTGAGTTATATATTTCCCCAATATCATATGTGTTGTGATGCATTCATCTTCATTCATCATATCATTCATCTTAGAAAGTTCAGAAATATGGGGGAAAAATTGAGAAAGAAAATAAGACACCTTTTAATATCCTTGACCACGAGCTAGGTGGAAAGTTGATGAGATATTGAAATTGTGATTTGGTATATGTATGCGAGTCCCCCATGGGTCCTTGTCTATAAGCCTTATCTCAAAAGGTGTATACGACAGGTTGTGCGACAACCTTGATTCCATCGTATCGTCATCTCATTGCATTGCATTGCTCTTTAAATTATTTAACTTATCTGATCATATGTGATACTGAATTGTCCCTATATTTTTACTTTACTCATACCGTTCTATATAAATTGGTGGCACCGATGCTAGAGTAGGAATTTTTTTATATGTAGGTGGAAACATTTCTTAGTTTATTTCATAAGTTTGATTAATTGCTTAAACCAGTCATCAAACCTACTGAGTACACATGGATTGTACTCACCCCTACTTTTGTGTCACTTTTAATGCAGATCCTAGTCAGAATATTCCATACAGCAACTGATTTTCTATAGCGGAGAGTGTCATATCGGATTAGTGGTGAGATTCTATATTCCAGATCGCCATTAGTTCTATTTACTACTTTTAGTTTTTATTATTGTTCAAAGACTTGTGTTGTATTTTGCATTCAATGGTTGTATTATATTCTCTTTATATTTATGATACCTGGTTTTGGGATATTTCTTAGTAATACTTCTTCTTTTTTCATTTATGGCCCGACTTCCCCCTTTGAGAGTCTCGTATGTGATTTATTGTTATTCTTACACATTAGGTTGGGTTTTGGGATATGTATCATCATGACCTCGATTTTTGGATCGTGATAAATTAGTATAAGAGCGCTAGGTTATCGATCTCATAAGTTAAAGAGTAGGATGTCTAGTAGAGTCTTGTGGACCAATATGTAGACGTCCATACTAATCTTCGAGAGGCTCCAAAATACTTAATAGGAGAAATTCCTTTCTTTGATTCCTTTCATGCGATTTATTAATATCAAGTGTTGTATACCTCTAATATATTCCTTATGCATAGATAGTGAGGACTAGAGCTACAATCACTGAGGGAGAGGTTGCACCTGCAGTCCAAGCCCCAGTTTGTGGGCGAGGCAAATGATGGGTGAAGTTAGGGTTTGAGGCTGAGCGAGAGGAGCAACACCTGCTCGAGGACGAGCTAGGGAAGCATCACTTGAGCCTATGTATGAGCATGATGATGATTTTGAGCAGCAGACTGAGGAGTAGAGGCTATCCCAGCCGCCTGCAATTCCCGACAGTGCTCCGATTCTTTAGGAGCTATTCGTCCAGTTATTGGCAAGATTGGATGTTGCCCCTACTCCTCGTGTTCTTTAGGGTACTTCAGTCTCTCCTATTACAATTGGTGCTACAAACTTCTAACTCAAACTTAACCCATTTACACCATTTTAAGAAGCCAATCATGTAGTTTAAAGGAAATAAATAGTTTTAAAGAAATAAAAGGATTGAGTTCCCATAAACTCCATCAAATAAATTAAAATATTTTATGAAAAACATCCTTAGAAGATGAAAGTCATGGTACAGTACTCTAACAAAGTCTAAAATGAGGGGGATGGAACCCAAACAAGAAAACAATAAATTAATGTCTAAATGTCTATGTTCAAAGAGATGGACAAAAAAACTAAAAAGAATTCACAGTAGCCTAAATGAAATAGCTCACCCTTGGATTCAGATCACGGAAATCTCACATTGAGGTTTCTGAGCAACCACCTGAATATGCTTTGTACTCAACAAAGAAAAAGTAAGTGCAGTATTAGTACACAAATATAGTGTATTGGTAGAATCACACGATCATTTTCAGTTATACAAAATATGAGACAAGCAACAAAAATTTAGTAGAACAGACAATATATAATAAAAATAATAATTATAGCAAAATATGGACTTCCAGACCTTACTCTGATATGATATATACAATTCACATGAAATAATTACAACACAACAACCAACCCGATTCTCTTAAGGAACACACACACAACTGTTAGTGTACCAACGTGGTACCCTTTCCCATTATTAGTGTACCAGCATGGTACTAGATCAAAATGTACTGATATGGTATCCGATTCAAATGTACCGGTGTGGTACCCGATCCAACAATCAACACATATCATAAGCATAACCACAATGAATAACAATCACACTTGTACACCCATGTAACAAATTCATTACATGCAATTGATAATATTTAGCATTTCAAATCATGATCTTTTCTTTTCCGTAATCATATATCATGCATGCAATACTAAAGAAGAAGTTGACAAGCACATATAATATAAATGGCAAAACAGCAACCATCTCCTACCTCGAATCAAGCCTAGATGCTCTAAAAATGAGAGTTTTCCCCTTTTGTAATGCATTGGCTTATTCTTGGTCTAAACAATAACAAAATATAACAATCAATGAATAATAGCCTAAAAACACCTCGATTATGCTCAAACCCTAAACCCCAAGCCATTCTTATGATCATCCTACCCAAACCAGGGCTTATTCCCACCATTAGTCAAGTTAAAATCCTTCCCTAAGGTTTCCATCATAGATTCTAAGGTCTAAAACTCAAATTACAAGTAAGGGGTATAATTAACTTATCTTTACAGTAGAAATTGGTGGAAGACTACCGAAAATAGCCCTACGTCGCCCTTTCTTCTCCCAAGAACGAAATTGCAAAATAAAGGGTAGTTTTAAAACTTTTATATATTAAATCTGCGACTAACCCACTATAGCGTCTCGCACGAAGATAGAATCTTGGAATTCTTTCCCCAACCTCTATTTCGAAATGCACCCTCAAATCTTAACATTCTAAAATCACCTTTTCACGCGAAGTTCGATATTGAGAGTTCTATTCACCCAAATTCACTTTCGAAAATTCCTACGAAGTCCTTAACATCTTAGCTATTAGGAAAACCAATCCACCCTTAGACATTAACCCCAATCCTCAGTCGGATTGCCCTAAACCTCACCTCACTCAAATTTCATCTTAGATTGACCTAGCCTAAAAATTTTAAATCACTATAAAAAAAAAGTTTTCTGGCTCAATTTCTTCAACTATTGACTTTCCTATAATGACCGGGACGAATCATTGCAATATGCATAATATATTAAGAATATATTCATAATATCTTGTATTTTTTTTACATATAGCATGTTTATGTCTATATAAGAGAGTATCATTAAGGATAAATAAGAATATAAAAGTATTTTAAAAATTCAAGTATATCTTTTATAGTTATTAAAAAGAAACAACAATAATCATTGGTAAGTGTTGTAGTGGGATGGAGAATTATTTCTTGTTTAGCCAAAGATTTGAAGTATGAGCTTGAAAATGATTTTTTTTGTAGGGATTACACAAATTCCATAGTGTTGAAAGTTAATTACCTCCTATCCCTACTCTTTTTTAAATTATAAAAATCCCTTAAAATTGGATACATCTCAAAACATTCTGATACAGCACGTCTCGGTTTCGGATACATCTTTCCACGTTCCGATACAACACGTCTTGATTTCAGATACATTACGTATGTCCCGATACATCACGTAAAGTTATATATCCGACCGATACATCCCGTAAACTAATGTATCCAAAAATAGGAGAGAGTAGAGATTTTTATAATTTTTTCAAATGATAGAAAATTTTAGAGAATATGATAAAATAAGTTGTGTATTTAGGTAATTTTTTCCTAGGTTTTTTTTTTAACATGGATCACTTCTCTCTTTTAATTGGCCTTACACAACCCTTCTTTCTTTAATGGATTTTATAACATTTAATTCTTGGAAAACTTACATAGATATGATATATTAAGAAAATATTTATCATTTATAACAATAATATTTTTTTCGCTGGACACTTCTAATACATTTATAATACAGTTTTAATACATATTATCGGGAATAATTTATAAAATCACATATAATAAAAGTTTTATTCATAGATAGTGCATTTATCACACAATTTAATACACTTATAATACATTGTGTCAGTTTTCTACCAAACAAGCATAATATATTTTAAAACATTTATAATACATTTATATTGCATGCATAACACTTTTAACACATAGCAGATTTATCATAGTGTTGCTATGTATTGTTATATATGGTAATAAATAAAAAAATATCGTTAAAATCAATAATTATTTATTAAAAAATACTCACACAAATAATATTTCCATAAATTCTTCTACGAGCTTTACACATTTGCATTAGTGGAGACCTAAAGCAATACCTTATGGAAAACGAAAATGGAAAGAGAGTAATTGTCATGTCTTATTTTAGTTTGATTCGAAGGAATTCCCTTGCAAAACATATTTAGTAAGTTTATCTTTTGGATGTATGGATTAAGAAACTTACATTTAAGAACCAAATAAAACTAGTTTTTTGAAATTTTCTTAGAGAACTGAAATTTTTAAAAACAAATTTGAAAGCAAACTATTTTTGAAACTTCAAGTTTTCAAACTAGCTAACATCTAGACGTAAAGTTATAAACTTAAAACATTGCTTTGTAGTACACCCAGAAGAATTAAAAAAACATTTAATTAAAGAAAATCATATTGAAAAGGTACTTAATAATATTGTTCTTCCTTTTCCTTTTCTTTTTAATAAAATTAATAGACGAGTAAGGCAAGACATTACTAAACAATTGAGATTTGTCAACTACAACAACAGTTTGATTATTTTTTTTTCCATAATAGTCTTTAGATTTATAGTGGAAGTAAACTATATAGGCTTGACTTGTATGGATCAGTTTCAATTTGAATTAAGTTGATGTAATTATATTGAAATATGACACTTATTAGAAGCCCTACAATGCACCTAGCTACATACCTATCTACCTTTTTGTCAGAGTTCTACTCCATCCTTCTCAATTTATGTGACATTTTTTAAATTTCGAGATTCAAATAAATATATCTTTAACTGTAAATTTTACTTTTAAATAATTTGAATAGTCAATTATTTTGATTTATAATACTTTTTACGTGATTTACAAATATATTAATTTCATTTTTAAAAAAAATAAAGATTCCATGCGCAAATTTATGATCAAATTTAAATTGTTTAACTCTTAAAAAGTGAAAAGTAATACATAAATTGCGAGATTGCAGAGGGAGTACATAATTTTTATGCAAAAATCCAACACATTTTACACAATGTATAGAGTATTTAAGTGTGAACATTTTTAGTTGTAGGTGAAGATCTCGGAAAAGCAAAGCTAATATTCATTATATTTGGATGTATTTGTCTATAAGAATTATTTATTTTTTCAAAAAAATAATATTCTTTTAGGAACAATACATTCAAATAATCAAGAATTATTTCTAAAAATTATAACCAAGCATATGTTTTATCTTCAACTCCCAACTTTAAAAATTTCAAATAAAGTGAAAAAAAATATTTGTAATGGTATGTAATAGCTCATATACTGGTTATAATCTATATATGACACTATGTGATTATATATCTTGAGATATTACTTTTCTAAAATAAATTTGATTGTATATTTCAGATAAATTAGTAAAACTGGGTGATTTTACTAGTTTTTTTAAAAAAATTATTGTGTGTTGGGGGTAGGGGGGGGGGTGGGGGTGAAGGTGCGGAGGGGTTCATAAATCATATTTAGAAAAATACATTCAAAAGTTTAAATATTCTTTGCAATAAGTATGATCAAACACAAGTCCAACTCCAACTTTAAAAGTTTAAAATAAGGTGAATAATAATGAATAATATTTGATTTTCATGACCAAACATGCACATGACGAAAAATGACCCCAACTTTTTACTTCAACAAAATATTTTGATGAAGGGGCGACAAAAATAAGACATTTACGGCGTTCAGTACTAAAGTCCAGAGCATTAATAAAACAATTCTGTCGATTATTTTATAAAATTTATATAATATTACTTTTTTAATTATTTATTTTGTATGACACAAAAATGGACTTCTTGAAACGATCCTATTATCTCGATTTTTCTTTGGTATAGATATGATTTGATTAATCTTTGATATTTTTTAAAACATTATATAATTAAGAATTACTTGTAGATGTTAGAACATAATACCATGCATATTTTAGTAAGACTTTGACAAAAGCTCTCTAGATATTCTTTTTGTTTAAAAGATGGATTAATTAAAACAACACGAAAAATCATAATAATTTGAGATTCATTACGCTACTTTATAGTAGTGTAAAAAGTTACACAAAGACAAAAGTTAGATGACACGAGTGGAAAGAATTAGTTAAGATGAGACTCATGACCCGAATCTACTAATGGTATCCACTTTCGAATATTAGCAAAAACTTTACGTATGTTTGGTGGAGATCATATTCACTTTGATACCGTAATAGATAAACTAAAACTAAATATCATATAAGAGAAATTTAAATTATGAGAATAAATATATAATACTTTATAGCTTGTTATTCAAAATTGTTAGAATACTTTATAGCTTAGTATTTACGATTCTAGATTTAATTTATTTTCAATAGAAATAGCATAATAGGTTTTACGATAGGAACTTTGGATGTTTTAATTACCTGTTTGGCTTGTGGTCATTTCTATCATCCCCGACTCAGGGCAATAAATTTAATGTTTCATAATTTTAAAACTTAATTTATAAAATAAATTTTACACGTATAAATTTATTCGGTATAATATTTTTAATTTATTTATAAAATATAAATCCTATCTAATTGTTCAGTACAATTATATAAAAGTCTACGATTTTATTAAAAAAGCCTATATCGATATATTTGATTTTGGTCGATTAAGTCGGCTTTAAAAAATCATTTACACCCCTGACTGCAATATATTGATTGCAAATTGAAATTTCAATTTTGTGTTATAAAACTATCGATTTAAATTATATATATTGTTAATATCATATATTAAGCCTTGAAAACAGCTTCTGATAGAAATACAAGGTAAGATTGCATACAATAGATCCTTGTGATCGGGCCCTTTCTCGAATTCTGCGCATAATAAAAATTTTAGTGCACCGGATTGCCCCTTTACACTGTTAATATCATATATATTTATATTCTTAATATAATTTAACCTAATAAAGCAAGTTACTTATTATTGGCATAACACATTTTCAGTTTATCGTGAACATGTTATTAGATAAGAGATTGTGCAGGACACAAATTAGGATAAAATATTAGAAGTTATGATATATATATGATTTTTCAATCAATATCCGATAATCATATTGAAATCCGACTATTCTTGAATTTTCATAGAATAGGACTTCATCGGGGATAGCACTTCCCACATCCACAAAAAAATTTCATACTCAAAACTCAAATTTGAAATCTCGAGTCACATATATAATTATATACTACTATAAAGAAAAAAGAAAAAAGAGTACGAGGAAAAGCAACAAATTAGAGTATATTTCCATTTCAAGTGGGGACAAGAAAACAGGGCCCCACATTTTACACCTTATTCCCCTGTCCATTTCCTTTTCTTTTCTTTTTTTCTCTGTCCTGCACTTTTTTATCAGCTGATATTTTTATTGATATTTTATTGTTATCAGAACTCAACTATTCAACAGCATACAATCCTTAAAGAACCAATCACCTTACCCTCATACAGTGGACAGAGATTCTCAAAAAGGTCCATCTTTTCTTGTTCAGGTTTTTTTATTGTACGGCCTAAAAGCTGCACAATAAAGTAAAGAGTTTTATCCAGAACTTGCTAATCCTTTTTTGGTCAGCTTCACAATTATATCAGGTAAAAATGGTTGCTTTCTTGAAAATTCTTTTTTTCTAATTAAATGGGGGTTGCTTGATCTTAATCTGGTATTCTGTTGTTTGATCTGTTTGTGGGTCGCTGAAATTTTTGAATTTTCTCATTATTTTACTGTTCATTTTGAGAATTTTGCTGTTGATATGTGTGCTCTTTCACATTTGCTTGGAGTAGCTTTCTTTGTTCTTGTGTGAAAGTCTCCAAGTCTGCAGCTTGGGCTATATTTGACTTTTTGCTTTGTTGG
Organism: Solanum dulcamara; assembly: GCF_947179165.1. Lineage (NCBI taxonomy): Eukaryota > Viridiplantae > Streptophyta > Magnoliopsida > Solanales > Solanaceae > Solanum > Solanum dulcamara. The sequence continues at coordinate 62,652,197 of NC_077238.1, read as the reverse complement.
TTCAATTTCCCACCCACCCTTGTTTTGCTGCTGAACTCTTTTTTTGAAAGGATTTGTGGTTGTTTTAGTTGAAAGAGCTTTTACCCAGCTCAGATAATATTAGCTGTCCGGATAAACGAGGAGGGTTGCGGTAAGACGAGCATAGAAAGTAATTTAACTATGATATATCCTTTTAGATACTCAATTTGTATAGAGAAAATTGGAAAAAGATCCATATAGTTGACCCCAAGTAATTTGGAATTGATAGATTTGTGATTGTCTGAAAGAAAAAAGATGTTGCTTCTTGCAAAAGTTCTCCACTTTTTGTTTAGATTCTCTGTTCTAACTTGTTTGTCGCAGCTTTCCCCTTTTCTGAGTGAAGTGGCATCTATTCTCTTTAATAGTTAGTGTTCTATTTTAAGTGGAATTTCATTTTACTGCTATCTTGTTCTGCCTCTTTACCTCCCAAGGTATGAGTAAGGTCTGCGTACACTCCACCCTCCCCGGACCTCATTTGTGGAATTCCATTGTATATGTTGTTGTTGTTGCTATCTCGGTTTGAATTTTTGAATTGTCGTGAGAAGGTGAATTTTCATTTTGGATGAGCAAATATCTCAATAAATGAAAGATACGGTTGTATTCTATCTTAACTCTTCTCTCTTTTCATTGGGATTTTACTTAATGCAGATTTCATTCCCTGGTACAGCGGAAGCACAAATTGTTTGAGCAATCTGTATGTACGTGCTCAACTAGGAAGCAACTTCTATTGCTTAAATTCTAAATCTTTTTGCTGAAGAAGTTTTACAGACTATATTTTTTAATCTAAGATTATTGAGGAGAATTGATGGGGCATATATGTGAATACTGTGGGGAGCAGCGGTCAATTGTATATTGCCGGTCAGATGCAGCTTGCTTATGTTTGTCGTGTGATCGCAATGTGCATTCTGCCAATGCCCTTTCACAGCGCCATTCCAGGACACTTTTATGCGAAAGATGTAATTCACAACCAGCTATTGTTAGACGTGTTGAGGAAAAGATTTCTCTTTGCAAGAACTGTGATTCAATTGGTCATGCTGGTTCTAGTACAGGTTCCATGCATAAGAGGCAAGCACTTAGTTGTTATACTGGATGCCCTTCCGCTGCAGAACTTTCTACTATCTGGTCATTTCTCTTAGATAACCATTCAGGTGGTGATTCAACTTGTGAGAAGGGAATGGGTTCAATGAGCATCACTGAAAACCGACCTACGGATAGCCAAGCTCCTCAAGGAAAGTTCAACTCTCAAGATACATCTGCGACAGTTGAAGTGAGTGAAATGCATACTCCAGGCAAATCAAGCATATTGGTGGGATCCTCTATGCCTACTCTTGGCAACAAGCTAAACAAGGTGGAGCAAATTGCTGGATCTGTGAATTTCTCTTCATCAAAGGTAATCTAGGTTTTAAAAGATATCTTATAATGAGATGCTAATAATTCTTGCTGATATGTCGCGGAACTGATAGTTCTGTTTTCCTGGACTTCGATTTGATAGTAATGACGACCAATAAGTTAGTCGACCACTTGGTGGGCTCATGAAGCTGAGGTTATCTTGCACCTTGTTGTTCCTCTGGAATCTTTCAACAAACTTGAGCTTTGATTTTCCTGTGCCCAGCTCCTTTTTGTAACAGTACCTGAGATTAGTGAAGTCGTAACAGGTCTAAAAATGTAGAGGAAGATGAACTGTACTTTATGATTCTTTCTTCTGCCTTATGGGAGAATTCCATATTCTTTGTCAAGCATTTGATTGCACAGCATCATTTTATTATGTTATGTTTAAGAATGGTTATCCACAATGTGTGTTACCTTATTGCTTCTAAATCATTCGACACAAGACTTCTTGGAAGTTGCTTATGTTGTTGTTATTCTTACACAGGGCTGTTATTCTGGAGTAAAAGGCTCAACTACATACGAGGATGATCCTTTCTCTCAAGATTTCAATATGGATGAAGTGGACTTGAGTTTTGAAAATTATGAAGAGCTATTTAGTGGTTCTCTGAATAATCCAAATCAGCTATTCGAGAATAACGACATTGATGGATTATTTGGGACAAAAGATATGTCAGCTTCTGATTCCAGCTGCCAGGATGCCAATGCTGCCGAGGTCATTCTTACTATTAACATTATTAGTCCTGCATCTGTTGAAATCCATGCGAACTTAGCAAATGATAAGTCATAATGGATTTTTTTTTGTAAGGCTATACCAATTAGTATGGAATGTGCTTTAGTCATGTTATCACATTTACTTTTGGCCCTATGCTTTCTAGGAGTCTTTTAGTCCTATGGGCGATTTTTATTCAAGGAGAAAATATAAAGAACTTTACTTTTTATCTGTAATATTATTTTGTATAATGTTGGCCTGAGATGAATTTAAATGGAGAAACATGGCAATGAGGATAATATAGCCGACTCAACTTGTTTGGGAGTAAGACGTAGTACTAGTTGTGGAGAACTGCAACACTGCTTAGAGAACATAATTCTTACCATCAGGAAAGTTTTCTGCTGTCATCTAAACTTATGTGGCTGTGACTGACCCAATACTATAACGATCATCTACTTTAAGATTCGAGAAACTAGATTGTTTTGCATTATAAAGGATGTTCTCCTCCTAAATCCCTTTGCAACATTGATTATCCAGTTGATTATATCAGGCATTTTGTGTTACATTATGGACAGGATTCACATAGTACTAATTTCTCAAACCTTTTGATCTGCATACTTGGGAATTTCTTATTCTTGTGCTGTTTCTTCTTTTAGGTTTTGGTTTATGTCTCTGTTTTTGTTGCCAGAACTTTGATCAAAATGCCAAATATTGTGTGTTTGGATGCATTTTATGAATTTATAATGTGTGGTAGGTATATGTTTTCGCAATAAGCAAAGGAAATGGATGTGTTTAACTGTTAAAAACCGGTAGGCCTCTGGTTCCCCTTTTCTAGTAAAAATTTATCGTGGACAAGAGTTGATAGAATATTCATTTGGATAGTTGATTTGAGAGTGTTATACAACTTGTAGTGAAAATGGCTCTGTTATGTTAACAGAGTACATTATCTTTTAGCTTCTTTTTCTTTTGTATTCTTGTTTGTATATGAAGATCCTTTTTTCTCTTATTAAAGGGTGGGGACAGGGGTTGGTAGCAAACTAGTCAAGAAGCAGCAGATACTCTACTTCCTATATATTCATTCAAGTATCCATAATGCATAGATCTTTTCATTTACCCCCTCCGATCCGTCCCAATTTATGTGACACTCTTTCCTTTTTAGTCCGTTCCAAAAAGAATGACACTTTTCTTTATTTAGTAAGAATTTGACCGTAAACTTCTCATTTTAACCTAATTGAGATGATTTATAGCCACACAAATATTTATGACTTATTTTAGACCATAAGTTTCAAAAAGTGTTCCTTTCATTCTTAAACTCTGTGCCCAGTCAGACACTTTCACATAAATTGGGACGGAGGCAGTATTTTCTATAAGGTATCCATAATGCATAGATGTGGGAACTGTATTCATTGATAGTTGTTGAATCAATAACATGATATCCATTGTTTAGAAGCTGTCTGCTGTCAAGTGATTACAAACATTCTAAATCCATGATCGGAGCTGGTACATACTGTATTATTCTCCACATGCAAAACATTTTTTTCCTGGGGATGAATCTGTATCTTAAGATACTTACACAAAAATTCTTCTTTTTCTCGTCCCCAAGTATCAGGAGCTGATGCTGATGAAGACTTTGGGTCGAGGCAAGATTGTTTTAGTTCTGCCCATGTATTGAATTTACTGCATGTATATGAAATAGATCCCAGCATCTGTGTTTATATTGGATGACACATCAGGAACTTAAACTGATCATTGTAGGATTTTGTAAGACCACTGAACGAGATTTTCCTATAATGGGTCTTCTAATACACAAAAACATTAAACATTTATCTCTTCCTGTTTTGCGGAAAGTCTTACCTCTTTCTTTCCTTTGAATAATCTGTGAGTGATTAATGTTTTTACATTCCATTCAAGTGTTCTGATGTGTTCATCTCTTCATCTGATTATTCTTGATATTTTTCATGATGAAAGTCTCTTTAATCATACCTAAACATTCATGAACTTGAATCAATGATAAATTTACCAGGGGTCATCAATTCGAAGGGTAATGGCGATGCTGCCAGCATGTAGCAATGCAGAGTCCGTAGACTCCCTGATGAGCTGCAAAACAGAACCTACCGCTTGCTTTGCGAGGCAAGCATCCATCCTCTCATTTTCTAATCTTGGGGGAGAGAGCAATGCCGGGGATTACCAAGAATGTGGAGCCTCCACAATGCTACTTATGGGAGAACCACCATGGTGCCATCTATGTCCTGAAAGTTCATTGGTGTCAAGTAGCAGAAGCAATGCTGTATTGCGCTACAAGGAAAAGAAGAAGACCCGCAAGTAAGTTCTCTTGTAATAACCAGCATAACTTCACCAACGAGTAGTATCTTTAGTTCCATGCAGAAGAAATGGTGCTGTTCTAATAAAAGTCTCTGGGTTGTGCAATCTCTAGTTTTGGGCGCACATCTGCTTCTCCTAATTTTGGCATCTCATTTCTCATTTAACTTACCTAATTCAAAACTCATATTCTTTCGTATTCTCTTTAAGTCAAGAAATTTTGTCCACGTTTATGTTCAGTAGTTTATCTAATTGAGGATGTCTTTACTGGTAGCTAAGGTACATCAGAGGTCTTAGAAGCTTCCTCTAACTTTGGCTTTTGGTTTATTCCTTTTGTTCATATATTCTAACTGTCCGTTTTCATGTGTAGATTTGATAAGCATGTGAGATATGCTTCTCGCAAGGCAAGGGCTGATGTGAGAAGGCGTGTGAAGGGACGTTTTGTCAAAGCTGGTGATGCTTACGATTATGACCCACTGAACGAGACCAGAAGCTTTTGATTCCAAAACTTATCACCATACATATTAGGAAACAAAGGATCGATATTAAATTGAGCAAAGCTGATTGAGGTATCGTGCGATTGGATGAAAGGAGCCTTATTTCCTTTTTTGCAACAGCATTGGATTGCAATGTCCTATCAAGGAAGCTGGATGAGGAAAGCAGAATCCTCTGCTATTTCACCAAAATCCAATTTATCAGCCAGAGAAAAGGAAAGATGAACATGCAACCTTTTGTTAACCAAGTGTGCTGCAGAGAATGGGACTTGGCAATTTCTAGAGGTACATGATCAGCTTCATTCCAGAAAGGGCTCAGACTGCCCATCTCGGCTGTAATTATTTTGTTCATCGACTACACCACGTTTTCTTAAGTTGTTATTCCTGTAACTAGGTGGACGTTTACACATTTTGAGTCCAAAACAATTCAACTGTACGTCCTTTCATGTCTGAAGGACTGAGAGTTCCTTGGCTATTATGTTATGCTGTCATGTATGGTATGTGTAGAAGGGCTAAAATGAATTACGTAACGACAGAGGAAACTTGCTTTTGTTAACATTTTCCCTAATTTGTTGTAGATAAAATGTATAGCATAGACAGTTGGAGCTTTGAGTTTACAAACCATCACACTGCCATAATCTTCTCATATGCTGAGAATTATAGTTTCTGGTTGAATCTGAGATTTATTTGAGCAATTATGATCAAATTTAGTTGAGGATTCATATTCTTTGGTCTAAGCAGAAGGAAAACCTTTTTCTGTTTAATTTTTTTTGAAAACAATGCCCTTCTAATAGCTACTCTCTCCATTTTAATTTGTTTGTCTTACTTTTCTTTTAATGCAGTGCAAAAAAGAATGTCTCTTTCCTTTTTCAGCAACTCTTTAATTTTAATTTTTTTGCATGAAATGTTTAAGATTACAAGATTAAAGTACATTTTGGTACATTCTACATATCTTTAATTTAAGATCACAAGCTTTAGAAATCTTTTTTAATTTCTTAAACTCCAAGTCAAATTAAAACTAGACAATTAATTGAAACGGACGGAATACTTGTTTATTAGATTTTACATTTGTTTTACTGAGAAGTTTATTTTAGTCCTAGCATATTAGACCAATTGGACGAGTCATGATACAAAAGTAAGTACGTAAAGGATTTTGTCATTCTTATCTCTATAGACAAGTCCCTCTAAGCATGTAATTCGATCATATGTTTTGTTGTCCTATTTGTTAGTTGTGATGCCATTGTCAGGTATAGAATATGATTGCAAGAATATTTGGGACACAGATAAAATATTTATATATTTTAATAAAAGGGATATGTTTCTGTATTACTTGGTGGGATGAGCTAAGATTCACAAGTAAAGCAGAATGCTTTGCTACAAAATCCATAAAACACATCTACTAATTCATATATATCTTCATTATAGCCATTGAAAAGAAAGAGAATCTAATAAAGAGTTGTGAAAGACTAAGAAAGTAAAAACTTTATTTATTTGATTCCTAAAAAGTGAACATGACATTTAGAAAGATGTGTTTAGTTATATATATTGTATATACATGTACCTATAACATCCCGAAAGTCGCACAGTAAACCAAACCATTCGAATCAGAAAGTGTGGAGTTAAGAAGCAGATTTCGACAGAAAAGGGGGTTTTACGAATGTTATTCATGGCCCCGTAAAAGCAACTAGGGGTTGTAGATAGTGCTCGTGAACCAACTTAAGAGATTAGAAGATCAGTCTGAGTTTTACGGGTTCAGTCTACGGATTATAAACTATTTTACGGATTGTAGATCAAAGTACAAAGACTTGACATTTAGCCTGTTCTATGGATGGATTTTACAGGTCGTAAAAAGGACTATGGACCGTAAATGAGTCTCGTAGATCAAACTTCAGAGACTTAATAATTTAGGCCTGATTTTTACAGACAGGATCTATGGTTCGTAGATGGTACCACAGACCGTAGATGCCCCTCATAGATTGCCTTCAACAGTTTTCTTTCAGGGTCATTTTGATTTTTTCCCCACTCTTTTAATCATTATACTATGTCTTTTTGGCCTATTCTAAGTGGGATTAAGTGAATTTAGTCAACCTAAACCCCTCAGTTTCCCGCCTAACACTCAGAATCAAAAATAAGTACGCTTCAGGTTCCTCTCGGCAAGAATAGGGTTCTACGTCTTCAAGGTTTCAAGCTAAGGCTTCCATTCCAAGTATGTAAGACTTCAATGAGAGTACTATTTCACTCTCATGACCAATACCACAACCCAAGCTAGGCCTTAAATGTGACAGGGTGATCGAAATCCCAAGGGACCCCAACCAAGCCTCTTAGCATACATAAGGTAACTTAAAATATCAATGAAATCATAAGCGGAAGATAAGTTTCAATGAAGTCTCAATAAGAAAAAAGCTTAAAGCAACATGTTCGAACAATCAGAGCTACAACCCATGAACGCTTAAACATGCCTCTACTTTAGTCTGGATGGGGGCATAAGAAAAGCTCTGAGATCACCCATAATAAGAAATAAAAGCATAAGAACAATGAGAGTATAAATGTCTCATCCTCGGATCATGAGGACTCACCAATGATAAAAGATCAGAACTCAAACTCTAGCCACGAGCGAGAGGATGAGCATGATCGTCGAATCCTACATTATGATATAATGCAGGCAAAAGTATGTGTCAGTATATGGAATGCACTAAGTATGTTAGAAGCAGGCATGGACAATGATAAGAGGACATAAGCAATATGAATGTAGGATGCATGTCCAATATCTTTAAAAATATGAGTAAGACTCGAAAACATTTAATTAACATCGTGATCATGTGGTTAATGCATCATAAAATGAATATAAGAACGTACATCATGGCATATACCTTTGTGTGGGATAGGACCTTAACCGACACTTAAGACCATGTGAGTTATAACATGAAATCCGATGTAATTCTCACATTGAGAAGAGAGAGGCTACTTGCCAAGGTAGACTTCGTTAAAACATCTTAAAATCATGAGCTATATGTGGATCCACTAGCTAGGCCATAAAGGCAAACCTACGTGGGCAACACGGTTAGGGACCAAAGGTTGCTAGTAGGATTCCCTTGGGTAGCTACTTGGCAACTGGACTAAACACCACCTTAAAATTCCTCTCGGTGCCTAGTCATTATCCCAAAGGAATTCATTAGTACATAATCATTAGTATCATCATAAAAATAGTCATAAGAGTAGCTTATAAACATGATTGATTCATAAGAATTCATTAGTCGGTGAGAAAAACCTTTCACCTGTTTAACATAGTGTATGAGAACTTCCTTTCACAACCATAAATACATCATTGAAACATCATTAAAATCATAATTCATTATTGTCATACCTTTTTATAAAATACTTCATCAATTCATGATCATAAATTCACAAGTTCATACTTGAAAATAACATAATGCATGAGTCCTTGGCAATCAACTTGAAATCATACAATTTAACACAATTCATGCATAATTAAATCAATGATGATGAGAGAAACTATAATTAAATTAACCCAATGCAATATCATAAGAATTAGGGCTTAGAAGTAGAATTTAATAAGGAGAATTTAGAGAAAACATTGGGATTCCATCGATGAAAGGATCCGATCCATGGATAAATTTCTGCATACCTTGATATATTGACCCGTATATGTAGTGAATATGGAGACTTGAACTGGAATTCTCTTGAGCCTTAACTTGTATTGAAGATGAAATCCTCGGGAGAGTATTTTAGAGAGAGAAATATTGTAATTAGGGATTGGAGAGTGAATGAGGGGAATTCAAAGGGTTTGGATAGTTATAGTCCTTAGGAATGGACTTAAAACGATGTAGTCTAGAAGTCAAACGAGTAGGAATAGACTAAAATAACCTCACTTAAAACTGGCAGAGGTGAAATGGGCGAGATTGGACGTGCTCACCGACCCAGTCGATGAATCACCAACCTCTCTGCTACCTCGCCTAATCTTCCTGAGGTCTGAGGGAAAAACCTCAGATGATTTTGATCAGCTCGATTTTGCTCGACTACTTGGTCGGTAAATTATCGATCAGGACCTTCTCCTTGCTCAGTGCCTTCCTCCTATACTAACTTCTCTAAAGTTTTATGCGGGGATGACTTGGTCACCTTTCCAACTTGGTGTCTCTCCATTTCCTCTTCCTCTTCGCCAACTTGCCCTGCTTCTGAGAAGAAATTCTCAAAAGTTTTTAGCGAGACTCCTTAGCTCGCTAAGTTCAATTCGACGAGTCGCCATGTCCTTTAGGCCAGTTTCAGCAGCCAAACTTCAATGTTTCCCCTTTTTAACTCCAAATTTCAACTTTTCAACTTCCAGGATTGTGTTTACTTTCAAAGGATTTACAAAGTTGATAGAATCTAAGTTAAGGCTTTTCATGAAATTTATGATTTTTCCTCCTAAGCCTATGTTCTTTATGGATTTACTTCAAGTTTTCAAACCTTATTGAACCAGATAACTTAATTTCTTTAACTTTGATGGGTTTTAAAGAATAAGGTAAGCATAATATGGATTTCAACTCTAATACAAACTATTTAAGATATGATTTTGAGCATAGCCTCATACTTAATTCAGACAAATAGATAATTTACCTATTTTATAAGCATCAATATATATATATATATATATATATATATATATATATATATATATATTATTTTGGAAAGATTATTTAGCACAAGGATGCGAGTTGGAAGACCCAAGTCCCATAATTACGTACCGCTGTAGGTTGAAGTATGTCACCTTGTAGGCCAACTCCTTAAGCTCTTTAAGGAACAGATAGTGGATCCACATAGATGGATAGGTTTTATACCTTGGCAAGGTCTAGGGCAGCTAGTCCAACTGGGATTATAAGTTGAATATCATAAGCTCACATGGTGTATATCGATTGTAAGAAACTCCCCAACAAAAATATTTCTTTTTATGTTACACTTTTAACTTATCATTCTTGATCTTTCAGATATGGCATTGTATACACTTGATTAATGCAGAGTTATTAACTAGACTCGTATATATGTATTTCTAATCATTCTCAAATGATATTTATACACTGATTTATAATATTTTTTTAGTCATTTCACTATGATTTCAATTATTGAAACTTCTCTTATTCTCATTTTACGTTGTCACTTGTTATGATTATGCTTAGTGTCATCTTACATACTCAGTAGATTCCACATACTAACCGCATACTTCTTTGTGCTGATCCTTTCATGGTATAGATACAGGCATCCATTCCTAGACTCGTGGAGAGTCAGGTTGTAGCATTCCAGTCAGCAGTTGGTGATTCCTCCTCATTTGGGGACTTCATGGATTAGTTGTTATTTAGTAGCATAACTTTAGTTAGTTATTGTCATGATCCAAGCTAGGTATTAGATTTGACATGGTGCTTAGGATCTCGAGGGACCCCAAACAAGCCTCTTAGCGTAGCATATATAGATAAATAAGAAACATCAAAAGAAAACCATATATGCGGAAATAATCTCAATATAAAGAATCTCAAATATAGGAGAATTCAAACATAAATTCCAAATGACTTAAACATACTTCTATAGTCTAGGCATGCCTCTACTAACTTTAGACGGGGCATAGGAAAATCCCTAGGTCACCAAATATAAGAAAAGAACATAAGTCTTGAACAATAAAAAAATAACATGACGGGCTCGCCCTCAAAATATGAGGACTCACCAAATAGCTAAGAGTAGATCACCAACTAGTCATGTGGAGGAGAGGAAACGTCGTGACATATATTATAAGACAATAGACAAAAGTTTGTGCTAGTACATGGAATATACTATGTATGTGAGAAACATGCATAAGATGAATAAACAGACATAATAGGTATGAACTAATGATGTTTGACCAAATAACTTGAAAAGAGTGAAATAAAACATGAAAATATTTAATAAGGTCAATGCATCATAGAAACATCATTTAAGAGATTATAAGAAAACAGTCATTTATGGGATATTAATCTTAACCAACATTTAAGACCATGTGAGTAATAACATAGAATTTGATATAACTCCCACATCAAGAAGAGAGAGGATACTTACCAAGGTAGATTCCGTATCATAATCATCATCATATGTTATATGTGGATCCACTAGCTTAGCAAATTAAGGCAAATCTATAAGAGCACGTAGTTTAGGACTAGGGGTTGCTATTAGAGATTTTCTTACCAAGTTTCCACCACAAAGTCCTCTCGGCACTCATTTAATACCAACGGAATAAGTAAATCATCTATCATTCATAACATTAGGAAAGACAATAATCAATAGCAATCCACATCATAAAATATAGCATAAGAATTCTCTTTGAAAATCATGATCATAACATGTTTATATAGACATTTACCTTTATAAGATCTAAATCATGATTACTTCATATTGTGAGAAAATATTTCACAATTCATTCATTCATAGTTGAAAACATAACTCATAACTTTTCATAAATCATTCATAAGTTCATAATCATAAATTCATAGTACATAATTGAAAATCATAGTATTACACATGGGTCTATGTGAAATTAATTTAAAATCATTTATCGTAGTAAATTTATGCATAACAGGATAAAATAACATTGATTGGAATCAATTGAGAAAGACTCATAAAGAATTGACATGAAACCCTTTAGAATTGAGTGAAATTGAATTGGGAGAATTGAATTCTTTTGGGACCCAATGGATGAATAAAATTCATTGGTGCATTATCTCTTACCTTAGATATCAAATGTAAGATCCGTAAGTCGAAAATAGATAGTTGAAATGAAGGAATAAACGAGAAAATAGACTGAATGGGCTTTTATGACTCAACCTACGAGTCCTAGCTACTTCTACGAGTCGTAGGGCTGACTCGTAGAAGGGGTATTGATGTTGGAAATTTTACCAAGTGAGGGGAACGTTTATGATTTGAGGTTACGATTCATAGAATTTTAGACGAGTCATAGAAATGACTTGTCAAGTAACTTCAGAGACCTGGTCCTACAGTTTGCTCAAACCCTGCAAAACTACTCGACCCTGCAGAACAACTTGTAATGAAGTCGATGACTCATAAGAATGAGTTGTTAAAAAAATTTAGATGCTTAGTCCTTAGGATTTTCTCAGACCCTGCAGGATGAGTCCTCCTTACGAGTCGTAAAAGGGACTATGATTCATAGGGGCGAGTCATAAGGTTTGTCTGGCAAGTTTTAAGAAGCGCATTTTAGTCTTTTCCCCATAGTTCATTTATGAAGTGTGGTCGTTTTGGGAATAAACCTACCTTATCTAAAGACCCTAAGCTTTTCCAAGTTCATTACTCTCACTCAAGTTCTAAGACACAAAATCCTTCCCCTTTGAATGTCTTCTTTTTCACCAAGGAAAGCTAGGTTTTCATTCTCAAGGTCTTCAAGTCTCCATTTCCAAGCTTGCATTAGGATTTTATTCCCCAAGGTGTGTGGGTCTTTATTCATGGGTCCTTCCACACATGGAGCTCAAGTATTTTCTAAACTTAATAGTTCTATTTAAATTGTAGATTTTATGGGTTTTCACATTATGTTTGAATATTTGAAGTTTATTTATCTATCTTAACTTATATTGACTCTTAATTCATGGAATGGTTGATTTATCAAAAGTCATTATATGAAAGTGTGAAAAGGGTTTTAAACTGTATTGGTGGGTTGTTTTAAATATGTCTGTATTGATGCATTCCATTACTCTCATGCATACTAGTATTGATCTTAATAATTTGAAAGTTAAATTGAATAGAATCCACCTAGTTTTACTATTTTTCAATGAAGTTTGAATTGAAAGCTTTTGACTCCAAGTAAATATTTATGAAAGCAATGTCTATGATAAAAGGAGTCTTACGAAATGAAAGATTGATGAGATGATTATGAAATAAAAGATTCTACTTGTGAAAGGTCAATTCTCACATGTGTGAATCAAAGAAGAGTTTTAATAAGCTATCTATCGAAAGATATTTTGATGATCTAAAGCTATGTAAATAATTACGTTCTTACGTTATATTAAACTATTTCTTGGGATTGACTTAGCACTGAATGAGAATTGACGTGGAATTTGGTAAGGGAATCCTAGTAGCAACCTCTTGTCTCATTAACTATGTGCCAACATAGGAGCCCTTGTAGACTTGGGCTAGTGGATCCACAAATAGCCCTAAATGTTAAAGAAATGAATGAAGTTTGATGGAGTTCTACCCGGTAAGTAGTCTCTCTATGCCAATGTAGGGGGTTATGTTAGATTTCATGTAATAGCTTGCATGGTCTTAGATGTCGGTTGTAGTCATCTTCCCACAAAATGAATATTTTAAATGCTATTTATAGTGATTGCTTATGCATGTATCTACTTATGTACCTTACCTTATAATGCCTTAACATTTCCTTTGAATTGCATGCCTACATACATAGTACATTCAAAGTACTTACGCATACTCTTTTGCCTACATGATATCACCATGTAGGGACCAGCGTTGCTCCACATTCACCTCTACACAGCTAGTTGAATCCGTTGAAAGCTACTATTTTGGTGAGTTCCCATGTTTCAAGAACAATATTCCTTTCCTTTTCTAACTTATGTTATGCAAAAACTTTTGGATACATTTCATGGTACTTTTTTCTATTTCAATTGAGGGTGAGCTAGGGACATGTTTTAGCCCCTACCAAGTCTTCTAGTAGAGGTATGTTTGGACATAAATGTATGATGGTTTGAACTTGACGACGACTCTTATTCTATGATGTTCTCCCTTAATCTCGTTCCCCTTTTTATTTTCGCTTATTGTTTATTGTCATTACTTATGAAAGGCTAAATGAATGCTATGAGACTTAGGTGAGGTACCTACGAATTTCTCATTCACCGTTTTACATCTAGTACTTAGGCTTGGGTTGTGACATCAAATTCCAAAGCAATGGAGATAGAAAGTTGAAACCTTGAAGATCTTTGAAACCCTAGCTCTTTCTTGGGGAAAAAGACTTGGGAGAAAACCTTGAATCCTTAGGTGATTTTGAGAGAATGGGAGGGAATGGGGTGAGTTTGAAGGGTTTGGGTAGTTATAGGACATCCAAAATAGCCCAAAACTAAATAGCTTAGGTGTATAAAGAATGGAAAATATCCAAAATATCCCTCATTAAAACTGCTAGAGAGTCTTACGAGCGGATAACTATGGGTCTTAAGTTGAGGAACGGATCATGCAAACCGTTCATAGGACTAGGGTCCAAAAATCATATACTCTGAAGTTCATCCTACGACCTCCACCTATGGGTCGTAGGTAGTCCTACGGGTCGTACGACCTATTCATAGAAGTCATGCACACAACTTGAAGCTACTAGAATTGAACTTAGACCCTATGGATCATAAACCTTGTTCGTCCTGCCAACTTTCCAAAAACCCAAAAATCAAGTCTCTGATCTTTCTCTAAGGATCAACCCTAAGACCTCCTTGTAGAGTGACTTGACACTTAGTCAATTTTCCCCTTCTCAGTATCTTTCATATGATCCATAGTTACGGCTCGCCATCTTACCTACGGCCCATCAAGGGGCCTCGTCGACCCACTCTAAAATTTCCAAAATATTTCCCAAGTGTTAGGTTGACCTACGACTGCCTTTACTATGGCCTGTAGGTCCTCCTACTGCCCCTAGGCTGGCTCGTAGGAGCCTACACTAGATCGTTTTTTGCTTCAATTTTTCTCAATTTGGATTTTTAACATTTGGGGTCTTACAATATCCCTCTTTGGGAATATTCGTCCTCGAATGAGACTCATGCTAGCATGAATAGAGAAGGAAAAGAGATATAACAACCCAACATGGAATTTATGAAACATTAAAAATTTCATAAACCAAGAAGTAATCAAACCTAAGCTAAAATATAACTTTAAAATTTATTTCATGAACATGCATGCTTACAAAAACATGAGAGTGACTGAAACTTTAACACCCTAATTTTTTTGCCAAGACTCGAACCATTCTTCATGTGCGTATAGGATCGAACTCGATGACTTCTAGTTGTATATATGAGTTAGGATAAATTTCTAAGTATTTGAAGTATATTAGATGTGTTTTAGGGTCATAAGGGATCCCTAACATCAAGCCGAATCTAAAGAATTTCTATTGGCTAAGTTTTCATATGAGTTCGTATAAGGGTCAATTTCAAATGACCATATCTCCTAGAATATAATGAATTGGTGTCTTATAACATATCAAATTAAATATATTTGAGTGTTCTTTCCAATATCATAAATATTTCTTTTTTTGGAGCTCGGAGTAAAAAGTTATGCCTAGTCGAACAGAGAGGTGCACGATAAGTCTGCGACGCGGACCTGTCGCAGACTTGCCCAGTTTTTCCAAATTTTGTTTTTTTGTCGACTAGAAAGGTGCGTGACAAGTCTGCGTCGCAGATCTGTCGCGGACTTGTCCAGTTTTCTAGATTTTGTAGGAGCATTTTGGGAAAATTACATAATATGTATATATACGAACTTGGAACGTTTTGAGGTCAAATTTTGCAGTCTTTCACCTCCAAAGAACCCTAATATTCATCCTATTCTCTCTCAAATCATCTCCAACAAGATTTGCCCTCAAAACTCAAGGATTCAAGCTTTCCATTTAAGACCTAACATCAAGATTTCTTCAAAATCTATTCTAAGGTATGTAAGGCTAACCTAAAATATGGATTGAGTTCTTCCATATGCCCCATAGATGTGTTGGATGAAGATTGTGAAAGGCTTGAACCTTCTATGAAGATTTTCTTGAAATTTTTGCTAAACTATAAAATATTTTTATATACTATTAATTGATTGATGATTTTCATGACTTGAATTCTTGAATAATTATCATTCATAATTATTTCACAAACCGTAGTTACATATTGACTACAATGAATTTTTGTATATAAATTCATATGTATTGATGGTGTTCTCAAGTTGAGTTTTGTTGAGAGTATGGATTCATGTATTCATTCACATGAATCCAATATGAGATTTCTTTTTTTTATAAATTGTCTTGAGGTTGAGATTGATAGTTTTTATGTAAATATTGCTTTCAAAGGGAGATGATGTATTTTTGTTAATGAGTGTGAATGAAATTGAATATAGAGATAAATGGGGATTTTGGAGCAAGATGTTTGATGATGATGTGAATGATGGTTATCTTTAACATAGGTAGAATGATTGATGAAGAGTTATGTTGATGATGATGTTTGAGATGAAATGGATTGGAGTCTAATGTGACTACATGATATGTATTTGCATAATTGATTTGATTGGAGTCATATGAGTATAAATGATTGTTTGAGAAGGAGTTTTAAAAATGATTTATGAACGTTTTTGCATAAATTATTTATGCACTATTTTGAGTTTAAAGAATGATTATTTTCATCTTTGATTTAGAAAGAGATTAAACATGAGCTGAGTTTGAGAAGTCTTTTTATTTATTATTTTGAACATAAGTATTTTGAGTATAAATGAGTTGAGTATTTTTATATTAAAATGTCTATTTTGAAATTGAGTTCAGGAGTTAAAATTATGTTTTAAATGGATTTAATATTTACTGCATTCATTGAGTTGAGATTGTATCAAATTTAAAAAAAGAAGAGTTTGATGATTGAGATGAGTTGATTGAGTTTTGAAAGAAGGTCCAATGAGACCAGATTGATTGAGTTTTGAAAAAAGTCCAATGAGACTAAATGAGTTGATTTGAAACTAAGTCCAAAGAGACTAAATGAGTATTTTGAGTATTTTACTCACCTGATAGATATGAGCGTATTGAGTCTTGAGAGGACTATTGAGCACCAAATTGGGTAAGAGTATAGTCCATACTCGAATTCCATGAACTACATAGCTACGTAGGAAGGGATTGGACAGTTAAAGTCGGATGTTTCTCATTTCATTGTCCTGAAATGATAGGACTTGATTGATTGATGGATCCATGATTGGTTGATTCGTTCATACCCTGGCAAAGTATGGACGGACGTGGAAACAACGTCGGCTTGTTGTACATCACTGGCTCATAGGTGATGTTTGTCGGTTAGAGAAACTCCCAAATTGAGTGAATTGTGCATGATATGATTGGTTTGATTATGATTGTATATGATTGAGTTGAATTGTATAATATTACTAAATTCTAATTTGCATATCTATTGAGTTGAGTTCTTTGAGTTTATTGTTGAGTTGATTGTACATGATTGGATTGGAATTGTACATGATTGGATTGGATTGGATAGTATGTGATTAAATTAAATTGGATTGTACATGATTGGATTGGATTGGATGGGATGGGATTGTATATGATTGGTCTCTGTCTAAACTATGTCCTTACTTTAGACTTATGACATCTTGATTGAGTCTCTCTTATCTTTATGACTATAGATATTTGAACCGGTATTGTTCTATCTTGACACGTGTTTCAATTTATCATATTACATATTCGTACATTCCACGTACTGACGTCCATTTGGACCTACATCATTTCATGATGCAGAGATAGGTTTAAGAGATCATCAATAGGCACACCGTTGAGGATCTGTTCACACTCAGCTTATTGGTGAGTCCTCCCCAACATTCGGAGGACACGACTTATGTTATTCTTGCGTTCAGTTTAGTATTTTCATTCTAATTTGAGGTAGCAATGAACCTGTCATTGGCACCAATTAGATAGTAGTGATAGAGGCTTCATAGACTAGATAGTGATGAGTCGATTGAGTATTTTATTTCCTTAAATTGTTCTTGTCAGACTATTTAATGAAATAGATTGAAGTTTGATTTGTTGGCCTTTGGCCTTTCTTTATTGAGTTAGATTGATGATTTGAGTTGCCCACTCAATTATTTTTTTATTTTAAGCCTTTCGCTGATTAATTGCATGAACGGATGTGTGATTGGACTAGGTGGTTCAATTGGAGACCAGCAATTGTCTTCGATTACCGGCCATGTCCAGGGTATCCTCTCGAGGAGTGACAGAAACAAATGAATTTGAAGGAGTGAACATTAAGGAATTTAGTACCTAAAGTTGGAGAAGAGGGAAAGAGATAAGGATAAGGAGACATCATATCGACTTCGACCACCATGTAGCACCCTTAACTAGTTGATTCCTCCAAAGAACCTTCACGGATGCAACTTCTTTATTTCTCAACTTATGGACTTGATGATCTAAAATCTCAACTGAAACCTCTTCATAAGATAAACGCTCTTTCACACCAGCGCTGTCCACTAGAACAATAGTAGTAGGATCACAAATACACTTTTTAACAATGAAATATAAAACACCAGATGCATCAATACCAACTTCGAATGCAATTTTAACTCATAAGCCACCTTACCAAAGCTCCTCAAAATCTAATATGGGCCTACATTATGGGTAATAAGCTTTTTTTTCTTGTCAAACTGCATCACACCCTTCATAGGTGAGATTTTCAAGTAAACCCAATCATCAACGTCAAATTCAAGCTCTCTTCTCCTTACATCCAAATAGGACTTTTATCGGTTTTGGGCAATCTTCAATTTTTTGCTAATGAGTCAAAAAAATTCCATAGCCTCACAAAGCAACTCGAGCCCTATCAAAGCAGCCTTACTAACCTCGAACCATCCAATAAGAGACCACCTGCTACCATACAAGGCCTCAAATGAAGTCATTTGGATACTCGAGTGATAAATGTTGTCATAGGCAGCCTCAATTAATGAAAATAATCATTCCAATTCCTGTTGAAGTCAATTACACAAGTCCTCGACATATCCTCCCAAGTCTGAATAGTACTCTCGGCTTGATCATCGGTCTGTGGGTAAAAAATTGTGTTAAGCTTAACTTATAGTAAGACCCTTTTGGAATGATCTTCAAAATTGAGTAACAGAGTACCTTGGTCTGAAATAATAGACAACGAAACCCCATGTAACTTAACCAACTCTCGAATATAAATTCTATCATAGTCCTCACCCGAATAAGAAGTCTTAATGAGAAGAAAATATGATGACTTGGTCATTCGATCAACAACAACCTGAATAAAATCACTTTGCCTACGAGTACGAGGCAAACCTATAGTGAAGTCCATATTCATGTCTTCCTACTTCCACATAGTAATCTCAATGTCTTGAGTTAAATCTCTCAATTTTTTATGCTCAAACTTTACTTGCTGACAATTAGAACACTTAGACACAAACTCTGCAATATCCTTCTTCATGTCATTCCACCAATACACTTTCCTCAAATTTTGATACATCTTTGTGGATCTCAGATGAATAAAATATCACAAACTATGAGCTTTAGAAAATATCATCTCCCTCAAGCCATCAACATTAGGAATACAAAGTCGACCTTGATATCTAAGCACATCATCTCCCCCTTGGGAGAAAGCCTCATAGATTTTTTAGCAATTGCTTTCATCAACTCAACTAAAATTGGATCGTTATCTTTTTTTGTCTAACATCCACCACAAGAGAAGATTTGTAACCATTTTACACAACAACTCCACCATCCTCAGAATCAACCAAGCGAATACCCAATCGAGCTAGTCTATGAACAACATAAACTAACTTTTTTTTTTCATCCTCAATATGGGTAACATTATTCATGGACAACCTACTATGTGCCTGTTTCGCTTAACTTATTTTAAGCTTTAGATAAGGTAAGTCGAACATATCTAATCATATATTTGGGCTTATTTTAAGCATAAAATGACTTTAAGTTGGCTAGTCAAACACTCAAAAAGCTGAAAATAACTTATAAGTAATTTATAATCCAATCCAAACTGGCTCTAAGAGCATCAACAACCATATTTTCCTTCTCCGGATAGAACAACACACTCATGTCATAATCCTTCAATAGCTCAAGTCATCTCCTTTGTCGAAGGTTCAAATATTTTTGGTTGATTACATATTGTAAACTCTTATGGTTGGTGACTACATCAACATGGACACCATAGAGATAGTGTATCCAAATTTTCAAAGAAAACACAACTACCCCCAAACTCCAAATCATTAGTCAAATAGTTCTTTTCATGCACCTTAAGTTGCCTAGAAGCATAAGCGATCAATTTACCATTTTTCATCAAAACTCAATCAAGACCAATTTTTGAAGCATCACAATAAACCAAAATACCATCGGACCTTTCCGATTAAGTCAACACCGGAGCAGAAGAAAGTTGATCTTTCAACTTTTGAAAATTTTTCTCACATGCCTCGGACCATTGAAATTTCACCTTCTTTAGAGTCAAAGTAGTCAAGGGCGATGCAATAGAAAAGAATCTTTCTACAAATCATCTACAATAACTAGATAGGCCCAAGAAACTTCGAATATCAAAAGGAGAAAAGGTCTAGATCAATTCTTTACTGCCTCAATCTTCTTAGGATCAACCATAATACCTTCACCGGAAATAACATGGCCAAGGAACGCAATCAACCTCAACCAAAACTCGCACTTGCTAAACTTAGCAAATAATATATGATCCTTAAGAATTTGCAAGAAAATCTTCAAATGATCGGCATGATCATCCTCACTCTGAGAATAGAACAATATGTCATTAATAAACACGATAACAAACATATCCAAGTATTGCTTGAACATCCTATTCGTCAAATCCATAAAAGCTGTAGGAGCAATTTTTAGTCCAAAAGACATAACCAAAAATTCAAAGTAACCATACTAAGTTCTAATAGCCATCTTTAGAATGTCACATTCTCTCACTCGAAGTGGATGATAACCTGATCGAAGATTAATTTTTGAAAAATAACTATCTCTTTGAAGTTGGTCGAACAAGACATCAATCCTTGAAATGGGGTACTTTTTTTTTATTATGACCTTGTTCAATTATCGATCATTGATACACATGTAGAGAGAACCATCCTTATCTCTAACAAAGAAAACTGGAGCACCCCATTGAGAGATACTCAGTCTAATGAAACCCTTATCCAACAAATCCTTTAACTGATCTTTTAACTCTTTGAGCTCTGCCAGAACCATCATGTAAGGAGGGATATATATAGGTTGAGTATTGAGAAGAAGACTAATACCAAATTTATCTCTCTTTTGGGAGGGATACTTGGAAGATCATCGAGAAACACTTTTGGAAACTTATTAACAACCAAAACTGACTCAAGAATAGGAGTTGTAGAATTTGTATCCCAAACCCATACAAGATGATTGATGCAACCTTTAGAAATCATTTTTCGAGCTTCAAGGCACGAGATGAATTGACCCTTAAATATAGAATTACTACATTTCCATTCTAGGACTGGCTTATTAGAAAATTGAAACTTAACCACACGGGTTCTATAATCAATAAAAGTATAACACACATGAAGCCACTCCATATTAATAATAAAATCAAAATCGATCATATCAAGCTCTACAAGATCAACTGAGGTGATTTTATGAAAACTTATAACTGGACAATTTCTATAGACTCCTTTAGACAAGACTAAACCCGATATAGTCATTATGAGTTTCTTGTCATGTTCTTTGGTTTGACTAACGCTCCTGCAGCATTCATGGATGTAAGACCCTGGAATTTGAAAGGCCAAACAAAGGGAAAATATTGTAAAAAAATTGCTAAAAAGTATTTGGTTCAAGCTTCTACGAGCCAACCTACGATCCGTAGAAAGTTTTGCAAACTGTAGGTAGGCAGTTGTAGAAATACCAACATATGGGGGAAATTAAGTTGTCTGAGATGAGTCAATTTGATGAACCGTAGAAAGTTTGACGAGCCATAGGATGGATTCTGAGAAATGAAAAATTTGCTAAGTATGGACCCACTTTATGAGGTGTTCCTATGGACCATAAGAGTTTCTACAACTCGTAGGAAGGACCTGTAGATGAATTTTAGAAATTTGGATTCTAAGATTTTGAAAAGTTAGTAGGACGAGCAGGGTCTATGATCGGTAGGACTTTTGAAGGATCATAGATGGGATTCATAAGTTAGGTCCTAAGGTTAGAAAATTTGGTTAAGTGTTGGTGGGTTCTACGAATCATCCTTTCGACCCATAGAAGAGTTGACGACCCGTAGATTTGACTTGTAGGTTCACGATTTAATTTCAGTAGCTTGAAATTTTGTGCACCCATTCGACGACTAGTCCCTATGATCCTTCCACCGACCTATGACCCATAGGTCCCTTTGACGGATTTTTAAGTGGGGGTACTTGGGACCTTTTCCACTAATTTAACCCCTAAACTATGTTATTTTGGAGGTATAGCTAACCCCCTCCCCCCATAACCATTTTTAGCCTTAAATATAAATATGTCTTATTCTCTCTTATTTCATCATTCTCTCAAATTTTCTCAACTTATCTACTCAAAATTCTCTCTCAAGTTCAAGGAAGAAAAGTTAGAATTTCAATCTTCAAGTTATTCAAGCTATACTATTTTAAGGCTTTGATTATCAAGGTATATTAGAAATTCATCCATGTATTCTTTCCATCCATGGAGTCCCAAAGATTTCTCTCTTTTTCTATCAATTTCAATTTAATAATTCTAGGGTTTTTATCAAATTACATTGGATCAATTCAATTATGCTTTTACTTTATTCCAATGGTTTATTCATGCATAATTTTAATTCATTTACATGTTTTCAATGTATTTTACAAGGACCCATGCATTGTGAATTTCAATTTTTAAGTTATGAATTTATGATCAAGGATTTAGGTATGATTAATGAAAGTTATGTATTATGATTCAAATATGTTTTCAAGTATAAAATCATGAATTGTGAAAGGTTTTTTCACAATATGCAATTTATGATGATTTGGATGCTTAGAAAGGTTAGTATCTACAAGTTCAAGTTATGATCCTGATTTTCAAGGAGTTATTCTTATGATATATTTTTATGATGTTAGAATGGTTGATTTACATTTTCTAATGACTATGTTTTATGTATTCCGTTGGGATTATCTTAGCACCGAGTGAATTTTGTGGTGGGGATCCACGAGACAACCCTAGTAGCAACTCATGTTCCAAAACTACGTGCCACCATAGGTTGCCTTTATGGCTTAACTAGTAGATCCACATATAACTCATATTTATATTTATAATACAGAGTCTATCTTGGAAAATAGCCTCTCTCTTCTTATTGTGGGAGTTACATATGCTATACCTCACATAGTTTTACATATCGATTAAGGTTAATATTTCACATATGTATATGCTATGTTATAAGCTCCTATAATGTTTTATGACATATTGACCATATGATATGTTTCAAGTATTTTTTTCAAGTTGTACTCATGTTTTTAAGATATTGGTCGTGCATCACATGTTCATATTGACTATATCCGATTATCATTGTTCATGTACGCTTCTCACATACTAAGTGTATTTCATTTACTAACACATACTTTTTGCCTACATTATATCATAATGTAGGGTCGAACGTTCACTATAGGCACTCCTCTCGTGGCTATGTTTTGAGCTTACTTCCCTCCTATTGGTGAGTCCTCATGATTTTAGGAGACATTTATGATTTTTATTATTCTTTATGACATTTATTTTTTATGTTGTTGATCTAGGAGCTTGTCTTATGCCCCATCTAAACTAGTAAAGTCATGTTAGATAGACATGGAGTCTACGTCGTTATGTTCTTTCGGAGTTGATTTCTCCTTTATTAAGATATTCATTTTAAGACTGTTATTTTGCATTGATGATTTTTCTTGTTATGTTGTTAATTGCCTTATGTATACTCATGTATGATATGCTAAGATGATTGGTCGGAGTCCTTCAAGATTCTAATATCTATGTCGCGCTAGGGCCTAGATTGGATAGTGACAATAGACCTCATGAACAAAGTGTTTAAGCAGTATCTAGATATGTTTTTATCTTGTTTATTAATGACATTCTGATATATTCTGGAAATGAGGAACAACATGCCTGTCATCTAAGAATTATTCTCGAAACTCTTAAGGACTGAGTGTTTTATGCTAAATTTTCTAAGTATGAGTTTTGGCTTTCATCTGTGGCATTCCTAGGCCACATTATTTCTGCTGACGATATCTGAGTAGATTCGCAAAAGATCGAGGCAGTAAAGAACTGGCCCATACCCACATCTTCGAGTGACATAAGAAGTTTCTTGGGTTTGGTTTGTTACTATATAAGATTTGTAGAGGAATTTCTCATCTATATCATCTCTAGTGACTAAGTTGACTTAGAAGAAGACTAAATTCTAATGATTTGATGCTTGTGAGAAAAGTTTTTAAGAGTTGAAAAGTAGATTGATTACTACTCCAGTGTTGTCCTTACTCGAGGAAATAAATAGGTTTCTGATTTATTTTGATGCGTCAAGAGTTGGATTGGGTTGTGTGTTGATGCAGAAAGGTAAAGTTATATCTTATGCTTTTAGACAACTTAAAATCCACGAGAGAAATTATCTGACTTATGATATGGAGTTGGCATTAATAGCATTTGCTTTGAAGATATGACGTCACTATCTCTATAGCATATATGTGGATGTGTTGCTTTTGGATTTTTCACTGACCACAAAAGTCTTTAATATGTTTTCAATAAAAAAAAGTTGAATCTGAAGTAGAGGAGATGGCTTGAGTTTCTCAAGAATTATGACATGATCATTATTACCACCCAAGTAAAGCTAATGTTATTGATGATACTCTTAGAAGGTTGTCCATGGAAGTACTGCTAATGTGGAGGAGGAAATGAAAGAGTTGGCTAAAGAAGTGCATATACTTGCACGTTTGGGAGTTCGTCTTGTGGACTCAAATGAGGTGGTATCATTATTCAAAATGGAGTTGAGTCTTCACTAATGGTAGAGTAAAGTAAAAGTAAGACCAAGACCCTATTCTACTTTAATTAAAGAAAGATGTTCACAAGTAGAAAGTAATGGTTTTTGCCAAAGGGGGAGATGGTGTGTTGAGGTATCAAAGTAGACTATGTATTCTGACTATTGATAGTCTTCAATATAGAATTATGGTAGAGGCCCATAGCTCCAGATGTTCAATTCAACCGGGTTCTATTAAAATATAACACGACCTGAGAGAAGTCTATTGGTGGAATGGTATGAAGAGAGATATAACATACTTTGTTTCTAAGTGCCAGAATTGCCAACAAGTCAAAGTTGAGCAACAAAAGCCTTGTGGTGTAGCTTAGAATATAGAGTTACTTGAGTGGAAATGGGAGATGATCAATATGGACTTTATTTCAGGTTTACCATGATCTCGTAGACAACATGACTCAATTTGGGTGATTGTGGATAGGATGACCATATCTGTCATGACCTAACCCCGTAGGCCGTGACTGGGGTCCGACTTAGACCCCCCGTATACATATCTATCAGATGTAGCCAATTCAAACTAGGAACAATATGATACTACATATAAAAACCCCATTGGGTGATAACATTCCCATATACATATAGCCTCTTTCATTTGTCTCCTGAGGAGTTACCATTAATCATATCATAAAAGGGCACGCAAGCTGATAAGGCTGCCATAACATATTAACATTTAAAGCATATCATATAGACACAGCTGAACAAACCTTACATATAACCGACATACATATGTCTACAGACCTCTAAGAGTATTAGTAGTATCATATGGTAGGACAGGGCCCTCGTCGTACCCCTGAATAAATGAATATATACGTAAAAGATCAGTACCCAAAAGCTAAGCTCCGAGACAGTGGATCACTTCCAAAATAGTTGAGTGGAAATCCTAAGCTGGCGGATCTCCGAAATGAACATTTGTACCTGCGGGCATGAAATGCAGCCCCCCAAAGACAAGGGTTCAATACGATATATGTACTGAGTATATAAAGCATAACACAGCATAAATGAGATTACAGTTGAAGTAGGGATGCATGAGACAAGTATAACAATTAACAAATCATTGTACCTGCATCGTATGAAATGAAATCATATATATCATCCTCACATACCATACCCGGACCATTGTGGGACTCGATTTTACAAATATTTCATGATATCATCAAATAAATATATATACCATACCCGGCCCTTTGGTGAGGGACTCGGTGAAGATGTAGTGTACACTCATACCGTACTTGGCCCCTCATGGGACTTCGTGCCATTATTATATCATCATATCATCATATATATCATTTTGTACCCGTCCCTCTAGTGAGGGACTTTGTGCGATCATTATATCATCGTATACATATATCATACCTGACCCAAGACTCAATGAAGAGGTAGTTAAGCTATGCACGATAATATACCCAACCCATTATGGGACTCGGTGAACGATGTATTAATAGTATGCACAAGTAGAGTGGTGAGTAACCATATGCAAATTAAATCATCATCTAATACTTAATAAAATAGTCAAGTGAACCATCACTTGAAGATCAGGGTAGTAATCGTCTCAAGTACTCTTTAAATATCATTAGGGGTCATATCAAATTGAGCCTCAGGAATTATAGACATGTATCAAGACAATGCTAAACAGCTTATGGAATCAAAGACATTTGTCATCATAAAGTCTTTAGGAGTAGGAGCTTATACATCCAAATACTATTCAACATATAGAAGGCTCAAGGGTAGTAGCTTAACTACTTTAAGAGTTTTCACATCAAGAAGTAAATAAGAATCATAGCTCATACTCGGAGCTTATGAATGACATTATCCCCAAATCTCATATCACATATCACTTATAGCTAAGACATGCCAAAATAAAACAAAGATAGCTTTACATATTGACTACTTTCCAACGTATAGAAGACTTGAGAGGTAATAGCTCAAATATTGTAAGAGTTCTAACATCAAGAAGCAAATAAGGATCGTGAATTACACTCGGCATTTATGAATAGAATTACCCTCAAGCTCATATTATTCATCACTTATGTCAAAGACATGTCAAAAGAAGGAAGGTATAGCTTTACATACTAACTATTTTCCAACGTATAGAAGACTTGAGAGGTAATAGCTCAAATATTGTAAGAGTTCTAACACCAAAAAACAAATAAGGATCGTGAATTACGCTCGACATTTATGAATAGAATTACCCTCAAGCTCATATAATTCATCACTTATGTCAAAGACATGCCAAAAGAAGGAAGGGATAGCTTTACATACCTGCTATAGATTAATTGTATCCATGCTTGCTTCGTTACTCCTTTAACCTATTTAATACAAAGGTAATACTATTATGAATAGACTTCGATATTCTAACTTATGAATCTATAAGAAACTATTTATAGGAAACCTTTCCTCATTCACACTCCTCGACTAGTATGTTGATTAGTTAAGAAGTTCACGAAAATCGGGCAATATCTCCCCTATAACTTGCCCTATCCGAACTTCCAATTAACCTCCAAGTAGTAAAGCCCCCCAATAACAACAACCAGCATCCATATACAATTAAATTACTTCAATACTACTTAATACAAGTTCCAAGTAGCCCACCCAAAATTACGATATCAAAATACGGTTTTCGATCTTTATTTCATAAAATCACAACCCCATGGAAAGGAGCATAACGTGGATGCAAGTGGCAGAACTTTATACTTACTTATAACCACATTTCCAGTTGTTCAATATATACAATTTACCTTTAAATACAATACCATAAAAGTGACAACATTAATCAAACTTTAATCGAACTAGAGCGCCTCCAATTCTACCCGTTTATCACGTCAACAATACCCACATGATTTTCTTACCTCCGACCCCACTTATTATAATGTAAACTACTCTATTACAACATCATCAACTCCAATTTGAAAGGAAGAACCCTACCTTGCTGAACGTTGACCTCAAGAGCTCCTTAACATGGCTGAAAGTTGATGGATGTTTCATTGGACCTTCTTGCTGCCCCAAAAAGTAATTTACGTTGTTAAACACCTCCGCGTGATCAAAGAATACCTTAGATAATTAATTTACAAAATGAAAATTCAAGGGCTTACCTTGGAAGAGCAAAGCCGTAGCTCTCCTTTCTTGCTCTTTAAGATTTTCTCTCAGCTTCTCTCAAGTTTTCTAAGTTAAAAGAAGATGAATATAATGACTTAGTCATAAACTTACATATATACCCTTACTTAGAAGGTGACACATGTCAGCCCCTGAGGGTGACACGTGTCCAGCCCTTATTGGGCTACCTCATCCATGCGTCCACCCCTTGGCTGCTATGTGGTGGGGTGGGGCCCACCCAAGTAGGTGCATCGCCTCCTTATTCCTCTTTCGTGGGTTCATAATCTCTTCTTACTTTAAGAATCTATGTAATCCTTGCTACTTAAGTTCGACATATACTCAAGTAGCTTAATTATGCAAGACATCCAAGTCGGTAGCTTGCGTAAGTAGGTTGATTACCACAACTCATTATTTAGCCTCCAACTCCTTCCAAATCCCTCTAAACCTATTTCCAACCATCGCTACTCACATAGAACTTCATAGGTAACATGGATCACATGACAATCTTCTAGAAAAAAAACATGTTCCAATATACAAAAGTGCGGGGTATAACAACATCAGCCCATCCTTGTCGGTTAAGACTACAGATTCAGCCGAGGACTATGCTAGATTGTACACTCGTGATATAGTCTGACTTCATGGAGTTCCCTTATCTACTATCTTAGATGGAGGTACCTAATTCATTGCTCAATTTTAGAAGTCATTTCATAAAGGATTAGGCTCAAAGGCAAATCTCAATACCATTTTCAATCCTCAAACAGATGATCAAGTAGAGCGTATGATCTAGACTCTTGAGGACATGTTAAGGGCTTGTGTCTTTGACTTTAAAGGTGTTTAGGATGATCACTTGCCTCTTATAGAGTTTGTGTACAACAACAGTTTTCACTCAAGTATTCAGATGGCTCCTTATGAGCCTACCAATTGGTTGGTCCAAAGTTGATAAAGTGGAGTTGATAGGGCTAGACTTGGTTCATCAATATGGATAAGGTGAAGATTATTCAAAAAAATTTGAAAACTGCATAAAGTCGTCAGAAGTCCTAGACTGATGTTAGGAGAAGAGACTTATAATTTTAGGTGGGTGATTGTGTATATTTGAAAGTTTCATCTATGAAGGGTATTATGACATTTAAGAAGAAATAGAAGCTTAGTCCCCACTACATTGGTCTTTACCAGATTATTAAAAGAGCTGGTAACGTAGCTTATGAGTTAAAGCTTTCATCAGAGTTAGCAGTCGTTCATCTAATGTTTTATATTTCTATGATTAAGAACTGTTTGTGAGATCATTCACTCATTGTTCCTATAGAAAACATTGATGTGAAAGATAGCTTATCATATGAAAAAATTCCGATCCAAATCCTCGATTATCAAGTTCGCAAGTAAGAACCAAAGAGGTCGCTTCAGTCAAGGTTTTATGGAGAAATCAATTTATTGAAAAGACTACATAGGTAGTCGAATATGATATGAAAACTAAATACTCGTATCTATTTATTTTGCGTAGTTTCAATGGTGAAGGTGATATTCCTTTTCCCATTCCATATTGAGTAGTTATTCATGAGTTTGAGTATTTGAATTCTTGCATTGCATTCGTGCCTTGAGTAAATTTTAGCTTGGTCATTATTCGAGGATGAATGATCCTAAGAGGGAGATATTGTAACATCCCAAAGAATCCTAGCACATAGCCTTAGAAGGTACCAAGAAAACAGTTAGAACTTTCCTCAAAACCAATGGTCCATGAGTGGAACCTACAACCCCGTAGAAGGTTCTACAAATCATAGGTGGGCTCGTAGAACCCCCCAACACTTAGTGAAATCTTAGTTTGGTAAGGCTCCTTCTACATATGGTTTCTACGGCCTGTAGAACTTTCTACTGACCATAGGAAAGGTTTGGAGAAGTAACCCTGAGCCTAGATTTCAGGCCCTATTCCACAAACCATTTCTACGACCCGTCAAAGAGTCTAAGACTTGTAGAAGGGACTCATAGACCCAATGACGCAATTTCAATAGCTACTGAAAATTGTACCTAGACCATGTGACAAAGGTCTACAGCCCATAATACCATGTATGATCCGTAGAGGGGTCTGTAGTCCCAAAGCCCGATTCCCTCAGTAAAATTCCACGAGCACCTTTCAGGATCTGTCTTAGGGGTCTACAACCCGTAAAAGAGTGGTCATAGACCCATTATGTCGAAATCAAGTGAGTCGTGTCATTAACCAATGTCCAATACACACCACTTAACTCATTGTAACACCCCTCAAAAATTCGTCCTAAGATTTGGATCCTTCTTGTACTTGGGTAGGGTCAAACTTATTTATCTTGAAGTGTGGGCATGAGTTAAGATGAGTCTTTGAGAAATTGAGCAGTGTTGGAGGTGATGTGGGGTCACAAAGGACCCCTAGGACCGAGCTAAGTCCAAAGATTCGTCGTGGCTAAGTTTTAGGATGAGTTCGTATAAGGGGTGGACTTCTATCGACCCTATCTTTTGAAAGACAAAAATCTGGGTGGCCCACGACCCATTAAATTAAAATTCGTCGAGTCTTCTTTCCAACGCCACCAAGAACGTACATTTTGGTGTTTGGAGTCAAAAGATATGACGATCCTAAGACGAACTAGCACGACAAGAATTTCATTTTTAGCCTGGGTTGCAACTGCTGGGGAAATGGCCTTGGCGCTGTAAGGGCGCGACGCGCCACCATCGCGCCAGAAACATGCCTCAGTAGTTTGGTCCTTGGCGCGACGCGCCACTAAAAGTTGTGCAGGGTTTTTCAGGCCAACCTTCCAGAATCCAGAAACTTTGGCCTTGGTGTTGTAAGGGCGCGACGTGCCACTATCGCGCCAGAAACATGCCTCAGTAGTTTGGTCTCTAGCGCGACGCGCCACTACAAGGTGTGCAGGTTTTAGGCATATTCATCCTGGTGCTGCAATGGCACGATGCGCCACTATCGCGCCAGGTGCATTTTTGCCTATTTTTCAGAACTTTTGAGAAGGGGCAATTTGGGAATTGCCCCAAATTATATATGTATCACCCTAGACTATTTTGGGATCATTTCTTCAGCCCCCACTCTCTCTCTAAAAGCCCTAGAAACCTCTTCTCTCTCTCTCTCTTCTTCTTTCTCTCCAACAAAAAGAGTTCCAAGAGCTTCAAGGTTTGAGTTTTCCATTGAAGACCCAACCACAAGGTTTTCTTCAAGTCTTCACTAAGGTATGTAAGGCTATCTAAAACATGGGTTGAGTCCACCCATGTGCCCTACTCTTGCTTTGAGGTTAGATGTTCATGAAAATAGAGTTTCTTGGTATGGTTTATGCTTGTATGAACTTTGTCCCCTACTTATTTGATTCTATGTGTGTCGATGTTGTTGAGCTAAGAAGTTCCTAAAATGAGCCTTTATGTGAGTATGAATTGATGAATACGAGTTGTTAAATATGTGTTATTGATCGTTCTAATTATGTGGATCATGATAAAAGATGTTATTTTCTTAAGAAGTGTTGCTTATTATAAAGTGTTGATTTTAAAGTCTTGAGTTGTGATGAGTCTCAAAGATTTCTCAAACGGATAGAGTAAATGATTGGTTATATCTATATGTTGCTATAAATGTGCTTTTAAATTTCTTTTGAAAGATATGATTGAGATTGGTCGGATAGTATGATTGAAAGAGATTTGATCATGTTAGAGTGATGAGTTGATAAGGTTGTAATGAGACTTGTCGATATGAGTTGATTGAGTTGATTGGATGGAGTTTTATGAGCATTGAGTCTTGGGAGGAGTATAGAGCACTGAATTGGGCAAGAATGTAGTCCATACTCGAATCCAATACCTATGTTGCCAAACATAGAGGGGATTGAACCGTTAAAGTCGGATGCTTCCCCGAGAGTTTTGTCCTGACATTATAGGACTTGGTTGGATTGGATCCATGAGTGTTTAATTCGTTCATACCCTGGCAAAGTATGAACGGGCGCGGCAACAACGTTGTTTTGTTGTACTGTCACTGGATCATAAGTGATGGTTGTCGGATAAGAGAAACTCCCATTTAGGTCTTGATAGTACTCCGAGTCAATTGAGTTGAGTGGCATGAGATTTGGTCCGGTCTAAACTATTCTCGTTAGACTTAGGGCACTGGAGTGAGTTGTTATGTATATATATATGAGTTAAGATCCTGAGTTGATATTGATGCTTTCTTGATGTTGTTTCCTCCGGCCATTTTACATACTCGTACATTCCATGTACTGATGCCATTTGGCCTGCATCGTTTTATGATGCAACGACAGGTACCAGAGATCATCAACCGGCGCTCCGTTGAAGATCCACTTACACTCCCAGCTAGTTGGTGAGTCCTCCTAGTTTCCGGAGGATGTTGAGTTCCTTGTATAGTTTTGTTGTTGTTGCTTCCTTTATCTTGATTGTTGGTTGCCATGGGCTTGTCATTGGCACCTTCTAGACTTTGATAGAGGCTTCATAGACTAGAGTGTGGGGAGGTTGGACTGTTATTTTGAGGAGTCCTATTATACTTATTTTGTTGAGTTAAACATGTTTGGCCTTCGGCCCTTATTATGAATAGTATGTCATGATTGAGCCTTCCTTTGAGCGTTTATGACTGATTGATAAAGTGATTGAATCAGGTGGTTCGCTTGAAGGTCATAAATGGCTTTCAAGTGCCGGTCACGTCTAGGGTACCCTCTCGGGGCGTGACACTCATCACCTTACAAATACTACTCTTAAGTTCACTTCGACTTTTAGGAGTAATTATTTAAAGTATGCATTTTTAGTCCTTTTTTTGTTTTATATTTGTTTTATGGTTAACAAAGTTTTTACTATATTTATAACTATTAAAAATCAGTACAAGCAGAATGGTCAACATGACTAACAGTTGAAGTAGTTATAATATTAATCAGTCCTATGGGGTATTCTACAACCCATAGAAAGTTATACGGTCCGTAGAATGACCCGTAGACGATCCTAGTCAGTTTTTAATGAGGGGTAAAATCATTTTTTTTCACTTTTTTCAAACCAAAATTTTGACGTTTTGTGAATAAAATGATCCCATATCAGTACTGCATGCCACTTTTCTCTTATTAACACTTAAAATATTTTGAGAGTAAGGACTGGAGAGGAGAAAAGCTATGGTTCCAGCGTTTCAACTAAGTTCTTTGAGTTTTGATTAGAACACCGAGCTTCTAAGTAGGTTAATCATAGCGTTGGTCTGAGTTCTTCCTTGCACCCTGCATCTCCGTCCAGTTAGTGTGAGTTTAAGTTTGAGAATTAATCCGATCATATTGAGTTTTCGAGTTGATTATGTTATCTCTTATTGAGATCCTTGTATGTCCATTCCTATCATGATTATCTCCATAATTTGAGTTCTTGCATTTATTGTTCATGTTTACATTCCCATGAACCCTATTTGAGTATTTATAATTGCTTCTTATCATGCATTGTTTTGAGTTAAAGAGGATATATTTTCAATTATTGATTGAGAAAAGAGTTTGAGTACATTATACTACATGGGTTCATGAAGTTATATATTATTGATCTTATGTATATTTTACCAAGTATAAATGAGTATGAGTATTGAGCATAAATCATATTTTTGAGAAAGATTTTGATGAGATATGAGTAGTCTTATAAGCATCTTGATTAAAGAATAAGCATAATGAGTTGAGAAGAGTTTGAGTTTTTCAAGGTAAAGCCCCATGAGACTAACTGAGTTAAATTATGAGTATTTTCACTCACTAGAGTATGAGCATATTAATATATTTTGGGAGTGGTATTTAGCACTGATTTGGATAAGAGTCTAGATAACTCAAACCCCATAAACTACGTAGCCAGCGTATGATAGGATCACACCGTTGGTTCGGGCGACTTCTCACTTTTGTTCCTGATACGGACTTTTATTAGATCCATGAGATGAGTTTGTGTCCCTTACCCTGACAAGATATTGGACGGTTGTGGCAACAACATTAATATGTTGTATCATCACGATACTCATAATGATGATTGTCGGTTAGAAAAACTTTCCAAAGAATAAATGTTATTTTATTGAGTTACATTCACTTACTTATATTTCTGTAAAGCACTGACTTATTATATATTTGCATGCTTCATTTTGAATTGAGTTATATCAGTATTTATTCCATCGAGTATTTTTGAGTATGTTTCTTTTCAGTCATTTTACATACCGTACATTTCATGTACTGGCGCCGTTTGGCGTTGCATCATTTTATGATGCAGATATAGGTGATAAAGATCCTTAATAGACGCATCGTTATAAATCAGTTTCCTTCAAGCTTTTGGTGAGACCTCCTTGCCTTCGGAGGAGCTCCATTTAGTATATTCAATTTTTATTTATTAGTCTTTGAGGTAACCGTGAACTTGTCCCGGTACTATCTAGAGCCATTGAAGCCTTCATAGATGTAGACAAGATAGAATTGAGGCGGTTTAACCTTTCAGAATCTATTTTTAAACAGTATTTCATTATGTATTTTAGAGTATTGAGACTTATTTTGAGAAGTTAATTTTTTTTGCATGCCCATCATTGTTACACTGTCATGATTGAGATGAGTCTTCCGCTGAGTAGTTAGCCTATCCAAGGGTTCACTTGGGAACTAGAAATAATTTCTGAGTACCAGCCACGCCTAGGGTGTAGACTCGGGGTGCGACTCAGAGTTACTATGAGGGCATATAATAATCACTCTCAGTGCATTTCAATAAAAATATTATTTTAAAAAAGACTTATTCTTGTTTATTTTCTTATAAAATTACTTTATCTAATAAATATGTACGAAATAATCTGTTCTCCGAAATCTCATTTTAAAAAATAGAATAATTCCATATACCTTTTTAACTAATAATGTAGGTTATATATATAAGATCATAGTAACTCCGTCATTAATTGTCATTTAGATAACTATTACAAATTTTTAATAAAATAGAAAATATTTTTATTTCTAAATCTTTTCCGAATTGAAGTAAGACAAATATTTTCTAATTAAAAAAAATTATCATTAGGAAAATAATGTGTTTAAAAAGAAAAAAAATAATATATTTATTTGAAAAGGAATATTTTTGATCCATTAAATAACAATAAGGGTCTGTTCGGCAAGCCACCTGGTAACTGAAATTGGTGTAATTACTAGGATAGTAATTATCAGTTCGATAATTACACAACTTAGTAATTACAATGACCTGTTTGTTTGCCACAATGTAGTTATAAGTGTACTGTTTGGATGCACAAGTGTAATCATAAGATTATATTAAATTTTAAAAATAAAAATTACTTGTCTAAAATTAAAAAAAATATATTAGACAAATAAGAGCCTTTATAAATAATATTAAATTAAATATTTAAGATATATATTGTCCATTGAAAATATATTAATTAATAAACATACGTTCTTAACTAATATTATAAAAATTAATTGATTTATATTTTTAAATTAGTGTATTTTAATTCAATTAATCATAAAATTGAAAGTACAAAATTTCTATGAACATCCATGTTTGACAAAAAGATTAATATTATAAATATAATATCAAAAAATTATTAAACTATTTGACAAAAAGATAATCTATCCAGTGTGACAAAAAAATATACATCTAGTCAATATATCTAAAACAAATAAAAGTGAAAATATAACACAAATTATAAATTAAAAACAAAATATTTAACACAATAGTATTATGTGAAATTTCTAACATAATATACATATCCTTGCGAATTGCTTTTACCATTCTTTTTCGTAAAGGGCAATAAAAAACAGAAAAGAAAATCCCGACTTCATTGTTCCTCTTCTTTCGCCGTTGGCCGTCACAAGAGAAGAGCGAGAAATGGCTTGCCTGCAATATGGTAGGAATACTCTCCGGCAACAGCTGAAGAATGTGAAAACCTCTATCTTGCAGAAGTGCGAGAGTGGAGAAATATATTTGCATCATCCACTATTTTACGCCGCCCAAGGTGTTCGATACAGAAAACTACAAGTCATTCTCACTACTGTAAGTAATTTTACTCATTCAATCGTCAATTTGTATCGATTACTGCACAGACAATGTACCAATGGCGTCCGGATTCTCTCTTTTTCTTTATCGATATTATTTGATTTGAACTGACCCTTTAACAATTCCTACTGACCCTTTAACAATTTCAATATTGTGTTTTCCTAAGCAGAGCATAGACAAGCTTGGAAAAGCAGGGGAAACTGTTAGAGTAGCACCTGGATATTTTCGCAACCATCTTATGCCCAAATTGCTCGCTGTACCTAATATTGACAAGTACAGGCATCTCATGGAAGATCAGCGAAAGGTTTTCTTCCTTCCATTTATGATGTCGGTGTTCGGTTCTAAGTATTGATAACGCTCTGAATACAATTATGTAATTGCCAGAAATTTGATATGTTGCTCGTTTTATTCTCCTGTCCTGAACTTAAATGTTGATTGAAAGTTTGAGTGTATGAGATGTTAATGTACCTTAGAGAGGAATTTGGTATACCCTTTGATGAGCACACAGAATTTTCCTCATTCTAGTAGCCTTGGAACTTGCTCCTGTTTATGTGCGTCATTTCTTTGAAGTACAGTTGCAATGCAGGTACAGCTGTTATGCCCATGTCATACTCACTATAACATTCGCCAGTGTTGTCAAGGGTGCACTTAAGCACTGCAACAAGGCTCAAAATGTGTTGAGCACTTTGCCTCTGACATTGTGTACTTAAGTGTAGTCATTAAGGCTCTAAGACATACTTTTCCTTGCCAATGAGGCGAAACTACACTTTATCATATTTTTTTTTCAATTTATTTGTCCATGTATTTGTTATTCATGCTTATAATTATTAGTCTTGGACTATAGATATATATATATTTTCCATTTGCCTCTTTTTAAAATTAAAGTGCACACTTTATTTGCATTTTGCGCTTAAAGCCCCAATGGACCCTAGAGCTTTTTTGCATTTGTTGCTTTTGATAACACTGATATTAGCATAACGATACAAGTTTCTCATATATTATGTAAGAGGGCACTGATAATTTGTGTCATTGCGCTTTGATGTGTTGCACTTCTATTTTTGGGCATACCATCGTACGGAAAGGAAGTAGATTCTTTTCTTTCTTCCTCTGCGTATTTTTCACTTCTTATGTCACAGAATAAACAAATATCTTAGTGTACCTACATTTAAAAAGGCCGAGTATGTTGGGATAAATGTGCTAATTTACCTCTGTTGAGTATGTGGTATACCCTGGCATGCTTACGTTCAACTACACATTCTTTTTGTTTGGCCTTCACATTTCTTCACATTGTAAGTGGTGCCATTTGTGAATAAAGTAAAATGACATTGGTTTTCTCAGTGATTTCTTTTTATATATTGACCACATTCTTGTGAAATGATGTATTCATCTTCTTAGTGTTTCAAGTATGCTGCCTCTCTGCCAGATTTACCAACGCGAGGAAGTTGAAGAGGTTAAAATAGTTCCAGCAACCAAGGAAGATAAGATG
Source organism: Solanum dulcamara (assembly GCF_947179165.1). Taxonomy (NCBI): domain Eukaryota; kingdom Viridiplantae; phylum Streptophyta; class Magnoliopsida; order Solanales; family Solanaceae; genus Solanum; species Solanum dulcamara. Next base: position 62,614,943 of record NC_077238.1, on the reverse strand, counting down.
AAAGAATACCAGATGGCAGCAAACCGCCTGGATAGAACTATGCTGGTCAGTATCTAATGCTAAAGCTCTTTGGAATTTTGAAACAGTCTCCATTAATGATTATCAGTAGTCTTATAATTCATCATGAACTTTTTACTATCCGGTGTTATCCCTGCTATTTCTTCTGAAAGAGAATACAGAAGAGGAAAGTAAAGCTATCTGATCATCTTTTAGCTCACACAAACTGTTGATATTGACACCCTAACATAACTGGTATAAAGTTATTATAGCAGTGACAGGATCTTGCTATACTGATAGCGTTTTCAAGATTCAAGAGTTATCCCTTGGTTCTTTGTAACAGTCTCAGATACCTTTGGGCTATCGTAGTTATTCGCTTCTATATCTTTTTTCTGATCGGCAAATTTCTTTCAGGTGCTAAGAAAGCTTGCGAAGAAACCATTGGCGAAAGATGACAGTGGTAGGACTTTCATTCAGGAACCTATTGGAAAAGATGAAATTGTAGCCGAGGTAATATTTGTTCCTGATTCGTTTCTTTATACTCTTTTAACATTTCTATTGATAACCTTCACCAAAAAAGTGGTGTGCTCGGGGAAAAGTTAATTTACAAAAGTTCATACTTGTGGATCTTGCTTTTCTTTAGTGACAGCTACAAAGCAAGTTGATTTTTTAAAACTGCGAGGTGCATCACCATCGAGCTTCGAACCATGCACCAGTGGCCTTTGGAGATTTCTTGATTATCCCGAAAAAAATATAGCTGGGTTCTCCTGGATATTAAAGTAGTTTAGTGGACTAGCTAGTTTATTTTCTCATTGATTTTCAAACTCAGGTTGGCAAGGATTTTAAATTCAGTAGTACACTAAGAACCTTATTAATCTTCAACTGGAGGATGCCACTTTCACCTGGTTTAAAAGGGGTAACCAAGTAATAGCCTCTAGGATTGACAGGATTTTGATCTCTGAAGAGTGGGATCACACTCCACTAAGACTTGCAAGCTGGTTCTTGGAACATGAACAAAACTTATTTCAAGTTTGAAAATTGGTGGCTAGGTTCAGAAGGATTCACTGATAGAATTAGAGAATGGTGGAATTCGTTTAACTTCACTGGAAGACCTGACTTCATACTGGCTTGTAAGTTAAAAACTTTAAAAACTAAGCTTAATTAATGGAGTAAGAGTAAACACGGAGATTTGGGCTCTCAAATGAAGAAACTGTTAGGGAAGATAGCAGAACTTCAAGAATTCTTGAAGACAGAATTCTAACAGAAAAGGAGACAGTTTAGGAGGGCAGCAGTTACCATGGAATATGAAAAATTCATTAAAAATGAAGAAACATCGTGGAGGCACAAATCAAGGTCCTTGGTTAAAAGAAGGTGATAGAAATACTAAGATCTTTCACAAAATGGCAAATGCACATAAGAGATACAACAATATTGACCCGCTTCTATACAGGGTGAACTAACTCAGGAACCAGCCATAATTGAAGGAGAAATAGTTGACTACTACTAGAAGTTATACTAAGAAAGTGTAAAGAGAGACCTTATTGTCACTTTACAAACTGTCTAGTATTATCGGAGGAGGAAAAGGAGTCCCTGAGTAAATTTAATTTGAAGAAGATAAAGCCTTGAGATGTTTAAAAATGTGTGCAAACTGATAAAGCACCTTGCCTAGATGGTTTCACCATGGGTTTCTTCATTAATTGCTGGGAAATGGTGAAGCAGGGCATCATTAATGCCTTCCAAAACTTCTATGAAAAAGAAGGTTTTGAAAGAAGCCTCAATGCTACATTCATACCCCTTATGCCCAAGAATAGGAGATTGTTTCAAATGAGTGGTGTAGAAAGCTTTAAGAGATTTTTTTCATTTGACTTGTATTTTTGGTGTAAGGAGTTGAATGAATAGTTGTCGAAGTTGGTGGAAAATGTATGACTCAAGCATAGTCACTTGCAAATCTTATTTGTTGACACCGACTTGGTGTTTATTAATGGAACTTCTTGACTTCCTGATTAAAAAAATAGAAATTATTTTTTGACTTATCCCAAAAAAGAAAAAAATGCTCTGTAGTTCTAATCTTACTTGTGATGTTTCTTGGATGGTAAGCGTAATGCCAACATTTTCTATCTCTTTCTAACTTCTTATTTTTTGTTTTTTTTCTGTTAGGCTCAAATGTTAAAGCCTTTCAGTTTGTTCAGTTGGTTAATCATTGTTCCTGTATCCCAAAAGTTATAGGATATGAAGGTGGCCTTCATTACCTGTACTATTTTCTTGGCAGTGTTCATCAGCACCATATATGGCCACAAGTCTCTTCATTCTTTTTTTTGAACTTGGTAACTTTGTATTATATCACAAAACAATACATGGGTTGTGCTGAAACCTTATATACAAGTGGCCCCAATTCTTACTGCTCTATGGCTAAATTGAGTCTAAAACATCAATTAAAGAGACAGTATCATTTGAATATAACTGATTACACCAAAAACATAATAGCAAAATGCAGTTGAGCTTCACTCTCTGCACGTTGTTCTCTATGCTCTCAAAACACCTAGAGTTCCTCTCTTTCCATATTGCCCACCATATTGCAGCAGGGATAAGTCTCCATCTGCCTCTGTCTTTTGGCAGTACTCCTGCTTCCTCCCAACTCTTTAAAGCCTCAGAAACTTTCCTAGGCATAGTCCAGGAAATGCCTTTCAGACTCAAAAAGATTCTCCATAATTGTTGAGTGTACTTGCAGTGTAGAAACAGATGGTTAACAGTCTCTAAAGTCTCCCCACAAAGAAAACATCTAGAGTATAAGGTTATCCCTCTCTTCATGACATTGTCTTGAGTAAGAGTTGGTTCTTAGGCCAACAACCAGACAAAGCAAGATATTTTATGGGGTATTCTGCTTTTCCATATTTGTTTCCATGGCCAATTAGTAATTTGTCGGGTTGTCTGATCCATCAGTTTATAAGCTCTATTGACTTTGTATACTCCTCTATTGTTTCCTGTCCACCATAGAAAATCCTCCCTTGTTTGAAGTCCATTGAAATGCTTCACTGTGGTGAGAAATTCAGCTACTCTCTGAACCTCCCAGTCATTGAGCTGTCTTCTGAAGTTGAAGTTCCACCCCTGTAGTGACCATAAGTCTGCTATAAACACTTGTTGAAATGTAACTAAATTGTAAACATCAGGAAATAACTCTTCCAAGTTGCCTTTCTCATGCCAGTTATCCTTCCAAAACATGGTTTTTCTCCCATCAAAAACTTTCACCTTTGAGTTGTTCTTCACTTCATCCCACAAATTCCTAATGGACCTCCAAAGGCTGACCCCATAAGGAGTAATCACCTCTTTGGTCATCCATTTGTCTTCTGCTATATATTTAGCCCCAATCACCCTTTCCCACAACAGTTGGCTACCATTTGCATACTTCCATAATCATTTCATTCGAAGAGCTTTACTTTGCAAGTTTAGGTTCTTAATCCCCAAACCACCATTCTTCTTCCCAGTTATCACTGATTTCCACTTTACCAGGTGGAATCCTTTCTTTTCTTTATCATCCTGCCACATAAATTTTCTTCTAATACTATCCAACCTCTTGGTGACCCCTGGTGGGATAGGGAAAAGGGACATCATGTAAGTTGGTAGAGCATCAAGTACTGAATTGATTAGTGTCAATCTTCCACCCATATACAAGTATTGTGATTTCCACCTGGCTAGTTTTTTTTTCCACACTTCTCAATCACACTGTTCCATATATCTATGGACATAGATTTGGCTTCCAGAGGTAAACCCAAGTATTTAGTTGGCAGAGTGTCAACTTCACCACCAAGGATTGTTGCTAACCAGCTCATGTTGTTGACTTCATTTATAGGGTACATTAAACTCTTTCTCCAGTTAATATGCAAACCAGAGACCCCTTCAAACAGAACCAAAATTACTCTTAAGTGCTTCAGTTGATCTTCCTCAGCATCACAAAAGATAAGTGTGTCATCTGCATATTGTAGATGTGTCACTTCCAAACTGTCAATCCCTTCTCTGGCCACTTCAAAACCCTTTATCCAACCTTTTAACTTGGCTGTCTTGATCATGTTATTCAGTCCTTCCATAGCAATTAGGAACAAAAAAGGTGACAAAGGATCACCTTGCCTTTGTCCTCTATGTGATTGGAAGAATCCTGCAGGAGAACCATTGACTAGAACTGAGAAGCTGACTGTTGAAATACATTGCTCCATCCATTTCAGCCACTTCTGCCCAAAACCCATCATTTCTAATACCTTCAAGAGGTATCACCAGTTAACATGGTCATAAGCCTTCTCTATGTCCAGCTTACATAGAATGCCTGGTTTCTTCTGCTTAACTCTGGAATCGACAGCTTCATTGGCAATCAAGACCGCATCCATAATTTGTCTCCCTTTAATGAATTACATTTGCTGATAATCTACCAACTTGCTAATGACACCTTTCAGTCTCTTGGTCAATATTTTAGAGAGCAACTTGTAAATACTGCCAATCAGACTTATAGGTCTAAAGTCCCACAACTCCTTGGCACCTTTCTTCTTAGGAATAAGTGCTATGAATGTTGCATTAAAACTCTTCTCAAACACTCCTTGATCATAGAAGTTTTGAAAAGTGTCCAGGATGTCCTGCTTCACCACCTCCCATCACTTGATAAAGAAAACCATAGTAAAACCATCTGGCCCTGGCGCTTTGTCAGAAGCACACATCTTGAGGCACCTCAAAACTTCACTCTCATCAAAGTTGCCTTGGAGAGACACCCTATCCTCTTCTGTTAGAACTGGGAACTGAGTATTTTGATAGGTAGGTCTCCACTGGATGGTTTCTGAGTACAAAGTTTTGTAATACCCCACAATTTCCCCTTCGATTCTGCTTGGTTCTTTGGTAACTTCTCCATGTATTACTAGCTGGTCTATATTGTTGTATCTTCTATGAGCATCTGCCATTTTGTGAAAGAATTTAGTATTCTTATCACCTTCCTTCAACCAAAGAACTCGTGACTTTTGTCTCCATGAAATCTCCTCCTCCTTCAACAGCTCCTCATATTTTAAAAGTAATTCAGACTTTCTAGTTGTCTCCTCATCAGTGAATACTCTATCTTCCCTCTCAGTATCCAAGTCTGATATTTGTTCAAGCAATTTCTTCCTCTGTATGCCCAAGTTCCCAGTCTCCCCATTCCTCCATTCTTTGAGTTTGGACTTCAGAGCTTTGAGTTTGCATGCTAGGACATAGTCAGACCTCCCTAAGAACTTGAAAGAGGACCACCAGTTTTTGACTCTATCCATAAAGCCTTCTGTTTCCAGCCACCAATTTTCAAATTTAAAATAGTTCTTGCTCTTTTTCCAAGACCTTCCAAGTAGTGCTATAGGGATGTGATCAGAGCTCAATCTCTGAAGTGGAAGTTGTTTCAGATTTTGGAAACTGTCATCCCACTCATCTGAAACTAGGATTCTGTCAATCCTTGACTCTGTTTCCTGTTTGTCTCCTTTGAAACAAGTATAATTAGCATTCTCCAGTTGCAAGTCAACTAACTTCATATCTTCAATATAGTCTGAAAATTCCTTCATGCCTCTGGTTCTGATTGAACAAATCTTCTTCTCGGAGATGTATCTAGTGACATTGAAGTCCCCACAAATGGCCCAAGGCCCCTCGAACAGTCCCCTTACAGAACCCAATTCATCCCAAACTATTCTTCTTTCTTTGTAACAATTAGGAGCATATACTCCCGTGATGTGGCACTTAAAAGTCTGAAGTTGTGACTCAAACTTACAAGTTATAGAGTACATTCCTATCTCCAGGACCTCACCCTTCCAAAACTTCTCATCCCGCATCAATGAAATACCCCCCCTCGTTCCACTTGCTTCCAGATACGCTTGTCTAACCCATCTCCCACCCCAAATTTGTTTAGCCATTTCTGAGACATTCCCTTCTAATTTTGTCTCTTGAAGACAAATAATGTCAGCCTTCCAACCCCAAACCAAACTGTTTACTAACCTCCTCTTCTCTCTATTATTCAAGCCCCTAACATTCCAAGACACTAACTTGAACTTCATCGAGAACTAGAGCTAGTACTTCTCCCCTTGTTCCTGTCCCCTGTATTTTTGAATTTAACATCAAAGGATACTAAACTTTTCAGTTCTTGTGCCTCCTTGATCCTTGTTTTTTTGACTTCAACATCCTGTTCCATTCTTCTTGCTTGCCTGCAACTATATATCATTAAGAGTTCTATAGCCTCCTTCTCAAGTCCTTGAAAGTCAACCCCAAATATTTTCCCCAGTTTTATCAAGTTCTGTTGCACCCAGACTGATGTTTCGTTTTCTCTTCCTTGCATGCTTTGTTGTTGTTGCATCATTATTGGTTCTACTTCTTCTACCTCCCAGTTGACAATTTCTGTGTTGTCACTCAGAAGAATTATCCTGTAATTGTTACTTTCTGCACCTCTATTGTCGCAGTTTCTTACCGTCTGCCAATCTGCCTCCTTGTCTGGTGTCGGCAAACCTTCCCTATTCACGAACTCAGTTGTCGTCATAACCATCTTTGCATAGGATTTCCTTTGTTCTGCTCCTGGAGAGGATACATGTAGAGAGATATGTGTTGTTATGTCTTCAGCAAAACTAAAGGCACTGTGGGCTTCTGTGGGACTCCCTTTCTCCTCTTGTAGATTGTTGAAAATAAACTGTGCAGCTAAGTCTGGGCCTTTAAATAGTTTTTGTGGTATTTTCAAAGTGGGCTTATGTGAACGGATCCCACTACAGAGGTCTCATTTAAATGAGGCATGTGCCTACCATGTGCTCTTGGTGATACACTTTTTCCAGTTGTTCCCACTTGCTGCCCTCTGACAGAATCCCTGATGTGAAGGGATTTTTGTACTTCTTCACAGAGGCTTTCCTCTCTTACCCATTGGGTAAGGCCTTTATCTGGGTAATGTGCTTCATCTTCTCCGGTTGGTTTTTCCGGCATGATTTCATACCGTGGTTTACATCTTGCTACTTCATAGTCCAATTTGCTATAAATCCTTACCCATTTTTAAGCCCTTTGAGCTAGAATTACTTTTCTGCAGAAAATGCCTAAGATCGACTTTTGGAGTATTTTTTGAGATCTCATATAGGACGCAATCTTAACAGATACTATAAGATTACTTTGCACAAGCTTAGTAGCCACAATATGATTTGCACCACTGCTGATTGTGGAAAATTAATTCATTCTCTTTCTAATGTAGATTGACTAAGGTTTCTTTTTTTTTTTGTAAGGTTGACAACGGTTATAGTCTGTACATTTCCTATGAACATAATTGCTAACAGCTGTTCTAAAGAACTTCTTGTTTTCTGTAGCTTGAGTCAGCTAGTATCTCTGGGCTTCTTTATTTCCCTATAACTGAACTAGGATCAATATCAAAGTTTTAACGGGGACATGTTACTCAAAACCTAATTGGCTGAAGACAGTCAGGTGTAGCAAATCTATGTTGTAATTTTCGGCATGAGGCATATATCTTTAACTAAAGCCATGTGCTTCAAATGTTTTTCTTTTCTAGTTCAGTAAGAAGGAGTAGAAATCATCAAAACAAACAAATGTTTTTAGTATGAAGGTTTACAAAACTAACAAAATATGAAGGAAATAGTCTAAAGGTTTTCGTTTGGGGAACTAAAATTAATGCTGTTTCACTCTTGCCAGTTGTCGTCAGCTCTAGTAATATCAGTTTTTACCAACTTCTTGACCTTTTTCTGTTTCCTATTTGGTGTCAACAGCCAAGTGAAAGTTACTTGAGGAAAGCCTATCCCCTCACCGAGATTTGGCTGCAATTTTCTTTCTCCTTTTGCTGTACCTTAGAGCTGTTATATTGTTTTCTTTATGTGGATTTTCTTTCTGGTGGCATATGTTAAATTGTAAACTGAAAGCCTTACTGTTTTAACTGTACATTTGGGTCACTGATACTTCACCTTCCTGCTCCCAATTTGTGTGTGGAAAGGCTAGATATAGATTACCTCCAATTTTTAGCAATTTTATTCCTTCTGAATCTTTTCTGTGATTATGTTGTTAGGGGATAATGATTTGATGTACATGTTACTATTGAGACACTAGACCAGTGTCTTTCTTTTGTTATATCACCGAGAAATCCTTGAGGACCAGTGTCTTGCTTGCTTGTGGATGAGTGTTTGAAGACTACCCTAATGTGTGGTGTTGGATGAAAAGTTTGATGTCCTCACGGATCTATCAAAGTTGAGTGTTAAATAATCATACTTCATATGGTGGAAGATTTCTGGTTTAGTGCCATTTTCCTTAATCATGTTTGAAGAAACAACAACAACAACATACCCACTGAAATTCCACAAGTAGGGTATGGGGAGGGTAGAGTGTACCCAAACCTTACCACTACTTCGTGGAGGTAGAGTGACTGTTTTCGAGCTCAGTTTCAGCAATCCCAAATACAAAGAAGAAAATATAGAAAATAACAAGAAACCAGTGCAAAGTCTACTAGAAGGGAGCAACAATCAACAACAAAATAGTGCAATAATCGAAATACAATAAACAATATTCTAGGATAGATTATTGAGAACAATAATAAATAATGATGGATATCAAAACAAGAACTACAGTAATACAACTAGTACAATGACAAACACCAACCACCCTAAGCAAGACAACACTACACTACCTGTTAACCTTTTACCTTAATACGTGCCCTCCACACCTTCCTGTCTAAGGTCATGTCCTTGGTAATCTTAAGTGGTGTCATATCCTGTCTTATCAGCTCTCCCTAAAACTTTTTCAGTCTAACTCTGCCTTTCCTCATACCCTATATAACCAACCTCTCGCACCTCCTCACTGATGCATCCATCCATTTCCTCTTCACATGTCCAAACCACCTCAATCTCGCTTTTCTCATTTTGTCCACCATGGAGGCGACTCCTACCTTATTTCGAATGTCCTAATTTCTAATCTTATCGCTTCTAATATGACCACACATCCACCTCAGCATCCTCATCTCCGCAACATGTATCTGCCAAACATGAGAGATTTTGACTGGCCAACACTCTGCCCCATAGAACAATGTCGGTCTAACCACCACTTTATAAAACTTACCTTTGAGTTTCAGTGGTACCTTTTTATCACACAAGACTCCAGAGGCAAGCCTCCACTTCATCCACACCGCACCGATACCTTTTGCTCGAATGTACTACATGTCAATGTTATGGATATGATAACATAAAATGCATTTTTTTGCATAGGTAAGGTATAAGTTTTATATATGTTTCATCATTAAGTTTATGCTGACATAGTGTAGGTAGGTAGTGAATCCAATACACTATTATTAGAACTAAACTTTCCTCTCGTAGAGAGATTCTTTTCCAATTTGATAACCTTCTTTCACATTTTTACAATACTGCCATTCCATATGGAGACGAGTTGTGTTTATGTCCCAGTGGTAGTCCCAAATGTGGAAGATAAAGACCCAACATTACACCAAAGAATACTAGCCAACTGTTGGAGAATCTGGAATTCATTTACGGGCAATAGCCATTTTTTTTTTGAAATTGGTAAATTTGTATTCATCAGCATTTAGGGCTATGCTGGCCACCTCCAAAAATTTACAAAAGAGTCATGGATACTTACAAGGATCCTATAAAATCCACTAATTGGATTTCTTCTTCTATATTCTGTTCTTTACACCAAAAACCTAACATAGTAATAACTTTCCACTTAATCTTCTGTACAGAGCATTCTTTCACTTGAAAGGTCCTCTGATTTCTCTCCTTCCATATAATCCACCATATGCAGGCTGGAACTGTTCTCCACCACCTCTTTTGACTCTTACTACCTCCTCTCTTCATCCAGCAGGTAAGGAGGTCTGCTGTGTGCTCTGGCATACTTAAGTTCAGATTAGCTATGCCGAAGAAGAGTTCCCACACTTGTGCAGTTACTTTGCATTGAAGAAAGAGGTGCTTGTTTGTCTCAAATTCCTCTTTGCAAAGTGTACATCTGGAGGCTATATTAATTTTCCTTTTCGGCATATCCTCATGTGTCAAGCACTCTCTTAGCCACTAACCAAGTAAAGCACTTGACCTTTGGTGGAGCCACACTCCTCCAAATGGTATTCCAAGGGCCTGCTGTTCTACCTGAAGTTTCTGCTAATCCCCATTTGTAAATTTTTGGAGGTGGCCACATTTCCTGTATGCTGCACTCAGGGTTTACACACAGAGAAAAGAGTCCTGGAAATAGAGACTGTAAGGTGCCATGACCACTCCAATCCTCTTTCCAGAAAGAGATTTTATCCCCCCTTCCAACTTTGACCTTTGTGTTAGCCTTGAGTGTCAACCAGAGATTTCTAATGGACCTCCAAACTCCAACTCCATAGGTGGTAATCATTTCATTTGTACACACTGCTCATCCATTTATGGGATATCACTCCCTTCCACAAGGATTGGTCCTCTTGATTGTACCTCTAGAGCCACTTCATGATCAAACTTTCATTTTGTAATTTTAGTTTTCTCACTCCTAGACCACCATATCTTTTGCTTTGTTGGACAGTAGCCCACTTCACCAGATTGAAGCTCTTCTCAATTTTGTTCCCTTGCCATAAGAAATTCCTTCTTAGCTTGTCTAGAGTCTTAACCACTTTCCCAGGAATAGGAAAGGAGACATTACATATGTTGGTAAGCTGTCCAGTACTGAATTGATTAATGTAACTCTCCCTCCTAGTAAAAGATGTTGTGATTTCCATAAGGCCAGCCTTCTCTCAGTTTTTTCAATTATTCCATCCCAAATGTGGAGTGCCTTGTGTTTAGCACCCAATGGCATGTCTAAATAGATTGTGGGCATTTTCTCTATCTTGCATTGTAGAATATCTGCTAGTATCTGTATCTCCTGAACTTCATTGATTGGAAAAATGCTGCTTTTCCTCCTGTTCACTCTCAACCCTGAGCATTGTTCAAAAACCACCAATATTACCCTGAGGTAACATATTTGCTCCTGTACCACTTCATAAAACACCACTGGATCATCTGCATATAATAGGTGCGTCAATTCCATAACTTCATTGGCCCTTTTTTTATGTTGAATCCGCTTATCCAGCTATTGATTGAAGCCTTTCTTAGCAAACTTTCCAGTCCCTCCATGGCAATAATAAACAGAAAGGGTGACAATGGGTCCCCTTGCCTAAGACCCCTTTCTGCTGGGAAAAAACCTGCAGGTTCTCCATTTATCAAAATAGAGAACCTAGTGGTTTTAATGCAGAATTCAATCCATTTGAGCCACCTAGCCGCAAACCCCATCTGTCCAAGTGTGCTGATTAGACAGTTCCAATTAAGGTGATCATAAGCCTTTTCTATGTCTAACTTGGACATCACCCCTGGCACATCATCTCTAATTCTGGTATCAATTAGTTCACTTGCAATAAGTGCAGCATCCATTATCTGTCTCCCTTTGACAAAAAGCCATTTGATGATTGTTGATCAACTTACTCATCACCTTCTTTAATCTCTCAGACAATATTTTGGCTATTATTTTGTATACCCCTGATACAAGGATAATAGGTCTGAAATCTCTTAAATCATTTGCCCCCACCTTTTTTGGAATCAAGGCCACAAAAGTGGCATTGAAGCTTTTTTCAAACCTCTGCATAGAGTGGAATCTGTGGAATGTTTGCATCAAATTATCTTTTATTGTGTCCCAGAAAGCTTGGAAGAAAGCCATAGGGTACCCATCTGGCCCAGGAGCCTTGTCTGCTGCACACAACTTCAATCCTTCCAGCACCTCCTCCTCTTCAAATGCCCTTTCTAGCCCCTCTTGCTCCTCTGTTGTTATTTCTTGTACATCTAGAATGTTTAGATTCGGTCTCCAACCTTCATCTTCCTTGTACAGATTTTGATAGAAAGCAACTATTGCATCCTTGATAGAAGCAGGATCATTAGAATGTTCTCCATTTATCATTAAAGAATCAATAGTGTTGTCTTTTATGAGCTGTGGCTATTTTATGGAAAAATTTAGTATTCTTGTCACCACTTTTGATCCACTGGACTCTGGACCTTTGCTTCCAAAAGACTTCCTCATTTCTAGCCACTTCCCCGTATTCCATAGCCAAGTGAGCTTTCAAGAGTTGTTCATCATCAGTTAGAGATCTGGCCTCCTGAACTGCTTCCAGTTCTCCAATCTCTTCTAGTATATTATCCTTCCTTGCCCTCCAGTTCACTTTATTTTCTTTACTCCACTCGTTAAGTTTGATTTTCAGCAAACTCAGCTTCTTGGCTAGAATAAAATCAAGTGTTCCAATCGCCTCAAAAGATCTCCACCACCCCTGCACCTTCTCTTTGAAGCCCTTCATATTTTGCCGCCACTTTTCGAATTTAAAGTATGTCCTTCTGAAACCTTCATCTCCACATGTCAGCAATATCGGATTGTGGTCAGAACCTAGTCTAGGAAAAGTGCTTTGCCTAATCTGTGTGAACATTTCCCAGGGAAATGAGTAAAGAAATCTATCTATCCTTGAAGCATTTGTGAATCTTGCTCCTCCTCTCCAAGTGTATAGATCCCCAAATAAAGGGGGATCTATTAGCTCATTAATGCAACTTGAGAAATCTGCCATATCTCCGGACAATCTGTTACAGTTTGTTTTTTCTGAAGGGAACCTTGTTGTGTTAGTCACCACACACCACCCAAGGACCTACACAAAAACTCTTCATTGCACCAAGCTCTTCCCATAACCCCTCCCTCTCCTTTCAATCACGTGATGCATACACAGCTGTGAGAAACTAGATTGTATCTTTGTGTAGATCAGTCAACTTGCAGGTGATCGTTTGGTTACCATACTCCACTGTTTCCCCCTTCCAAGCTCTCTTATCCCACATAATCAAGATGCCTCCTTTAGTCCCCATAACTTCTAACCATATTCCCTCCATCCTCCATACTCCACTGTTTCCCCCTTCCAAGCTCTCTTATCCCACATAATCAAGATGCCTCCTTTAGTCCCCATAACTTCTAACCATATTCCCTCCATCCACCTACTGCCCCCTAGCTTCTGTATAAATTTCCCAACCTCCCCCTGCAGCTTAGTTTCTAGCAGGACTATAATATCTGCCCCCCCCCCCCCCCCCCCCCCCCCCCCGAAGAATTCTACTCCTCACCAGATTCCTTTTTTTCCTCCCTATTTATACCCTCACATTCCATGCTAATATTTTTAGCTTCGTCAGGAATGTTTAATTATCTTTCTTCCCCTGCTTTTTGACTCACTCCTCGAGTCCCCCTCCTTGTATTTTACATCAAAGATGAGATTCTTCAACTCATTGGGAAGCAAATTTTTTTCAGAACTTGCAGACGAGGGAAGAATTGGGTCATCTCTCTCCCTTCTCTGATCGATTTTCAGCAATAAAGCTGAAGCCTCCTCTATGCACCCGTCAAACACAACCCCAAATTCTTGGCTAAGCTTTAGAATGTTGTTCTGTACCCAGATGATTGCCTTTCCTTCTGCTTTTTTACTGCATTCGGAAACATCTGAATTAATTGGTATCGGATCACCCAAGAAGGTTAATTGGTTAATATTTTCTTGATCTTCAATATTTATCTCGTTACAATCCCCTTCTCTTTCAGTCGTACTCGACAATTTTGCATGTTTCTGAATTTGCAAATCTGCATGAAGATAGTGCATCTGGGGAAGTAGCTTCAGAGAACATAACGTGGTCAACATGACTTAATAAATTACTATGGGCTTCACTGGAGGAAGGCCAAATGTTAATTTCTTTAATGAAGGGCTCAACATTCCTTATAGGCCTTTGTTCCAGGCTCAAAATACATGGCCCAATTGGTTTGTTTGGTAATAACGTCATAGTAGTGGAGTCAGCATGCACATGGCTCCTCATCTGACTACTTTCACCCAAAAGACGTCTTTCTTCTGGATATGAAAGACCCCTCTGCAGGCTTTCCTTACTCTTGTCTTGTTGAAAATAGTTGTACCTAGGGTTTTATGCCTGTCCTTTCCCTTGAAAGCCCCCCCTTTGTTCTGTCCTTTCACTTCCATCTCTCTCTTTTCTATTTTCTGGTAGGTCGCCGGAGCTTCAACCCAAATTGGTAGAGAGAAAATCAGATCTCCGTTGGCAATGTCCAGCGATGCCGGAATCTTAGATGCCGGTCCTCTGACACGTATACGTGCCCACCAGAGATGGTTTTCAGTTCAGTCTCCTCTTTTGTTTCGTTCCACCCACCACATCTCTCTCCTATTTTCTTTATTATTGAGTTGGACCATAGATTGAGAGGAAGCCCTAGAACTCTAATCCAATACCACTCAAACTCGTGGCCTTTTGGAAAGGACGCTGCTTTTTCAGACCACCACTGCAAGTTTAGACAATCTCCCTACCTCCTCCAATCACCCATCAGAACGTGCTCAGCTTCCTTCCTCGACTGGAACTCAAACAGGAAATTTATTCCGTTCATGTCATAAACTATGACTCCCTGAGCTCCTTTCCAAGTATGATGAGCTCATCTTCTCACATTAGATCTGGTTGGAGCATCTCCCTTGCCGGAAAAGTGCCCCACTAAGCATCTACTCAGCAGATCTTCATCAGCCAGTTGAGTTTTGGCCTTGATCACCTCCTCTCCGACATCTTCAACCGTCTCTGTAGCAGCCTCTGTTTCTTTTTTGGTCCATTTATTTTTTTGAGCATTTCCTTGTAACTGCCTTTCCTTCTGTTTGTAGCATGAGCTACCTCCCCTGTGTAATTAAACACCTTTGTGGTGGTTGACATCCTATTAATGAAGGAAATTATTTTGTTTGCTAACAGCTCCCACCCCTCATTAAATGCATTTTCTGGTAGTATAATAACTGCCCTCTCCTTTCTTTAACGGTTATTAAAGATAAAAATCTGTTGTACATGTTGGACTTCAAAGACACAAAAATATTGGTGACATAATCCCTGCATCTCCAAGTTTTAAATGTGTTCCCTCTGAATCTCGTTGCTTCGCTAAGTCTTTTGCAGATCCATATGACAGCTCCCTTACTCAGAATCATTCTCCTCATGTGCTTTCTGCCACTCTCTACCCAGTCATACCATGTCTCCACTTTTAATGTCGACTCGGTGATATGGTATGACTTCCCCCCTGAGCGGAAATTAATTCTATTTTCCATCCATGAGGGTCAGGATGTCTAGAGAAGAGAAAGAAAAAGGAAGAAAGAATAGTTTTCCGATGGAGCAATTCCACCGGAGTGGGGTTCCTAAAGCCCAGAAGGGGCCTCAGAAGGATGCCTCAAAAAAAGTGCCCGAGAGCATAAAAGTTTTAAGCATTGAGCAAAAGTTTATTCCAAGTACAAGATTGCATATTTGAATCCCAGCTACAACATTCAATGTGAGTGTGATAACCATTTTTTTGCAAGTTTATATGAAGGCCTATGACAGTCTCAAAAGCCAGAGTTATAGTGTGTGTCAAGTCGGATCACACAAGATTAAAGTATCATCCGCATAAAGAATGTGTTGAGATGGCAAGCCTTTCCTGGTATCTTGTCCATGATGAGAAACCTATAATCCAACTCTGTTCGATTGCAAATTGAAGAATGTTGCCAAGACCTCCTTCTACACTTATGAAAGGGAAAGGGAAAAGAGGATTCCCCTGCCTTATTGCCCTGTGTGTCTGAAAGAAAATCCTTTACAGAACCATTTAACACCCTGACATTCTGACCTTTATGAATGCCATTTGAGAGTTGCCGACAAATTTATCAATGACTTTCTTCCATTTTTCCGACAGTAGCTTGGATACAATCTTCGGTATGTGGTCTCGTAACTTCTTCTGCTCGCCGCTTGGAACATTTTCCAAATAGGCATGTCTAATAAAAAATGGTGCAAGTCTATTCTGATCACATTCTAGCATTTTTTGTAGAATCTAGAGTGAAATCTTCTGGACATGATATTTTTATCACTGTGCTGCTGAATGACTCCTAAAATTGTCTTCCTCAAATTCCCTTTGCAACCCCTCATTCCTCTGGAAAGTTGTTAACCAAAAACGCCTTTGACTTATATTGTTCTGTCTTTGTGTATGAACTTTTAAAAAACTTAGGAATTTACCATGGACAGTTTGTTTTTCTTGAACTACTCCGTTATTCACCAGAAGCTGTTAGTATGATTATAGCGCTTGTGTGCATTGGGTTGTTTTGTGGGAAAATCTAGCATTTTATCTCATTCATGAGCCAAGTACATCTGGATTTTTGCCTCAACTAAATCTCGTTCACTTTGAAATACTCTTCTCATAACCCCAATTCTGGCACCTCGGTCGTGACAAAGGACCCAAAAGCCACTACCCTCGCAAGGTCGTGATAGGATTCTCAAAAAACCATAAACCTCGCTAGAAAAACCCTCTATGCTAATGCTTATAATGGTAAAATAAGTAAGACAAAAGATAAACTACAATAGTTTGATATAATAGAAATGTGGAAATGAAGACAATATCGGATATAGTGTATAACCTATAATACCCAAATAAAAGAGCAAGTCATGGAACTACGAATATCTGAGGTACAAGATGTAGCTTGAAAGTAAAGATAATACTGAATAATAAATGATGATGACTGAAAAGGGCCTCCACGGACTAGTGGTGAGTGGTGACTCACCTCAGCTGGATATGTTTGGAACATAATGAATATCATGGGTCGACCACTAGACCACCATCAACAGACCCCATGCCAAAGTAACAAGTGTGAGTCAAGAGACCCAACAAGTTTATAGACCCACTCCCTCAGCTCACCCCTAAGAGAAGACTTTGGAAAACTACTGATGGTGCATAAATAGCAATCAAGGCATAACATGTATAAAATCATTTATAAGAATGGAGATCATGGACATAATCACACGGGATAATCATGATCCTACTTAATGCTACTAAACTATTTGGGGTCGTTTGGTTGGAAACAAGTTATCCCAGGATTAATTATCTCGGGACTAGCTATCCTGGGATAAGGTGGATAACTTATCCCACCATGTATATGGGATAACTTATCTCATCACTATGGTATAAATGGTGGGATAAGTTATCTCAAACTTGCCAACCAAACAAAACACCAAAATTTTATCTCTGGACTATTTATGTTTGTCCCTTACACCAAACGACTTCTTAGAGCTGATAGAACTGCTAATGAATGACTATGGGACGTAGGTTGCCTCTCTTACCCGCCTGACACGGTGCATCAACCACATGCCTTACCCATCTTCGATGTGTTAGTGCATGTCTGCCCCACCTGGCGCGGTGCATCAACCTTACATGTTACCTGGTACTGCTCAATCTACTAGCTGGCCTTGAGATATCATCGTGCCCAAGTTGTGTGTGATACTAATTATGTGATAATGCATGCTAAACAACTAACCTATATCAGAAAGAGTTTATTAATTGCTGAAAGTATCAAACAATATAGATACATATGCTAGGACCCTCACGGTCTATGCGATTTACATTAGAACTGACTAAACTAGTTCATGTTCGCCCCGTACATGAACTGGATAGTTTAAATTACACATATGTAACACATATCATGTTTCTAATGAAAAGCAAGAAAACTAAGAGCTAAAGTCTTGCTTGCCTCGAACACCACAACTTTACTTCATTTGAATCGCTCAAATCCACTCAAATGAACTCTGATGACCTCAATCTATTCAAAAACATGAATGACGGGTCCAAACTAGTCTTGGAGAACTGGTCTCATAATTTTGGGATGTCTTTGGTCAAAGTCAATTCTTGGTCAACTCAAACTTACCCCTTGGGTCAGTGGGTCGAAGTTCAAAATAAATTACATGGACACGTTACCCAGTAGCTAAGGAATCCAAATATGTATGATAATCTAATCTTGATCCAATATACTTGGTCAAATCAATGAAATTGTCATTTGGAACTTAGGCTTAAAACCCATCCTAGAACACTTGAAATCCTTAGTTTCGATCTTGGAATTCATGGTTAATCATATAAATAACTCAAATACGGTTTTGAACTGGTTACCTCAAAGTTCCCTGATGAACCCCCTTAAAAAGGGTGTAATCCTGTAGTTTCAATTTGTGAAAGTAGTAAACATAAATGTTTCGGTATCTAGATTCACATGTCTCTTAGTTATCCTAGGTGCATGATCATTTGTATTATCTAGGCATCTTTTATGGTATCAATGTGGCTAGATTCAAGTGTGTGTGTGAAAGCACTTAATAGGTGGGAGTCTAGAAGACTATACATGTATAGGCCCTCTTTGTAATAATATTATGTAAGAGCAGAGTTTTATAATGATATGAAGTGAGCTTAATATATCCCCCTGTTCCATCCACTTTGTGTGTTAATGATGTGATCAAGGGTCTGCCTAACATTCCAACAAGTGGTAACGGGGCGTTGGTTTGATCCTGAAAGATATGAAGGCGAAAATTTGGCACTCTCCATTGAAGGTGTTTCTCCGGGTTTGAGGATCTTTGTGGAGGACAGCTAATTGCAGAAGAGTGAGTCCTCTGTGTTTGTGAAGAAAAGAACAACCCGTCGAGGAGATGCAAGTCTTGAATGACTTCACAAGACAGACAGATAAGACCAGAGAAGTCTTCCATGAGATTGTATTTGCAATAGCCAAAAGTTAGAAGAAATTGGAGAATGGATTGCATGTAATTGTTCGGTTTAACCCAATTTTGAAGGAATTGCTGGAAAGTTCCTACAATTTATGAATGATGAAAGGTAAAACTCATGTCACCTACTTAGTTTTTTGTGAGGATTATGTTTGAAGATAAATTTGGAATCCGTACACAAAGAGGATGCTGAAAATGAAGCTGTAATGGTCATGAAAGATTGGAGAATATGAGAAGCCATTTAAGTTTGAAAATAATGTTGAAAATAGTAAACTTAAATGCTTTAAGTGTCTAGATTTATGTCTTTAAATTTTCCTAGGGGCGTGATCATTTGTGTTATCTAGGTGATTTTTATGGTATCAGTGTGGTTAGATTCAAGTGTGTGGAAGTACTTAATTGTTGCGACTCTAGAAGACTCTATAGCACCTATATAAGTCCCCTTTGCAATGATATTATGTAAGAGGGAAGTTTTGTCTAATGATATGAAGTAAGTGCACACACATATATGCCTGTTTGTGTATAGAGGGAAAACCAACTTTAGTCTTTGCAAACTTTATGTTGCATGGTAATTATTGTGTGACCAACTACAATGTCAAACCTCCATAAGTATTTGGATGTTATTTTTGGTTCTTTTTGCAAGTCCAATCTTTATTAGATCTGCACTTCCAATTCATTGGCCCATATCCTTCTATTGGTGGTTGGTAAGGGGCATAAGTTGTGTCCTGCAAAGTTGGGACTTTTTTTCTGCAAGACCACATCATGTAATGTCATGAAGAGCTGATTTGAGGAGTTTTGAAACTTATGGAGAATATCACATCTTTGCTAGGTATGTTATGGTTTGGTATCGGCATGATTCCCTTTTGCGAGAATAAGGGCAAGCTTTTCCACAATAAATCATTATCTACTGGATGAAATCTACCTCCTTTTATTACCTTGAGACACCTGAGTTTGTTTATTAACATAATGATAACAGCTTGACCAATATTGCTGTTGGTTTCTGTAAATACTATCTCCAAGATTGACCTTGAAATGGCATCCAATAGGAGATTGTGATGTATGATTGACATGTCTCCCCCTTCCTCACCAAAGAAAAAAAAAGAGAAGAAGAGAATTTGACATGTCTCCTCATAATGGGTTAGCTCTCTTATGCAAAGCCCTAATGAGGAGGGGAGTCTTATGTCCACTGTCTTTTAATTCCATCACACGATTGATAGAAGTACAGCAATGTACAATTGAAGATACCTGATTTGTTGACAAAACCTCATTATTTTGTCTTTTTTCTTGTCATTACATTGTGTTTGTGATTCAAAGGTACACTTCTCGAGTTTTGCTGTTTATTCTAGAATGAAATTTCTAATTTTCTGCTACTCAGTTTTAAGGTAATGCTCAAAATGTAATGCTAGTTTTGTGCTGCCTAATGCTTTCTTCTTTACCAGGTGGCGAGACAGATCTCTGTTCATATTGAACCTGAACATTTGATTCTGGATACACCTTTGCACGTGATGAGTGAGTTTGAAGTGCCACTGCGGATGCCAAGGTCCATTCCTTTGCCAGAAGGTAAGGTCCAATGGGTTCTGCAAGTCAAAATTAGGGGCAAATGAAGAGAACACTTCCGAGAACATCCATAATACAGAGTAGTTGTGACATAAATTAAATGATCACTGCTTTCGAATGTGATGATGGCCTAAGCTTTATCGTTCATCTGTAGTTTTAGCATTTTTTTTCTTGTCTTTTGGCAGAAAAAGAAGCATTTTGTCCAGCTATTTAGATTTTTGGACTAACCTGCTGGAAATTTTTGGTGGATGATGACATAATTGGGACTGTTTGCCCCTTCTCTTCGTGTATCTTCTCTCTGCAGGCTACAACTTTGATCAGTATAATTGTAGCTCATATGTGGATTAATTGGTAAAGTTACACATTTAGCCATTGGCAAAAAATAATTACAATTGCTAGTCAAAATACATAAAATCTACACTAGTTATGTATATTATATGTGCATCTATCTATCTATCTATATATATAAGATGTACTTTTTTCGGCTATTATTTTGGTGGATGACTATATAATGTAAAAATCCCTTTAATTAATTAATCTAATTTTTAAAGCATGGTAGATGCATAGGAGTTATCATCATTGTCTTTACGTAATGTGATTTTTCTTGCAAATTTTGCTTTGCCAAAGTAGACCAGCAGTTGTCTGAGTTTTCTTCTCATCTTTGGAACACAATTATATGTTAATAACCACATTTAGAATTGGAATGTTTTTTCTGTTTTGATTTGAATTACATATACTACAGTGTCAAGATTAATTGTTCTATCAATGTAATTTTACATGTGACAGGAAATTGGTTACCAAATTTATTAGGTTATCAAATAATGTCTTATCATAAATATTTATATGTAATTATCTTGTAAGTAATCTACACAACAGCTATAACTATTTTGCTCTAGTCCAAACATGACGAGCCAGCTATATGAATGATTAACCAAGACGTCTCAATCATCTACTGCAATCTCCTATTGAGTCAACAATGGCGCATGCAAAATATTTTATGAGTGGTGTCACCTTTTAGTTTTTAAAAAACAATACATTTAGGGGTCGTTTGGTTTGAATACAAGTTATAATAGAATTAGTTATGATGCGATAAGTTATGCTAGGATTAGTTATGCTGGGATTATTTCTTATTGATTGTTTGGTTTGTTGTATTCAAAATAATATGCATTGCATAAATTTTAAGAACAAGTTGTTTATTTATAAAAATACCCTTCACTTTCTTTAGTTTTTTTTTATATTTGTTTTGCAAGCTTTAGTTATTTATTCTTAAAAATAATTTTTTCATCTTATTTAGCTTAAATATTTTTGTGTGTGCATTCCCATGACGGTATCATATGTATTTAAAAATAAAATTTTCATCTTTTTTAGCTTAAAAATAGAACTTTCATCTTAAATTTGTTAAAATAAAAGAAGATTTATTATTTATATCACTTCATTTAAGCACATATAACTCTTACATTATAAAATACTAAAGTTTTCATTTTAGTTATATATAAAATACAAGCTTTCAAGTGAATTATAATTAAAAACATGTAATTTAGTAATATAGAAATCAAAATATAAATAAACATAAGAATTAATCAATTAAATTAATAAATAAAAAATTATATTTGTATAGTCTAATTTTTTAATTTAAAAAATATAAAGAATTATCATAAAAAAGAGTAGTGAAGATTGTAAATGTTATTATACGTAGTATTAAAAATAATATGAATATACATGAATGTGAATGTATAAAAAGGGTTTAAAGGAATGTTTTTGTCATTTTCTCTATTTTATCCCAGGATAACTTATCGCGGGATTAGTATACCACCCAAGAAAATAGATAACTTATCTCGTAACTAATTATTAATCCCGGGCTTAGTTATTTCGGTCTTGCCAACCAAACAACAAAATTAAGTGACACTATAATTTAATGCGTATTTGATGTTATCCATCACACCAAATGACCCCCTACATCATATTGAAAAGGGATAAGTGTCAAAAACACATCTAAACTATCACTTTTTTTTGAGTTTCACACTTAAATTATTGGGAGTGTGAATAAAAACACACTTCAGTATTGTGTATAATACACTCTCTTTTATTTGAAAAAACCTCATCACATGAATAAAATATTCCACCTTGACAAAATAAAACAAACTTTTAAGGTATTACTATCCAAAAAAATAATATTTTTTTTTTAAAAAATAATTCTTTTTTTAAAAATAAAATTTAAAATATTTCTCTCACACTCCAATAGTTTAGGTATGAAACTCAAAAAAGATAATAGTTTATGTGTGTTTTTGACACCTATCTCTATTGAAAATAGAATACAACAAAAATAAAATATAACTCACGTATATGACTATCACTCTGCTCGAATTTTCATTGTTTGAAATGGATTGAAAATAACCTCATGAAAAAAGGTTCAAAAATGTCCTTAACGTATTACAAATGATTCAGAAATACCCTCCTTCTATCTATATCAAATTTGCCCTTCTTTCCATCTATTGGGTCAAAAATGCCTTACCGTATTAGAGATGGTTCAAAAATGCCCTTCTTCCACCTATTGGATCAAAAATGTCCTCAACCTATTAGAAATGGTTCAAATTTGTCATTCCCTCTACCTATTAGATAAAAAATCCCTTAACATATTAGAAATGACTCAAAAACTTACTAATTCTAATTATTTATGTCAATAATTTTTTTAACAGTACTTTGACAATTATTTGATTTTTTATTTGTATTGTTTTTAAAAAAAATTATTGCTTGTTTGTCTTACATAATAGAAGTATTTGCTTTAAATAAAATATATGAACTAATGTGTGAATTAACTCGAATGTATGTTGTATAAAAACATTGTCTTCGTCACAAAGAAGAGGAGTTTCATTATGTATGCCCATAAAAAGATAATTTTTGTTGAATTTTTTTCTAAGTGTAAATACAACATCATTTAACATAATTTATACAAAAATTTCAGTAGTGTTAAAAGACTAAAATTGTTAGACAATGGAAAAATATAATTGAGTAAGATGCTAATAGAAGTAAAATGAATTAAAAAATTGAGTTTTAATTTATTCAAATTTAAAAGAATTTTAAAAAATATTTTGATATTATAAAAATATTATATTTATTGATAAAATATATTAAGATCGCACGAAATGCAGGCATAGTAAATAGTCTTTAATAGTTGATAAACATACTTTTATGTAGAAGGACGATAAATTTGAACCATTTCTAATAGGTTAAGTGTATTTTTGATCCAATAGGTGGAAGGAAGACATTTTTGAACCATTTTTATACGTTAAGAACATTTTTAATTCAATAGACGAAAGGAGGACATTTCTGAACCATTTCAAATAAATTAAGGGCATTTTTGAACCTTTTCCGTTAAAAATAATACTAAAATACTTTTTTGTTGAAACAATGATAACGAAAATTTCATTATTTATTTAATTCAATAAATTAATCTTAATTTATTTCATTGACGAGAAGGAATAGGAAAAAATAAATAATAGAACAACAACTATGAACTAACCAGGGAAAGTTCGAATAGAAAAAACTAAATAGGGAAAAGTAGTATCATTTTCAAAGACCTAATTAATCTTGTCGCATAATTTTAGTGGTGCTATTTTGGCCTATTTGGTTCAAAGTTTTGTTAATTTACGAGAGGTCTACGGTTTGAACATGAACAAGCCATCTTTTTTTATTTGTATAAATGAGGCGAAAATATTTTTGAGAAAAAAAAACAGATGAAGAGAATACACTGTTGGGAAAAGAGCATCGACTAATTTTTGTCCCTTTCGGACTGCCTTCAAGTAGAAAATAATAACAGACAAATTTAAAGAGAATAAAAACAATACAAGATTTAACGTGGAAATCCAATGCGGAAAAACACGGACCACTCAGAAAAATATTCACTATATGAAAAATTGTTACAACCATATAATACACAATATTTCTCTCACACATCCAAATACCTAAAATACTATACCCAAGAGATCTCCAAGAAAACGTACCCTAAATCTCTCAATGGTAAAAAAAATATTATATCATGTATTTTATACATTTTTGTATTTGGTGTATATTTGGTGTAGATACAAACAACGGAGCTAAGCTCCTTAAATAGCTAACAAAAACTATTTTCACTTGCTATCCCACCGATGTGGAATAGCCAACATTTTTTATTGAATTTTTTTCCTTCTTTTTTTTCAAATCAATCACCAACAAATCTCCACCTTTGAAAAAGAAGAAGAAAAAAATTCAACCCGTTGGCCTTTACAGTTGTTTAGTTACACATAAGAGAGTCAATTCTCCACCTGACTCAAAATCCGATCAACTATGCGCAGCTGTAACCATCACATTGTCTGTTACCGAAAATCATAATTCTAATATCAAGAATTATCATACCCCCACCATAAAGAGTACCTCCACTCAGATTGAGTATCACCAATCCAAGAATTTTCACTTGAAATTATTTCCCAATTTCAAGCATTTTTAGTTTCGGCTCATGTCAAGAAAACCGACTGTAAACAACAAATTTTTGAGCCGAGAAAAATAAATAATCAAGACCGAAAAATTGGAGTAACAAAGTGTAATATTTGATTTCAAAATGTAGTGCGTGTGACAATCTCTATGATAATCCTCCGATTC
Organism: Solanum dulcamara; assembly: GCF_947179165.1. Lineage (NCBI taxonomy): Eukaryota > Viridiplantae > Streptophyta > Magnoliopsida > Solanales > Solanaceae > Solanum > Solanum dulcamara. The sequence continues at coordinate 62,590,209 of NC_077238.1, read as the reverse complement.
TTCAAATAATATGGTACACGTTGAACTTGAATTTGATTTAGAGTCAAGGGCTTGAATAGCTTGATCTTGAATCTTCGTCTTCAAATTTGGATTTGAATTATTCATCACGAACACTTGTATGGTTATGACGAATAGTAAATATGAACAAGTAACTTGATGTTGATCTTCTTGATATTTTTCTTCGTTCTTGATCTTCAACTTGATCTTGAACTTGAACTTGAATTTGATTACTTGAATTTTGTAGCTTTGTAGAGAATTTGTGGTCTTTGATTCACGAGCTCTCTTCTTGCTTCTTGTTCTTGAAAAACCCTCCTCTAAGAATAATGAGGACCCCTATTTATAGTTGTAGAGAGTGGTATGAGGGTGCGATTTGATTGGTTGGTTTGAACTGACCAATCAGATTTCTTTGGTGAAGAGCTTTAATTTGATTGGTCAGAACATGTCACATATACATGTGACATTATTCTAGTGACTCATTTAATTTGACTTAGTTTGCAACATAACTTTGACATGTAGCATGCTTTTAGTGGCTTATTTAATTTGACTTGAATTGCCACCTAACTTTGGCACATGGCATAATTCTAGTGAGTTATTTAATTTTACTTGGATCGCCACATAACTTTGGCAAATGGCATAATTCTAGTGACTTATTTAATTTGACTTTGATTGCCACATAACTTTGACACGTGACATGAAAGTGGGCCTCTAGGATGAGATGATATCTGGCTTAACAAAGTGGGGTCATCTTTATAGCCTAAATCAATGGATTTGGATTTTTTAATTAAATCCACATTTATTGAACTTAAATAATTGACCCAATTTTATTAATCCAAAATATTTATTTGGACTAATATATCTTGAATTTAATATAAATTGAATCATTCTATAAATTTATATTTAATAAATTTTAAATGATTACAAATGCCTCCTACTTCAAGTCTTGTCGAGATATTTTATCTTTTGAAGACTAGGCTTGAAGTATTAATTGTAGGATAATGACATGCCATGTATTTTGAGATGCACCGTGAATTCATACTATATTGATACACCCTTTCATCATTGTTGGAGTAGAGATGTAGCAAATTAGTTCTATCCAATCAGGATTAGGAAAGAATTTTTTTTGTCACGTTACCAACCGTTTTTTTTACTTCTTTTTTTTTGCACGTTACCAGCCTTTTTTTTGACCAATTAGGCTAGAGGAAAAAAATAATATATTTGCTTGTTGTGCAAGATTCCACCACTAATTGGAATTCGCTTAGGAGTCAATTTTGTAGAAGCCTAATCCAAGTTTGAGTCTAGTTACAATAGGTGCTAATAAACCTCTATAAATAGACGCCTGACCTTCATTGTTTTGCATCAATGTGGCTTGACAATCAGCGCCGTGATACTTTCTTCTTCTCTTTTCTTTGATTTTCACCAACCTTTTTCACATTTTGACATGTCTGTTGTAGAAAGTTCATATCTTATTGTAGAAACGTTGAAATCATGAACGGTTTGATTTTCCAGAGACTAGTCTTCGTAGTCTACAATATATCCAAAATTCAGAATTTAATATCTTGGTAACCGTTCTGTATGATTTTTTGAAGTTAGCTCTAGATTCTGCCATGTTAAAATTTTTAGATTTGTATGGCTTTACTAGAACTTTTATATATTGATGTAGGAATGATGAAATCACAAGCCACTTAATTTTTTTGAATCTAGACACAAAGGTCTACAACATATCCGAAATTCAAAATTTAATACCTTCATAATTATTTTAGATATTTTTATGAAGTCAACTGTAGATTTGGGCGCACCAAAAGTTTCAGATTTGCATGAAGGCACCATTTTTTTTATCTCAATGTAAAAGTATCAAAATTGCAATTCTCTCAATTTTCCATAAACTAGATAAGAACGACTACAACATATCCAAAATTTAGATTTAAACTCCTTCAATATCGTTCTAATTTTTTTTTCTTTTGTTGCCTCACAAAATACTTTATATCATGATGTAGGAACATCGTTACCGAAAAGGATTGGGATTGCTAGAAATTAGACTTCAAGGACATTATTATCACTAAGAAAATCTTATCTCAAGTCTAGCCTGGTTAGTCTAGTGTGGCTTCCTCGACTTGACAGGTAGTAGTTTTTTTTTTGTTATCTACTTGCATATTTGGAGGATTTAAAGACTTCAACATGCACATTTGGTATGATTTAAAGACTTCAATCATACTGTTGAAGAAGCTAATTTTTGTTGACTTCGTAGCCATGCATTATTTTATTTTATTTCTTTTTTTTCTTTTTTTTTTATAATTTGAACCAAAGGTGTCGCATTGCTGGAAATAGTTTCACATTATTCTTGGCAAAGACTTTACACCGTTTGACCCGAAGGTGCCGCATTATTTGAGCCAAAGTCTTTACACTGTCTAAGACAAATATTTTATATAATTTGTGGCAAAAAATTTATACCATCTGAGGCAAAGACATCCCATAGTCGAAGCCAAAGACTTTACACCGTCTGAGGCAAAAACTTTACTTGATTTGTGGCAAAGACTTTACACCATCTGAGGCCAAGGCATCCCATAGTCCAAACCAAAGACTTTACACTGTCTGATGCAAAGACTTTACTTAATTTGTGGCAAAGACTTTACACCGTCTGAGTCAAAGGCATTCCATAGTCCGAGCTAAAGACTTTACACTGTCTAAGGCAAAGACTTTACATGATTTGTGGGAAAGCCTTTACACCGTTTGAGTCAAAGACATTCCATAGTCCGAGCTAAAGACTTTACGCCATCTAAGTCAAAGACTTTATATGATTTATGGCAAAGACTTTACACAGTCTGAGTCAAAGACATTCCATAGTCCGAGCTAAAGACTTTACACCGTCTGAGTCAAAGGCATTCCATAGTCCGAGCTAAAGACTTTACACCATCTGAGGTAAAGACTTTACATGATTTGTGGCAAAGACTTTACACCATCTAAGTTAAAGGCATTTCATAGTCTGAGCTAAAGACTTTACACCATCTAAGGCAAAGACTTTACATGATTTGTGGCAAAGAATTTACACTGTCTGAGTCAAAGGCATTCCCTAGTCCGAGATAAAGACTTTACACCATCTAAGGCAAAGACTTTACATGATTTGTGGCAAAGACTTCTGTCTAAGGCAAAAACTTTATATGATTTGTGGCAAAGACTTTACACCGTCTGAGTCAAAGGCATTCTATAGTCCGAGCTAAAGACTTTACACCATCAAAGGTAAAGACTTTACATAATTTGTGACAAAGAATTTACACTATTTGAGTCAAAGGCATTCCATAGTATGAGCTAAAGACTTTACACCATCTAAGGCAAAGACTTTACATGATTTGTGGCAAAGACTTTACACCCATCTGAGTCAAAGGCATTCCATAGTCCGAGCTAAAGACTTTACACCGTCTAAGGAAAAGACTTTACATGATTTATGGCAAAGACTTTACACCATCTGAGTCAAAGGTATTCCATAGTACGAGCTAAAGACTTTACACCATCTAAGGCAAAGACTTTACATAATTTTTGGCAAAGACTTTACACCGTCTGAGTCAAAGGCATTCCATAGTCCGAGCTAAAGACTTTACACTGTCTAAGGCAAAGCCTTTACATAATTTGTGGCAAAGACTTTACATCATCTGAGTCAAAGGCATTCCATAGTCCGAGCTAAAGACTTTACATCGTCTAAGGCAAAGACTTTACATGATTTGTGGCAAAGACTTTACACCATCTGAGTTAAAGGCATTCCATAGTCCAAGCGAAAGACTTTACACCATCTAAGGCAAAGACTTTACCTGATTTATAAAGACTTTCCACCATCTAGATCAGACATAGGTCTTGCTCAAAGAATATAATCGTTCATTATTGAGATTCATGACCATGATTATTGAATTACTAATTTAATTGCTAATAAAACACTTTTTTACAGATTGAATCATGGCTTACTTTAGAGTTTTGACTTCCTCTTCTTCAGAGTTGCGATACCTTTTTTGTTTCGATAGTACAAGAGATATATCATTGTATGAGAGCACCAAAGCCATGAGAGACTTAATTTATCAGAAACCAACCTTCTTAATATAAAACATATCCAAAATGTATAGCTCAAGTCGCTTAGGATCGTTCTAAACAAACTTCAAAAATGAACTTCACATGCAGGAAAACTGACAGATTCATATTCGCATGATCTTATTAAAAAAACACTCATATCTCAGTGTAGAGAAGTCGAAAAGAAGGTTCATAAAGCTACACTGTGTACAATAATCACAACTAATAGCTTTATGGATTTGTATAAATATTTCTTTGAAGTCAATTCAAATTCTGTCTTGATTGGCCTTCTCTAATTCACACGTTATATATGATAATCTACAAGAACATTATGATGCTCAAATAATAGCGTGCCCCATTTCTTTTAAACTTATAAGACTAAACTTAGGATGTAACTTATGAATTACGGTGAAGAGGGTCAAGAAAGACTATGAGTTCTTTGGATACTCATGCGACTGAACTCAGAATGTAATTCTAAGCACCTACATACCTCAGTGAAGAGGATCAAGTTATAACGTAGTTCTGAAAGAGTGATTTTTTTATTTATATATTTTTTGGTGTCCTAGCTTTTGCCTAGGCCGCCTCTTTTGAGATTTTCAACCTAGCAGACATTGCTTTTTTTTTTGGGTGTCGTGCACAGTTTATACTCTTGTGGGCCAGGAGTAACATGCAGTTTATACTCGTACCTTAAGGAGTGTTTCTTTTCTTCAAGGATAGTATCTCTTTATGAACTTTACATTAATAGGGCCAATGCACAATCCTTCTGAGTCAACTAGTTTGTAAGCGCCACTTGAGTATACTTCTTGTACCATATATGGTCCATCCCATTTAGCAGAGAACTTGCTTCCATACCAACGAGAAGTAATAATGGGCCTTCTTACAACAAGAACTTGATCACCCACTTGAAAGCATCTAAGACGAACCTTCTTATTAAAAGATCTAGCTAGACGAGCTTGATAACATTTCATACTTTGTTGGGCCTCTAGTCTTTTTTCATCAAGAGCCTCCAATTCTTCAAGGCATAACCAAGAATTTTCTTCATCAGTGAGCCCTTCTTGAATGGCAAGGCGCAATGACGAGATTTGACATTCAAGTGGAAAAACTGCTTCAACTCCATAAACAAGAGAATAGGAAGTCACTTGTGTTGGCGTGCGATACGTAGTCCTATATGCCTAAAGAGCCTCTTCCATTCTTTCATACCAATCTCTCTTAGACTTGGAAATAACTTTTTTCAACAAGTTGCAAAGTGTCTTGTTAAATGCTTCAGCAAGACCATTAGTAGCCGCATAGTACATAGAGGAATTGCATTGCTTGAAGCCAAAAAGATCATATATCTTTGTCATTAACTTGTTATCAAATAGCTTGCCATTATCTGTCAATATGTATCGAGGAATACCAAAATGATAGATAATATTGACTCGAATGAAGTTGGCGACATTCTCTTTCTTTACTTCTCTAAGAGAAACAACTTTTGCTCATTTTGAGAAGTAGTCAGTTGCAGCCAGGATGTACAAATGTCCACCATAGGACTTAGGCAATGGTCCAACAACATCCAAACCCCAAGCTTCAAATGGCCATAAAGTAATAGTTGGGTGCAATACTTCTGGGGGTTGATGTATAAAATTCGCATGAAATTGGCAAGCTTTACATCTTTGAACGTAATCCAGGCAATCTTTCACCATGCTTTGCTAGTAATATCCCATCCTTTTTATTTGAAAATAAAGTTTTGGCCCAGATTGATGCGCTCCACATACTTCAGAATGTGTTTCTTGCATAGCTTGAGTAGATTCATCTGCCCCCAAACATCGTAAGAGAACTCCATCGAATGACTGCCTGTAAAGTATATTTTTATAATAAAGAAAACGAGGGGCTCATCGTCGAATTTCTGTTCTTCTTCAAAGGTTTTTTGGTAATATTCCATAACATAAATAATCTATTATTGGTTGTCACCAATCATCAATTTCAGCTTCCGAAGTGGCGATCACTTATCGAAATTCTTCTTCATGCTCATCAGGAGGTGGGGTTATCCATCTTTGGCAAATCACAACTTGCATTTCATCAGGAGATACTAATGCAGAAGCTAAAGCTGCCAATGCATCAACCTTTTTATTTTCCTTTCTTGGGACATGTTGAATAGTCACCTCTCCAAGCCACCCTATCATCGTTTGAGAGTAATTGCAGTATGGGATTAACTCAGGCTTCTTTACTTCATAATTACCCAAGACTTGATTGATCACCAACTTGGAATCCGCAAAAACTTATAGTTACAATTGTTTCATATCAATGGCCATCTCAAGCCCAAGTAAGAGTGCTTGATATTCAGCAATATTATTGGAGTAGTGTTGTGTTAGAGTGAAGGAGTACGGCAAAACTTCTCCATGGGAAGTGGCAAATACCACTCTAGCACCATCTCCTTCACGATGTGTATCACCATCAAAATACATCTTCCAAGGTGGTTAAATTTCCACTAGCATTGCATCTTCATCAAGTAATTCATCAGATAACTCCCAATCATTCAGAATTGGATGATTGGCCAAGAAATCTATAACACTTGTCCTTTTACTGCCTTCTGAGATATATTTACAATTTCAAATTATTGAAACTGGAGGTACCACCTTGCTAGTCTATCACTTAAGACAGGCTTGGACATGAGAAACTTGATAGGATTTGCTTTAGAGACAAGTTGCACAATATAAGCTTGAAAGTAATGCTTCATCTTCTGAATTGAGAATACGAGTGCCAGACATAACTTCTCAATAGGTGAATACTTGATCTCGTTTTGTGTCATCATCCTACTCAAGTAATATAGGGTATTTTCTTTCCCTTCATTATTTTCTTGTGCGAGAAGTGCTCCTACTGACCTTTCTTGTGCTGCAATGTATAAAATCAATGGTTTTCCAGGTATATGAGCTACAAGTACTGGAGGTTTCATCAAATAAGACTTTATGTTCTCAAAAGCATTGGTACAAGCTTGGTCCTATTCAAAAGGAATATCTTTCTTCATAAGGCGACTGAATGGTTGACATCTCCCAGCCAGATTTGAGATAAACCTCCTAAGATATGCTAATTTTCCTTGTAAGCTTTTCAAGTCATAAATATTTTTTGGCTCAGGCATCTTCAAAATAACATCTATCTTATCTTGGTCAATCTCGATTCCTTGATGTCAAATAATAAAACTGAGAAACTTTCCCGAAGTAACTCCAAAGGCATATTTTAAAGGGTTCATTTTGAGTTGGTATCTTCGAAGTCGTTCAAACACCATTCTCAAATCTTGCAAGTGGTCATCACTCTTCTTTGATTTCACCACTAAGTCATCGACATAACACTCAACTTTTTTATAAAGCATGTCATCAAAAATATTCTGCATGGCTCGTTGATAAGTAGCTCCAGCATTTTTTGAACCAAAAGGCATTACTTTGTAGCAATATATACCTTTAGGAGAGCAAAATGCAGTAAGTTCTTCATCCCTTGGTGCCATGCGAATTTGATTGTATCTAAATGAACCATCCATGAAAGACATTGCCTCGTATCTAGTTATAGCATCAATCATAAGCTCAGGGATTGGAAGAGGAAATTCATCCTTAGGGCATGCATTATTAAGATCTCTAAAGTCAACACAAACTTGTATTTGGCCATTCTTCTTTCTTATAGGTACAATGCTTGAAATCCATGTAGGATATTTGACTTCATGAATGAAACCTACTTCAATGAGCTTGTTAACTTCAATTTCGATCAAAGGAACCAGTTTAGATCTAAAGCGACATTGCACTTATTTAACAGGACGAGTGCCTCGTTTCACAGCAAGACGATGAACTGCAACTTTAGGGTCTAATCCTTGCATCTCTTTGTAACTCCAAGCAAATACATCCCTAAATTCCATAAGCAGCTCAATATATTTCTTCTCTTCATCGCCATCTAGTGAAACACTTACATATGTAGGCCTTATATCATCATCAACCTCAAGATTTACTTCCTTTAATGCATCAACAATATTCTTTATCCCTTCCTCGAGTTAAGGTGGCGCATCTTCAGCATCCTCATCTTCTTAAGGATCACCATCATTAAAATATATGTGATGGCATGCATGAATATCAACAAACCCATCCTCAATTTTTGCATATAGTGGAGTACTTTCTTCGTCACAAATTGTGATGTTATTTGATGATCCCACACTTTTCTCATCTTCATCTCGCTCCCTAGTGTGAACTATGTTATGAGTTCTTGCTCTTAAGACATGTCTACATAAAACTACAAGTTTTGTTTCTCGCCTCATTCTAGAAGGGATAACACTGGGCCAATTCTTGGGTGAATTATGCTCCCGAGCATGTACCCGTTCTTCCATTGTTCTATAATTTCCTTGGCGCTTGTATTTCTTCTTCATTGGTCCCAATCGATCAAACACTCAAGTTTTTGGAGTTGATTCTATTAGCTGATCAGATGTAGAAATGTTAGGAGTCATGCCACTAAGTCGATCAAATACAGAAGGCTTCTTGTTGAATATCATCGGTTCTTCCACAGGGGTAATGTAGTTGATGCTCATCCTTTTTATAGAGATTCGGACTGGTGAAGTTGTTTGTAACCCAAGCCTTCGCGCGATTTCTTGACATCATACCCCCCTCTATCATCATCCTTTGAGTTAGATTTAGGCCATGATTTGCCCTTTCAATAACTTCATTTGGAAGCTTCCCTACTTTAGAAGCTTCATTGGGATTGTATCCTACTTTCACCAACAACTTATATGCATTCGGGTCAAAACCCTTATTTGTACTCTTTTTAGGAAGTGATTCATGTGAATCATGATTCGATGGTCTGACAAATCCTTGTATCATTTTTGAAGGTGATTTAATTGCATCAATTTGCTTGATAGGAAATGTCAACTTGCTACTCTGCAACTCAGAGGGTGGGATCTTGACTTTGTTTGTCTTTGGAACATAGTGAGAAATATGAATCATTCTCTTACTTGAAGATGCCTCATTTATCTTAAGTACTTTACTCATATCTGAAAACATTTTACTCTTTTCAATCATGACCCTCACATTATCAGGTGCTACATCAACCTTTTTTGTAATGTCAGCAGGTATCGCATTATCAACTTTGACTTCTTTTGAAACATGATTCTTTAAGTAGAATTTTGCGTCAGCAAAGTGTGCTTCTGTCTCGGTGAAAGGTTAATCAACAGCAACTACCTTCTTTTGAACCCCATCTTCAAAGTATTTGAAACATTGATGGTAGGTGGACGACACCACTTTGTTTTCATGTATCCATGGCCTTCCTAACAAGATATTATACGAGGTCTTTGAGTCAATAACATGCATCCATGCACTCAAACACA